>NC_091392.1:90078820-90682570 GCF_032191515.1 Phaenicophaeus curvirostris
GCAATGTTTAGAAAATTCACATATTCCTATTTCTCTGAAACTGTGCTTTGAATTCAGCATTTCTGTGCTAATCATTTTCGTTCCTGCTAAATAATTGGTTTGGGCAAATTTATTATCTGGAGAAACACCCAATTCTAATTAAGGACACTTGCTTTTCTCCTAAGGAAAAATACAGATTTAAAACCTGAATGTACCTAGGTTTAAATCAACATGATTACATGTCTCCTAAAGCTGTTAGCACCACAGCGGTCAGAAATGCTGATCTACATTCTACTGCCTTGTAGTATTTATGGCCACAAAAGTCACACGACCTGCCTTTCTTTAACAGAATGTGTTGTTGTATGAGCTGCCATCAAATGCAAGATGCATATCCCTATTCGTTTTGAATACATTGTCTTAAATAAAGCCTAAGTTTCTCTGTCATCTTTTCTTTTTGCTGGCTTGTGTTGTTTTGGACATAGTACATTTACTTTAAACTTCTAAACCCATCCATTTCACAGATTAACCTCTCTTGGCTTTAGCACCTTCTTCCAGAAGTGAAGGTATCTGTCTGATGGATTCTGTTCCAGGTTGTGCCTGGTAGATTTGGTAAGTGCCCTCTCTTGTCTTTTACCTACATTCAGAACCAGGTGTTCACTGCTGATCAATAATTAACTCCTTGTTTGCCCATGAAAGTCCTTTCACCCTGCCCTAAACAAAGTATGCTTGCTGGACCATTGTGCATCGATTTGTGTGTTTGAGAGAGAGAGAGAGAGAGATGTTGGGACGTTATTAGCAAGCAATTAATTAATGGGTTTTCAACTTCTCTATAGTGGCTCCTTCTCAGTCACTAGAATACAATTGTTGAAACTGATGCAAGCCATCAGGATATAGCTGCCTGCTAGCACGTAGGATAGCTTTTGCGATGAAGCAGAACCAAATTTATGATGGGTCCTAATCTATAATTAGCAGAAAGTTGCAAATCACTTTCCAGCTCTTTTAAAGAGTTATCTGTTCTTAATCACTCAGACTCGGTCTAGGCTGTTCTTGTTAAAAAACTGGCAGTCCCAGTTAGTTTCAAAGGTCAGCCTTGGAGCAGTGCTGTGAATATACTCTTAATTCACGTGTAGCATAACACGGACTGGGACCATAATTACTGGGTGTCAGAATGGACAGTAATCTTCCCCAGTTAAAAGATGCCAGCCTGCTTTGAGTTTTAAAAAGTAGTGCTTATGCTTCTCTTTCCATGTTTTCTTCTCATTTGGCATTTCACTATCAGGCCACCCCAAAGGTCCTTCTTAGTTTGGGGAATAACATTGTTCGTTGTGCTGGCAAAACAATCTCTGCAGAATAGACTTGATCTGTGCTTCTCCACGCATGGTTTTAATGTTGCAGGTGAACAAATGGAAATTACAGGTAAGAAATGAGGATAAAATATGAAGTTTGCTGCATATACAGTGTGGTAAAATAGAAGCAGCTAAGATCGTGGCTATATATATGAATAGGCAATAAAGCTGTATTGCCTTGGAAGACTTCAGCCTGAAGAATGTGTTCTTATAGTCACTTGTCATGTGAGTAATAGCAATACCTTGTGTGCAACCATTGTTAACTAAAAAAATTGTATTAGGTTTTCGTCATGTCAGAGGATACAATTGCACGCATGAGAAATTAATGGTCAGTTGAAAAGGAGCAAGGTCTTTGGGTTATTAATAATGATTTTCAGAACACTGAGACACTTGCCAAAACCTTGAGGAGACAATGTGATGTGATAGCTTAAAGTAAAGAAAATGGGGAAAGAAAAAAAAACAGTCTGTTCCTGACAACTTAAGGCAGCTCAATCTTACATTGGTCCTAAGAGGTGAGGGAAAAGGAGAAAATAAGGGAGTAGCCAGTATTGGACTTTTTTTGTTCTTAAAGGATTAAAGAAGGGGTAATACATGCTAGTCAGTGTGGCTTAATGGAGAATGTATCTGGTCTAACTTGATATACCTCTTTAAAATTCTCAATGTTATCAGCCACCCTTGTAAAAGTAATTTCGCTGATGTAATGCTTTTTCAATTCCATTCGCTGTTTAATTGATACTGCATGACTCATTGGCTAAGGCATTTGAGAAATACAACCCACAAATTCATCAAAATGGATAAAAGTAATTAATTGGTGTCATTTTTGAGGATTCCCAGCTCACAGTCCCATAGCAAGGGATTTTAAGCAGGTATTGTGGGTCCTGAATTTTAACCTGCAATATTTTAACCTTTATTTGAGGGAAGAATTAAGTATTAGAAACCTATAATGGAAAATTCAAATTCAAATAGTTCATCAAACAGAATTATAGGAAGACTTGTTTAAAATGCATTTTAGTTTCATCTCCTCAGCTAGTCACATAAGAATACAAGAAGGTCTTCAAATCCCTGTATGGGAAGGAGCTTTAGGAACACAGTTGTAAAGCTCACTGGTGGAGCTTTGGACACAAACATGGATAAGATTCTGTTTTGATAAAGATAATATTTAAATAATAAAATATAGTATTTTCTGTGTGCTTCTGTATGAATGTTGAAGACCTGAAGATGAGACAAGATAACGTAAAAGTGAAGGTGGTTTAGGTTTAACAGAGTGTGTCAGACACTTCAGCACTGGCTGCTTCCCATCATTTTTCCAGTCTGGATTGAAGGGAAGAATTGTTCAGCTGCCCAGAGATTTCTTTCATAAAACCTCAGTTACAGGTGTTTTCACACCAACTATTAAACTCCTGAGCACCAGCATTGAAATGGATCCTGAGCCAGAGATGAGATTAGGACCAAACTAGAAATGAGACAAATATTAAGCTTTTTTCTTAAAAATTACTGAAGTAGTTTACCAAGGATTATGGTGACTTATTTAATCAAAACAATAATTAGTTAGTCCACTAACTATACCATAACTGTTGGACTGTGTTTACCTAAGATATTTTCTTCAATATCACTGCACATGTTCTGGTCCAACCTAGTTGTTGCTGGATTCAGGGTTTTTTCCTTGTCATACTTAATATATGTCAAAGCAGCTCATGGGATAAACTCTATGCAGATGCAGTAGGAGGTAATTTAAGTTCAGTTTGCTGCTTTGAAACTGTTTCATGATGGCCATAGTCTTATGCTGTCCAAATGATTGTTTTCAGGTTTAGGGACCAAGTGATTCTGAAATTCGGTAGAGTATTCAGCTATTGGTGGTCTTCCTTTTTTTTTTTCCCAGTATTTTCTGGTCTCTTCTAAGGCCATGTGGTACCATATAGTTTGGACAGAACTAACTAAGTTGCCAGTTAGGCCACTTTGCTGTTGAACAGTGTATCAAACTTATAATTGATCAGGTTTTTTGTGAAGTATTCTGAGGGAATGTTCTTATTTTTGTCTGAATCTGGAAATTATTCTGGTTTGGAGGCTTAGGTAATATTTTCATTAAAACATTAGCAAAACATTACTGGAAAAAGTTCTTGTGATCCATCTGTGAAAAAAAGATAGGTAGGGATTTTTCTTTTTTCCAGTAATCCCAGCATATGGAAAACACGTGTGGCAATTTTTCTGTTGTTTCAACAAATTTCTAAGCACTGACAAAAGCGAGGAAACATTTTTGGTGATATATTTGACATTGCTAATTACCTTATCAAAAGGTATTTTCTTTACCATTTATTTTTACATAAGTGTCAACAGATCATAATCAAGACTAGATTAGAAGGGTTCTCACTACAGGCAAGTCTTCAGGCTGACCTGTTAGCTGCCACTGAGAAGCCCGTTCGCTATCCATTACCTGAGATACTCGAGAGTGTAGTAGGAATTAAACTGAAGCTGACAACATGTTTGGAAAGGTCACTGACTTACTACTATGTATGCAGTATATGGCATTCTGAACTAGATTTGAGCAAGGTTTAGCTCTGCATCCACTTCTAGTCCCCACACCTAAGCATTTTGCTTTCTAAGTGGGAATGATTTCTTAGGAGATGAAGCACCTGAACTGGAAATTTCCATCAGTGCCAGCTGTATGCTGGGTTTCCATTTTCTGGAAAGACAGAAAATATGCCCCCCGTTTGTCCTAACTATGCAAGTTAAACATCCTGGAATTGTAAGTAATCTAAGTAAATATTTTGTGCCTCTGATACCCTGCTGCTTCAGTAGACAATGACCCATCCATAGTCTGTACTGGGGCTGAAGCTGCTTCTCGTTGGTGCTTGTCTCTCACAGAAGATGGTGTGGAGGAGGGGAAGGAAGGTAGTTTAAATAGTTTATCTCTATTGGATCTCTGTCAGTAAGGGGAGGAGGAGGTGAAGAGCAATGACCTAAGCATAGCAAATGCTGTTACCCTCTTGCATCACAATTATTTCATTTCTGAGGGGAAGTTAGAAGCAGCCGCCGCAATAAAAGTAGCAATTTCTGCCTCATCTTCCAGAGCAGCATCAGCAGGCGTCTGTACCATGACACTCCACTGCATGCGTCTTTTTCTCTTGCTTCTGCTTGGTTCATGGTGGCCAGACTCGGAGGAGTATGTGGTGAGAGCTGTGAAGGTCAGGGAGCACTATATAGCTGCACAGATCACTAGCTGGACCTACAAACCGAGATCTGAGGAGAAGTCCAGGTAACAAAGTACAGGATAAGAAGGATGAAACTAGTCCTGTCTTGTGACTGGAAGTGTTTTGTGTCTCCTGTCCCCTGCGGAATTTTAGAGCCCAGGAGGACTTCAGAGCCTGATCTGTTCACTTCAGAGGAACTTATGTGGCTTTAAACAGAATGATCTGGAGGCAGTGAAATATTAAAAGTTCCTTTTTATTTACTTAATTAGTGGATAGAATTATTTTTATGCTTTCAGGGTACTCTTGTTAAGTATGTTTCAGGGCTTCCTTTTATCATCTTCTGCGTGGGTTGATGTTTGTTGTTTGTTTTTCTCAATATAATTATTATAAGTATATGGGGTTTGGGCAATGTTAAGTTGAATCGGGGTTCTGCAAGATTTCAAAAACTTCAGACTTCAGAATTTGCTGAAGGAATAAATATGTTCCAATTTGGATGCTATCACTTTCACTTAAACCAGAGCCCGATGAACTTTGGAACAAGCTATGTTGTTTCTGTGTTTTTCAGTAGGTTTTGTGAAATGTCTGTCCCAAGTTCTGCCAAGTAAATACTGTAAGATCAAGCATTGCTATACTTCATTAAGGAAAAATAGTAATTTGGATGTAGTTTAGAATTCTGTTTAAATTAGGGTTCATTCTTATGCTCTGTTCACTGTAGTCACCGTATATAGCTTTTATTTGATTATGAAGTGGCATGTACAGGTTACTTATTCTCCTACACTGAAAGGAGTATTTGGATACTACTGCATTTTTTTATATTGATAATGTCTTGTTTTCTTTTCTCTTTTGTTGTGGTTTTTTTTTTTTTAAGTATGTATTGCATTTCTGGATGTTATGGAAAGGACATTTCTAGCTCGGATTTAGACTGTGTAGTTTTTTCAAGACTTAACTAAAACAAAGTTTCTGTGATTGCTAAAACTTCTTTTGGAAGTTTTCATTCATCTGATATAAGCATAATGTCAAACTGGCAAGACAAAAGAAAACAGGATTTAGATGTAGGAATATGAAACCAAATGGCATTTAAGAAATGACCCGGACATATGAATTAAGTAGAACTCGATTCTCATCTGCACTGGATGCCTCAATATAAGCATCAGCTGCTGTTTTGTTAAATGTCACATTGTTGATAGTCTGTTTTCGTGTAGTGGAGACCCACAAGACTGTCTGAAACTTCAGCTGAAATACTCTGTGATTAGCTAGAGGTTTTTCATACACAGTACCTCTTGAGATATCTCACGTAAGTATTTAGAGCAAGTCGCATCCTAAATGGGTTGATGAACTTTGTAGAGCTTACAGAAATTTAACTAAAAAAAAGAAATACAAAAAAGCAACCGAACAATCTAAACAAAAAAACCCCAAAAAACAACAAAAACAAAACACATCAACACAGATACTCACGAAGGAAGATCTAATGGCTTGGATCCCAAAGGCATTTGGGAATGTAACTTGCTCTGATTTCAGTAGAAGCTGAACGTCTAAATACACTGCAAGAATCTGATACTTTACTGCCTTTGGTTCTAAATAACTGAAGGGAGACTGAAAAGAAAATTAGTTCTTCCTGAACCATTTCCTTAATTTTCCAATCCTCCAGGCTAGAAAAGGACACTTAGCTTCTGTGAGTGTTAGTCATCTTATCTTTGTAAAGATTTATTTGTTGCTATGTCCAGGTGATATTTCTAAGACACTTCAGAGCCAAGTGAAAATGTAATATCTGTGCACGCTGCATTGCTGCTGCCGTTCCCAAAAGTTATGTAACTAGACCTGCTTGCGTAGTCCGAGATTTCTGAAGTGTCAGCTAGCTACGTATTTTGTTCCTTCTCACTAGAGAGTTGGCATTGTATAGCTCCGTAGCCTTATTTGCATAATCTAGTGAACGTTGCCACGTTAGGGCAGCACTTATCAGTGAAGGTTATGGATCAGGTCCTCCACCTAGAGTGAAACGAAATGTTATCTGTGGCTTTAAAGCCAGGGGAATGGAGCGAAACATGAGCTGCTTCTGCCTGAGATTTCTGTTGTGAGTGCAAGGCAAAGGAATTTACAAAAGATCTCTACAAAAGGAGATCTCCCTCTTATGGACCCTGGATGTCACTGTTCTTTATGCCCAGCTTCTCTCTGCTCAAGCAGCTTATCAGCTCCCCCTTATCAAATGTGCCTGAAAGGATATTGCAAAAAAAAAAAAAAAAAAAATCAAGTGGAATCACTGTTGGATCCAGTCATCATACATACTATAAGAAATCAACCAATAAATGTGAAACAAGATGCAGGCTGTTACCTCTCTGGTCGTCTTCTCATCATTTTCATTCCAGAGGTGGTGTGTGCTGGCTTCCTTTTGCTTGCCTAAATAGTTTCTAAGAAAACATTGTGTGGTTCACTGACTGCCCAGTTCATTTACATAACAAGACTAAAGACACTAGCAGTGTTTCTCGGAAAGCAATTTTCTGACTTGCTGTGAGATCTTTAGTTGTTGTCCGAGAGCACATTTGTGCTTGCGTCCAAGGTCACTGCTGCTGCAGAAGTTTGCTGTTAATGTTGTTGTAGAATTACAAGTCTTAAAAGGTGAAGCATGGGAGTGGGTAAAAGAGAAAGTCAGGTTTCTGTCACTGTGTTTTGCTAGATGCTTTCTAGGTTAAACATGGTCAAAGCATCTTCCTCTGTATCTTAAATGAACAAAATAGACATCTTCATTGCAGAATCAAAAGGACTTCTAGAAAACACCAGCAATATCAGGGGTAAACTGCTAGGTACTGTAATTGAATGTCTAATATGAAATGTCACAGCTCAGGAACCTCAGATTCAGTAGAGTAAGAGGGAGATAGGAAGACCCTACAAAGAGTTGAACTGTGTTTCTTGCCTTCAGCGAAATGTGCAAGTGATTAATTGTAATTCCAAGATTCCTTTCTTGAGATATCTGTTAAACAGCAAGGGTGTCTCTGAGAATCTTTGTCCTTTTAGCTATTTTTTTTAAACTCTTTTGGTTTCAGATTGGAACATTCAGATCCTGTGTTTAAGAAAATTTCCTACAGAGAATATGAAGAGGATTTTAAAAAAGAAAAGCCAGCAAATGTATTTGCAGGTAAACACAAAGGAAATGTTCTGAGTATTTTTGTTTCTTGCTTGTTATAAAGCCAGTAACAAGCTAAGGAGGCTTGTATTTTTGTATCCATTGTTTTGCACGTAAACCAAATAGGCACAGAGGATTAGGTCTCTGCAGTGCACTGTTTCAAAGGCCATAGAGAGGCTGGGGTGCTGTGCTATCTGCAAATTAATTGCACGGTACAACGTTTTTCCTTTTGTTTTCGGCATCTGATGAGACTTCCCATGCACATTTAGACTTGCTCGGCACAGTCACAGTGCTGATACTATAAATTCACATTGAAAGAGGCTTAAGACCTGAGTTTTAGTGCTTTCAATAGATCAGTGGGAAAGAAAAGAAAAACTGTGAGGTTGGATGTGAAAGATGTCCCCTTGCCTTTGCATCTGTTATGGCTTGAAGGTGCCGTAGATGGATGGAGGCAAGTTCTCATACTTATGCCATACATAACGGTGCTTGTGTTCCGATGCTTATGCAGAGTGCTTACATAGTCTGTCAGTGTTCCAAATTAGTAAATGAAATCATAGAATTATAGAATGGTTTGGGTTGGAAGGGACCTTAAAGATCATCTAGTTCCAACCTCCCTGTCGTGGGTGGGGACATGTCCCACCAGATCAGGCTTCTCAAGGCCCCATCCAGCCTGGCCTTGGACACCTCCAGGGATGGGACAGCCACAGCTTCCCTGGGCAACCTAGGTTAGGACCTCACCACACAACAGGAAAAAAATTATTCCTAATATCTAATCTAAATCTGCCTTCTTTCAGCTTAAACCCACTACCCCTCATAACTGCAGACCCTGATAAAGAGCCCCTCCTCAGCTTTCCTGTAGCCCCCTCTAAGGCTGCTTTAAGGTCTCCCCTGATCCTTCCCTTCTCCAGGCTGAGCAAGCCCAACTCTCTCAGACTGAAAAAAATTGGGGTGTTAGATGATCATGTTTAGATTTCAAAGTGAATGTGTTGGTGACATGAAATTGTTACGAGCTGCCCAGCTAGTCTAGTCTAGGTATGATTCTTTCTAGATTTGCTTAGCAGGTTTTTTCTATTGCTTGTTTTCACAACATGGGGAGTAGGGATGCAAGCCTCCCTTGAAACCTTTAGCAGGGTATGCCTCAAGAAAGTTGTATCATGGAACTGATTAATTAGATGAATCAGCATGAATCTTTTGATAAATTTTCTGTACCTGGAAATAATATTTTTTTTTGAAATTACCATTTTCCTGTGATTTTTAAGTCCTAGTTGTTGGACATATAGTTTATAGCATTCCTAACTGAGCTGCAGTTTTTAAATCCCCATGTGCCTTTTTACTGGTAAGTCTTCATTACAATGGCATTACATTCTCTGCCTGTATTACTTTTGCAACTTGTACTTTGAGAGCTCACATTCCCTAATGAGAGGGAAGAACTTTGTTTCACTAAATATTCATTTTGCTCACATTTTCCTCTCTATCTGGAATAACTACAGGACTTCTGGGACCAACTCTGCGTGCTGAAGTGGGAGATACTTTAGTTGTTCATCTTAAGAATATGGCTGACAAGCCAGTCAGTATTCACCCCCAAGGCATACTTTACAGCAAAAATGCAGAAGGTAAATACTATAAAAACTCCATATAAAAACTATAAAAACTTGTAGACTACTGCATGAAATATTGGGAAGGGCCCAGACCAATGTTTCAGGATGTGCGACACAAATACCTGTTGATCCTGGATTAAAACTTCGCATCTGTTAGCTCTTTTCTTGTTCTACTGAGTGTCATCTGACATACACAATCTTCTGACCTGCCTGTGTGCTGATATTGTTTCACAGAATGACAGAGTGCTTGAGTTTGGAAGGCACCGCTGGAGGTCGTCTGGTCCAACCTCCATGAAATCGCAAAATATTGTATTTCAGGACATGAAAACTCTTTAATACAGGCACTAGAAAAAAATTTCCAAGTCCTTTGCAATAGTGTACATCAAGGTGTTATTAGTAAAGGCAGCTGACAACACTGATCATGTTATGATGCTTAGCATTTCATGCTCAGCTTTGTGGTGTTTTGATGCTGGAACTATCGTGAGGCTAGCAAATTGATAAAAACTGTGACAGTTAAATATCTGCAGTAGCACAGGGTGAGTTGGATTGACCATGCTCCTTGGATTAGACTGCTCTGGGTGCTGAGCCAGAGCTCTGCCTTTCAATTTACGCATTTATTCAAGGCTTTGTTTGTTTTGCAAGCCCATCTCGTGGAGTTGAACAGAATATGTTATTGGAAGTGATATGCAGTTCAGTTTGACTGTCTTATCAATGTGCCTTCAGCGCCTAGGATTTTGATTCTTGGGTCCCTTTCATCATATTGCAGCTTTGTTGGATACGGCGGGCATAGTTGTGAGCAGTTACTGCCATCTGGATACGCTGTGCCCGAAAGGTCTGAGCCAGCAAGGCAATCTAGCCTGTGCAATGGCTTTATGACAGAGAATTGGAAAGCTGACACAGCCGGTGGTATTCCTCCACGGATTATCACCTAGCACAGGCTCAAGCGTGATGCCATCCTAACTCTAGTTAGACTGATGAAGAGCCCCACCGTCTGGCAGTGATGATAATTGTAGGAAACCTTTAATCTATAAGAAACAGGATGGTGGAGTAGCTACTCTCCCTCTGCTGCTCTCCCCAATGTGAGTGGGATTATGAGTTCTCTCTTTGAAGCTGAAGTATCCTGTAGGCAAGAAACAAACCAAGCTTTTGGAATTCATTGTAAGAGGACATTCCAGATGATTTGATTGCTCTTTGTCTTCATGCCTCTCTACTGACTTTTTTTTGACAGGCTCCCTGTATGATGACAGAACATCATCTGCAGAAAAACGAGATGATGCTGTACTTCCAGGCCAGATCCACACATATGTGTGGGATATAACAGAAGAAGTTGGTCCGAGAGAAGCTGACCTTCCTTGTCTTACTTATGCATATTATTCTCATGAGAACATGGCAATGGATTTTAACTCTGGTCTGATCGGAGCACTGCTTATCTGTAAGAAAGGTAACAAAATGCTTTAAAACTATCATAAGGTAATATAGCTTCATAACTTAATAAAGTTAAGATTGTATGATAATGAGGGAAGATATACTATTTTCCTTTTCACATCTTTACCTGCAGCGTGAGGTAAATGGTTTTCAACATCTTTCTTTCAGATGTTGACGTTTTCAAATGCCAGCTTTCATGCAGTTCCATCTATTTGTAGTGTTCCAGAGAACACTACAAATAGATACGTTTGCCTGTACTGGTTGCATTTTCAGTTGCTTAACTGCTTAAAACATGACCTGAAATTTCCTATCTTAGAATAAATGTTTTTTAAAGCTTCATTCTACATGGTTCAGCCATTCCAGAAAATAGGAGAGAACATAATTGGTTTTTCGATGCCTTTTAAAGGCTGTCTGATCAAGGGGCTGTAGTACAGCCTTCTGTAACAAGGGTTTGAAATCACAGAGCAGTCTGTCTTTCACTAGTCATTTGAGAATGTGGCCAAATTTGAACAGATAAGAAATCTTTGAAAATTGCTTTGCATGTGATCAGGAACTTGAGATTTTAGCAGTGGGAGTTACTGAATTCTATGTCTGCTACTATGAAATAGTGTCTTGTAGGGCTTCTAAGTAACTGCTAGGTATATGCCACTGATTTGAGGGAAGTTTGAAACAGCATACCATTGCGTAAGTTACGTGCACTGCTTGTTGGTCCCTTAAATGCTAAATTTTTCCAAGTTACATATCATTCTTTTAGTGAGAGCTCTGAGTTTAGTTTGATTCTTTTTCCTTGTAGTTTGAGTCAAACGTTTTGTGTGGACTGCAGACTGCATGGACCTGGACCTTGAAGCTTTCCTGAAAGTAAACATAAAACTGGTTCAGTGTGGACTGTACAAGAGCACTCTTCTCACTTATACTTATCTGTTTAGTTGCAGAACACGTCACCTCAAAGGAGTGGAATTAATTATGTTCCTCCTGAAGTTTTTAATGCTTTTAATATTATCTAGGGCATGTTATTTTCCCGATTTTCTTGTGTTTACTTTCTCTGTGTTCTCGTGTATGCATGCATTTTGTGGCATATTGGTGGAGTTAGTTTGGGCAAATGCCTTGAAATTACTTGCTTTCCATCCTTCTCAAATTCATGCACATATGGTTGACTTGAGTTGGATATATGTTTGGGATGGATTGGTTTGACCGCTACCTTCAAGACAATTTGAGCATATGTTTATAGCTAAAGCAAGACAAATTGCTAGCTATTCACATTTTTAAGACTTCATAGAATCATAGGATGGTTTGGGTTGGAAGGCCCCTTAAAGATCATCTAGTTCCAACCCCCCTGCCATAGGCAGGGATATGTCTTGCTAGATCAGGCTGCCCAATGCCCAACCTGGCCTTGAACACCTCCAGGGATGGCACATGCACAACTTCTCTGGGGAACCTGTGCCAGTGCCTCACCACTCTCATGGTGAAGAGATTCTTCCTTACATCAAGCCTAAATCTGCACCTCTCCAGTGTATACCCATTGCCCTTCATCCTATCACTCCATGCCCTTTGTAAACAGTCCCTCCCCAGCTTTCCTGTGGCCCTTTCAGGTACTGGAAGGTCACTGTAAGATCTCCTCAGAGCCTTCCCTTCTCCAGACTGAACAACCCCACCTCTCTCAGCCTGTCCTCGTATGGGAGGTGCTCCAGCCCTCTGATCATCCTTGTAGCCCTCCTCTGGACCCATTCGAACAGTTTCATATCCTTCTTATTTTGAGGATCCCAGAACTGGACACAATACTCCAAGTGGGGTCTCACAAGAGTAGAGTAAATGGTCAGAATCACCTCCCTCTCCCTGCTGGCCACGCTTCTTTTATGCAGCCCGGGATACGGTTTGCCTTCTGGGCTGTGAGCACACGTTGCCAGCCCAGAGGTTCTTTGACTGGGCACTGCCTGTGGTAGGTGTCCAACACACCTGTGTATTTTGTCTGTGTTTTTGTTAAATTTCTTTACAGCAGCTCATACAGTGCTGGTTCTGGATTTGTGACTAGATAGTGTGAATTAATGCATCCAAGTTTTAGCTGCTGCTCAGCAGTGCTTGCACGGTCTCAAGGGTTTAATTGTTCCTGCTCAGACCTCCCCAGCTATAGTAGGCTGGTGGTAGGTGAGAGGTTGGGAGGGGACACAGCCGGACAAGTGAGCTGAATCAGCCAATAGGGTATTTTCTACCACGTAACATCATTCTTGGCAATAAAATTGGAGATTGAAGAAGCAGTGTGGGGGTAGTAAGGGATGTTGTCGTCCAAGGTGGCTGTTCCTGAGAGACTGTCTGGGCATCAACCTGCTTGTGAGAGAGAAGTAATTTCCTTTGTGTTGATTGGGTTTTTTCTACTCTTTCCTTCACCTGTTGAACCATCTTTATTGCCACCCAAGGTATTTCACTTTTATTCTTCCTGCTTTCTCCCCTGTTCTGCTGGGAGCAGGAAAACACAGAGGTGGCTGTGTTGGTGCTTGGTTGTTGGTTGGGGTCAACCCACCGCAGTCTGACACATGAAGAGCAGCATAGATGGTACCACCTGGGAAGGCTGTAAAAAGTGGACGTCTGAGCTAAAGCACTGACTGAATATTCTTTGTGTGACAAGCAGATAAATTCCTCTGATCTGAGACTTTTGTGCAGGAAAACAGGACTTCATAGCTTTTCATAAATAAAAAGGATTACATTGAAAATAACTACTTCTAGTTCAGTATCATCTCCAAAGTAGAATAATAAGCAAGCTCCCAAATTTTAAGTCCCTGCAGTCTGGAGGAGCATCTATTTTAGTCCTACATGATGTATTGCAAGTAGCAAATGCAAGTTTTTGATGTGAGCAATCTACAGAAAGAATCAGTAAATTCACACCAGTTCTGTGCTGCATGTCCGGAACGAAGTCTACTTGATGATAGAAATCACAGCTCTGTGGCAAACTCATCGAGATGATTTCTTATAACCAAACCAAGTCATCAGCATTTGTCAAAGTTTTTTGTATATAAAAGTTTTTTTTGCTGAGTGCTGCTTTATGCTTTTTAAAGGAGCTGATGACCTCAGCGTAGTGCTTGAAAAGGCAGTTTCATGCTGCAAGTGACTCTCCCACTATGCCTTGCAGTCTCAAGCGAGAGCCCAGTGACTGACTGTGAACTGAAGGCTGTTTGACGCTCCCGTGCACTGAGGCGATCCCTACAACACATTGCCAGAAGCATCTGAAATTTAATCTCCTCTGGGATATTACTGTCTTGATTTTTGTGGTTACCCAACCCAAAACTATTTTCAGAGATAATATCACTTTGTGAGCATTCTTACGATCTTGTTTTGGTCAGGCTCAGTCTGTATATGCTAACGCATGAAGCAAGCTATTAAATACACATTAATGCCACTACAATAAACTGCTTTACTTCTGCTTCAATTAGGACCTGTTTTTTCTCTTTCTTCTTCATAGGAAGCCTAAATGAGAATGGGTCACAGAAACTTTTTGACAAGGAGTATGTACTAATGTTTGGCGTGTTTGATGAAAACAAGAGTTGGCAAAGATCAGCATCAGTCAAGTACACAATTAATGGCTATACTGATGGAACCTTACCAGGTACTGTTCAAGTTTATGTGAAATAAAATATACATTGATGAAGACTGAATATTATCTTTGTTTGCTTTATATGCAAGAGAAAAGGAATATGGAGGAACGGGATACAGCTTTTTTAGAACATGTCTGTAAGCATCTGAATTCCAGAAGAGAAACTGTCCTGTTGGAGGGATGTCATACCATATCGCTGATAAGAGTAACAAGATTACTTCTAAGCAGAGTTCTGCTCTAAAAATAGGATTGATAACTTTGAAAAATAAGAAATCTCGCTTTTTTTTTTTTTTACTCAGCTGATTGGGAGACTGTGATGTGGAGTGTAATGCACGTAGAACATAGTAGGTGAAAAACTCCTGGATGTAGAATGTCAGTTACCATTGAATTAGACAACTAAGTGGTAAGACAGGGAAGGTGGTCATGGGGCACTTCTTTCGCTAGTGTGTTTCTCCTGAGGAGCTACTTTCGGATCTCTTTCCAGTCCATTAAGCAAATAAAAAAGGCTGGTTTAGGCAGGGATTTTTTAAACAAATATTGGATAGGGTAGTTACTGTCAGTAGATAGAACCTTATTCTTTAGGCCAAGTCCTTGTCTTCCTCCCGCCCCTCCCCAACAGAGCAGCTTTCCAAAAGAGGCTACTGGTTTTCTTCGTTCTTCCCCAGCTCACTAGAAGTCAGATTGTCACTTGCAAATAAGATTTGAGCGCTTACCTTCCACTAGGTTTTGGTATCTGTTCCATTTACAAGCTTCTGAAACTTCTTGTTGCAAACACTAATCGCAGGAGTCAGATTATTATTTTTCTGTTAATGTTGTGAGCAAAGATTCACTTCAGACCTAATATGTGTTGGGAACTTGCATGATTTGCTTGTATTATGAACCCTACTCTCACTTCTCTTTAAGATTTAGAGGCTTGTGCATATGACAACATTAGCTGGCATTTGATAGGAATGAGTTCCAAGCCAGAAATTTTCTCCATTCACATCAATGGCCAGTCCATGGAGCAAAGACATCGCCGAGTTTCTACTGTTAACCTGGTGGGAGGAGCATCAACCACAGTAAATATGACAGTGAGCAAGGAAGGAAGGTGGCTTATATCTTCTCTTGTCCAAAAGCACCTGCAAGGTAAGGAAGTATCTATTTACTAGACAACTGTAGAGCTGTCCTTCTCTTCTTCGCACCCCAATGACCTCTACTGTTTTGCAGTGGTACAGTTACTGTGTTTCAGATGGTTGCCATTTCACTAAGAAAACACTGAAGAACAGGGCATTCTGTTGGAATGAAGCATGCATGGTGAACTAAAAGGCATTCTTATCTGCGGCTTTACTGTGGTGTGCAGATCACAGAGCAACAGTCATTATCACATTTGCCTAACACGTGAACCGGTCCCCGGTTCAAAATCAAGCAGAAAAATACATTGAAAATAAACTTTTGAGAAGAGAAGGCTCCAGGGAAACCTTACAGCAGCTTTCCAGTACTGAAAAGGGGGTAGAGGGAAGATGGGGATGGACTTTTTAGAGAGACCTGTTGTGACAGGACAGGGAGTAATGGCTTTAAACTAAGGAAAGGTAGATTTAGACTGATAGAAGGAAAAGATTTTTTTACAACGAGGGTAGTAGTGCAGCACTGGCATAGGTTGCCCCGAAAGGCAGTGGAGGCCCCATCCCTGGAAACTTTCAAGGTCAGGTTGGATGGGGCTCTGAGCAACCTGGTCGAGTTAAAGATGTCCCTGCTTCTGCAGCAATGGTTGGAGCAGATGACCTGTAAAGGTCCCTTCCAACCCACAGCATTCTGAGCTTCTAAGACACTCCAACTTATGTCAGTCTCTGAGGTGTTCATATAAACACTGTTATAAAATGAGTAAGGAACCACCTGTTTCCTGAGAAACCGAGTACTTTGAGCTAAGAGTCACTCAATCTGATGAAAATATTTGCTGTTCGTCATTTGAAAGTGGATATATCTCAGCAGTGATCAGAATGTTTTAAAGAATGAGAGAAATGTATCTCTTACAGGAGCTGGAAGACATATTTTGAAAAAAAACAAGCCATTCAGCTGGTATTTTCACAGAGGGCTAGTTGAGAAAGCTTCTGTGTTCCATGTGATTAATATGGGCTCTTTGGAATGTTCCTGGGCTATATAAATATGTATATACCATAGAATGGTTTGGATTAGAAGGGGCCTTAAAGATCATCCAATTCCAACCCCCCTGCCATGGGCAGGGACACCTCCCACTGGATCAGGCTGCCCAAGGCCCCATCCAACCTGGCCTTGAACACCTCCAGGGATGGGGGAGCCGCAGCTTCCCCGGGCAACCTGTGCCAGTGCCTCACCACCCTCAGCGTGAAGAAATTCCTCCTTAAGTCTAGCCTAAATCTGCCCCTCTCCAGTTTATATCCATTGCCCCTAGGCCTATCACTACAAGCCTTTGTAAACAGTCCCTCCCCAGCTTTTCTGTAGGCCCCCTTCAGGTCTGTATGAATGCAGCCTTTTCAGGCCTGAAAATATGACAGTCAGATGAGCAAGTGCTTGGAGGCAGCCGTAGCTGAAGAATTGAGAAATGCAGTTGAAATGGTTTATAAAACGGAAAATCACCATGGTACTGTTTCTTCTCAATTAGCTGGAATGCATGGTTACCTTACTGTAAGAGACTGTGGGAACAAAGAGGTGAAGAAGAACCGTCTCTCCTATAAAGAACGTCTTATGGTCAAAAGCTGGGAATATTTCATTGCTGCAGAGGAAGTTACTTGGGATTATGCTCCAAGTATTCCAGACAGCCTTGATAGGTAAAATAATACTTTTTCAACATCATATTGAATGTTAATGTGAAATCACAAAATAATTTGTGTTGGAGAGGACCTCTGGAGATTCTCACCCAACCTCCTACTCAGTTCCTTACCCTGTGTAGTTTTATAGTTTCGTATACCTCTTTAAAACGTAGTGTTCCCATAACTCTTAAGTATTCGTTCTTCTTTGTTATGATTTACTTACCTTCTCATTTGCTCTTGAACAAACAGAACAACAGAATAACCTTTTATATCTTTCCCTGTTGGTTTTATGTCATCATTTAACCACCTCAGTGCTCTGATTTTTCCTATTTTATTCAGAATTACAAAGTTTAGCTCTATTCAGTAACCTTTTTTGAAGGACAGGTGGACAGGACAAACATGTTACTCTATTTCCCAGCATTTATCCAATTTTTGCTCTCAGCACCCACAATTCTAATGTTTTCAAACCTGAGTATAACGATACATATTATTTGGTGCTTGACTAGGATTAAGATTATCCATTCCTGTCCCTCCTAGAGTCTTTGCTACTATAAGCAAATTGTTTATTTTTTTCTGTGCTCAAGTATGCCTTTGTAAAAGTAGAGCAATGATTTCTGCTGTCTCATCTTGAAAGTATAGCTGCTGCTTCAGTTCAGTTGTTTCTTGCATGTGTACCCTATTAACTCAGTGTAAACTCTGATACTAATTGATCATGTGTGATACTAAAACACAAATAATGTTGCAAGCTTCTTACCTAATTTAGGTTAGAATTTGAAGTGAAGAGCATGAGGTTATTTTAGGGGTTTGGGTTTCTTTCCAAGCAGTAAGTTTTCTCCCAGTTGCTTGAGTACTAATTCTGTATTTTGATAGATGTCACTACTCAAGTTTTGTTGATCCTTTGTCTTTTCCTTTACTTTTAAGACAATATAGAGCTCAGCATTTGGACAACTTCTCAAATCTCATTGGTAAAAAGTATAAAAAGGCTATTTTCAGGCAATATACTGATGCTAGCTTCACCAAGCGTCTGGAAAATCCTCGTCCCAAGGAAACTGGAATCTTAGGCCCTGTTATCAGAGCTCAACTCAATGACAAAGTCAAAGTAAGTAACATAAATTCAGGAGTTATTTACACTATAGCATAATTTTCTGTTGGGCAGAGATACAAAAGAACTAGTTTTATTTGGGTATTTTTGATCAAAAATATAGCTAATAAATATTTACAGCTTATAAATACTGTCCCTGTTAAAAGGTATGATCACAGCTGCCAGTGTTTAGCTTAAGTTTTTGAGTGTTCTCTCTACAGTTTCCATGATTGTGCCTTACTTTGCAACATAAGCACACTTTGTTTGCACTCTTTGTAAAATATATTGATATGTTGACACAGGTCTAAAACGAAAAAAGCTAGACACACGTGGACTTCTGAGGAAATTTGAGGCTAAGCTTTGTGAACCGCTCATTCCTTATGTTGTTGGGTTTTTTTCTGGCTGTTTTAGGCAATGGTACTCAATTTTCATGGTTCAATGTTTGGGTTTCTTTTTTCCTGGAGTTATCAAATGAAATTACAAAGCATTTGTGTTACAAGCTTGTTTTGTTGCCTCATCCACTTGCCTTTCTGTTGTCACTTAATGATGCACACAAAGTTTCATGACCTTTCCACCGTGACTCTAATTTCAAGTTTAGTATGTTTCTTCTTTTTTTCTGATTTCATCAAGTGTATGCAGGACATTTTATTGTTTCCTCCCATATTTGGGTCCTGGAATACAGGAGATTTGTTTTAAGATTTGTTTAAATTCATTTTCTCCCTTATTGAAAGATCTGAAGAACTTTAGTCTATAACTTCATAGTCTCTGAGATAGCATGTGCCTAGTAGCGGCAAGAACAAGTGGTCTTTTTAGATTTATGAGAGACCAGGTGTAGGAAGCTGAACTTCACTCAATGGGCTCTATGAAGTGCAGCAGCAGGGTACTGGCAGCATGTAGACTGCAAGTTTTATAGAATCGTACAATCATAGAATGGTTTGGGTTGGAAACGACCTTAAAGATCATCCGCTTCCAACCCCTCTGCCATGGACAGGGGCACCTCGCACCAGCCCAGGCTGCCCAAGGCCCCATCCAACCTGGCCTTGAACACCCCAAGGGTGCCAGTGCCTCACCACGCTCAGTGTGAAGAATTTCTTCCTAATGTCTAATCCAAATCTTCCCCTTTCCTATTCAAAGCCACTATCAAAAAAATATTTAAGACACCCATTTTCCAGCACGTCCCAGGCTCAAACTAAGCAAATTGTACTGTGGTTGAAACTTTGTTATGTATTCAGACAAAGATATGTTGAATAATAAATTCTTTCTGTTTGCCTGTCAATATAGATTGTATTCAAAAATAAGGCCAGTCGACCCTACAGCATTTACTTCCATGGAGTGACACTTTCAAAGAGTGCAGAAGGTGCTGATTATCCTCTGGATCCCACAGGTAAGAAACTCCTGAATTACATTTTACATACTCCTAATGGTAGTTTCATTGCTTTGAAAGAGATGCTGTGGCCAGGAATGTTCGTGACTGGGAAAACTGAGTTCCTTGCTCTGCCACAGCTGGCCTGTTGTGTTGCCTTGTAGAGAAACCAAGACATTATCTGCAAAGCGTGGACAAATACCCTTTTTTAGGTGCCTTAGTTTTCTGTTCTTGTTTGCTGAACTTCAGTTATCTCAGAGGTAGTTTGAAATGACATAACTGCACTGATGATCATGATTCTATGGTTCTATGATTTCATTAAAGGTTCAGCCTTGTGTTATATAAAGATCTGGCTCTAAGTTTGTATCACTACTGTTCTCCTTTATTTTTCCTTAGGCAATGGCACCCAGAGCAAAGGAATTGAACCAGGGAAGACATACACTTACGAATGGACAATTGCCAAAACAGATCAACCCACTGCGCGTGATGCGCAATGTATTACAAGGCTGTATCATAGCGCTGTAGATATTGAGAGAGATATAGCCTCTGGACTGATTGGCCCACTTCTGATCTGTAAAAGTGAAGCATTGACACAGAAGGGTGTGCAGGTAACATGTTTGGCAACTTCTTAAGAGACGGATTTTGCATAAATGTTATTTGATCTACAGTGAATTTGGTTTTGCTCTCCTTAGAAGTCTGTCATGTAAAGAGTAATTAAACCAACAGGCTGCTGAAGAAATGACTTGAAGAAACGGTCCTCTAACTGTCCACAATGGTAGAGGAATTGCATTCTGATTTTTCTAGCGAAAGCAGCATTTCAACAAAAGGTCAGCCTGACTTGAAAGTCTGTTTCTAGGCTTGATAATAAACCTTCCTGCTGCTTTTATACCTTCCAATCTAAAGGCATTCAGATCTGAGCTGGTGCCTTTCTGTAGCAGATATAGCTTAACAGGGTCTGACAACTTCTGGAGTCACTGAATCCAGAGCAGCCCAAACAGCTTGGGAGAGTTCTGGGAGATTGGTTCTCTTTGCCATCCATTGAAATCTTGCTTGGCAAAGACTTGAGCATTAGAAGGGAGATAAAAGTGTCATAAGCTTGTGCTCTGGTCAAACCAAGAGCCTGGTCCTTTTAGTCAGAGCCCAGTCATATAACATCTGCGTGCCAGCAGTGCTAGCAGTTTGATTAGTGCTCTGCCACAGGATGGTTGTAGCAATACGAGTGTGAACTTGATGTTTTGGTCCCCTTCTCCCTTTCACTGAGCCCTTGGATCATGCTTGGCACAACTCTGGTGAAGCTTGTATTGTTTATATAATAAGTAAGCAAGATAGTGGAATCAAGTCCTTCATGCGTATCTCTGCTCATAAAATACAATCGCTGTGCTGATTTGTTTTTCAGAAAAAGGCGGATGGGGAGCAGCAGGCAATGTTTGCTGTGTTCGATGAAAATAAGAGCTGGTACCTAGAGGATAACATCAAGGAGTACTGCAGCACCCCTGCCAGTGTTAAAAGGGATGACCCCAAGTTCTACAACTCGAACATAATGCACAGTGAGTGAGCTATCAAGTTTAATGTTATGAAAGCTCATGTGAACCTGAGCATTCAGCGATTGCTTGTTCTCAGATGTAGTGCAGTCAGGGAATTCTCTACAGACTCAGTAAATTTCTAACCATGCCAGGTAGCAGCATATAAAAATATTCAATATCTTAGGGACCAGGCTGGCTTTGGACCCTGAAGCAGAGACAAGGGTCATTTAACTTCGACACAGCAACCTGCTGACGTGGAGAGCTGGAATCTCCAAGGCAATTGTGGTTTCAGCCTTGTGTCAGCCTCTTTCCAGGTGCAAATGCGAGTCCAGTTCAGTGGACTGACATTAAAGAACAGGATGTTTAAACATCTGACTTCAAAAATATTGAGACCATTTTAATTTTGCTTTCCTTATAGCAATAAATGGCTATGTGTCCGACAGCAGTGAAATTCTTGGATTTTGCCAGGATAGCGTGGTTCAATGGCACTTCTTCAGTGTTGGCACTCACGATGAGATTGTCTCTGCTCGCCTTTCTGGACACTCTTTTCTGTATCAAGGGAAATACGAAGATGTGTTGAATCTTTTCCCAATGAGTGGAGAATCGGTCACAGTGGAAATGGACAATGTTGGTAAGTGGGAAACTTGTAGTGTCTGAAAGCTCTTCTAAGGCATTGTTTTCAATCTCTAGTTTATAATGTAGGAAAGAAAGCTTTTCAGATAAACAGTGCTGGAAAACCTTGAATCATTCCCCAGCGCAACTGATGAGTGTTGAGTGTTGACTTAGCACATAGCATAAATGTATGCTATACTGAGGCTCATTTTGTTTGGTTTTTATTGACTTGGGTTTTTCTCGCTTCCCAATTAGCATTGGGGTTACCAATGGTCATTTTAAAGGCAATTTTAAGTTTATCTTTGGAAACAATCCAGTATCAACTCCATTGTGTGATTCCCAATCTTGCCCATCTTAAGCTAGTTAAAATGGGCCAAGGCTGTCAAATTATGCTAGTCATTTTTGGACAAAGTGGCTACACCTCACCTTAGGCTTGTGGTCATTTAGCTGCAGTAAAGTCTGCCTAACTCAACTGGACCACTGGTTCATCGGTGTATACATCGCAATGTCTAGCTAGGGTTAATACTGTATCTTGAAAAGGTGATGCATGTAGCCCTCGCTTAGGGAATTACCTACAAGAGGATAGATATTCTCCCTTATTGAAGACTGGGAGTGTACAGTGATCATCCTGAAAATCCCACAAGGTTTTTAGGTATCCTTATCCTATTTAAAATACCAGTGTGGTTTTGTGTCTTTTATCTATTTAAATAACAAAGTTTTTTATGTCCTGAAAGCTTGATTTTTGGTGATTGCAGAGCATCAAGATCTTATAAGTTAAAATTTTCTATTGTATGTAAAGTGGGTTTTTTTGTTCAAACTAAGGAATCATTAAAACTCCATCACACTTCATGAAAACCTCCCCAGTAATAAAGTTGTTTTGCTTGATTTTTGGCATGTGATTTGTTCTCTCCATCTAAGGCATGTTTTCTTTTGTCAATTTACTGTTGTTAGTTCTTACAGCTATGCAGATGCCCTCAGATTCTGATGAATACAGAAATATTGTGTGTGACCTTTTTAATAAAATAGGCTGGTTTTCTCAAGCTCTGTTAGTTCTGTCTATTCTATCATTTCTGCTGGTTCCCAAAGCAAGCTGTAGCAAGCACAGAACTTGATTTGATGCTGTTTGGGAAAGCAGATCGTGTTGTGTTCTCTGCAGTTCCTAGTTTCAAATTGAGAGCTTCTCTTCTGGCTGGGTTTTGAGGGAATTACTAAAACCTTTGAATCCCAAGATACTTAGGATTGGCAGCTTAATGTTTTGTGTCCAGATTGGAAATTCAAGTCACTTTATTCTTTTAAAGGTCATCCTTCATGCATTCAAAAGCTTTAAAAATACTGTGTTTTCATATGTTCATCAGTAGTGCCTCAGAACATGTTTGTTCTGTTCGGAATGCTCTGTGTGGCAATGCGTACAACACTGAGAACAGGACAAAATTAAACCTTTATCTTAAAAGATTCCAATCTTAGATCCAGATCTAAACATAGGATCCTTTATGTTGTTTCTTTCTTTTTTATATCCTTCTCTTTCATGGGTTATGTTTGGACTCAGGTCCTAGATACGGCTTAATCTGTGTAGAAGAGCTCCAGCTCTTAGGTGTATTTATTTATATGTGCTATTACTTATTTACATTTATTAGTTATTTTTCATTGCAGTAAGAGAATTGAAATGGAAATCCCAGAACAGGCTTAGTACTCCTATAGCATATGTTGTAGAAACAAACCCAGAAACTTGCTCTGACCACTTACATGACAGGCAATGTCCACTCCTGTATCTACTTCATATTCAAAAAACACTTTTATTTCAATTGCAGGTACCTGGCTTTTAGCCTCCTGGGGTACCCCAGAGATGAGTCACGGCATGAGACTGAGATTCAGAGATGCCAGATGTGACTATGAGGATGATGACATGTTTGATGTTGTGGATTTCACTTACACCAAGACTGATAAAAAGGCTGTTTCCACTTCAGTTGAAGAAGATGTGCAAGAAGGAGATAAGGACGATTTGGATTATCAGGATTACCTGGCTTCTTTGTACTCCATTCGAAGCTTAAGGAACACAACAGGTGATGAAGAAAAACAAAATCTTACAGCCCTAGCCTGGCAGCAGTATGAAGGCCCTGATACTGTGGGTTCTGAGGTGGCTCTTGGCTCGGGTCTGGCAGATATAAATAGTAGTGAAACCACAAACACCTATAAGTTCTTAGAAACTCGTGTCACTCCTCATCGCCCAGTTGAGGCTGAAACATTCCAGTCAAGTCACGCATCAGTCACAACAGAAGAGGACTTATTTTTAGCTAGCATAAGTGATGGAAAGGCTGACTTGGTATCTGAGAACAGAAGCCAAAGCAGTTATGAAACAGATCACAGTAGCACGCCTGCACGTAAACACTTGCTGAGCAATGGGGAAGGCCATATGAGTGTTGCAGAAGATCTTTCAACTGATGCAGAAGACAGCAATTTTTTTTCAGAAAAGCATCAAGAGGAAAGCGCAGGAAGAGGAAATTATGACATTAACAGTAACAGGAAAAGGCGAAACTCACTGGGCATGAAGTTTTACTCCGTCCAAAAGATGAATGCCCTTCTAAATCATGTAAGAAATAAAAATGTCTCATTGTCTAACAAGACAAGTGCACCTCATCCTGCAGATAACACATCCGATACAGCCAAAGTGGGAACTGAACAGCTTCCAAATGATTATGATGATGATGAACTGGAAGACGTGGGAACAAAGATGGAAAATGCCATGCGTGTAGTTAACTTGACTCTTACAGTGGACCTCGTTGTAGGAGATGGGTCTAATGCATCCAGCCTTTCTGAGCCCAAGCTATCCAAAGTCAAACAGGCAGACGCTTTTTCATTAGATCATATGTTGGGCAATATAAGCCCTAATTCCAGCCCTGCACTAGGGAAGAACTTGCTGGAATCATCATTGCCCAGGGCTGGGAAATATTCTTCTAAAATACCAAATGAGGAATGGAATTTGGTGTCTACGAAGGGGAGTCTGGGATTGGAGGCAAATTTAGATAAATCTGTTAGTGGTAAGTTAAATCATCATGGCAGAAATGGTACAGCGTTCATAAATAGGAAGCGTACGAAGAAGTATCAAGGGTTCTCACACCTAATGGGAGAAAAACAGAATGGGAGCCTCGTGGACTCAACTCTGAAAGGAAAGGAGGGGAACAAGAATGATACGTCTGGAACCTTAATCAAGATCCGAAGGAAAATAAAAGAATATCCAAAAATGAGCCACTTGCTGAGCCCAAGGAGTAAAAAGCCACAACATATCGCCAGTTCCATGGCAGGGTTTGGCCGTATGTTGTTTCCAGCTAAGACTAACCACACGGCACTGCTGTGTTGCGCTAACACCACAGGAGCACCCAACGAGGCCAACCATACAGTGAATGTGAGTAAAGCCAGGCATGGAGAGTCACTAAATTACATGCTTACCCCACGGCAGCTTAAGCCATCAATCACGATTGGGCTTCCCCAAGAAAATGGAGACTATGAATATTTTATGGAAGGATATTACAATGAGGAAACATCGGGTGGTGAATATGAATACCATTACGTAAGCTTTGATGATCCATACATGACAGACCCAAAAGTGAATGTCAATGAACAGCGTAACCCAGAGAACATTGCTGAACATTACCTGCGAAGCAAAGGGAATGAGAGGAGATACTATATTGCAGCTAAAGAGGTCTGCTGGAACTATGCAGGATATAAAAAAAGGTTTGGCTAAATCATTTGCTTTGATTTTGCGCACCATCCTGATTGTTGATTTACATGTTGATAAATTTAAGATCGCAGAATCACTAGGTTGGAAAAAACCTCCTGGATCATCGAGTCCAACCATTCCTATCAACCACCAAACCGTGTCCCTCAGCACCTCATCCACCTGTCTTTTAAAACACCTCCAGGGATGGGGACTCAGCCACCTCCCTGGGCAGGCTCTGTCAGTGCCCAATGACCCTTTCTGTGAAAACTTTTCTCCTTATGTCGAGCCTAAATCTCCCCTGGTGGAGCTTGAGGCCATTCACTCTTGTCCTGTCCCCTGTCACTTGGGAGAAGAGGCCAGCTCCCTCCTCTCTACAACCTCCTTTCAGGTCGTTGTAGTGAGCAATGAGGTCTCCCCTCAGCCTCCTCTTCTCCAGGCTAAACAACCCCAGTTCCCTCAGCCACTCCTCCTAAGACTTGTTCTCCAGCTCCTTCACCAGCTTCATTGCTCTTCTCTGGACTCGCTCCAGAGCCTCAACATCCTTCTTGTGGTGAGGGGCCCAGAACTGGACACAGGATTCAAGGAGCGGTCTCACCAGTGCCGAGTACAGAGGGAGAATAACCTCCCTGGACCTGCTGGTCACGCTGTTTCTGATACAAGCCAAGATGCCATTGGCCTTCTTGGCCACCTGGGCCACTGCTGGCTCATGTTCAGTCGCTGTCAACCAACACCCCCAGGTCCTTCCCCTCTGGGCAGCTTTCTAGCCACTCTTCCCCTAATGTGTAGCTGCACAGGGTTGTTGTGCCCCTAGTGCAGGACCTGGCATGTGGCCTCATTAAACCTGATGCCATGGGTCCAGCCTATTCAGATCCCTTTGAAGAGCCTCCCTACTCTCCAGCAGAGAGACACTCTAGGCAAGTCTCCAGCAGATTGACACTTCCACCCAGCTTAGTGTCATCTGCAAACTTACTTAGGGTGCATTTGATCCCCTCCTCCAGGTCATTGATAAAGACATTGAACAGGGCTGAACTGAGCACTGAGCCCTGGGCACGCCACTTGTGACCGGCCTCCAGCTGGAGTTAACTCCATTTACCACCACTCTCTGGGTCTGGACATCCAACCTGTTTTTCACCCAGGAGAGTGTGCGCCTGTACAGGCGAGGCTGACAGTTTCCTAAACAGGATGGTGTGAGATCATCTGTAATGTGCAATGTTATTTCTGACATTTCAGTTGCAGAAGCCTAAGAATTTTCCATGGGAGTCTGGAACCGCTCTCTACCGTGTCATAGAGAGAGATTACTATAATCAAGAGCAACACAACTAAGAACTCTATTTGTTTTTCTTAATCCTCTTTTGTAGGGTTAAGAAACCCTACCGATAAAACCAAAAAAGTTTTCTCACTAGAAACGTTTGTTATAACAGAAGCTGAAAACTCACTGTAAGAGGTCTGGAGAGAAGCTTTCAATTTGTTTACACTTGAACGACCTGTTTACTTCCTCCTTGAGTTTTTGGATTCTGTAGTAGAGAAAGGATAGAGTTCCTTGTACAAAGTCTTTCCAGGATTTAATGGACTGACCAATCTAATATAGCCGGGATGTGCTTATAGAAGGGATGAAATCACAGTTTTTGGCACTAGCAAGAAGTGATTCTAGTGTCTCAGTTCTCTGCTGTAAAATAGAATAATAGCACTTTCCAACTTCACAAGGCTGCAGTACTGAAAGATATATGACAGATCCAAAGTAATTAACCACACTGGTGACTGCTGTATACTTAAAAATTAAGCTGCGTGAATTATTGTGTTGTTCATACTGTTTAGAGAAATCCGAAGGTGATTGGATCACAGACCCTAAGGTTGAGGATTTTTCTTACAGGGAAGACTGGCTACTCTGCCACAGCAAGGAGTATTTGTAGTTTGAGTACATGTAGTTTGTATGTCTTAATTCACTCAAATTAGCGTCAATGCTCACCCTACAATATATAATATTCCTAGTCACTTTTCATCAAAAAGCTGAACTTCGTGGCCCTTGAAAAGAGCAAGAACAAAACTGCCACAACTTTAGGTTTTTATCAAAAGCAGCAAAAACAGGAGCAAGAAAATTTTCATTGTACAAAACTTGGCTCAAAGTATATATTATTTCTCAAATTGAATTTCAATTTTATTTGACATTAAGAACACTTTTTTCAGTGTTCTCCAGGTTTACTCCTGCTTTGCCTTAATCTGTATAAATGGCACTTGCAAAATTGGCAGAAACCACAGGGAGTTTCTTTGTGCACTTGCAAGACAGAAATCCTTGTGCTCAGAGCTCTCTTTAGATCTCTCCAGTGAGGGTCACCCTCAGCTGGTGTGAGCTGCATAGTTCCAGTGAAGTTAACAGAGCCCATGGAATATTCCGACCACCTCGGTGTGTTGAAGAGCTATAAGCCAGCCTTTCTTCTTCCCAGACAACTTCAAGTTTTTGGTTTTGGCAGAATTGATAATGAGGCAAAGTTTATAGGGAATGATAATATGTTTTATCAGTATAATAACATTTAGGTGCTTCTACGTAAGATCTGACGAATGGTTTGAAAGCCTAGAGTCTTATTTTTTTCTTACCAACTCTGTGTTGCAAAATGCAAATAGATCAAATGTAAGATTTGCTTCTGCTAGCTTTCCAGAGAAGGTACATCTGTGAGATCGTGGGGTATAGGTGGCAGGGTTGCTATACTCTGAGCTAAGCTCTGACTCAGATTATTACTGCTAATGGTAAAAAAGGAAAATAGAGCTCACCTGGGTTTTTGGAGACTAGTTGGAGTTTTTCAGTGATAGCTGACCAAATATTTGGAGGATCTCACATAGAATTGTAGAACTAGAATTACTTGAAGTTTGCAAGTCACGATTTTGAGAATCATCTGATGCTTACTTGTTTGTTTATTCTTATATTCTAAAATGTTCCTGCTGTACGAGTTCTCAGATTGCATCAAAATTATTATTTCTGATTCACTGTGTGGGTTTTTAATTGGGGATTTCCTTTCAGTACAACAATGAATGACAAAACCTGTAAAGATGGCACTACACGTAAGGTGATTTTCCAAAGCTATACAGACAGTACCTTTACGACTCTTCAGGATGAAGACGAATATAATGAACACCTTGGCATCCTGGGGCCAGTTATCCGTGCTGAAGTGGACGATGTTATCCTGGTAGGTCAATGTTTTGAATATGTGTGCAGGATAAGATTCTTTTGGCCATTTTATAGTGTGACATAGTATGGGTCTAAAAATACCACGAATTTTTAGATCATGATGGTAAAACAGTTTTCAAAGCTAGAAACTGCCATGTGGATGTAAAAGCAAAGTGATGTATTTCTTTGAACCACATCCTTTTTCTCTCCTATTCACAGTACATTCACTTCTGGTTTTCTTTCTTATATTTCACAATGTTAAATACAGCTTCATCAGTCTGATGTAAAATGAGATTTAAGTTTAGCATTTAAAAAAATCTAGTTTTTTAAACCCAGTCTGCACTGAAAATATTACTTTTTGTATGTAAAGGAAGCTTCTTCATTTTTTAGAAAGAAATCAGTGAATTTGTATCAAGATGAATATATTTATTTGTCCAAAAATGTATTTTCCTTTGAAAACTTTTGCTGTAAATGGGTTGGTTAGTTGTAATACAAACAACAAGGGTGGAGAGGAATATATCCCTGGTGACAGAGCAGTATATTTACATTAGGAAGCACATTGCCGTAGTTTCCCTTCTCTCAGCCTTCTTCATCTAGTCTTCCAACACACAGGTATGGACGTAGTTGGGGAAAGTAGATCTTGCTGCTTTCTGCTTATTTCAGTAGTAGTTTGCAACAGAAACACATTAAGCTACGTTTAAAAACATGAGTGAGAGAATAGAGAGACTATTTAACTTGCGACCATCATTACCTAAGGAGAGGGGAACATGTAATCTCCCTATCCTCAGGCTTCTCTGGGACAAATGAGAAGCACTGATTTCAGTGAGTGTGATGCATACAGAGGTCTCGTGTTACTGTTTTATGCCCCTCAGTACAACTGTGCAGCAAAGCATCAGAGGTAGAAAATCCCCATCTCCCTGCTTGCTATAACTATGTCCTAGGAACCTAGACTCAGTGGAAGACAGAGTTAGACTCATGCTTTCTCCTTGTCAATTAACTATCTGCATCAAAGAGGGTAACTCTGCATGGAGATGTTAAAAGCTATCCCCACCAGCTTTGCCACACACAATGCAGCCTGCAGTTGTTATACAAATCTTGAGCCTGGTTTGAGGTCATGGGAATGTATTGTGTGGGGACTTTGGTGTAGGCTTGGATTCGCTGATCAAAATCTATTTCTTCTTTTCTTTTTTTTTTTTAAGGTTCATTTTAAGAATCTGGCATCCAGACCATATTCTCTCCATGCTCATGGACTCCTGTATGACAAATCCTCTGAAGGAAGCATTTATGATGATGAATCTACTGCTTGGTTTAAGGAAGATGATGAAGTTCAGCCAAACAACAGTTATATATATGTATGGTACGCAAGCAGGCGATCAGGACCTGTGCAGTCAGGAGCAGCTTGTCGGTCCTGGATCTACTACTCTGATGTAAATCTGGTAAGGTAATCAAAATAGAAGAGGTAGTGTTGCTGGGGTTGATCAGAGACGTTTATGTTGGAGGCAATCACTAGACATCACCTAACGTCCCATCCCCCTGCACCCCAGCTCACGAACAGGTTGTCTGGGACCGTGTTTTGATACAGCCATACGATGTTACTGTATGGCTGTAGAAATGTAAGCGGCAGAGCACATTTTGGATAGCTGTCCTTTATTTTGGATTTGATGTGCCCATCTGACATCAATCTCTTCCACTCAGTTAAGAGAGGGTATAAGGTACAAGCTGTGAAAGAATTCAAATTGGGGAGCTCTTTGGTGGACTGAGCAGGCGAAAGTAAAGATATGAGGCAACAGCAATTCTGGCCTCTTTTAAATGTTTAGGGCCTGATGTATTTTTATAGAATGCTCTGGGTTTTTTTGACATCTTTTAGGAAATCTAGTTTTGCATCTAATATGAGCTTATTGTCTTGTAGGAGAAAGACATTCACTCTGGTTTGATTGGACCAATACTGATCTGTCAAAAAGGAACCTTCAGTACATCAAGTAACAGCAGAACACTGACCCGTGACTTTTTCTTGCTTTTTATGGTCTTTGATGAAGAGAAAAGCTGGTACTTTGACAAACGTTCTAGAAGGCCTTGTACTGAGAAGACCCAAGAAACACAGCAATGCCACAAATTCCATGGTACATATTGCATTTTGCCAGTTTGTTGGGGTAGAGGGAAACATGTGGAGAGAGGTACCTCTGCTCACAGTGGCTTTGGACACACATAAACCCTACACCTTAATTATGTGGATGTTTTTTGTTGTTCTCAGTAGTACCCATAATAGTCAGTTTTATATGCAAAGATTAGCATTGCCTGGAAATTTGTTATTAAAATGAGGAAAGGACATACTAGGCTAAACTTTCAACAGAAAACTTCTCTCTCACATACATCTACTTCCCATATTTAAAAAAAAAAACCAAAACAACAAAAACAACAAAAAACCCTCTTTTCAGTAAGAAGCTAAAATACCCTAAAAACTTTTTGCAAGAAACTTAAAAATATTGTAATAATTTGACAAATCAACTGGCTGGACTGAGGGATTCAAAGCAGCTGTAAGACAGCCCTTCATATATTTCTCAGTGGATACAGAGATTTTAGTCATGTAGAGCTAATGACTTGCCAAAGGTGATCCTTTTCTTTTCTCTTTGAAATAATGGTCAGGAACAAAGCTCTGTGTTTCTGTCTTTAAAAATCTTATATTTGTGTGCTGTAAGTGATCATGTTTGAAAAAAAACATGTTGAGAAGTAGAATCCACCTTTTGAAAACGTGGTCTCTAAAGTCAGTTGCTAATTGAAGGTGTCAGTTGTGACTGTACAGGTACAGAGAATGTGTTTTGGATAGCTGGCCTTTCTTTTGGGCCTGAAATTCCCAGCTGACATTTAATTTCGTACACCTTGTTCTCCTGGCTGCTATGTATTGCAAGCAGCCTGTGCTCAAATCCTCTGGTGAGGTCCCTGGATTGATGTACATAGACTATAAAGTGTGTAGTAGTTTAATTTGGAGTAAGTGGTGGTTTTTGTTAGTGCGTTATTTCATTAAATACTTCACTCGTTTTAATAATTGCATTCTAGCACTTTGAGACCTGTTTTGTGAGTGGTTTTCCTTACTGGCAGGACTTTTTTTTTTATTTTTCAGCCATTAATGGGATAACCTACAATTTGCAAGGCCTTAGGATGTTTGAAGGAGAACTGGTCCGATGGCATTTGCTGAATATGGGTGGGCCAAAAGACATTCATGTTGTCAATTTTCATGGACAGCCCTTCATAGAACAAGGGGAGCCAAAGCATCAGCTTGGTACATATACACTCCTTCCAGGTAAGTATCAGAACAGAATGTGTTCTAAGGGATGACTGTTGCAGTCATGTTACCATCATACCAACGTAAAGGTGAACGGAAGGTGGATTCGAGCACAGTAAGTAAGGGTATGAGAGCACTGATAGTTCATTTGTCTAGAAAATCATCACTGTGGGAGAAGGGAAGTAAAGACAATATTGCTGTCCTCTAAAACTGGAAGTATGAATAAAGTTACAGACAAAACTTAAGTGCTTGGACAATTGTCTTCCTCTCAGATGGGGAGGGATATATATGGAAAACAAAAAGTGGTATGGCTTGCAGCACTGCCTTCAGCTTTTCGCTTTCCTTGCTGCTCACCAGTGGGTTTCTCTCCTTTATTGCATCACTTTTTTCTTATCTGCAAATCTGGTCATAGTGCTGAGCTTGGCTTTGGATGGAAAGTGCTCAACTGTAAAAGTCAGTATTGGAAAAAGGAAGTCAGTAGGATAGCGTCAGTCTGCAATTCCTTGAGAAATTACACGTGTACAATAGAGCAGCGATCTTGTTCACACGTCCCCAGGCTTCAATACTGCTGAAGTCTCACTGATGTTTGCTGGGAAAGACCATTGGTATCTGGCTCCGTGTCATGAGGGTTTGTCTTTAGAATCTCAAGATGAATGTGATACAGAAGAGAGAGAAGAAATGTGAGCCCTAGCAGAGTTCTTATGTCCAGAGGCAAAGGAAACAGGCTAAAAGCATTTGTTAGGCCACAGGATATACTCCTTTGCCCATAACTGTCATCAGTGCAAATGTGCAATAAGCGCTTGGGAAGCCAGTTACAAGTGTTTAAAAAACAAACAAACAATACTCCAAACACACATAACCAAAAAAAAAATCTGGGAAATGAGATCAAGTCAATGGGATCAAGTTGCTTGGAATAGCAGGAGTTTATTTTAGTGAACATTAGATGATTTATTCACTCTTTTAGCTTTTTAATGTGATGTTTTTCACTATGACATCTCCATATGTTTTTGTTTAAATAGGAACTATATTTATCATGTCTACACTGACTAGGAATATAAGAAAAGCAATAAAGCATGTACTGTGCTTTCTAAGTAGTGCAGCAAACAGCCTAAACCATATCTGCTTCCTGCTCAATCCTTGGTCCTCCTGGGGCCTGCAGAAAGTGAGGGGAGGGCCCATACGTCTGATTTTCCCACGTCTACTTTTGGCTTCTTTACATCCATCCTTTACATTATTTTAACAACAGCCTGTAGCAGCAGGAATAAGAGCTATAATCAGCACCACAGAATTAACATCCTTGCATTATGTGATAAACTTAATAGCGCTGTTCATTACGTGGCTCAGCACTGTATTTAATGTGCAGATGTCTGCTGTCACATACAGGCATCCAAGGTTTTGTACTTTGTACTAGCAGCAAGGGTTGCATTTTTATCTGGTCACTTAATTCCAATTTCAGTCTCTAGCTGGAACTGGCTTACCAAGAAAAAGAAATTACTGAAATGGTAGCTACTGTGCTCTCTGCAATGGGTAGTACGTTATTTAATTTTTCTGGATTAAGCCATAGGATGATCGTTGGTTTAACATCCAGCCTTGCTAACATCAACCTTATAATGCTAATGTTTCTGATGCATTTCTCTTCCACTTTTTTCAAGGCTCATTTAGAACAATTGAAATGAAACCACAGAGACCTGGCTGGTGGCTTTTAGACACTGAAGTTGGGGAATATCAGCAAGCAGGAATGCAAGCATCCTATTTGGTTATAGAGAAAGGTACTGAACTAAGGTGTTTTTTGGCTGGGGAAAACAAGATATAAAGCCATCCCTACCATTGCAGGATCGCTAAAAATAAATTTGGGAAACTGTTCTGTAAACAGTCAAAGCAGATTCTCTGTGCTTTCAAGGAGGGAGTGCAGTGCTTACTGGAAACTTATTCTAGAACTAAAAACATATTTAGCCTCTAGCATACTAGCTCTGAATTATTTAGCATACCACCTTTATTCCTTTAGCATACTAGCTTTGAATTTCCGGCATACTCACAGTGACCAGTGGATTAATCTGCTGAGAGAAATTACAGAAATTACCTTGGCCTTCTCTGAAAAGAGAGTGGTGATGTTACGGTATTAGTAAGAATTGTTCTGGATAATGATGTCTCAGAAGTTTGCACTAGAATAAATTTTTGAATAGCCCTCCTTTTCTTTAACAACAAACTTACTATGCTCTCTTTAGGGTGCAGGATTCCAATGGGTCTAACAAGTGGAGTTATACTTGATTCGCAAATTGATGCTTCACATCATATAGGTGAGTTGATACTTGAAAAGGCCCAGACGTGCTCCTGAATATCCACAGCGAAGTATTCCAGTTCCATATTCTTGTGGCATCTCATGATACATCTTACAAGATCAGTTCAGCAGTGATCAACTGTCAAGCTAAAAAGCTCTCCAGTGCTGCAAGCAGGCAGTGTGAGCTGTACTAGGTAGCCTTCGTATTTTTAGTGTCACAGGTCTGCTATCAGTATCGCAAGGCTGAGGGTCAGGGAGTCCTCTGTCTGTGGCCCTGCTGGATGACATGGAACAAATCCAGCTTTATCTGTTTGTCCATTGGATTCCTTGCTTTAAAATCAGCAGCAGGTGTTCAAAAAGCATTTGAGGTTTGCATGTGGTATGAGATGAGAAACAACAAATTGTAGCTGTTATGAAAGATTTAGGAACTTGGCATCCAGAGCAATGATAGTATTTATCAAGTTTATTCCTGGTTTGAAAGTAGGATCATTTGATAGTGAAATTGATAGATTTTTACGTGCACAGTGGCAAATCAAGGTACCCAGGTTACAAACACGTGCAAGAACGTTTTGCTGGCTGCAAAAACTTGTTTAGCAAACTATAGGCCCTGGTTACAAATCAGTAGACAGTACATTATATAAAAGCCTGTTATTTTTAAAGTCATTCTGCCAGCTATAAAGCTTTGCAGGGTAACAGCTGGCTTTCAGCTTCTGACGATGCCCAAATTATCCTAGGTTATGGCTTTAGAGTCTATTGGTTGGGAGTTTTTCCCGAGGCAGATTGGAAAAGAGTTGAAGCTCTCAACATCAGTAGCTTGTTACAGCCTCCACTTTTTTTTCGGCACATCTCTTTGAATTCTTGCTTTATTTGTGTTTTCTGTCTAGACTATTGGGAACCTAAGTTAGCCCGGTTAAACAATTCTGGATCATACAATGCTTGGAGCACTACAGTGAAAACAGAAGAGCTCCCGTGGATCCAGGTATGGTTGGCATCATTTAGCCTGAATATGACCATATAATCCTGTGTTGTATTTTCCTGCAACTCGTTATAAAAGGTCAAGCTACTCTTGTTCTTGCTAAGACGACTGCTGGGGAAAACTGGAAAGGTGCAGTGAGCTTGATTAGTGATAACATAAACTGTCTACCTCCCCTGGAGTAACCCAGTCTGAACTGCTGTTGAGGCCCATTGACTGGACAGTTACCTGAGCAATTTGTACTGTAACTGTTTTGTAGGCAAATGGAGTAATTCTTCCCATTACTTTTATATTTCTCTGTCTACCTATATGTTTGGGTGATCGTTTAAAGTGATCTCAAACACTGTTTCACGTAGTTTTATGTGTGTTTGTTTTGTATGCTTCTGCATCCAACTGGATGTAGCACTGTGTGACTTCACAGGGAAATTAGGCTTGTAATTATGGCTTTAAGCACTGTATCGTTCAGTCACCTCACTTCTTCCATCTCTTTCTTCCATCCCTATCACTTTTGCGCCACATAGCCAGTTTGCACCCAAATGTAGGGAAGACAGATAGTCAATTTCTTACAAATCTCGTTTAAATTGGCAGTTGGGGAAAAAAGACAGACTTGAACTGGTGTTGTGTAAGTTCAGCAGGTGGCTGTTATGTTTAATGTGCTAACATTTGACATGCTAGCAAGCTGGTGGGGGTGAGGTAGGGGAGAAGTTTGGGACATCTGATATGGAACTGGCAATAATGTTGGGAAAAGAAAGAATTTGATAGGGAACATGGTGATGAGAAGCTGAGGCCACAGCAGTAAAGCGTGGAGAGATCTGGAACGCATATTCCGAAGAATGAGTTTCACTGCTGATAGGATCATCTTGATCATTTGATTTTATCTGCTAAGTTTTTTGATCTGATTATCGACAGGAATGGTGGCTTTTCAGCACTTTAGCATGTCATATGCCTCTTCTTAGCCTGGGTATCCAAACTAGAGGCAGCTTATGAAAATGAGAGCATTGAATTTCTCTATACTTCTTTTACTTATCTTCAAAATGAAGACAGAAAAGTTCTGCCTACTGTGGAGACACAGGTGTTTTTGAGGTGTCTTCATGGTGCTGTGCTGCACCCTGCAAAATGCGCACACAAATACATACAGACATGAAGTGAGAGAAACGGCATTAATTTTGACTCTGGTACCTGCTTCTATTCATTCTGAGATGCAAGTGTTGTGAGTTTTCAAATGCAGGGCTCAAAGCTATTGTATAGATGCCGAAGAGTGAAACAGATTTTGCTGTGCATTATTGGTTTCATAAACATTGTTTGCTGATCCTAGGTGGACTTCCAAAGACAAGTTCTGTTAACTGGGATACAGACGCAGGGAGCCAAGCAGTTTTTCAAGTCCTTGTACGTCCAGAAGTTCTTTATTGTTTACAGCAAAGACAAACGGAAGTGGAACACCTTCAAAGGAGACAGCGCTCCGATGCAAAAGGTCTGTACATGCCACAGGGGTTGCGGCAACCTAGGTAGCATCATTGGATGATGCAGTGAGGTTATAGTTTTATATTAAGAGATAGTGGAAAAAAATTATGGCCTTCGGAGACTTAATACAGCCAAAAGGCACTTACCAATATAACCAAATTCAGACCAGAAGACAAATTATAAGGTGAGGAATCTCCTAGACTGGGATTTAGATTGGCCCTGTGATCTTGGCTGTATCTTTAGGCTTTCTTACAAGCTTCTCTCCCTATTTTTATTTCCTAAGTCCATATCAGCTTCTTGGAGCAAGCCAGGAAGCTGAACTAAAAATCAGGCCCTTCCTCATTTGGGACTGTATCCTCCTTTATCTCCCTCCCTTCCTGTTGTCACAACAGTTGAATGTTAAATTGTCCAAACTGGCTGCAGAAGGCCTGCCTAATAAGTGTGGTCATGCCCTGCAAGAGGTTCATTTTATGCCCAGCCACTCCAGCTCCCTTCAGTTTACCCTTGGGTTTCAATGGTACAACTCCTGACTGAGAAACCTGTTGTCTCCTACCTCTCCTTTTGCTTCCTTACTAACGTCTTCTTACAAACTTATTTAATCAGTTGCTTTAATCAGTTGCTTATTTGAACTGAGCCCTTCAGGTGCTTCCAAATGTGCTGTGATGGAACCACACAATATTTCAAGTTGCCCTGCTGCGTAGGGTACTCCATCCCAGTCAGTGTGGGTTAATGGTGTGCTTCTATAAAAGATTGGGTTTTCAGCACCCAAGCTTGTATTTACATTAAATTAACTCTGCATGGATATTTTTCTCTTTCTTTTTAATAGATTTTTGAAGGTAATTCTGATGCCTACGGGGTAAAAGAGAACATCATTGATCCCCCTATTATTGCTAGGTACATCAGAGTCTACCCAACCGAGGCCTACAACAGGCCTACTCTTCGAATGGAGCTCCTGGGCTGTGAAGTAAATGGTAAGAACGGGTGATTCCCTTGTGGCAATTTTTTTAATTAATACAGTAAACAAAGCTAACATCATGGGTGTTCTAAATTCCAACGTTATTGCTTAGACTATGGCTATCTGGATGAACTGGAGATAGCACGGTGTTTCTTTTAATAGGTTGCTCTTTGCCACTTGGAATGGAAAATGGGGAGATCAAGAATACCCAGGTAACAGCCTCATCTACTAAGACATCCTGGTTTAACACATGGGACCCTTCACTCGCTCGTCTGAATCAGAAAGGAAAGTTGAATGCCTGGCGAGCCAAGGTAACAAGTGAAAAACAGGGACAACAACAAGGCAGCTACCGTTAATAAATTTGCGCTGCCTGTGTGCTCCTGCATTTCCTGCACACGGGGTCCAGTGCCCAGCATGACAGGGTTAGTTCACAGCTTTGTAGCCATACTTTGGGAAGAAGCCCATTCAACTCTTCTGGTAGAAAACTCGTTGAACTTCTGGCAGCGGCAATGAAATCACATTTTGAGAGATGGATGGTGTCCTCTGGGCCAGAGCCTGCAGCTCTTCCTTGCAACAACAGCCCTTTTAATTTCAGGCGATGAATACAAGTTGAGTGTTTGGCTCCAAGGGGTTAAAGGAACTTTCCTGGGTTGGTTTAGAGGCAGTGCAGTTAATGGATAACGAAGCTGGATGACCTTCAACAAGGCATGTGAGCTTCTGTCTCCTCGAAATGGAGCTGCATTTCTTTAGGAAGCACTTTGAGATTTGCTGGAAGCTACTGTTTTGTGTTAGTGTTTAGTATTAGTATTATAAATCACATTTTAACACTGGAGATAAATCTGCGTTATTTTTTTATTATGTATTGAAAATTAATGTGAGACTCTTAAGATGCCAAATGTGCCATCTGCAGAGATGTTAATTGCATGGGCCAACAGGAACGGTTGTAACTTTCACCTCGGCTTTACTCTTCTACACTTCTTTGATACAGTTTTGGTGCGTTTTGATGTAGTTTTAACTACATTTAAACCGGGTTTTTCACTTAAGCCAATACAGACATTGACAACATATTTGCTAACAGGCAATTCTTTTTATCAACTACAGCTGAACAACAACCAACAGTGGCTGCAAATTGATCTCCTCTCAATTAAGAAGATAACTGCTGTCGCTACCCAGGGGGCCAAGTCTATATCTGGTGAAAACTTTGTGAAAACCTATGTTATCCAATACAGCGACCAAGGCTTGGAGTGGAAATCCTATACGGATGGTTCAAGCTCAGTGGCAAAGGTATCAGCTTCACCTCAGACAATTGTATTGTTGCCTGGTTTTAGATTCTGAGCCAAGTCAAGGCCCAAAGGCAGCTTACTCCATTGGTAAAGGAGGACATTTAATTCGAATGAACAATGGATTTTTCAGGGCATCTTCTCAGCTTTATTATTTCTGCCCTGATTTTATAAGTGAAATTAATGATAGTGAGCAATTGCTGTAAGAGCTGGAGAGTTCCAAACGCCCACAAGAGCAATATGGTACATTATATAGTTGCCCGTATCACCTTACACCAACCTAACCTACAAGGGCTATTAGCAGCAGAGGTAAAATAAGGGAAGTTTGGTTTTTTCAGTCCATCCAAATCAGAATGGTGAAATTTCATTATGCAGATGGAAACAAAGGCTGTTTAATTCTTTCAGACTGGAACATTGCTGGCCTGAACTAGCTTTGGCCCAGTGTTTTAGGGAGGAACTGTACGTGATTTTATGTAAAATTGGAACTGAGCCAGTTTATCTACCCTGGCTGAATAATGCAGTGGCTTGGGCCCATCTTAAAAAGAAAAAACAAGTTTTTTTGAAGTGCTGCCTTTTAACTAATTGTACATTTGTGTATTTGCAGGTTTTCTTGGGTAATGAAAACAGCCATGGGCATGTCAAGCATTTCTTTAATCCACCCATCATGTCTAGATTTATCCGCATTGTTCCAAGAACATGGTATCACGGGATTGCCCTTCGGGTGGAACTCTATGGCTGTGATTTTGGAGGGGGTCTGGCTGTGAAAAGGACTGACAAGGCTGGGAGCTCTTAACCTTTTGGCAATTGTCATCACTCTTAAAATGATTGTACTTAGTAGTTCAGATGTGTGCTTCCTCAAAGGACCTTCATGTTTTGCCAGCAAGAACTGAGAACTGAACTCTGGCAGATGTTTCATTCCTACAAATACATATTTTAGAAAACAGCATTTTTTCTCTGAAAAAGAAATAGCAGTCCCTTCTGATTTGTATATCACTTTTTCAGTCTAACCAGTACTGTCTTACTTCTTACTTAATTTTAAGTTCTAAATCCCTGGGGACGGACTCTCTGGCCTTAATCCTGAGCCCTGATTATCTCCATTTGGTTATGCTTCTGCAGGACAGAGGAGGAATGGAAAGCTACAAGTGAATGTTCTTCATATACAGGGCAGAGAGGGAAAACCAGTGCAGGTACAGAGCTGTAGTGCTGCATTCCTTGTTAAGAGCTGATTGTAGGGATGATCTCACCTCTACGTCTTTCATCTGCACTGTCACAAAGATAGAACACATCCCAGCATTGAGGCATATGCAGCCCCTTCTTGGAGATAAAGTGGGTTTGCATTGTTGATTGGGTTCTTACATACCCAGCACACCTGAAATGCTGTGGATTTCGCACAACAATTCATCTTCAGTGCCCTGGAAAGGGGAGGAGGGGTCAGCAATACCTTTCTTTCCCAGAAATGAAGAGGGAATTGATTTAACCTGGATTATGGTGGTGCACGGAATAACAACAGTAGAACCAAAGCGAGAATCCAAAACTCCCAGCATTGCCCCATACAGATTTTTAGACTGTGGGGAGGAGAAGCCCCCCCTAATAGGAAAGTATTGAGAGCTGTGACTGTCCAGTGAGAATACAGCCTGGTGGCGGCAGGGGAGGGTTAGATGAAACCGGATAATATAAGCGTCTGCATCTTCTTCACCATTTAGCTCTGGCAGTGTTTTCATTAATGGAACTACTCTTGTGTATAGAACATACATGGATTTTTCCTAGGATGTCTGCATCTAATGAAAATATATTCACTGTCTATAAATTTGTTATTCCAGCAGGCTTTTAGCTAAGCCTTCAGTAGTGTCTTTGGCTTCTATCTTGTAAATCATTTCATTGCAGAACTTTCACTTCTCACACTTAAGTACCTGTCAGCAAGGTGGATTTTTCAAAGTAGTGTGATTTTGAACCTCATGCGGTGTTAACCAAGTCATTTCTTATGGAGCATGCGTTTGAAAATGAAGATATAGAATGGGAGTGAAAAAAAGTATAAAAACTAAACAAATATTTTCTTTTTTTTTTACTACATCACAAACAATTGTCATTTTTCACTGGAAAATAAAGATAATATTGTAGCATGAAAAACATCAACATTTTATTTTGTGTATTTGCCTTGACAATAGTAGCTGTTTGGCAATAATTACTGAAACTTTGCCTCACAAAAGTAAAGTTTCCAGCTTGATTAGAATTTTCTGTGCTAATTAGAATTAGTTTCAGATGGTGAAACTGTATGCATAATTGCTTTATCTTAAAAGATCAGTTTCTTAATATTTGGTGATGGTGCTTAATTTGGTTTTGTTTGACACAGCCAATCAAATTGCAGTACAAGCCATAATCACTAAAAAAAGGAAAAAAGTAATCTTTGGAGTCAGGTTTTACCCTAGAAAACTGATAACAAATGCTTGCTAGCTTCAGTAGAATCATAGAATAACCAGGTACTAAGTGCTAAACAATTTAAGCTTAAGAAGGCCATGATCTTCAAAGTTCTACGTAAATAATTAGTTTATTTTTTATATGATGCTATGTAAATTTAGACAATTGCAGAACTGATTGCAGGAGCAGTACATCTGCATCAGTTTTACAAGCTGGCGAGTCTGCTTCTACTTGCCAACGGAAAGGACTTCGGTCAGCTGGGGTCAGCTGTCTCAGCTGTGTCCCCTCCCAACCCCTTGTCCCCCCCTGTCTGCTCACTGGCAGGGCAGAGTGGGAGAAAGAAAAGGCCTTGGCGCTGTGCAAACACTGTTCAGTAACGGCTAAAACATCAGTGTATTGTCAACACAATTTTAGTCACAAATCTATAACACAGAACCCTCTGGGCTGCTACGATGAAAATGGACTCTGAAACACTAGCGTTCCAGTGTGCCCAGTACAGCAGCGGTGCCTGGGCCCGATGCCACCCCAGGCACGTGGCCACTGCTGCTAAGAGAGCATTCCCTGGTGCAGCAGAGTGAGGTGATAAGGGCTACAGTAAACGCCAAAGGTCCACAGCAGGCACTAGGCTAATACAGAGTAAGGCGAGCAAGCACGGCGTGCTGACAATTAACAATTTAACAGCTACAAATGTCACCTAGCGTGCTCTGATCAGATGATGCTTGGAGATATGGTTTAGTAGTGGACAGGTGAGACTTGATAATCTCAAAGGTCTTTTCTAACCTAGTGATTCCATGATCTTACCTCTTGCCCATGCTGGGCACCAAAAAAAGAACTGTGGTGGGTTGAGCCCAGCTGGCAGCTAAGGCCCCATCCAGTCACTTGCACGCTCCCTCCAGCAGGCTGGGCAGAGAACTGGAAGGGCAAAACCAAGACAAGCTTCAGTGGATGTGAGACAGTTTAATAAGTGAAGTAAAGCTGCATGTGCAAGCAAAGCAAACTAAGGAATGTATTCACCACTTCTCATCGACAGGCACGTGTTCAGCCATTTTGTGGCAAGCAGGGCCTTGGCACATGTAAGAGTTACTTGGGAAGACAAACAGTGTAACTGAACATCTTCTCTTCCTTCTCCTCGTCTCCCCTCACTTTTACTGCTGAGTGCAATATTGTACAGTGTGGAATATCCCTTTTGTCAGCTGGGGTCACCCATTCCGGCTGCGTCTCCTCCCAGACTCGTTCACTCCCAACCTGCTCGCGGGCGCGGCAGTCGGAAAAAGTAAAGGCCTTGGTGCTGTGTAAATACTGTTCAGCAATAGCGAAACCATCGGGGCGTTATCAAGGCTGCTTTAGTTACAAATCCAAAACACGGCACTGAACAGGCTGCTGTGAAGAAAATTAATTCCAGGTCAGCCAGACCGAGTACACAAAGTCCGTGTTTACAGCAAAGAAGATGGGAAAACAGATCAGTCCTGGATCTGCCAAATGGAAGGTAAACTATGTTTAGTAAGCCTGTAAGTGGCTGGAAAACCAAGAACTTTTATTGATTTTTATGAAGGAACCAGCTTTGACTGAATTTGCCAAGGCTTTTGGAGATTTGTAGTTGGAACAGTCGTGCAGCACCTTTTACAGGCTGTGGAATGAAACGCCGTGTGTGCTGGACTTATTTGCAAAATACACAAAGGGTGCAAAAGATCCTGTAGCTCTCAAACTAAAGGATAAAGACGTGTATCACAGCATGAAGGTTAGCAAACACAAACTCTTTAGGACTGAGGGAGAAATGTGCCAGAGTTCAGAGTATTCACATCTGGCCACATTTCTTCACTTACAAATGTGGGTGGGTGCCTTCACACTGGTCTTTTGATCCAAAGGTCCAAAGTCAACTGCGTTTAGCCTCAAAGCGTTACAATGGAGTTGCTGCCCTCTAATGCTTATTCCAGCTTCTAGGAGGACTTGGGGTGCCCAAAGCTGACCATCTCCAGATGAAAACAGCACACGGGCGATGGCTGTGCACAAAGTCTTATGCTTTTCTCATGAGGTGCCACTAAGTGTTTCCTTCTGCCTTCTAGAGGCGTGGTGGCTGTAGTCCTTCAAGCAGAAGTTGTGAAGCTGGTTGTGTCTGCACTTGGACTGGAAGTGAGGTGGAAGTACTCATAAAGACAGCTGAGCAGCTCTAAAGTAGCTTCTGAGAGCAGCACCGTAGTGAGTTTCTTCAGACACTAATGCGTTAGCCCAGTACTCAGACAGGTTTGTATGGAGTGCCCTGTAAAGTCTAAATCTGATTCAGGAAGGCTTATAGGGATCAGTGAACACACCTCTTGCTTACAGAGCAGATGTAACCTCTCCTTTTTGCTAATTTTTCTGCTGGCAGTTCTGGCCATAACACCTGGACTGAAGTTGAGCCAGCTCACCTGCACCGAGGTTCCCATGAGTTTGCAAAGTGGGGGGTTCCCTCCATACCACCGACATAGCAAAGTGTGATGGAGACCTAAAGATCCATGTAACCCATGGGTTAAAATCAATGCAGATCATGTTTATGCACTCACTCTCTCAGAAACCTCCCAAACTGTGCATCAAAATAGATGCGAAAGTGAATGTTGGCTTTGAGGCATTCTACGTATTGGAAACATCATCAAGCACGCGTGGCAGATGGCCACCCATGTGAAGTGTCGGGAGAATTCTACAGAAAAAGCTTCTGTAGATGTAGAAATCTGATCAGGACTCCAGACAAATACCCAACCTTCTGAGCACCCTCTAGCACCCCCTGAAATAGCCATGAGCACTGGTGGGTTGATCAGAATTTTAGGTCTGTGCTAAGAGGCAAAAAGAGGGCTTGCAAACTTACATCCAGTGATGCTCATGAGGTATCTTCTATGTATCTTTTTGGACACATACCTGAAGGATGAAAGTAAAGGCTGTGCCTGTGGTTGCGTAGGTGCTAGGGAAGATTTTATTAACATGCTACTATTTAGCACTATAGAAACGAGATGGTTTATGGTTGGACTCGATGATCCTGTGGGTCTTTTCCAACCTAGCAATTCTGTGATTCTGTGAGATGCATCACTGTCCTGGGGTGACTGGACAGTTGTCATTCCGTACATATCAGTCATTCCACTTAATCAGCATTGAATATTCCTCTTCTCTCTCTCACTCCTATGTTTTGTTCTGTTATGTTTATTCACACTAGCTGTGCATCATAACCAGTTTATCCACCTACACTTTCCTCACATTGCTAGGCCCTGTTCTCCATTTGCTTGTTACACCCAGTACTTGCATCATGCTTTAATTACAATAATCTTCTCCAGGTAGAGACTCCATCTTCTTGACTGTTTGTATAGCAGCCTCCAAAACAGGCCATAGGATCATTCCCAGGGTTCCTGGGCACATCTGTAACACCATTCCTAATGGGTGCAATAGTGCATTAAGCCCACTGTGACCTAGATGCTTCTAAGAACACCAACTAATTCAGACCGACCTATGGGCTTCTACATTTAAAAGAAGTATGGGGTATGTTCCCTCTAAGTCTACTTGATCCAGCGCTTGCTTTACTTTATAACACCTGTCTTTTAGCACTTCCCATGAAAATCTGTCAATCAATGCCTCTATTTCTAGCAGATCTAAGTAACTTTTCCTTTTTTTTTCCCCTATGTGCTGACTGCAAAATATTTTCAAGATGTTACATCTTGAAATGTACATAATGGAAATGTATGCTGCTGTACAGTCTGATCCGTCTTGGACCAAGAGTTAATCTAATACCCTGTGGCAAGTGATTCCATAAATTCAGCCATAAGTGCTGTGTTTCCAGTGGCAGTGTGCTTCAGCTGGCAATGTCTCAAATGCAAAACCTGCTACAGCACGTGGATGGTAAGGGAAATTCTCTGTCAGAGGGCGACCTGCCTTCTAATGATTCCTGCACTTTGGAGAGATGGATGCTGTTTGTCCTAAGGCTTCTGCAGGCCTCCATAGCCTCCATTTTAGACTGGCTTCTCTATCAGCTGTATTCCAGTAAACTGAGGTGCTGCTTTGTCACCCCCATGCACAGCTTTCAGGACATACTTGGTTTACCAGTCTTGTTAAACACAAGATGTAGAGATGATGTAGGCAGTGCTGGAGGAGATACATGGCGGAATGCGCAGACATCAAGGCACAAACTACTGGTAAAAAGCAATGAATTTTCAGTAAAACGAAAAATTCGATGGATTTGTGTTGGATCAGGTACCAAAATATCCCAGTATATCAAAATAGAAGCAGCAAATATGTTCTGCCCGTGCTAAATAGAAGAGCTATTGCATTCTTTTTGCAAGGGACCTTTTCTAACAAGCCAAGGGCAACTGATCAGATTATAACAATATATTTACGACAATGACTGATGACCTTTGCTTCACCTCTCTAAAATACAAAATTGCAACATACCCCTGAGAGTTTTCTTGCTCTCAAAAAGCCACAAGGGTTCCAGAATAGCTTCAAAAAAAGCTGTGCATTCAAAGACCTTCCTGGCAGTATTTCTGCATATTTATTTATTTAAGAAGGGAAGGAATTTTAAAGGAATTAAGAAGAAGGTATCAAGAAGCTGAGTCAATTCTGTTGTCTGTCTCAAGGCTTTTTAAAAAACAGTAGTTTACTATTTGAGATAATGACATGGGGAAGAACTATATTATTCCCTGCAGTGAAATTACTTTGTTCGGCTGGCTTCCAAGCCAAGGAAACACACATTCTGTGCTTGCAGGACCTGGCTGTGTTCTTGAATTTGGCATTATATTTACTCAGCATGTGACATCTTCAAAGTCTGGAACAAATAAACCCTAGGAAAATTGAATTGAAGGCATATTATCTGAATAAGGTAATAAATGCCAGAGTTTTTAAATTAACCCTTCCTGGCCATCAGCAATCTTCCCTCATGCAACAGAGGAGCAGGAAAACACAGCAGCCTGTCCCCTGGACAGCAAAAGAACCCTCTAGTGTGCAACAGCCCTGAGGTGTATGGTGAGGCTTCTGATAAAGATAATGTTTGAGGAAACTCATATGCTTTGAAGGCAGTGGCCAAGTAACCCAGCACAGAAATGTTTTGTCCAGTACTACTGCATGAGCTATGTCATTGTATAAAAAATGTTTATCACTGGGGAACATGCAGGAGACGTAAGAGACAGAGTTACGTCTGTAAAGGGGAGCTGTCACTCAGTTCATGTTGCACATAGAATCATAGAATGGTTTGGGTTGGAAGGGACCTTAAAGGCCATCCAGTTCCAACCCCCTTGCTATAGGCAGGGACACTTCATACTGGACCAGGCTGCCCAAGGCCCCATCCAACCTGGCCTTGAACACCTCCAGGGATGGGGCAACTACAGCTTCCCTGGGCAACCTGTGCCAGTGCCTCGCCACCCTCAAAGAAAAACATTATTTCTAATATCTCATTTCAAACCCCCTTCTTTTAGCTTCAAACCATTACCCTTCATCCTATCCCTGCACTCCCTGACAAAGAGCTCCTCCCCAGCTTTCCTGTAGCCCCTTCAGGCACTAGAAAGCTGCTTATAAGGTCTCCTCGAAGCCTTCTCTTCTCGAGGCTGAACAACCCTGTCCTCATGAGGGAGGTGCTCCAGCCCTTGGATCATCTTTGTAGCCGTCCTCCAGACTCGCTCTAACAGCTCCATGTCCTTCCTGTGCCGAGGACTCCAGAACTGAACACAGTACTCCAGGTGAGGTCTCACATGCGCAGGTGGTGCCACTGGCAGACTCACACTGTTATGGTCTTGAAGGATTTTATGATTATTCCCATGTAATATTATTTTTGTGGAAGTGTTCAGAGTATGAGCACTCACTCAAATGTTGTGTCTGCACTTGGATTGGAAGTGAGGTCAAATCTTTGTGGTAAGAGGATGACTTCCTCTGGAAAATGGTTTCACCCAGTGATTTTCAAAACACTCTTCACATCACCTGTCTGGGAGGCTAGAAATGAACAAACATGTAGCTTTGGGATGAAGCCAGTCATTGTTTAACACTAACGTAAATTGTAAGGTTATTTTGTTTTAATTTATAAAATTATAGTTGAAAGGCAGGAATTGCAGAATGGTTTTGGTTGGAAAAGACTGTTGAGATCATCAAGTCCAACCATTGATCCAGACCTGCTAAGTCCATCATGTCCCCAAGTATGACATCTACTCATCTTTTAAATACCTCCAGGCATGGTGACTCAACCATCTCCCTGGGCAGCCTGTTCCAGTGCCTGAGAACCCTTGCAGTGAAGAAATTCCCCCTAACAGCCAACCTAAATCTCCCCTGGCACGTCTTGAGGCTACTCCTCTTGTCCTGTCTCTAGCTGCCAGGGAGAAGAGATCAGCTCAGAGTGAAACAATGACCCAGATCTCTAAGACAAGCTGCATCTCATTCTGGCAGCCCATATCCTTTTATTACCTGCTACTGAGCCACAAGCCAGCAGTACAGAGGTGCTGCTAAGAGCTAGGTGAGAGGGAACTGCATATCTCTTCTCTTCCCCATGGCAACTTGTTTATCAGCCCTTGTTTCGGCTCATTTCACCCTAACCATACTATTTTAAGAGATCAGCAGTTCCTTGCAAATGGTTGAGACCGATGTCAGTGTTAATAGGAGCTGATTCTTTCTATTTAGCGTTGTGTTTCAAGACAAAGTGTGGCGAAATGGCAACTGTCATCTTTTCTTCTCTTTTTCTAATAAACTGGTGAACAAGAGACCACGATGATGCTGAGGAGTGACAGCCTGAGAACAACTGAAAGGAAATTTTACTAGACCTGGAAAATCCCAGAAAGCAGCAAACCACTGATACCAGATGATACAAGGCAAGAACGCGCATGGTCATTTTACAGAGAGCAGAGTAGTCTTATGGCCCTGAATTTTTTTTGTAGCGATACTTATTAAGCTATGATGATGAAGATAGTAATAAAATTATGTGGTTCAGGGAGTCTATTCTGGGACTGAGAGGAACCTGTTCTGGTTCCCAAAATGGCATAGCCTGATGTCTTCTGAAGGCTTTTATTTTGCTTCCTCGAGCGCCGGCCCCAGCTAGAAGAGCAGGGCAGGCACTTGCATAGGTGGGAAGACTGACATCTTGTGTGAACTCTCTATAGCACTGGCCAATTCGAACAAAGTGTAGGTATAGACTAGGAAGCCCTAGCAGTGGTAGCAATGTGGTGCAGGTCAAGGGCATGGAGCACAGGGAGAGGGAAAGCAGGCAGGTAAACAGCATGGGATAGATTGAGTAGCAGAACAGCAGATAGTTTAGAGAAGGACTGTCAAAGTGTTAAGAATAATAGTCTGGAGGGAAGCTTTAGATAGTTACTTTGAATGTAACAGTTTTATTTTCTCTGCTTGTCTAACATTTCCTCTGGCCGGACAACAAGGTGCAGCTTTTATTAAACCACAGAAGTGGCTCCAGCTTTATCTTGCTAAAGGGAAGGAAGTGGCAGAGGTCAGCAGCTGAGTGCATTGCACCAGAAAAGAAGGAACAAGCACAGCACAGCAGGCAAAGGATCTCTTTGTCAAGGTGGTTTTCAGGAAAGCTTTTACCTGCTCCTTCGGGTGTTGGAATATTGAAGGACTTTCTCATGGAAAATGGCCACGTGAACAATCCAGCCTACGAGTTGATACCCTAAAAGTAACAAACCAAGGACGGCTGAGGAGCAGTACCCGTGAGAATTAAGGGAGCACAAGAACGAATAACTCCCTGATGTTGCAAAGAGAAACTTTGGGCCGGTGTATATGCGGCATGTGAGCAAAGCTATTCAGCTAGCAATTATTCTTGCTGAGGATACTAACCAATCAGACAATCACTGTATTCGTGTGGACATATGATATTAACCAACGCTAAAGAAAAGATTTACATACCGGTCGCGTGTACTACTGCCTTTTCTATAAAAGCCTCTGGTACTCTGTAATAAATTGAACATTCACTGATCATATTGATCTCTGCGTTTGATTCCGTGATGCTCCCGTCAGCATTCGGGGAGAGGGAAGGTGACGAGTTTGAGGGGGAGAGTGGCCTATGGGGGGACCTCAACAGTGACTGGAGCTGCTCTGTGTGTCTGCCTTCAGTGAGTACATAGGAGAGGTGTAAAGTCTTGCTCTCCACAGTCAGTTTTGAGCATGTATTCTAACCCATAAAACACGCCGTGCCTTCCTTTCAGGGCCCTCCAACTTAAACTTCAGGGATTTAAGGCAGCCCTCGAACTAAAAGCTGGAACCTGTTTCTTGGTCAGCCTGGTCTGGTGGGAGGTGTCCCTGCCCATTGCAGGGGATTTGGAACTAGATGATCTTTAAGGTCCCTTCTAACCCAAACCATCATATGATTCTATGATGCATTGGTACAAGAAGTAGTTACTGCTACAAAAGTGGGATATTTTGATTTAAGCTAAAGTAGAGTTAAATTTCATCTAAGTAATGGTGGTTTTAGACAGACAGAATGTCCCTCTGATAGCATAGTTTCTTTCAAAAATTTTCTTTCAAAAATTGTTTTCCCAGACACTGTTAATTTAGAGGTGATAATGCCATGTGTTCAGTCTGGTCTGTGCTGAGCAGATGTGTCTGCTGCGATCCCCTCTGTTTGGAGTTTTCTTCCTACCTCAAATGCAAAGTCAGGCAGAACCGACTGCAAAGCTCCAAATTAGCAAGAGATTTGTCTGTTGTGAAGCTCATAATCACATTAAAATCAGACCTTGGAAAATAATAGAATATACATAAGATTTCTGGGAGAATTTATCCATGTGCTTGTAAGTGGGAAATTTGTTCTGTCCCAGCTCTTGTCTTGCTGCACATGATTGATGGAGATCGCTCCCTCGTGTTTCCCAGAACTGATACAGGGCGCTCGGTTTTCAAAACTCCAAAAGGAGTCTTAGGCTCCAAGGAGACCTTATAGAAACCTTCCAGTACCTGAAAGGGCTACAGGAAAGCTGGGGCTTCTTGTGGTGATAGGATAAGAGGGATCGGGTATAAACCGGAGAGGGGTGGATTTAGACTAGACATAAGGAGGGAATTCTTTGTGATGAGGCGGGTGAGGCCCTGGCACAGGTTGCCCAGGGAAGCTGTGGCTGCCCCATCCCTGTAGGTGTTCAGGGCCAGGTTGGATGAGGCCTTGGGCAGCCTGGGCTGGTGGGAGGTGTCCCTGCCCACGGCAGGGGGGCTGGAACTGGATGTCCTTTAAGGTCCCTTCCCACCCCCGCCCCCGCCCTGGGTGCCCCCGCGGTGTCGCTGGGGGCGCTCCCTCTCCCCGTAGGCCCCGCGGCCAATGAGCGCGCGGGGCGGGGCGGGGCGGGGCGCGGCGCGGGCATGGCGGGGCGGCGGGGCCGGCGGGGCTGGGTGATGCCCACCGCCCTGCTCTGCGCCTACGGCTTTCTCTGCAGCGTGCGGCCCTCCGAGCCCTTCCTCACCCGCTACCTGCTGGAGCCGCACAAAAACCTCTCCAAGACGCAGGTACCGGCGCCGCCAGGAGCCCCCGCGCGAACGGGTTGGAGCTGGAGCGGAGCCTCGTCCGGGCAGCGTGTCCTTTGGCTGGCAGGCAGAGCCTCCCTCCGGGACGGGGCTTCCTTCTCTCACCGCGGGGTTTCTTTCAAACAGGTTTTTTTTACCAGGCGCTGCTCATTCTCTGGAGCCGATAACGCCGTGTGCTCGGGCTGATCCGTGCTGAGCAGCGGTGCTGCTGCAATCCCTCTGTCTGCACCTTCCCCTGGCTCACAGGGCAGGCAGAGCTGGCCCCAAAGCTCCAAGCGAGCCACAGCTTTGACTGCTGTGGAGTTCATAATCCCATTAAAATTAGACCTTGGAAAGGAATAGAATACGCCTAAGATTTCTGGAAGAATTTATCCGTGTGCGTTTAAGTGGGAAATCTGTTCTATTCCAGCTCCTGTCCTGCTGCACACGACTGATGGAGATCGCTCCCTCATGTTGCCCAGGCCTGATAAAGCACACTTGCTTTCTAAGACTCTAAAATGAGTCCTAAAGTGTTTATTTGCCAGCATTGTCAGTGTCAGTACTACAGCCAAGGGTGCGTCGCACGCCCCAGGTGCCTGCTTGTGTTTTCCTTGCTGTGCTGGCATCACCACTGTCTATTCCCTCCGTCAGGTGTTCAACGAGATTTACCCAGTGTGGACTTACTCCTACCTGGTGCTGCTGTTCCCCGTGTTCCTGGCCACAGACTACCTGCGGTACAAGCCCGTGGTCCTGCTGCAGGGCCTGAGCCTCATCATCACCTGGTTCATGCTGCTGTATGCCCAGGGGCTGCGAGCCATCCAGTTCCTCGAGTTCTTCTACGGGATGGGGACCGCCACTGACATTGCCTATTACTCCTACATCTACAGCGTCGTTGATGTCAACCTGTACCAGAAGGTCACCAGCTACTGCCGCAGCGCCACCCTGGTGGGCTACACAGTGGGTTCGGTGTCCGGGCAGGTCCTTGTGTCGGTGGGGGAATGGTCCCTCTTCAGCTTGAATGTTATCTCCTTGACCAGCATTTCCATTGCCTTCGGCACGGCATGGTTCTTGCCGATGCCGCAAAAAAGCCTCTTCTTTCACCACGTCCCGAGTCAGCAGCTCGGTTGGGAAATGAAGGTCATGGACTGTAAAAATGGATCAGCTGTCCAAGACCATCCCAATGTGCAGAGGACACCTGGCTGGGAGGATGAGACAAAAGTTCCCTTAAATGGGGAGGTTCATTCTGCAGAGAAACGGGTGAGTTCTGCCCTGGATTTACCTAAGCAGAAGATGCAGTCCTGATGTGGTTGTCACATCTGCATGCATGTATTGGTGTGTGTGTGCGTATATGTACACTGCAGTAGCGATGTAACATCCAACAGCGAGAAGTATCCTTTTGCTTATCCCGATTCCTTATTTATGGCACAGGAAAATTTATTCCCAGCTTCCTTTTGCCGACTGAGCATGGTAGGCTGCTCCTTAGTTTTTCTGAAGTTCTGCATGTCTCACAAGGCTGTGATTGAAATTCTCTGGGCATATTTGGTCCAGGGAGGTTATTCTCCTTCTGTACTCAGCAGTGGTGAGGCCGCATCTCGAATCCTGTGTTCAGTTCTGGGCCTCTCACCACAAGAATGATGTTGAGGCTCTGGAGCAACGAAAAGCAACAAAGCTGGTGAAGGGGCTGCAGAACAAGTCTTATGAGGAGCGGCTGAGAGAGCTGGGGTTGTTTAGCCTGGAGAAGAGGAGGCAGAGCCGAAACCTTATTCCTTTCTACAACTACCTGAAAGGAGGTTGTGGAAGGGAGGAAGCTGGCCTCTTCTCCCAGGTGACAGGGGACAGGACAAGAGGGAATGGCCTCAAGCTCTGTCAGCGAGGTTCAGACTGGACATCAGAAAAAAAATTTTCACAGAAAGGATCTTTGGGCAGTGGTAGAGGCTGCCCAGGGAGGTGATGGAGTCACCTTCCTTGGAGGTGTTTAAAAGACAGGTGGATGAGGTGCTGAGGGACATTGTTTAGTGTTTGATAGAAATGGTTGGACTCGACAATCCAGTGGGTCCTTTCCAACCTGGTGATTCTATGATCAAATTGCTGCTCAACAGTACAAAGCAAGGGATGTCTCTGGGCCACTAAAAATTGTGTGTGTGTGTTCAAATTCTGTGTGTGTTCTTCTGGGTGCACCCTGTGGCTTGCAGAAAAGAGACAATTCTTCCTGGGCTCAGGTTTTGAAAACGGTTATTGTGCAAAATGTGCAGTAATAAGCTGTGTAGTAATTGAGTTTTGTCTTATGATGCTGGAAGGGAACTGATTCAGGAAGGAAACTGCCGTAGTCCATAACAACACTCACAGGCTGATGTTGATTAGTTATAGATGGAGAGAATATGGATAAATTGCAGGAAACACCTTTGCGTAATAACAGCTTAATGCAGCCCATGAGAGCACCAAGGTAGCGCCCCAACTCACAGCTTTTGCGGGCTGTGTAACCTCTAACAAAGGCAATTGTATGGGAACAAGCATGCTGGTGCCCTTCTTTGGTGGCAGCACATGTTGGGTCCCACAGGGTGACAGGCGAGCAGCCTCCGGTTTTGAGGCCTGATGCATGTGTGCAGTTGCGCTCTGTGCAGGTCTCCGCCACGCCACAGCAGTGCCCGTGTGCAGAGGGCTGTTAAGGCAGGGGGATTCAGGACCCCACGGAGAGGGCAACCTCACTCCTTGGTCATGAAGAAGGTTGTGCTCTTTCTGAGAATGAGCCAGAGGGTAGGTGCGGCTGTTGGTTTAGTCAGCTAATGGGTATTTCACATGGGCAAGTAAGCCCCGGTTAGCTGGTTTGAGGGAGGCAGCATCCGGGGCTGCTTTCAGCTTCTTCTACCTGAGAATTAAAGGTATTAACATTCCAGGGGCCTATTCCTGCCCCAACCAGCACAGTCTTGTGTGAACAGAAGTATCTTTAACCGTGTTATACTTGGGTGCTGCAAGGCATTTGTTAAGACAAATTCCGTGCCAAAAATGACTAAGGCATTAATATGACTTCTGTGCCTCTTTATCTTACTCCCATCCTATAAGAGCAAGGATGGTTCCAAACTCATGGTGGAAACTTTAAAAAAGGAGCAAGTACACTTGCATAACTTCCCAGAGTTCAGCTATACCAGCTGCCAAAAGCCGAGAAGCACTGGCGTGTGATGATCGTCCTGTGAGAATAATTGTACTGAAGAAGCATTGCCAGGTAGTGGGAGGGTGGATGGGCCTTTCTGGCTTGTCAGGCACGTGCTTGGGCTGAGTGTGCCAAATTAACTTTTGTGTATGTGAAGCTTCCCTTCCCTGTTTTTCCTGTGCCTAAACTTAAGCTGAGCATGAAACCTTCTGTGTGGGAGTTACGCTGTTAAAATCTCATTGTTGCGAGGCCACCTGTTCCCAAGTTGTTCTGTGGACTTTATAGAAGCCATGTCCACACATGGAACAAGCATTTTCCTGTCGGCAAAGCACTAGCAGGGCTGTGGTGTTCATTATAATGAAGATTTGTAGTAATTGATGGCACTTCAAGGGGTGGAATAAAAGGAGTTTGGGACTGAGCTAGGCTATAATCTTAGGGGGTTTTAGTAGAAACATCTTAGAATGAGTTTTATTCCTCATGGAGAATAGTCTTTCCCAGGCACACACTGCATGATTCCCCCAGGGAAAGGACCTACTGCCAAGAGCCCACGTTGCTGCTGCTGACTGGAAACCACTCTGAAACTGGACTCGCTGGGGCACGATGTGCAATGTGACACTGCTGTGTGTTTTCCTGCAGGGAATCCAAATTCACAGGGGCCAGAGATTTTGGGTGGGCTTTGGGTGGGACAAATTCTTGCATGAAGAAGCCACTGCCCTTAGTTACACGAGAAGGGTCTTGCGTGCCTACAAGGACTCTGAACATGTGTGCATACAGCAAATGTAATCAGCAGCTCTGTCTACAAAGTGAAGATGTATTTGTTTCCTGTGCTGCTGTTGGCATAAAGTGGTGAGGAACAGGGCTGTAACAGCTTGCCTGTTTTCAGTTGGTTTTTTTTTTCAAACCACTTCATGGGTTTGCCCTTTTTCGTGCTCTTTCCAGAAAGATTTGGAGGGGAAAGCTTAATTTTTATCTTGTGCTACTTGTCAGAGCACTTGTATGCACCACAGCTGCCATTTGTGATAAGCAGTGGCTGGTGGGATTGTCTTCTGTTTCTCTTCAGATCCCCAGGCAACATCTTTCACTGTCTCGGAGCCTTGGCAAACATTAACTGGGGTAGGGAGCAGTGTAATGAAATTGCTTCTTTGAATATTTGTAACCCCTGCATGCTAGTGCTAAAGAAAATAAAACTTATCTGTGGGGAAATATACTGATCGGTTGGTTTTCATATTCCCTACACTATGAGATTTGATTGGATGAGGACTTAAAAGCATCAGTAATGCTTTTTGCCTTTATGATTTGAATGACTGGCTTCTGATCCTGCCTTAAGTGGATATCGTGTCCCGTTCTCCTGTGTCTCTTCTCTCTGGAACACTTACTTGAGTTGCTCATGTAGTACTTCCAACATGTAGCAGTTACTGCTCTCTGCTTGAGAGAGATGGAGAGGATGCCTGCAACTGAAGCCTTTCTCTGTGCCTGAGGGATCAGGCCTGGCTAGGGCAGAGACCAGCTGCTGGGACTGTGGTGCGGGGAAGCTTTTTATTTGTTACTTTGTGGAGGTTTGTGTCCAAGAGTGGTGCTGCCACTAGCCACCGATCAGACCACTTGAAAGGGGCAATTTTGCAGACCTACGTCAACTATTTGTAAACAGAGACAAACATTTCTCTCCTCTTCCTTCTCCAGTCTATGCAGGAGCAGAAAGTGGACATCTTAAAGGTGCTCAAAGATCTTTGGCAGGACTTCCTGCAGTGCTACTCCTCCCGGACCATGCTCTGCTGGTCGGTGTGGTGGGCACTGTCCACCTGTGGCTACTTCCAGGTCATCAACTACGCTCAGGGCCTGTGGGAGATGGTGCTGCCTTCTCACAGCTCAGAAATCTACAATGGCGCCGTGGAGGCAGCCTCGACACTACTAGGTAAGCTGCCAGCATCACTCCCACTCTGCTGCGTGGAATGCCCTGTGTCCCTCAAGGCTGTCAGAGCGTGGTTTGGAAACACCTCGCGTTCCCCATGTGTGCAGGTGAGGCAACCCTGGCACGCGGGGTGAGCCTTCAGTGACTCGTACAGGTGCAGTATGCGGTGTTGAGTTTGTCGCTATATGCAGCCCTGGTTCCTGTAAGCCAGTGCGTACGTGTTTAAAGGAGCCTTCCCACGTCAGTCTTAGATCTGGAATATTTGGCAGAAGGCTCCAGGCGTGTGGCTGGTTGTGTTCTTGGCTGTCCCGGTGGCAGTAGGGTTATGTTTTTTTTTAGCCACTCAAAGTCAAGCGAAATGTCCTGTGGATTTATTGCTTCTGTTTCTTTGGCAGCGTAGGGAACATATGAAGGTTTACTGTACACATGCAGTGAGCCACATTTAGTCATTTCAGCTCTGTTAAGCGGAAAAGCTATTAAGATGAAAGAAGCTGCTTGACTTGAAAGGGCAGGTAGGTCAGTCGATGCAAACGTTTGTTAATTATTAAGTTGTTTAATACTATTCCATTACCAGAACTAGGACAATACCTGTTTAATATAGCTAAAATACTCTTGCAGAGGCTTTCTTAGTGTTGTTGCAGTATGTTCCTTTTCTTTGATGAAGTCATTCCACCATCTGTTGTGGATATCACCTTCTTGGGGCAAAAAGAAACAAAGGTACACAGACAAGGAAGTCTTAGTAATTTCTTGGGCATGCTCAGCTCCCTCTTGCAGTTCAGTGGGAAGCTGTGGCTATTTTATAGTTTTAAAAGCTGGTCCACCACCCAGTGTTAGTTGAGTTTGAAACTGTCGGCAACTTGATTCTGAAGGTTTTTGCTATTAAACTGTCTTCGGTGTGCTAAACTTGCACTTCAGTAGCCTACAGTCAAATGTTGTTCTCCACTCTAGGATGATGCTGTGGCTAATATTTCTTGTTTGATTTGGCTTCCTTTACCATCTTATCTTAGTCCCAGGAAAGACAAGAATTGGTATTAAGGGAAAGAAGACCCATAGTGTGGCTAAATCTAGGTAGATTTAAAGAAAGGAAAAATATTCTTCAGACCTTATTATGAACTTCTTTGATATCAAGGTCCTTTATTTTAAAGGCCTGTGAACAATGAGCCTATTGAAAGGAAAAGTAATTGGCACTAAATTCCTGCAAAACTGATGGTTTTAGTTTCCCATTTTGATTTTTTTCCTCTAGTATAATTTTTAGAAATGATTGAATGCTTTGGAGTGATGTTTTCTGAAAGCAAATTATCCTCTGTCCTTGAACAGGAACGCCTTCCGGTTGAATTTTCATTGCTTGGAACAAGCAAAGTTTAGTGTAGTAACAATCTCAACTAAAAGCTTGAGGTGTAGAACAGGACTAGAAGGGACTTGTTAAGGATGAACATCCACTGACCTGAATTTCTAGGCACTGGTTGGAAATGCTCTAACTTCATCTTATTTCCCATCTGAATTTAGGAATGAGCAATTTATTTATCTCTGATTTCATGCCAAGGATTTTAGCACAAAACTATCTTATTCTGGTCTATCTGTACATACCTGTTCTTTGCTCTGGGCCAGTGAAGCTGAACTTTTCTAGTTGTTAGTTGGTAAAATTAAGCTCTTTGTTCACCTTCTCATCTTACTATCTCTTTTTTGTACTAAACCTGGTTTGAGTTGCATCCATTTTGAAGACAGATGACCTGAGCTGCACATAGCTTTATTCAGTGAGGACTCGGACTTGTATAAGATCATTGACGCTTTTCACTTTTCTTCCTTTACTAGAAATAGCTTTCCCAGTGTATCCCAGATTTGTTGTTTTCATTGCTCATCATCATTCTGTGCTCAGTTATGGGCAATGTTTGACAACCTTCATGCTGTCACCTCTGCCTGTACCTGTGCTGCCCTGCAGAAGGGTTTGAGTCGATCATGTTGACTCATCTGGCTGTCAGCTTCCTGTCCCAGGCAAGATAAATAGTATGTCTTCTAGTGAGGTCAACTGACTGTCAAGCTGCATCCCTGGACTTTTTGGGAATGTGGCAATCCTTTATCAGGCTGGGATGTGAAACCACAGAATCGGCTGCGGTGTTTAATTGCAGGACACAGGTTGTATATCTTGTCATAATTAGGTGTCTGGCTGCTCTACCCTTGAGATGTAGCGTGAGTACAACTTCATGACTTTCTGTAAGATCCCCGGAGAGCGATGGCTTTTCCCAAATTCCAGAATCGCTGAGACAGTGTAAAGAAGGCTCTAGGACTTAGCTTCCTTTTGCATCCCCGGGTTTTGCTACTGGCGGAGCCAGACCTTCAAAGAGCAAAATGTCCCACAGCAGGCACTGAAAGAAATAGTTTAGTGGGGGGAAATAAATTTATGTCCCTTGGCATAGCTACTTTCTTCACTGGTCTGCAAGATTGATGTGAGGTCTGACAGGGTTGCAGGCTTGTGCACACTGGTGATATATAAGGAGTCTTCATGTGCTTGAAAGATTTCTAAGATAGCAGGCCAGCTGAAGGCTACAAAGAGCTTAGCTGCTGCACTGTAGCACTTCTGTACAGTGGTCAGATGCTGAGTACAATCCTGTTTTTCAGAGATGTCCAGTGAACCTCCCTTTGTCAGTGTGCTGTTTGCCTAGTTCGCTGTGTACAGTAGCATCGTTATGCTGTTGGTTGCTATTTGGCTTGTTTGCAAAAAAACGACCTTATTCAAATGGGATTTTTTTTGTCACATAATATGTATCGGAGCTTCTCAGCAGTTACAACTGTGATAGTGCACGAAACACACCTTGTCTGCTTGTAGACTTGCATGAAATATCACGTGCTTTCCATCTTGTGGTCTGTCTTCTCTTCTTATCTCTCCCCCTTCTGTAAAATCTGGCAGGAGTTAGAAACCTGTTCTGGCTGTAAGGGATTGTTCTTGCTCAATAAACAACGCATGATTGTAGGTTGTGATCAGGTTGCGTCCCAGGAGATGTGGATTTGGACCCCTGCTCTTACTGACTCTTAAAGGCCAGCAGGTAGGTGAGAGTAAATGCAGGTTTTTCTGCCTCCTGGGAGAAAGCTCTGACAGCTCTGTATCAAAGTAGGTGTGTTTTACTCCCTCCTAACCCCCTAAAGCACCACAAAATAATTGGCTGAGTGCTTCTGAGAACCCAAGTTTGCATTCTCTCTAGCCCAGCTGGCAACACTACGGTCAGGCACAGGGGACTGGGCAGCACTGGTCCAAGTCCTGGGACTGTTGTGCTTTCTAAGCCAGGGAGGAGATTTCAGAGGCAGTCGGCATTGCCCTATTTTTTTTCTTCTGTTCCTGTAAAAGTGAGTGGGAGTTCAGAGCAGGTTTCCAGGTTAGGGAGAGGTTAGGAAGAAGAGCTGCTAAGGTGTACACATCAGTGTCCTCCACTTCAGTTGTGTCTGGCTATTAGGGGCTGTACAGCTTCTAATACACAGTCTCCAAATTGCTCTGATTGCTCTAATAACTAACAGTTGCGGTTTCCTTCCCCTCACAGGAGCTGTTGCAGTGTTTGTTGTGGGTCACATAAAAACATCCTGGGCAACGTGGGGTGAGGTGGCACTTGCCCTCTTTTCCTTTCTTATTGCTGCTGCTGTATATGTCATGGACACGGTTCGTAACATCTGGGTGTGCTACGTATCATACGTTGTCTTCAGAATTATCTACATGCTGCTAATCACAATAGCAACGTGAGTATCTTTTTAATGTAAATTGCCCTCAAAGCTGGTGTATTTTCCATGTAACTAAGATCTCTTCTACTAGGAATCTGGAAATATGTTGCAAGGGTTTGTGTTGTGATTCAGGTTGGAAATTGGCTGGCAGCCTGCACAGGCTTAAAAGTCTTATGACACCGAAGTGACTGTTTCTGAATAATAGATAGTGCTGCTTGCCAGGGGAATGTTTTCCATAAACATGGCTGGAGTGAAGTGTTAACAGATGAGGAGGACGATGCTTTGGCCATGCTGAGTGTCAGCTTTCCCTAACCCGTAAGGAGGGAAACTTCTTTGATCTTGTTTGTCTCTTTGGGGAGGTAAGCACAGCAGTTGTTGAAGTATACATGCATAGCAGATCTAACACAGCTCAAGCACGATACAAGGGCAGATGCTGGAGCTGGTAACTGCAAAAGGCGTTCTGGTCAGAGGGATGCAGGTTATGTAGCACACTGCAGTGGGCTGAGGCTTTGAGATTGCCAGCAGCTCTCTGGGATCAGAGGGCACTGCATCTTCTCTGCGTGACAAGGCCCTTTATCTGCATCGGACAGGAGCAGTGCTTCAGTAAGACAGAAACCCACAGAGCTCCCAAAGGTTTTGTTAGGCTTTTAGATTTCTCTCTGGGTCTCTTCTAGTCTCTGTACTAGTCTGCTGGGATCCTATTTAGAGAAGTACACTGTCAGGTAATTTAGCTGTGGGAAGTAGTGGACGAGAGCATGTAACTTTTCAGGCTGCATAGCCTTCTTGTCCAGAGACTTCCTACCTTTTCTTGCGTTTTCCTGCTATTACCTTGTCCTTATATTTCTGGACATGCCTCTCTTTCTAGGTTCCAGATCGCTACAAATCTCAGTGTGGAGCGGTACGCCCTGGTGTTTGGGGTCAATACTTTCATTGCCTTAGCACTTCAGACTCTGCTCACTTTGATTGTTGTGGATGCCAGCGGGCTTGGGTTGGACATCTTCACCCAGGTATGGGAGACTTTCTTAGCTTTACTGATTGGAGGGGGGAAGGTAAACCAGGCTGTAAAGCTCCTTAGCCTCCTATTTCTGAGTCAAAGGTTTGCTGACAGAGAAATGATTGCTAATCGGAAGGGAACTCTTGTGTTAACCTTCTTACAAACTTGGAAACTACTTGGTTTAACCACTTCTTTTCTTTCCCCTTCTCTGCAGTTCATGATTTACGCCTCTTATTTTGCGGCCATCTCACTGGTGTTCTTGGGCAGTGGCATATACAGTATTATCAGAGCTTACAGAAGACGAGAGCAGACGCAAAGCAGATCTCCTGAAAGCCAGTAATGCACCAGGTGAACACTTCGGTGGCTACCTATGAAGATATAAGTCTGTTTTTTTAATCTCTGCCTTTTTTTCCCAAGGCAGTCACCCATATGGTATTTGATCCATATTTATACTATATTAGTAGCACATTTTAGAAGGTAAATGTATTAGCTCTTACGTAAGTAAGAACAAATATCTTCTTTCTAAAATGCCTTTTGTTCTTCTGTTGCATATATGGGATGTGCAGCAAAGAACAGAACATTTTCTTCAAGAATGAAAGCCTTGGGAAGTCAACTGCTGCTCTGTCACTGAGATGCTGCTGCAGGGCAGAAGTGAGGCCACGCTAACAGGCCTGGGACAAGAGGTGGCCTTAGGCCTGTGTTTTGGTTAGTGTGGCTCTTCTGTGCCTGCCCCATGATGCTGGATGCTGCGTTTTGAGGACTAGAACACTTGTTTCTGCATACGCACATGCTTCCTGAGTTGATTCTACTGTTTCTGCTGTTCCTTTCTGTCACTCCTGCTGCCACGTTTTTACCAAAGCTGATTATGGTGATTTCCTGAAACCTAATTGTGTCCTGGGGCAACTTGTGACACTGGTGAATTGGCTGTCAGCCACGCTGCTTGTCCTATGGAGGCTTATGTAAGGGCGCTGTAAGCAAGATGGGAAGTTTAGAGGGAGTTTAAGTAGACAAATTGCTAATCTGAGGACACTTGGATATCCTTGCCTTTGTCCTTTAGGACTGCAGATTCCTGTGGTTACTGGAGCTTCTGCCTCCCAGCCGTGGAGGCTGTGCTGTTTCTCTGGGATGGGTGTTAGTATAGTACTGAGAAGGAAGTTTAACTTGCAAGATTTTAAGCTGTTCTTTGTGACTTTGGAGAATCGTGACTGACTAAATAGACCCCTTCAGTTACGGTAGTTAGCAGGATGACTGCCTGAGGCTGTGAAAAATGCTGATTTCTGCTCTGTCAGTTTTTCCCCTTATTTTAAAATGCCTTTATGCTTCTGGTGGGTCTCTGTCCACAAGATCTACCTCTTTCCACCTAAGCAGGACAATGAATGTTTGAAGTGGGCAGTTCTTTTATTTTATTTTGTCCAGTCTAAGCAATTTGGGATTTGCCTTTTACTTGGTCTTTAAAAATAATTTATTTTTTCCAAATTGCTTCAGCACTGGGAAGTAGTTGCACAGAGTTGTCCTGGGCTTGGGAACCTGGGTACTCGGGCTCCATAACAGGTACAGCAACAGATCAATCTGTGGTATACTGTGGAAATGGCCTGTGAGCTGTCCCTGTTGCTATGCAGGTTGTGGTGAGTTTAAGCATGCAGGAGGACTGGCAAAGGAGAAGACACAATGCAGCATGCTTCCCTCCATGCCTTCTCTCTGTGTGCTGGTTAGAGCTTCTTCAGTCAAAGCCTGAAGAAGCAGCTTCGGTTCATCGCTTCGTTTTAGTGCCGTGGAGGCTTCACAGTACTGGGGTTGAGAAGGCTTCTCTTCCCTGGCTTGGGACAGGTACCGCTTTTGCCATCGCTTCTGTGAGGCTCAGCCTTTACCATGCAAGGAGAATGATTAACGAGTTTGGGATGTGCTGCCTGGGTTGCGGGGAGCCCTTCCAGGCGGGTTGCTCAGGGGAACCAACTCCTTAAAGCTTCTCTGTGTTTGCAACCTGCCTCCTAAATCATCCCCTAAACACAGGGGCTCTGCTGTACTGGCATCGATATATATAAACCTCACTGCCTTATGCTGAAATGGAAACTTGAACACACCCGTGTAATATTTTCATTACCGTTTCTTTGTTCTTAAAACAATGAAATCTGAAGCTATGAAATGGCAGCTGACAAGCTGTCCTGGGAGAGGGACAGTAAGCGCACACCCTGCATGTCCTGTCCTTTGGGTTCCTTGGTGTGACGGTTGCACAAAGGCATGAGGAGTGGGGGTACAGAACTCATGCCAAATGACTCAAAGTAGCAGCTCATCTTTAACCCCATTTGTATACAGAAAACAAATCCTTGATGCAGAACAAGCCAGTTATTTAAAAACAAGTCAAAAAAGAACTAATGAATTACAGCAATAACACTAATTTTTCTACCAAAGTAATGAAACAGCAGCAGCTGCAATGGAGGCATGCTGCACTGCGTTCATCTCCAGGCTTGTCAATTTATGGAAGCCACACCTGGATGTCGTTCAGGTTCCTGTGCTGTTGCTGTGGTGATGAGGTGACTATAGAGCCTGGCAGGAGCTGCGTGCAGAGTTACTGATGCCTGTGAAATTCTGTAAACGTGTTGACATTGTTGGTTTTGAATTGAATAGCTATTTTTGTTAAATAAAAATACTCTGAGAGAGCCTGTGTAGCCAGTGTTTGTTTTTGATGTTGATAGCTTGCTAATCCATAGTGCTGACGCAGTCAACTAGTGCGGGTTGTTCTGAGCATCTTTGTTACAAAGAGGGGGAAGTGAGTATGTAACAAACCATACAAGAACCAAGTCTTAAAGATGATTATTATTTACTCTTTTTTTGCAGAACTCTGTGAAGTGTATTGGGTCTTGTGCTAAGGAATCTTAATTGCTGAGCAGCTCAGAAATACAACTCACTCCAGCCCAGTGTGGACTGGTTCATTGTGAGAGAAAACTGCTTGCTACTGGTGCAGGGTTACCCTGGTCAGGAAGCATCGGTCTCACTGAGGGTGACTGTAAGGGAAAGCAGGCTGAAGTTTGCCATGCAGCAGAACCTTTCTATTTGCATCAACCTAATCAGAAAAATGAAGGCCTTCAGGGAAAAATACTGTGAACTCCCCATTGTGACACACCCACACCTGTGTTGGAAAGCTCTCCCTGTCCTGTGCTTCTAGGAAGGAAGACTTGTACCTGATAGTATAGGCTGGGCTGGAGGGGAACGTGCTCTCTGAATATCTGCTGCCAGTTTGTTGTAGTTTGGTGTGGGTAGTAACCCAATGAGCCCTCTGCACAACACCAAAACCAAGAGAAAATGAGTGGGCTGAGGGGAAAGGGGAGGTCTAGAAAAACCCATTCTTACAGGTATTGCCTTGAGAGCTTTATTCCTGGGGCAGGAGTGATAGGACTGTCAGCCCATCAGGCTTGCTCTGAATTTCATTCATCTGCCTTCTCTGGGTGAATACAGGAGTCAGCTGTGCAGGGATGAGCTTCTTGGCAGCGTGAGGGTTTAAAAACCTGCTAGCGTAGGGCAGGAAGGTAACTAGTAGCTCATAGAGGTATAGCATTACATTCTAAGATGGATTCAAATGTTTCGCGTCTCTGGAGCTGGTGAAAGGTGCTGTAACAAGAATCCTGAGGCTGCTTTTCCCTGCGAGTGGTACAGGTCCATGTGAACGATGACAATCCTTCTTGCTCCTCCCATCGCATCCTGCCACACTGCATACAGCTGAGCGAGCTGAAAAGGAACACCCTGTTACTGTCAAGGAGCTGAATTCCTGCGCTTGTGAAACAGCACACGGTGTGGTTTGATGGAGATGAGATAAATACTACGCACTGCCTGGGATGCTGTGGCTCTTCCTTTGTTCTGGTTGATGCTGGGGGCTGCTGGAGGTGAGTGCTACCACTGAATCTGTGTACCTGGCACCGGGCTTGCTGTGATGCTGTAAGACATGGCACAGTTCCTGGGCTTCGGGATCGCTGCTGGGGGGGGAGGCTGGGTGCTGGTCTTGTTCTGTCTAAAAGGTGAGGAATAATAAGAGGTGCCAGGGGCTGCTGTGTCAGCCCACCGAGGCATGGCAGGGTTACTCTCAACCAGGCTGTGGCTGCATGCATGTTTGGAACAGCTAGCTGCTCTGGCAGTGCTCCTGGGGAAAAGGAAGGGCTCTGCATGGAAGTGGTTATGTTTTGTTCTCTACTCGTGTGATCATAGCCAAGTACTGGGAAGGAAAGAGGGACTTTGGATATGGAAGGTGCAGGAGATTAGACCCTGTTCCCAGCAATCTTTGACAGTGGCAACTGTTTCCTACACAACATACGAAAGGCGTTAAGGTGCTCCTTTAACATTGCTTTGGAGGTGCTACGCTGCCTTTGTCTGTCAAACACACTCGCTCTGTGTAAATCGGCGCTCCCTAAACACAGCGTCTGATGCATTAGTGACATAGGAAAGAGCAACCAACGTGTCGGGGTCTGTCCTTGCATCCCTGCACTGCTTGGCTAGTGTTTCCATTGTGCTTTTTGTTCCATATTCTGTAGCTCCCTCACAGATGGGAGCATCTGAAAACCTAAATTTAATGACATATGGGTTAATGAATGCATGCATGAATTTAGATTGACTTAAGATATTATGTTATCGATATCAAGCATCACAGCTCAATCTTCCAGCAGCAGGCTCTGATCCTTGTCCTACAGTCACATGGATTTTAATTAGTCAAATAAAGCATCTCTGGTTAATGAAAGGGGTGACACTGACTTGTAAGACGAAAGACAGTTTTACGATAAAAGCAGAGCATAAAGCTTTGAGCTGTGCTGAGTTCTCTTTGTTTTAGTCTGCTTTGAATGTGTCAAATGTGTGAAATGTGGAAATCAGAAGTTCAGTCTTCAAGCACAGGATCACTGCATGACCCTGGGTGAGGTCAGTGGTTGAAGTTTTTCCAGGTACCGTGGGAACCTTTGCCAAGCATGTACCTGACTGTTATCTCAGGTAAATATCAGGGAGCCCTTCCAACCCACCAAAACCGACATCAAACACAATTTCTCTTCCTGGCTGCATGGTATGGGTTTAGCAGAATCCCTGAGGCGGTGGAGTCCAACCTCCTCCTGCTGGGGTATGTGGCCTATGATCACAACTGTCTTCAGAGACCTCCTGAACCACCACCTTGAAGGGGTTTAGCTTTCTGCACCATGTTAACTTGGAGTTATCACTCTAAGAGTTATCAGTGTTGTGGCTACATTTATTCATGGCTGGGTTTGGCCCGTATTTTCTTCCATTAACACTTCAGTGTAGAGCGTGCCACCCTCCTAGGTGTGTAGCCTTCTGGTGACTTTTTAGGTTGTCTTCTTGGGGTCATCCCCCCAAATGAGGTGCTGGGAAGCACCACGCAACGTTTCATGAGCCTTTGTCACCATGGAGGCCACTCCCTCCACCTTTCCAGCCTTACCCAAGGTAATTTAATGGCCTCCATTGTATTTCATGGTGTAAAGAATTGGGATAAAATCCCAAGCCTTGAGGAACGACCAGCCTTAGTTCAAGTTACACATCTTGGCTTCGCTTCTTCCAGCCCTGCATGGCTAGGGGAGTAGCCTTGGCTCTGGCATGGAAGGTCCCCAGCAGTGTGGTGTTTCCCCTTGCTGTTTGGTGGCTTTTTGCAGAAGGAGCTTTATTTAGAGCAGGCTTTGGTGGGGTTTTCCTCCTCTTTTCACATTTCAAAGTTCTGGAGTGATGTACGATTGATGAAAAGGAGCACCACTTTGGAGATGCAATGCTACCTTCATTGATGAAAGCTCAAATTTTGACACCAGAAGCTTTCAGTCTGATCAAATTGCTCATCATCAGCCCATGCATGAATAATACAATACAAATACTGCTGATGCTGAGGCTGCTCCCAAACAAGTGCATAATTTAACAGCAGCAAAAGCAAAACATCTGGGATGCATCAAGAAGAGTGGGGCTAGCGCAAGGCAAATGCAGAGTCCTGCACCTAGGGAGGAATAACCCCACGCACCAGTACAGGTTAGGGTTGACCTGCTGGAAAGCAGCTCCGTGGAGAAGGACCTGTGAGTCCTGGTGGACAGCAAGCTAACCATGAGCCAGCAATGTGCTTTTGTGGCCAAGAAAGCCAATAGTATCCTGGGGTGCATTAAGATTACTGGTGAGCAGGTGGAGGGAGGTTATCCTTCCTCTCTGCTCTGCCCTAGTGAGGCCCCATCTGGAGTGCTGTGTCCAGTTCTGGGCTTCCCAGTGCAAGAAGGACAAGGAACTATTGGAGAGAGTCCAGTGGAGGACCACGAAGATCACAGAATTAGAGAATGTCCTGAGCTGTAAGGGACCTATAAGGATCATTGAGTCCAGCTCCTGACCCAGCACAGGACAGCCCCAACATTCACCCTGTGTGTCTGAAGGCATTTTCCAGATGCTTCTGGAATATTGTCAGGCTTGGTGCCATGACTCCTTCCCTGGGGAACTGTTCCAGAGCTCCCCAACCTCTGAGCCAAGAACCTTTTCCTGATATCCAACATAATCCTCCCTGGCATATCTTCCTGCCATTCCCTCATGTCCTAAAGACGATTAGGGGGCTGATGTATCTCTCTTACAAGGAATGGCTGAGAGACCTGGGTCTGTTTAGCCTGGAGAAGAAAAGACAGAGAGGGGATCTTATCAGTGCTTATAAATACCTAAAGGGCAGCTGTCAAGAGGATGGGGCCAGACTCTGTTCAGTGCTGCCCAGCAGCAGGGCTAGAGCAGTGAGGGGCGGGGTGAGAAGTGTTGATCTGCTGGAGGGTAGGGAGGCTCTGCAAATGGATCTGAACAGGCTGGACCACTGGGCAGAGTCAAATGGGATGAGGTTTAACACGGCCAAATGCCGGGTCCTGCACCTGGGGCACAACAACCCTGTGCAGTGCTACAGACTAGGAGAAGTCTGTCTAGAAAGCTGCCTGGAGGAGAGGGACCTGGGGGTGTTGGTTGACAGCGACTGAACATGAGCCAGCAGTGTGCCCAGGTGGCCAAGAAGGCCAATGGCATCTTGGCTTGTATCAGAAATGGCGTGACCAGCAGGTCCAGGGAGGTTATCCTCCCTCTGTACTCGGCACTGGTGAGACCGCTCCTCGAATCCTGTGTTCAGTTCTGGGCCCCTCACCACAAGAAGGATGTTGAGGCTCTGGAGCGAGTCCAGAGAAGAGCAACAAAGCTGGTGCGGGGACTGGAGAGCAGGTCTTATGAGGAGCGGCTGAGAGAGCTGGGGTTGTTTAGCCTGGAGAAGAGGAGGCTGAGGGGAGACGTTATTACTCTGTACAACTACCTGAAAGGAGGTTGTAGAGAGGAGGGAGCTGGTCTCTTCTCCCAGGTGACAGGGGACAGGACAAGAGGGAATGGCCTCAAGCTCCACCAGGGGGAAGGTCAGGCTGGACATCAGAAAAAAGGTGTTCACAGAAAGGGTTATTGGACACTGGCAGAGGCTGCCCAGGGAGGTGGTTGAGTCCCCTTCCCTGGAGGTGTTTAAGGCACGGGTGGATGAGGTGCTGAGGGGCAAGGTTTAGTAATTGATCGGAATGGTTGGACTCGACGATCCGGTGGGTCCTTTCCGACCTGGTGCCTCTGGGAGAGGCGCGCGGGGCGGAGCGCGGGGCGGCGGGGTTTGTCCCTCTGGGGCCGCCGTCGTGCGGCGCGCGCCACCGCGGGGAGGTGAGCGCGCGGCGGGCCGCTGCCATGGCAACGGCGGCGGTGAGCGCGGGGGCGGCGGGGCCGGGGCTTGGTAGGGCCGGGTGGGGAAAGGAGCTGTGGGATCGCGCGGCCTGAGGGCCCTTGCAGGGAAGAAGTTTTTCCTGCTATCTAATCTGAACCTCCTCTGGCGCAGCGTGAGGTCGTTCTCTCTCACCTATCACCTGTCACCTGGGAGAAGAGACCGACACCCACCTCGCTCCCCGCTCCCTTCAGGCAGCGACAAGGTCTCAGCCTCCTCTTCTCCAGGCTGAACAACCCCAGTTCCCTCAGCCGCTCCTCATTGTTCTCCAGACCCTTCACCAGCTTTATTGCCCTTTCCTGGACATGCTCCAGCCCCTCAGTGTCCTTCTCGTACTGAGGGGCCCCAAAACCCCAGTTAGATCAGAATTACCCAAAGGCGGGTCTTCCTGCACTTTGCAGCATTAGCGCCTCATTAATAAGACTGTAAATAAGCCTTTCTTGCCATCAGTTAATGAAGATGATGAGAGGTAAAGATATCTCCTCTTGTTCTACATAGATAAAGGACAATAATTTTCAATTCTTAAATTTTACTGTTCCGTTGCTTTCTTAGTACATGGAGGAACCCTCCAGGAAGGCCGCTGTAGGTGCTGACCCCTCCTTGTAGGGCTTGTTTTCCCATCCCTTCAGCTTCTTTGTCTGCAAGATAACAGAAGTCTGTCACTGTCTCCCTCTGCTTCTTGTAGCTGTTCCCAAGTGTAACCCGTGTAGAGGTGTTCTTGAGCTTTGCAGACACTTCAGTCACAGGACCCCCGAGTTGGACTAGAAGTAGGTGAAAATGAAGACTTGAGATTTTCTGAATATTTGTGGTCAGTATTAAAGCTGAAGCACTTCAATCTTTACCTCATAACGCCCTAAATAGAATAGGAGCCGATACGAGGTTTTCTGAAACAAGGTCATTAAAGTGAATGTATCTCTTCAGCTGTAACTACTTCATGTCACAACAAAAGAGCCTGATTTTTATGCTGCTCAGCTTTATTATATGTACCCTAAGTAAACTGAACAGTTTTCAGTATTTATATTCAGTGTCACAAGCTGGTTTGAGTGTGTTTTGTTTAACGGCACAATTCGGCTTGGCAAGGCATCGAGTAAGTCACCTTGCTCTGCTTTGCCCTGGTAGGCAGAGCTGGAAATGCCAAAAGCTTTCATGTTCATAAACTGTTAACGATCCTTAGCTCTGAGGTGCCCTGGCGCTATCATCTAAAGTGGTTGTTTTGATAGAGCTCATGAGCCTGATGTAGCTACTACAAGATATATTAATGTTCTACGTTTGTGTGTTACTAGAGTGTTGGAACGATTCTTTTTTCCTCTCCTTTTTGTAGTGTTGCTCTAACACATCACCAAAATGAGTGAAAACGAAAACCAAGGAGATCCAGCAGATATGGGTGATTTAAGAGAATGTGAAGAATATGAGGATGACTTTGAGAAAGATCCTGAATGGCTAAGTAATGAAGAAGAAAAAGAAAACCTTGGTGAAAGAGAGGTATTTGTTAAATTAAATGCTAGTTGTCTTATTATGAAGAAAAAATTGAGTGATATTTGGAATCATAAGCACAAAATTCCATGTAATTTGAAAAGTGTAGACATATTCACTGAATTTTGACAAGAAATGTTATTTGGAATTATATTGAAAAACAGCAAACTGGTTAGTTTGCTGAAAATTGCCTTGGAACAAAAAGTTCAGTGTTCATTGAAAACAATACGTTTGTTTCAAAGGTACTTCTGGGTTCCTTTAAGTGTTTGTGCAACACATGTTATTTTGTTTTTATGCTGTGTTTAACCAAACTCTGCTTCTACAGCAAACAGATCACGGATCTGTTTGCTGTAGAAGCAGAGTTTGGTTAAACTTTGTACAGGTGTGAACATGGAGAAACTGTAAGAGAGTTGCTAGTGCCAAGAAAAAAAGCTACTAGTTATGATATGTACTATTTGACAGCCGGTTTTAGAAGTAGGGTAGTTAGTACTGGTCTTCTCTCTCGCTAGTGCCTTTCTTTTTCTCTGATACTGCCTTTTATTGGGAGAATAGACTAGTTTATTTTTATCTTTTTAGAATCCTGAAAAAAATGAAGAGGGTATAAAAGCACAAGTTTTTAAAGTTGCTGACCAGCTTGAGGAAGATGCTGAGAAAATGGAAGAAAATCCAGATCAGCTTTCAGAGGCAGATGTAGATGCGAAGGTGAAACCCTCCAATGAAGAGAGTTTGGAATCCCAGTCTGATATGAAAGAGGGGGACCATGTATCCGATACTGATAGTGAAAGCTCTACCCAGGAATCCAAGTTGGAAAACCAGCAGGAACTAGATGAGGAAGAAGATGAAGAAATAAAGCGTTACATCTTGGGAAAGATTGAACAAGCCAACAAGATATTGGAGAATCAGGCTCCCGTGGATCAGAATAGAGAACGGAAATTAAAGTTTAAGGATAAGTTAGTGGATCTTGAAGTTCCTCCTCTAGAAGATGCTGAATTCTGTAAAACTGACCTTGCAGGAGATGATGACATTTCAAACAAGCTGTCTCGGTTGCAAATTTCTAATGAAACAGGACAGGAAAGTGCATCACTTTCACCACATGCTGGCAAGGATGAGGAAAATAAGGATGGTAAAATACTGGTGGAAAAAGATGGGAAATTTGAACTCTTAAGTTTACGTGATCTTGAAAACCAGGGCTCTTTGCCCCCTATAAGCGTTTCTTTTAGCGATATTGAAACTCAACGTTTGTCTCCAAAATCACGCTGCAGTCCTCTCGGCACTGTCTCTGGAATGAAGGAAGTACCTCCAGTGAGACCAGGAGCACATTCTTTTTCTCCTGGTGGAGATGAGGGCGTGCATGTCCCTAAGCCTCCATCTAACCCTAAGCGTCGTCCAAATTCTGCTCTCAATGCTGCAAGAGGCCTGGGGAGGCGGAAGATGCAACTGAGAGTGCAGTCTGCAAACATGCCCGTGAGAAGCTCCACTTACTGTCTTTCTCCCAGACAAAAAGAATTGCGGAAGCAGATGGAACAAAGGAGAGAAAAACAGAGGAAAGAGGTAAAAATACAGAGGCAGCAAGTAGCAATCATCCTGTTCCTCTGCGTGACACATACAGGACGTTTACTCCATTTTTTCTGTGATAAAAGAGGCAGTGATAACAATAACAGCAATAATATTAATTCTCTGGAGTTTGTACTGAAATCTCTCAAAACTCATTTCCTTAAAAGAAAAAAAAATAGGCAGAGTGGCATAGGATCATGCCTTGCTCGCAGGAGAAATCAAGTATTTATTTAATATAGCCTTGATAAATAGGCTTCTACTGCCATATTGTGTACTTACTGCTTTTGCTTATTGACTCTCTTTCTACCTAGGTTCCATTACAGGCCCACTGTTTACTGGAACGTAGCACCCGGTATCGTATCTCCGCAGATTACACTGTTAATTAACATTACACTGTTAATTAACATTTACCACATTAACGCAGGTGCACATTTGGGTGCTGATGAAGTATGTAACAGGCAATTATCATCTGGGAGAGTGTTCAGTCATAAAATAAGATTTACACAGGGGAATGACCGTGAGAACTATGAACAAAGCGGGGTGTGTTTAAGATGTATGGAAGGTACAGATGACTTCAGAAGTGGCATGCCTTGTTGCTTGCATAAGATGCATGCAGGTGAAGTCATATTGACCAATAATATAACTGGATAGTATTTTCCTGTAAAGGTTTTGCATGGATAAGTGTTGTAGGAAGTTTTCTCAATGGCTTAGTTGCAAAGTAGGGCTTTTTCCCCCTTTCTCTGTTAATTGATACTACTTTTCCTTCTTATTTGGGCAATACACAGAAGATAAAAAGAAGAAAAAAGAGAAAAGTGAAAAAGCAGAAAATATATAATGAGGCTATTCTTGTAGTTATAAAGGCAGTGTTTAGAAAGAAAACAAAGATAAAGTCTATTTTAGAAAATAAAACCAGTAACTTCTGTATTACTGGGAAAAAAAAGAAAAAAAACTTCTAATTTTCTCTCAGATCCTTATTTGGAAAAAAAATAATCTTTACTAGCAAGTCAGCCTCACAGCTGTAACAGGAATTTCAACAGACTTTACCAAAGATTTTAAAAACTTCCATTTTTTTCTTTGCCTTGCTTTATGATTGTACAGTTACAAAATGGTAACTTACCATGTGTGTTGCTCTATAAAACCAGCATGAAGCATCTACTATTTTTCTGTGCCACGATGCTGTAAGTAAGCTGGCTCAGTAGCTTCAAAGGTTGCTTTTTGTCCGTGGAATTAGGTCTAGCCTGCCTCATTTGAAAAGTTTTCTGAATAATGAGGGGTATGAAATGTGAGGACTCACTGATTCGCACACCAGACTAGATCACTTGCCACTTTACTCTGTGTATTTAAAGTAAAAGGTAGTGTGGTGGAGGTAAGGGACATTATTTTCCTGACAGTGTATGCTAAATTTCTTCCTCTGTTGGCTGACTTAGGAAAAGGTAAGAATGTATTTCTTCATTCTTGAATAGAATTCTTCCATTCTGTGATGGATTTCGCAGGCATGAAACATTTCTTGACATTATTGGAATCCATCTGCTTCATTTTGGTGGAGTTTCTTTCATTTCAGTAAATTACAGATTATAGATTCAGAGGATAGTCCAAAAGTTGTGTGTAGGTGGGAGGAACTTCATCTGTTCACAAGAGTAGATTTCCCCAAGTGTTGAAGTGAATGGTGATTGTAGCTTTTGTGTCAGAGAGTCAAAACCTGGTAAAATGGCCTCATCTTTCTGAAGCATTGTTTGGAAACCTTTCTCTTCCTTGTAGGTACTTGTTGTTAGCTAAGATGTGATTAATAATTACAAAAAATTCTTGGTTTTGTAAAAGTCAGTTCATTTTGTAAACTTGAAAAAAACATTGAGCTATTAATGCTCATTTGGTATATACAGTACAACTTCATGTCCAGAAAAAAATCCTTATTTATAAGATATGTCTGCATTCCATGGGTAGTTAAATATCCTTTAGGGTTTAGTGATCCATCAAGCCTGAGAGCTGCATTCATTTTTAAAGTGCATCAGTTTAAACCAATTTTAAGCCAATCATCAGAAGTACTGGGCAAGCTTAATTTTAAGTCTTCACCTGTTGCTATTGAAATATATGTGAGTTGAGTTGTCTCGTGGAACTCACAAACAGGATTAGACTAAAAGTATCTGAACATAACATGAAGCACAGATGTGCTTAAGCTCATTTCTTCCTAAAAGTAGCATCGACTGTCATGCAGTCTTTTAGTATTCCTGTTCCATCAGTATTTCTGTGTCTCATATAATTCAAATCGCTTATTTATTGACTATTGTGTCAGTGAAGGCCTTTGGAGATCAAGATGATTCTCAAAAACTAAGTTTATTAATTCTTAATTCTTTTCAAGGAAGAAGAAAGGAAAAGGGAACAAGAAGAACAGAAGAGAAGAGAGAATGAGATGGTTTTTAAAGCTTGGTTACAGAAGAAGAAAGAACAAGTGCAAGAAGAAAAGCGGATTCGTCGTACAAAGGAGCTAGAAGACTTGAACAGCAAAGTAAGCTCTCCCTAAGGTAGAACTGGGATCTGTAGTGCTCTCATTAGACAAGAAAACCAAATGCTAAGCCTGTTTTTCTTAGTGAGGTCCATGAAAATTGAGAGTGGCAGGAAATGTTTTTGTGACATTGTTTTCAGTGGAGAGCTGGACTGACTTGCATGCTTAGGATTGTTCCGCTTGGCAGGGCAGCTTGGGTCGTAGCAGCTGCATGGATGAACATAAAATCACAGGAGAAGCAGTGGTGCTCCTTTTTACCAGGAGATCGCCTTGATTGAACCCAGCAGTGAACAAGCAACCAGCAAACCCATTGGTGTGTATTCCTTACCATCCAAACTCATTGGCAAGCGGTTAGTGCATGTGACCTGACCAAAACCTGGAGATTCAACCTTGGGTAACAAGCAAGAGGAACTGGAAGCTACCTTGCTACTAGAAAGCTATGATCTAGTTGCCATCACAGAAACGTGGTGGGATGAATCCTGTGACTGGAGTGTGGCTATTGACAGCTGCAGGCTGATCAGAAGGGACAGACTGGGTAGGAGGGGTGAAGGTCTGTCCCTTTGTCTCAGGAAAGGGATAGAATATGAAGAGCTATCATTGAAGAGCAGCCACAAACAGCTTGAAAGCTCATGGGTCAAAATCAAAGATGGAACAACCAATGGGAACCTTGTGCTTGGTATATACTACAGGCCACCCGATAAAGGAGAGCCAACTGATGAAGTCTTCTTCCTCCAGCTACAGGAGGGTTCACACTTGCAAGCTCTCATCCTACTCAGGGACTTCAACCACCCTGGCATATGCTGGAAAAGTAGCACGGCAGGCTGTAGGCAATCCAGGAGACTCCTGGAGTGCATTGAAGATAATTTCTTAGTCCAGCTGATGGAGACCCCAACCCGAGGAGATGCAATACTGGACTTGATGGTCACCAATACAAGTGAACTCATCAGTGACATTAGGATTGGAGGCAGCCTGGGCTGCAGTGATCCATGCATTGGTGGAGTTTGAGGTCCAGAGGGATATGGGTCAGGCGAGGAGTATAGTGAGGACCCTAAATTTCAGGAAAGCAGACTTCCAGCTCTTCAGGGAGTTACTCAGTAGAATCCCCTGGGACATGGTCCTTGGAGACAAGGGAACAGAACAGAGCTGGAAAATATTCAAGGATGCTTTCCATAAAGGGCAAGAGCTCTCAGTCCCTGTAAGCAGAAAATCAGGCAGAGAAAGGGAAGAAACCGCCATGGCTGAGTTGAGTCCCTGGTGACTGGAAGAAGGGTAACTTTGTGCCCATTTTTAAAAAGGGTAGAAAAGACGACCCTGGGAACTACTGACCTGTGAGCCTCACCTCTGTGCTTGGGAAAATCATTGAGCAGATCCTCCTAGAAGTTGTGCTAAAGCACATGAAGGACATGGAGGTGATTAATGGCAGCCAGCATGGCTTCACCAGGGCAAACCCTGTATGACCAACTTCTTAGTGGCTTTCTGTGATGGGGTAACCACAGCAGTGGACACGGGTAAACCAGTTGGCCGTGCCAGCAGCTGGGATGCGCAACAATGGCTGGGAGAGAGCTTTTACTGTCACTTCTCCCAAGGGACAGGGGACAGGACGAGAGGGAATGGCCTCAAGCTCCACCAGGGGAAGTTTAGGCTGGACATTAGGAAAAAATTTTTCAGGGAAAGGGTCATTGGGTACTGGCAGAGGCTGCCCGGGGAGGGGTTGAGTCACCTTCCCTGGAGGGGTTTAAGGGACGGGTGGATGAGGTGCTGAGGGACATGGGTTAGTGATTGATAGGAATGGTTGGACTCGATGATCCGGTGGGTCTCTTCCAACCTGGTTATTCTATGATTCTATCTGGACTTCTGTAAAGCCTTTGACGCAGTCCTCCACAACATCCTTCTCTCTAAATTGGAGAGATATGGATTTGATGGGTGGATGATACAGTGGATACAAAACTGTTTGGATAGTTGTATTCAAAGAGTAGTGGTCAATGGCTCAAAGTCCAGATGGAGATCTGTGACAAGTGGTGTCCCTCAGGGGTCCATACTGGGACCGATGCTGTTTAATATCTTCATCAATGATATTGACAGCGAGATTGAGTGCACCCTCAGCAAGTTTGCAGATGACACCAAGCTGAGTGGTGCAATTGCCACACTGGAGGGATGGGATGTCGTCCAGAGGGACCTGGACAGGGTGGAGAAGTGGGGCTGTGAGAACGTCATGAGGTTCAACAAGGCCAAGTGCAAGGTCCTACCCCTGGGTCAGGGCAATCCCTGATTTCAGTACAGGATAGGGGATGATGTGATTTAGAGCTGCCCTGCAGAGAAGGACTTGGGGTGCTGGTCGATGTGAAGCTTGACATGAGCTGTCAATGTGCGCTCACAGCCCAGAAGGCCAACGGTATCCTGGGCTGCACCAAAAGAAGCCTGGTTGAGGGAGTTGATTCTGCCCCTCTATTCCTCTCTTGTGAGACCTCACCTGGAGTACTGTGTCCAGTTCTGGAATCCTCAACGTTAGAAGGATATGGAAGTGTTGGAACGGGTCCAGAGGAGGGCTACAAGGATGATCAGAGTGCTGGAGCACCTTCCGTATGAGGACAGGCTGAGAGAGCTGGGCTTGTTCAGCCTGGAGAAGAGAAGGCTCCGAGGAGACCTCATCGTGACCTTCCAGTACCTGAAGGGGCTACAAGAAAGCTGGAGAGGGACTATTCATCCCTTGTGGTGATAGGATGAGGGGCAATGGGTATAAACTGGAGAGGGGCAGATTTAGGCTTGATGTAAGGAAGAATTTCTTCACTGTGGGTGTGGTGAGGCACTGGAACAGGTTGCCCAGGGAAACTGGCTGCCCCATCCCTGGAGGTGTTCAAGGCCAGGTTGGATGGGGCTTGGGTAACCTGATCTAGTGGAGTGTCTCTGCCCATGGCAGGGGGGTTGGAACTAGGTGATCTTTAAGGTCCCTTTCAACCCAAACTATTTTATGATTCTATGATTCTGTGTTTCAGATGCTCTGTTCAGAAGTTCCTCTGTCTTGTAGTGATGGGCTTGAAAAGCTGAATTCAGTATTTTCCAAAACATACTGCTTTGAATGCTTTCTTATGTATATATTCTGTGCCAGATTAGCATAGGCGCTAGTTTGATTATAAAAAGTGTGTTTTGTGGGAGATGCCAGCAGAGTTAAAAAAGTATTACAATGTGATTCATATAAAGGTCTTCTAGTGATAAGCTTTGTATGTGTATATATCTCTGTCTGTCTCTCAATACCTATCTTTGTTTTCAATAGGAGAGGAACAGGAATCCAGAAGAAGCCTTCAAGTTATGGCTTAAAAAAAAGCACCAAGAACACATGAAAGAAAAACAGATCGAAATTTTGAGACGGCAAGCTGAGGGAATTGCCTTATTCCCAAGAACGGAAGAATGCAACAGAGCATTTAAAGAGTGAGTAGGGCCATTCTTAGGGACTCCTATTTGAAAATGCTGTAGTCTCTTAAGACTGTAGTCATTTTACGGTGCATCTTAACTGCTTTACTTACTGGTTTTGGGTTGATTTTTTTTGTTTTTCACCATCAAGGTGCTGTTACAACCACACACCCCAGCAAAACCACATCAGTCCCGTGATGTTGTTTGTTCACTGTTGGGAAATCACAGCTTGTCAGAACCTAAGCTAAAATAGTGAATTGCTGCTGAAAAAGGGAGATCTTTTTCCTCTGCCCCTTTTTGCCTCTTCTGGAACAGACTTGGATTGATTCAGTTCATGAAGCAAGCAGAAAGTTAATCTAAAGAAATTATTCCCGCCACCCTGAGTCCATGAATTGAATCAGCTCAACAAAAAGAGGAGGGTAGAAGTGGGTGCAGAAGCAGGAAAATTGGAATGGAAAAGTAGTGCCTCCCATGTTTGGGAGTGGGAGGCTTGTAGATTGGTTCAGCCGCGACAGCTAACTTTATCCTACAGGACAAGGTGACTTGTTAAATGGGGGCAAGTCTTTGAACAGATAATGTAAAACTTTCAACTGCAGCTGTCAGTACTTCTAATCCTCTTTCTCTCTCCACAGATGGCTAAAAAGAAAGAGAGAGGAAAAACGAGCAGAAGAACTGGCTGCTAAAGAGAGGGCAAGGCAGCTCCGATTAGAAGCCAGAAGGGCAAAACAGATGCAGAACATCCACTGCATTAGTTCAGAGGCTAAACCCTTTCGCTTCACAGGCCATTATGGTTGAAAGTTTTGATGTAAACACAGAGTTCTTGGTGACAACCCTCTTAATGTTTATGGCTCAAGTTTTTCCTCTTTACAGCTACTGACTTTTTGTGGTGTTTTTAAAGCTTTCAATCAGTTTAACAATTCCCTTCACTGATTTTACTGTCTATTTATTTGTAATTTTGTTGAAAAGCCTGCTTTTATGTCTAACTCAGGGATCTTCTTGGTTTGACCAAATCTAAAGAAGCGTGAGATCAATACGCAAGGGTGGCAAATACACATTTCTGTCTTTAAAAGGCACTTTATACTCAACTCCACCATGAATTCCTGGATGCAGGCTCGTATGTGAAATGTTGCATTTTTGCTGGATTAATATTGCTGTTTGCTGCTGCCTGTGATGAAGACTGTACAAGGTGTTGTGTTGTTGGAAAATGCTGCTTCTTGTACCACCTACTCCCTAGTGATCTGTTGACCAACTGTTAATTCTGGCTGGACCAGAGGACTAGCTCTAGTTCAGGGAAAGTGGTTATGGAAGGCTAACACATATGTGAATGTGCAACAGTTCTTGAAACTTGTTTTCTGTAAGTCCATATTCAGTAGTTTTCTAGTCCATGGAATCAAAAGGCTGTGTGAATTATGACCTTTACCAGTATCAAGGGAGCTGGATTGCTTGTATTTATTATAATAAAGTACATCCCCTTACCCTGAGCTCATCAATGAACAAGCTGAGGTCACTCATGAAATTGTAAAGTTAGTGGAAGATGGGGAACGTTCTGTCCAGCTCTGCCTCCAACAGATTTAATGATCTGGCATTGTTCTTACATTTTTCCACATTCAGAGTGTTTTCTGGAAGTCTGCAACAGAACCTTTTATGGGTTTTGGAGGTAGGCAGGGGCCTGTCAAGAGTTCTGGTATTTTACGAGAGCGGGCTGTGCTGCAGCTTTCAGCAGCATAGATAAAGGCCATGGATGTGAAATGAAGGTTCTAGATGCTAATGAGAAACAACTGAAGAAAGCTGGGGAGGGACTGTTTACAAAGGCTTGTAGTGATAGGTCTAGAGGCAAGGAGTATAAACTGGAGAAGGACAGATTTAGACTAGATGCAAGGAGAATTTCTTCACTGGAAGAGGTTGTCCAGGGAAGTTGTACATGCCCCATCCCTGGAGGAGTTCAAGGCCAGGCTGGATGGGGCCTGGTGGGAGGTGTCCCTGCCCACAGCAGGGGGGTTGGAACTGGATGATCTTTAAGGTCCCTTCCAATCCAAACCATTCTAGAATTCTATGATAAGAAACAGCTGCCTGCCTTCTTCCTGCACTCTCCTCTGACACCAAGGGCGAGAAATCCTTCTTATGTCTAGCAAGCAAATGCAAGAAGAGGTTTGCAAAGGTTCACAGTATCTCCCCAATTTTAGTAAAGTACAAAAGAAGCACTCCTTGGTTCATTACCTCAGACCAGGAAAGGGAAGGGCTTTACAGTTCAGTGTCATTTAGCTCCTTCTGTGCTGCAGAAAATACAGTCAGAGCTAGAGCTGTATTAAATTCAACATTGCTACTTGAAAGCAAGCAAAGAAAGTTTATTGTAGTTTTCTTCATGCAAACCAAAGTATGGGCAGCAACAGCAAGAACTTGTAACTTACATATCCTGAGCATCATAGATTGAAAGGAAAACTAGGTAAAACCAACCATTTCACAAATTCCTTCCCCAAACTAGACATGATAAATTCGGGAGCGAAACTGAGAAAACTAAATGCATATTTGTATCCTCTTCACTTTCTGTTTAACATGTGCAACTTAAATAGGCTTCTTTAGACTTGGCAGATTACCTGCTAAAATTTCTCTTTGAACCTACATCAAGATTATAAAACCATATAAGTAAAAATATATTTTTTTTTTCAGCAGTACCAGTGCAAACTTAGTGCTTGTCTCCAGCTTCCCACAGCACCAGGGAGACCCTGGGCGAGGACAGAGTTCTAATGCTCAGTCAGGTTTCAACACTTGTGTGCTAAAGGAGGCATATCAGTCCGTCTGTGCCGAGGATCAACCATACAACAGCTTCACTCTAGAAGCTGAAACAGATGGAAAAGCCATCATTTTAGCTTTATAGGAACAAGAGTAATCTCACCCCACAGTTTTCCATAATCCGTTTTAAACAAGTTACTATTTATATATGGTAGCTAATTTCATTCAAGCTCTTTCCCTTTCTTGCCACGAGGGCTGCAACACTGCATATGCTCTTGCTTTCGGAATTTACAGCTACAAAAAATCATTGCACACATTCCTTATTACTAAATTTAAAAGACTGAACATGGACTTGGGGACAGTTCATCACTTTAGTAATAAAAAAAAAAAAAACAAAAACAAAAAATGGAGCACGGAGCTCCAGCACGGAGCTGACCATTTTCCATGGCTTTTTGTTTTGTAAACACAGCCTATCAGCACTTCACTTGCTTTGGTGTAGCTATGCTTTAGTCTCCCTCAAAAAAAAAAAATTGAGATTTGCTAATAAAACTTAAGTAAACTTAAATAGTCAAGGGCACCTCTGTGCTTTACAGATTGGACCAGCATAACATTTTTGGTCTTTGGAGAAGAAAATAAGTAGCTTTTCAGACTGAAAAGTAGTAGACGTATCCCAGAGGCTAAAGAAATCCTGTTAGTTCTTAACTTTAAGAGACAGAAGAGAAGAAAGTGCATAATTTCCAATGTTAAACCCACCCTTTATGGGGAGAAAGAGGAAAAAAAATGGAAGCCTGCTGAACCATCAACTAGTGTTATCTTTTAGAAACAGAGCGTGTGCAGTTGGACTGGCTGTGTTTTAAACGACTATCAGCTCCCCTTGACAATGGTTGCAACAATTGAAAGTTACATCTTCGTATCTTGTATAAGGGTGGAACCTTCCAATGCTTTTCTTTGTGGAAAGAAAGGAGGATGGAGAAGTCTCAGAAAAAGAAACTTCAGTTGATTTTTCTGTACATGCAGCTGGGTCCAGTACACGTAGCACCTAGGGATGGAAAATGTGAGAATGAAACTATATTTATTAAGTTTAATGGGGATTATATCCTTCTCTAACAACTAGGAATGATTTCTGCTCAAAAGCAAGGTTTTTAAAGTTGAAAACTAACTATCCATCTACCCAGACCCTCAATATAGAATCATAGGGTGGTTTGGGTTGGGAGGGACCTTAAAGATCATCCAGTTCCAACCCCCCTGCCACAGGCAGGGTCACCTCCCACCAGACCAGGCTGCCCAAGGCCCCATCCAACCTGGCCTTGAACCCCTCCAGGGATGGGGCAGCCACAGCTTCCCTGGGCAACCTGTGCCAGGGCCTCACCACTCTAATAGCGAAGAAACTCCTCCTAATGTCTTATCTAAATCTGCCCCTCTCCAATTTAAAGCCCTCATTCTATCACTCCAAGCCCTTGTAAACAGTCCTTCTCCAGCTTTCCTGCAGCCCCTTCAGGTACTAGAAGGTTGCTCCATGGAGCCCTCTCTTCTCCAGGCTGAACAACCCAAACTCTCTCAGACTGTCCTCATTGCAGAGGTGCTTCAAGCCCTCTCATCATCTTAATATAAAGATACCAAGTACTGTTTATAAATTAGTGATGCCTACCAGAAATTCAAGATTAGAATTTTTTTTTATTCTCAATAAAATCTTGTCTTTTTTAGCAGCACTGAGCAAGACCAGACAACACAGATAAGGCATTGTGATCCTCCTGCTGCTCGCTTATTATTCAAATGCTTCCAGACTGAACTGTTAAGTCTTGTTTGCTGTTTAAACATCAAGCTTCCTGCGGTGGAACCTTACCTTGAAAGACAATCACATGGCTCCTCTCTGTTTCCACCCACTTTCAACAGAAGTAATTTTTAGGGCAATAGAAACTACATCTGAAGCGTTACGAGTTATTCCTACCTGAACTAGGTCTCAGTTCCTTCTCCCACTCAGTTTAAAAACGGAATTAAGTATTTTCAGTTGGCCTTCTCTTGGCACACTAACTCTAAGTAAATTTTGACCCAGTTATTTGTGCAGCTTAGGAAAAAGAAGGAAACGGTGTCTATCATCATACTTATGTTGTTCTGCATATTATTCCACATGTGTTTTGTGTGTATGGTTGTTGTTTGAGGGGGGTTAGCAGGGTGTTTTTTTGTCTTTTGTTTTTAACAAGGGGAAACAGACAGCTCTATTCAGCATCTTTACCCCGCATATTGTTTTTTTTCTAAAGGGCAGGATATTAAGTAGTTAACACAAAGCAAGTTGCTCCTTTCTAAAAAGACAACTCTCCGCTGACAGACAGAGATGTATGAAGAGCTCTTACCATTTCAGCCATTTTCTCAGCAGGGGTATTGCACAACTCCACAGTTGCTGAAGTTTTTTTTGGACTGTTGGTGCCAACATTTCCCAGAAGATGCGAGCTTACAGCTTTGGCTAGTTTACAATTCACAGCTGCTAGCTCTGTTGTAGTGTAAGGCTGGGCACTAGGGTAGTATGTCTGTTGTCTCCCCCACTGAAGAGAAACCATCAGCTCCTCCAGCAGCCTGTGCAGAAAGCAAAAAAGCGCTATTAGTGTCGTGGGTTTTGTACTCTCTACTACCAGCACACACTATCCTTCAGAGGAACTGTCCCCTCTCAAGACTTAACTGCACACGCTAATTGTTAACCACAAAAGGAAAAAGAAGTGTTTAAAAACAAGGAGGCAAACAGGCTATCCTTCAAGGGAAGACTTCACCAACAGAGTATTTGAACACTAGTAAAACTTATTTGACATCTGGCAGGATAAGCATCAACTAGTCAATGCGGGTAGAAGAATCTGTGTGTTTTGGAGACAGACAGAAGGGATGAAGTCGAGACAGTAAGTGATTAAATAGAGAAAGCTTGAGGATATGAGGGATGTCAGTTCAACAGACCTCACACCTCCAGGGAAAGAATTAACACCACTTTGGCTCTTTCAGCTCTGAGACTGAAAAGTGACCATACTATCCATCAGCGTAATTGATCTGTGTCGATTATCACTGGGACAAGGTAAAGTTATTTGATTCCTGTCTGGCCTGGAATAAGCCGACAGAAATGAAAAGTTTGCATGGATGTAGTCTGAATTAGAAAAATCATACTTCTGTGTATCAATCATCTCTTGACGGAACTGATCGCGTTCATTCAGCAAGTCCTGGATTGCACTTTGTGCATCCCTGGTTTGACGCTGAAGAATTGCTCTGGTATTGGTTAGCTCGTCAGCCATAACCCTGCAAAAGGAATCTCCAGTAAGTACTGCAAATAAGCATTTAAAAGCTACCTTTGTTATACTATAGCCTATAATTCGTCTGTTCAAACCCAATATTAAGCTGCTGTTCTCACCCCACTCCCCCATGGAGGGAGTTACTACATATCCTTTGTAATAAGGCTGATAAAGAGCAATTTCTGTCCAACTACAGTCAATGCATGCATTAAGCATAATAATTAATATCTAGTTAGTTATATCCAAGTACAGTAAAAGATGACAATACTACTTACATATCTTGTAAGACAACTACACTTAGCAAATTAAAAGTCTAATCCATTGTTAAATGAGATTGACACCCAGACCAGCTGAAGGTTTGCTCCTGACTTCTGCTAGCCGTTATTCTATGGTTATAGAAGTAACATTAGGGATTCAAGCAGTAACACAATTGGTGTTAAATGAAAAGGTGCCCCTACTCTTTTTTATGTACTGAGCTGCCCTTCCCAGTCACTGTAAGCAGGGTTCTTAATCCCATCAACTTCTTCAGAAATTGAGAATTTTATCATACTGGGGGATAGGGATGAAAATCTAGCCAATTATCTTTAGGACAAGTCAAGACAGCTGTCCTGGAAGACATTTTTAAACCCTGAACTGCATACAGTCTATCAGATATAAGAGCTTCTCTTACTATGTTGAGAAGAACCATAGTTAAGATTTTAGGAGATTTAGGACCCACGGTATTCCCTTTGAAAAGCAGAACCATTCAGATTTACAAGCAGTTTACTTTCTTTGTACCTTTTCTGTATACTCAGATTGCATAGTAGGTGTCAATGCAGCTGTTACAGCTGTCCTCTGCATCTCTAAGTACAGCCCCAGGCATTGCCATGGCCATATATAATAAAGGACTAGAAGGAGAACACTGTTATAACAGCAGAGGGGAACAAGTGCAAGGGAGTACCTGCTTGCTAGGAATTTGCTTCGCCACACATCGCACTGTATAGACATGCGCTCCAATTGTTCAGACAACTGAGATATATTCTGTCCCAGGACTTCATTTTCTAGGATTAGCTGATTTTTCTCACGAGCCATCCGTTCAAAGTGATACTGCAGATCATCCCCAACAGAAGCAACAAGTAATTTCTTCAGCTCCCGATTCACCTAGAATTAAAGCAAACTCTTGTAATTATCAATATAGAATTAAAATCCTTTTACTTTCAGAACATATCACAAGTTATTGCAAATTGTTAACAATAAGCTGCCTCTCTCTTTTCAGAATGGGTCACATCCAAGGCAGAATACCTTAAGCTTCACAACCCACTCCAGCGAGCATAAATATTTGAGGCTAATGCACATTGAAAACATTCTTGTTTAAATTCTGACAGCATGTAGAGAGAGGAAGATTGAAAATCTGCTACAAGAAACAAAGTTTAAACGGCATTCAAGTCCTGAACCAGTAAGAAAATAAAGGATTAAACAAGATATCCACAGATCATATTATGCAGAAAATCACCAGCCCTTCTATGACAATGTTTTTCACTTGTTGGTTGAGCTGAGGAGCAAAATCTTTCCTCATGAAAGATTCCTTTCCCTGCAGCCCTTTAATGTGTCTCTCCCAGCTTCAAACCCTTGATTCTTTCACCTGTTGTGGGAGAAGCAGCATTGGATTACTTGGATGTACTTCTACTCTATCTTAGCTGATAAGTTCAAAAGGAAAACAATTTCTTTCAAGGCTGGAGTGTCACAGCAATTCTTTTTGGTCACATTCACAAACTACTTATATAAACCAAAGCAGCTCAGCTGTGTGAGAGAAAACACTTTTAACTTCTTACCTCTGTCTGCACACGCAGCTGGTTAGAGAGACCTTCTTTATCCTGTAACAACCGCTTTTCTGAATTCTGTAGCTTTACAATTGCATTTTTCAGCTCTGTCTGTTCTTTCTTGGGATCTGCAGCTCCCTCTGACTGGTGTAACGTGTCTCCTTTATGTAGCACTGATTTAGCTACTTTAGCATTTTTAGTTGGAACAACATGGGTGATGGCTGCTTTGGGGACTAAGATACGGACAGCTTCGATCTCCACTGATTTATCAGCATGTACTTTCCCTAGCTGCAGAACTCCAGGACTCAGGGAAGAGCCTGTCTTTTTATGTGGGCTATGGTGGATGTGATGGTTTGCAGTGCTGGCTCCAGTGCTGGCTTCCACTGATACTGCTGTCTGCTCTGTTTCCATGCCATCTCCAGGTCCTCGGATGGGTGATGAGGCATCATCAACTAAAATTCAGAGACAGCAGAAGGAAAATTTACCACCTTTCACTTTGTTATAGTCTCACTGTAACTCTTCGTTTCTGTACTTCAAAGTCAGATTTTAATTGCACACTGCACATGTAAAATAGTGTTTGCAGCAGTTATAACCAAGCACAAGTTACAAGAGTCCTTACTGAAGTGTGTGTTGCTCATTGAAACTAATGGTATAAGAAACAAACATATCTGAATTGTATTAATCTCCATTTCCTGCTCCCACACAAGACTATGTTGATGAAGACATGAGGAGGAGAAGAAAACTCTTGACAATATTACTCAAGCAAAATTAGGGTTTGGGTGCTGACAGAAGAGAGCAATCCCATTTTAAAAACTATAATTAAATGCAAAGCAACTATTTCCTATGTAGCTACTAACTCCTTAAGTAGTTTAGCAGACTTTTAAGTGCTACCTACCATGTCTCAGTACCAGATGAAGGTTTAAGAAAAGCCAGCAATCCCGTTCTGCTTCGTTTCTAATTAACAGACCCCGATATTCCCAGCAATACTGCATTCTGTTCTGAATTCCCCACTATGAGTGACACTGTTTACTGAAATTAATTTCACTCAAGTTCACTAAGATTTCAGCTGCATGAAATATTATTACACTGAAGTTTCCTCACAATGGGCAAACGGCGAGAAAGTTTCTTGGAGCAAAGCTACACATACTGCTTTTTTCCTCATACTGTGGGCAGCAATGTAAGCTTGTGTCCTCTCATCCAAGTAATTAATTTCAAAAATGCTGTAGCAGCACCATTATATTGCCCTACTTTCAAGCTGGCTGAAGCAGTACCAACAGGTTCTAAATACTAGAGGAGGACTGAGACAACAGTACAAGTGACAAACTTGTTTTTTGATACAAAGCTGGATTAAAAAAACCCTATTGAAATAACTGTCCCAGCCAGGCAACACCCTGATTTTCACTGCAATAATGAAGTCACATAACTACTTCCTAAAAGCCACCTAAAAGGAATAAGTTTAAAGAAATGAAGCCTGGCATACAGTGTAACTGGTCTTTAGAATTCAAGTTAAAGTACTTTTAATCCAGTCTGATCAGATATCATGTGAATCACCTACCTTTTTCTGGAGCAGTCATTTTCTCTTTAGCAGTCGGCTCTTCCTGACTACATGAGTCTGAGGAATAAAGCAGGGAGGGGGGAAATCCTTAGCAAGGCAAGAATGATAGTTTATCCTGTTTTCTAGTACAATCTCTAAACACCAGTTCAGTAGCACACTAAAAAAAATCCACAATAGAACAAAGGAAAAAAACCTCAAAAAGATAAAAACTTCACCAGGACCCAAAGAGGTAAAAGGAGGCCTATGAAATTTCTGACACTTGTTTCTTCTTTCACTAAGAGCTGGACTTAAACTCTTATCTCTTGCTCCTCATCCAGCTCCAGTTTCCATTCCTCAAATTTCTCTTTCCGGTCTTCCTCTTGTTTTCAGTGAGCTCTCATCTTACCCTCTAAAACTCTAACTGTCCCAGAGTACAACTGCACGACCATATAGAGATAATCTCTGATCATCACAGATTCAAAAGAAAGAGAAATCCCACAGTGTGCTTAAAGTAGACCAAGAGGTGAAGAGGAAACTATGGCAACTGCACTCCTGCACAATGGCTTCAGTCCTGATTCCTAATACAACTTTCTTAACAGAGCCAATTCCCAGCCAAAGCAGGAGTCAGTGCCCCGAGTGGCCGCATGTGCCAAATTTATCCCCACTTTGTCCCAAACTGCTATCTGGCCATCTTCTCCCTTAGCCAACACTAGCTGACTGTTGCCTCCTTCATTCACAGGTCCATCCACTCCCAACTCCCCAGGTCACCCATCCCCCTTTTCCAGAGTTTGCCACTAACTACATTAGTTCGGGATTTAGTATATCCCTAGGTTTGTGGGTTGTTAGGTTTTTGCCCTTCAGTTTTCCCTGATATTCAGGGGAGATCTCTCAAAGCCCGTCTTTGCTTCTTTATGTCACTAACTGAAAAGCAACTACTTTGACTTCCACTGCTACAGCTCTCTGCCCTGAAAAGATAATGACACCAGTCAGCACACTACTGCCAGCTTTCTAGAATCATGACTTGTTTTGTGGACAGCAGGTTTATATTTTGTGACGACCAGAAGACAACACAACTTTCCCTCCTTGAGCTTTCTCAAACTACAGAAAGAGGAAAGTCTTGCTACCTGTTCCTTCTACAGCAGGAGTTATCTTTTTCCTCATTTAAAACCATCCTGTGCCAATCACTACTGCTCATTCATTTTTGATTGAGGATCTCCAGTCATCTAAGGTAAATGAGGATGACGAAAGCGTAGCTGCTCAGAGAGACGTAAAAATACTCCACAGAAGACTGATAATGAGCATTTGGTCTCAGCTGCTTCATCACAGACCACCTACTAATGATCCTGCTCCTTCAGTATTCATAGAATGCTTTGAGTTGGAAGGGTCCCTTTCACAGGTCATCTAGTTTCAACTCTCCTGCAGTAAACAGGGAGGCCTTCAACTAGACCAAGTTGCTCAGAGCTTCATCCAACCCAGCCTTGAATATTTCCAGGGATGGAGCCTCCACTACCTCCCTGGACATCAGTGTTTCACCACCCTCACAGCAAAAAATTTCTTCCCATTATCTAATCTAAGCCTCCTCTATTCCAGCTTAAAAGCGTTACTCCCTGTCCTGTCACTACACTCCCTGATAAATAGTCCTTCCCCAGCTTTCCTGTAGACCCTTCAGGTACTGGAAGGTAACTATAAGATCTCCTCAGAGCCTTCTCTTCCCTAGGCTGAAGAACTCCAACTCCCTCAGCCCGTTAATATTACACTATTGTTCTTACAGCCCTATTACTTTCAAAGTCGCAATATAAAACGCATTCCAACAGGCAAAACTCCTTCACTGGTTGAATCGTCAACCACTGCACTCCTCAGCTGACATCATGCCCTGCAGAGCCCCCCCACCACAATAAACAACACAAGGAAATCCAATATTAACACAGCCAAGTCATGGCCCACAGCAGACTTGGAAACGCACCAGTGACCCAGCCCCAGCTGCACCTTGGCTCCCAGGGGCCAGGAGGTGCCCCCCCCTCCCCTCAGCCTGCTGGTCAGCTAGAGCTGGACATTACCCACTGCTCTGGAAAAGTTTTTGCAACCCAACACAGACTGCATCCTCTCCTACCCACCTCAGCGTCCCATACACCACCCACAGCCACTCTTGATCCCTGGTCCTACTGCCACCAGCTACTCTCAGTCTCTGGCCCTGCTGCCACGAGGCCGCTCTTCAGCTTCAGCCTTAGTGTGACCTCCAGCCACAACCTCCAACTCTTCTTGAGCCCCGGCCCAGCTGTCACTAGGCTGCTATCACATTTCAGCCCTATTGCCACCAGGTGCTCTCAACCTCTGACCCTGCTGCCATCAGGCCAGTCCTGCTGCCACCACCTACTCCTGAGTTCTGGTCATTACGCCACCAGGCCAGCCACAAGCTCCACCGACTCTTAAGCCCTGGCCCTGGTGCCACCAGGTGCTCTCACCTCTCAGCCCTATTGCCACCAGGTGCTCTTGACCTCTGGCTTCGCTGCCCCAGTCTCCAGCCATTCTTGAGCCCTGGCCCTACCGCCACCAGGCTGCTCTTCATCTCCAACCTTACTGCCACCTCCGGCCACAACCTCCAGCCGTTCCTGAGCCTCAGCCCTGCTGCCACCAGCTGCTCTCAACCTCCAGCTCTACTGCCACAAGGCCAATCCTGCTGCCACCATCCCACGGCCCTGCTGCCACCAGGCGCCCTCAACCTCCGGCCCTGCTACCATCAGGCCAGTCCCGTTGCCACCAGCTGCTCCCGAGTTCCGGCCATTCTGCCACCAGGCCGGCCACAACCTCCAGCCACTCTCAAGCCCCTGCCCTGCTGCTACCACCACCCACTCTCGACCCCCGGCGCTGCTGCTACCGGGCGGGCCGGCCACCAACTCGGGCCGCCCCACCCCTTGTTCCGCAGCCGCAGGACGTTACCGGAGCGCGCAGCGCCAGCACCCGCCACAACTGCCACAACCGCCGTCTCGCCTAACTTCCGCTTCCGGTCGGGGAGGGCCGAGCGCTCGCTGGGGGGGCGGGGGGGGCCGTGCAGCCTCTCGGCCAATCCTCTTCTGCGACGCCCTGGGTGGGCGGGGCTTCGGTTGCCAGGTCTCCGCTTAGCGCGGCGTCACATGAGGCACGCGGGGTGGCCGCTCAGCCTCTCGGCCAATCCCCTTCAGGGACGCGCTGGGTGGGCGGGGCTTCGGTTGCCGGGAAGCGGCTTCGCGCGGCGTCACGTGACGCTGGTGGCGGCCGGTTGAGGCGGGAGGCGCCGCCGCCACCGCCATGGTGAGCGCTGGGGACCGGGGCGGGGACCGGGGCTGCTCCGGTGGCGGCGGCAGCAGCAGCAGCTTCGCCGGCCGCTCTCGTGGTGGGCGTGAGCAGCTCTGCCGCCGAGGTGGGGCGGGAGGCTCAGCCCCGGGGCGCCGGGCTGCTGGGGCGGGCGCGGGCGGACCCCGCGCAGGGCTCCCCTCGGTACGGGAAGCGGTTACCGTCGCAAAAAGTGGAATATTTGTGGTTTGAGTTAAGGTAGAATTGGGTTCATCCAAGTAATTGTGGTTTTTGACAGACAGAATGTCCCTCTGAGAGCGTGTGGGTTTTTTTTTAATAGCAGTTTTTTTACAAATAATGTTTTTCCAGACACTGTTACGCTTCCCTTTCTTTTGGAGCTGATAACGCCGTGCGCTCGGTCTGATCCGTGCTGAGCAGCGGTGCTGCTGCAATCCCTCTGTCTGCACCTTCCCCTGGCTCCCAGGGCAGGCAGAGCTGGCCCCAAAGCTCCAAGCGAGCCACAGCTTTGACTGCTGTGGAGTTCATAATCACATCAGAATTAGACCTTAGAAAGTAATAGAATACGCCTAAGATTTCTGGGAGAATTCATCCATGTGCGTTTAAGTGGGAAATCTGTTCTGTCCCAGCTCTTGTCTCACTGCGTCTGATTGATGGAGATGGCTCCCTCATGTTGCCCAGGATCGGTAAAGGATGCTTGCTTTATAAAGCTCCAAAACGAGTTTTAGGGAGTTCATTTGCCAGAATTTTTGGCATCAATCTTTGAGCTCCTTTCAGGGCTCCCCTCACACATGGGTTTGTGCTGGCATGGGTTTCGCCCTCACCCTTCCCTTCTCTCTTTCCTAAGGGATCATGTGAGGTACAGTAAGGAGGGAATTGTAAACTGCTGTAAAGTCCCCTGGATGCCCACCTGGAAAGCTCCTGGCACTGCAAAGCCTCCCTGAACTAGGAATGGGATAGCTGGGAAACCTATGAGGGACCCGGTAGGAAGGCAGCTGGGAAATTTAAAGAAGGGAATAATGCGTTTCAGGTGTGGCACTTTTTATTCTTGATGGCATCTTATATTTAGTAAGGCAAGGAAGATGAGAGGATGTCGCTGTGGGAGCCCTCATGACTCACAAAATAATAGAGTCATTAAGGTTGGAAAAAGCCTCTAAGACCATCAAGTCCAACTGTCAGCGCAATACCACCATGACTGCTAAACCATGTCCTGAAGTGCCACATGAACACCTCCAGGGAAGGAGACTCCACCACTTCCTTAGCAGCCTGTTCTGAAAGGGATTTGCACTAATAAAATGACTGACTGAGGCTCTTTTGCCAAGGCTGATGTGGGAAAACCAGTGTTGCAAAGCTGATTAAACCCCAGCAACTTTATATTGAAGTTCGTACTCTCAAATAGATATTCAAGATACGTACAAGAGCCTGGCCGATGTGCCTGCAGGCATGCTTGGCTTTAAACACCCACCTCAAGCAGCTCAGGTTTGCCCCAGCTCCCCCAGCCTGTGTAGCAGCTCTATTTGCACACTGGTTTCAGAATGTAAATTGGTGTTTGCAGCTTAAGTGGGAATAGCACTGTTCATTTTCAAATACACGAGTTACGAGTCTTTTGTTTAATCCAGGTAAAATTACACTTTTCAGTTTCCATGTTGAATTTATTCATGCTGGCAGATGTCCTGCTTTCTGACTTCAAACAGATGCCACTTAGGTAAAATGTGTTCTTTGTTGTGGTTGACTGTCACTAGGAGTGTGATAATCCCCCTTTATTTCTGAGGTGACACCAAGTTAACTGATTCATTAAAGTAGTGTCAAATCTCACAGCAACCTGTAACAAGACTTATTATAGTGAATTTGTTAATTTGTTTTGAAGAGCCTTCAGTGACAGGACCTGCGTAATCTTCTGATATAATTCTATCACATGATGTTTTTTATAGTTCACTGAGATTTTTTCCTATTATACTCCTTGGTGCAAATGGTGCCAGTAATTATTTGTTCTGCCTGTGGTAGGTATAAAGATATTCCATTTTTGTCTTTTACATGCAGAAGAACTTGAAGATTGTCATTTCACCCTTTCCATTTTTCATATTCTTCTACACTAAAGAAATTTTATTCTTTTAGTATTTTCCTATTGATAACGTGTTTTTAAAGTTTAGATTTTTTCATTGTACAATTTTCTCTAAACGTGGTCTTTAATCTGTACATTGTCCACCAAGTGAGGTTTCACTGCTGCTGAACAGAGCAAAATACTTAAAATATTTGGGGTTTGTGTTTTAGATTTTTGCAGCATCAATTTTGCCATCCTTTTTGCCCCCAGCTGTACTTCATTGCACTCGCACTAACTGCATCCCACTGTAGCTTTCAGTTTTTGTTATTGTGTCTTTGTTGTCAGGCTAATTTTTCCCCATGTATTATGTTTCTTTGATCATCACTGTACTACTTTGTATCTATGTCTATAGAATTTCAGACCATTTCATAGCTACTCAAAACCATTTTGAGTTCACCTGCTGTTTACCAAACTGCTTGCAGTCTTTCCCAGTTTAATATCTGCCCAGATTCTGTAAGTGTTGTTTCTGTCTTGTTGTCAGTGAAATAAGGAAAACATGAAATAAAGCTAGATGCATGACAGATCATCGTGGAACGCCACTTGACTCCTAGTTTGTAAGAGAAGTGTTCCTTCTTCATGTACTAGTCATAACTGCTCTTTAATTTAGGCCGTAATTCCCTAGTCAGCTTCTCAGACTCTCAGGTGACTTAGATTAAAAGTCCAATCAAGGCCATTTATGTAACATCTGTGGCTTCTCCCTTGCTCACTGTGTCAGAAAATGATTTGTTCTAGACAAATTCACATTATCTGTTTTTATGACCTGATTGTGTTCTGAGATGCTTAACAACTGACTGCTTAATACCTTGCTCCATTTCCTTCCCAAACATTGCATGCAGTCAGGTGGACTGTCTCTCCTGCCCTTTTCTGTTTTGCTTGGACCTCTCTCTCTCAGGGATGCTAAAAAATTACAGTATTTGAAGGTATCCTGGGCTATTTTTCAAGGTTTGTTTGGCTGGTATCCTGGATATATCAGGAACCATTTTACATGTGATCTGAGCATGTCTAACTTCTTTAAACTGTTTTTCTCTTCTGCAGTTCTGTCCCTTTGTTAAAATCTATTATGTTACCCTGCCGGTTGTAGTCTGCTTATTTAGTTTTGTAAATGCTGAAGCGAGAAATAATATTTCTGTTTCCTCTGCATTCCCTGTTATGTAATGGACTAGTCTTTTGGTTTTCTCTGACCTTTGAAGAGTTACAGAATCCCACTTGTTTCTTTTGCACCTGGAAAGCAGCCAATTTTCCCACACTCATACCCTTCCTCCTGCCAGTTTCCAAAAATACAGTAAGAATAATTTGGTAGCCAGAAGATGGTGGAAAAATAGATATTTTGGGAATGTGTGCTGCCCAGTTAGGTATGGGCAAAGCATTCTGGGACAGAGATAAGTTATGTGAGTGTTGGACACCATGACTTTACACACCTAATCCAACTCAAACATTTTCAAAGCATCTTTTCTCAGGAATAATGAGTAAAAAAAAATAAAAGACTCCTTCCAATGGATTCAAATATTGATCTACAAGCCAGATTTTAGCCTCGGGAATCTAATTCTATTCTGAAAGTAATGAATGTTCTGCTAGATGTTTTGGCAGACCTTTAGTACTGTGTTGCTACAGTCAGTCGTATAGATTGCATTGGTTTTAATGTACATAATTACTCAAAAAAACCCTGTTAGAAGTCATGTCATGGCCACAGAAAGAAAAATGTCTTAACTTTGAGTTGGATTAATTTGGACCATATTTGTGTTTAACCCTGTGAAGGCAACACACTGGAAATAGTTATGTGTATTGTAAAACTGGGCATATAATTGTGGTGGAAGCTAAGGTAAGGGGAGAAATATTCTGATATATCCTGCAGCTATTTGTCTTCCTGTGACAGCGCTTTGGCTTAAAGGTCAGCTAATCATTGGAAAACAGTTTTTACTGTCATGAGATGACAGTATTTCAGATAAGCTCTAATGTGGGGACCTGTGGGGATTGTGCAGTCCAAGCCCCTGGCTAAAGCAGGCTCACCTAAAGCAGGGTGCGCAGGAATGCAGTCAGGCAGTTTTTAATATCTATAGAGAAGGAGTCTCTAGAGCCTCTCTGGGCAACCTATCCCAGTGCTCCATCATCCTCACAGCAAAGAAGTTTTTCTGCATGCTGAGGTGGAACTTCCCATATTCCAGTTTGTGCCCATTGCCCCATGTCCTGCTGCTGGGCACCACTGAAAAGAGTCTGGCCCCATCCTCTTGACAATTGCCCTTTAGGTACTTATAAGCATCGCTAAGATCTCTTCTCAGTCTTTTCTTCTCCAGGCTAAACAGACTCTGGTCTCTCAGCCATTCCTTGTAAGAGGGATGCTCCAGTCCTCTAATTATCTTCATGGTCCTCCACTGGACTCTCTCCAATAGTTCCTTGTCTCTCTTGAGGTGGGGAGTCCAGAAGTGGACACAGCACTCAAGGTGGGGCCTCACTAGGGCAGAGTAGTGGGAGATGATAACCTCCCTTGACCCATTCACACTCTTCTTAATGCACTCTAGGATACTATTGGCTTTCTTGGCCACAAGAGGACATTGCTGGCTCATGGTATTGTGGCTTGTTGTCCACCAGGACCCTCAGGTCCTTCTCCACGGAGCTGCTTTCTGGCAGGTCAACCCCTAACTTGTACTGGTGCGTGGGGTTATTCCTCCCTAGGAGCAGGACTCTGCACTTGCCTTTGTTGAACTTCATTAGGTTCTTCTCCACCCAACCCTCCAGCTTGCCAAGGTCTCACTGAATGAGAGCACAGCCTTCCAGTGTCTCACTTGGCTGCTGGAATACATTATTCTTCAATGGTGTCTTTCATGTAATAACGTGCAGAGACATATTGACCCATCATCTTAAAAACATTAGTTTCTTTTTATTGATGAGAATGGTGTTCCAGATGTAGAAATACAGCCTCTGCCAGAAAGCAGTGGCTTCTGTACACAAGCAGTGTGTCACACTGATGTAAAGCCTTGCACTCTCAGGGGCTGAACATAGGTGCTATTGATGATTTCCTTTCCCTCCACTATTTAAAAGAATTATTCTTAACCCTGCACATATCTGACAACTGCTCTCTACGTTACAAATGCTCTTCATTAACATAATAGACAAATACTATTTCTGTCTTGCCCATAAAGAAATCGAGGCACATAGAAGACATGTGACTTGTCTAATATGATGCAATCTGGCTTTGATTTTGTAGATGTAGAAGCGCATGATTAGTGGAATTTGAGTGTCCATCTATCTTAGTTCTTTTTGCAAAGTTGAGGGAAAACAGGTATGAAGTAGACTCTCCTGATGTAGGTTGCTAGAGCTTGCAGTCTTGTAATTTTGAACACCATCTTGAATATATCTGAAGATGAGCAGTTCAGCTTACTTCAACAGAAAAATTTACAACTGGTATGCTATATGTTTATTTTTGTTATTATTATCATCAGTTAATTGGTAAAACGCACAGCTGAGATAATATCAGTATGGAAATCCTCGGTTTAGACAGGGAAGAAAAATGGGTATATTTAAAAAATGCTTTGATTCATCAGTGAAAAATACTTATTTCGGGTTCTGGAAAAAGGAGTCTTAGGAAGAGAATCAACCAATCCTAGGACTTGACAACAGTGAGTTTTGGGTACCTCAAGGTCCAGCAATTCATGGTGTGATCACATTTTCAGCTGAAGACATTTCAGGGGCAGTACAGCTCATGGGGTAGCTGTGGAAGGTACTTTGGATTTACAGGAGTTTCATTTGGGAATGAGTAATCTTAACCATAATGAATGAGCTGGTAAAATAGGATAACTTTGGTAAGAAGCCATCACTCGGAGCTAATCATCTAGACAGACAAAACTCTTCCCTGCTGACAGACTTTTCTGAACAAGTGCATGTTTATAAAATAACTTCTAGTAGCTTTCAAATTATATACTTCTGGTTTCAGAACAGTTGCTCTTAAAAAAAGAAAGGCATTTTTAACTCTTTCAGGAAAAGAAATCTCCCCAAAAAGACATTTTCCTAATGCTTGAGAAGATCTGCATCTTTAGTCTTAAAATAAGACTCAGTCTCACTAAAGTGCCAGATGGTGATTACATTGGGGTTTTTCAGGATGACCCTCTCAGTTTTGAGCTTGCATAACAGAAACAACCACAAAGACAAGTTTCCTTGCTTAATGCCTAGCTGTCATTTGCAGCATTTCATCAGGGGGGAATCTAAAGCACAAGGGGGAGGAGGGGAAGAGCAAACTGCTGTCGGATAGCCTTTAAATGCTAATTGCATGGTGAGTCTTCCCATGAGCCTGTAAATATGATTTCTTCTTGGTGTTACCTAATACTGCTAATTTACTTCTTGGGCAGATAGGCTATGTATGTTGCTGATGAAATAGCAGGACCCTTGGCCCTCTGTCAGCCTAATAAAAACTTTTCTGTGAGATGTATCTAATTGAGCAGAGGAAAATTTTGTTCCAGGAACTCATTGTGGGTTTGGTGCTGCCATCTTTCTGACATTCATGACACCCTCAGCAAGTTTGTGGATGACGCTAAACTGGGAGGAAGTGTCAATCTGTTGGAGGGCAAGAGAGGCTCTGCAAAGGGATCTGGACAGGCTGGATCAGTGGGTTGAGGCCAATGGGATGAGGTTTAACAAGGCCAAATGCCAGGTCCTGCACTTGAGACTCAACAACCCTGTGCAGCGCTACAGGCTTGGGGAAGAGTGGCTGGAAAGCTGCCTGGCAGGGAAAGATCTGGGGTTGTTGGTCGACAGCAGCTGAATATGAGCCAGCAGTGGCCCAGGTGGCCAAGAAAGCCAATGGCATTTTGGCTTGTATCAGAAACAGCGTGGCCAGCAGGTCCAGGGAGGTTATTCTCCCCCTGTACTCGGCACTGGTGAGGCCACGCCTTGAGTGCTGTGTTCAGTTCTGGGCCCTTCACTACTATAAGAAAGACATTGAGGTCCTGGATCGTGTCCAGAGAAGAGCAACAAAGCTGGTGAGGGGGCTGGAGAACAAGCATTATGAGGAGCAGCTCAGGGAACCGGGGTTGTTTAGCCTGGAGAAGAGGAGGCTGAGGGGAGACCTTATTGTTCTCTACAACTACCTAAAAGGAGGTTGTAGAGAAGTGGATGTTGCTCTCTTCTCCCAAGTGATAGCTGATAGAACAAGAGGAAATGGTGTCAAGCTGTGTCAGGGGAAGTTTAGGTTGGACATTAGGAAAAATGTTTCTTCACGGAACAGGCTCTCAAGCACTGGCAGAGGCTGCTCAGGGAGGTGGTGGAGTCACCATCCCTGAAGGTATTTGTTTAAAAGGCATGTAATGTAGATGGGGTGCTTGGGGATATGATTTAGTAGTAGGCAGGTACAGTTCGAGTTGATGATCTTTAAGGTCTTTTCCAACCTAATGTTTCTATGATTACATGCTATATAAAATGCCACCTTACATATATAAAGTTGACAGAGTCAGAATCGTGGAATAAATTACCTCCTACTCTAGCCAAGTCTTGACTATGGCTTGCAGAAATTGCTCTCTCTAAAATGCATTGATGGCTCTTCTGACTGATGTGGCTTAATTAGTTGACAATATGAGAGGCAAAGTTATCCAGCGTTCTCCTGGACAAACTGGCTGCTCATGTTTTGAATGGATATGCTGTTTGATGGGTAAAAAAGTGGCTGGATGATTGGGCACAAAGAGGGGTGGTGAATGGAGTTAAATCCAGTTGGCAGCCTGTCACCAGTGGTGTTCCCCAGGGCTCAGTGCTGGGGTCAGTTCTGTTTGATATCTTTATTGATGATAAGGGGAACAAGTGCTCCCTCAGTAAGTTTGCAGACGACACCCAGTTGTGCAGGAATGCTCATCTGCTTGAGGAAAGGAAGGCCCTGCAGAGGCATCTGGAGAGGCTACATCAATAGGCTGAGGCCAGTTGTATGAAGTTCAGCAAGGCCAGGTGCTGGGTCCTGCACTTGAGTCACAACAGCCCTGTGCAGCACTACAGGCTTAGGGAAGAGTGACTGGAAAGCTGCCTGGCAGAGAAGGACCTGGAGGTGCTGGCTGACACCCAGCTGAACATGAGCCAGCAGTGGCCCAGGTGGCCAAGAAGGCCAGCAGCATCCTGGCTTGGATCAGAAATGGTGTAGCCAGCAGGAGTAGGGAAGTGATCGTGCCTCTGTACTCAGCACTGATGTGGCTGCACCTTGAATCCTCTGTTCACTACCTGAAAGACATTGAGGTGCTGGAACATGTGCAAAGCAGAAAAGATATCCCGCGACTAAGCATGGCTTTTAAAATAAAGGAAGATTTTTGAGGACATTCTGATGATGCTCAGCAACAATTTAGTAAGAGGAATAGGATAAGAGATAAATACTAATTACCTAATGATAAATTTCATGTTAATGTCCTTTTATCACCCAGAATTATCTTTCAGGATCCTTCAGATTATAGGTGCAGTTCTTAATAACTTTGACACATCTGTTCTAATTGTATGTTGGTTTTTTATTTATATTGTCAGAAACTGAAGAAATTAAGGAATTATTCAGTGAATCATTGCCAGTAGTAAAGAGAAATTACATCATTTCCTTTCAGTTTGCAATATAAAATTATAGAATTGTATGAGAAAGCCAGTGATTATTTAGAAAATCATTCCAGGTAGATATGATGTGGATAAAATTTACACTTAAGAATGTTTTGCCAGAGCTCATAATTTTTTGCAATCGTATGTGGACCCGTGTTAATCTTTGAAACCGATAGGTCTATGTAGCCTCTGGATGGACCTTTGAGCAAGAATCCACACTGGTAGTAACAATCACAGAATCATCATTTAGATTGGAAGGGACTTCCTGGGGTTCTTCAGTCTGACTGCCTGACCAAAACAGGTCTAATTTGGTCATGGTGGTTCAGGCCATGACCAGGTGAGTCCCGAACATCTCCAGAGATGGAGATTGCATGCCTTCTCTGGGCAGCCTGCTCCAGGGCTTGACCACCGTCTCAGTAAATACTTTTTCCTAATACATAACTGGAAAACCTCATGTTTCAGCATGTGTCCTTTGTGGGTTTTGCTGTCTCTGTGTGCATTTGAGAAGATGCTGGCTCCATCTTCTTTGTGTCTTCCAGTCAGGTAGTTCTACAGAGCAGTAAGGTCACCCTTAGGCTTCTCTTCTCAAAGCTGAGCAGGCATTGTTCTCCCAGCCTCATCTCATGTGTTGGCTTCTCCAGCTTCTGACAGTCTTTCTTTTTCTGTTCAATAGTGTCTGTTTCATTTAACCCAGAGGATTAATGAGCCTCTGAAAAGTGTTTTTGGCTGTATGGTTGATCATTTTAATGTCAATTTCTAAACAATATATGGTGATCCAGTACATCCAGGTGGGATACTCTGTTAATCGTTAACTGGCTGGTGAGAAACAGTGGTAGTAGGGAACACCTGTTGCTGTGAGCTGTGAGTCTGAAGAGGGCTTTTTCCATCAACATTGACCTTTAACTATAATTGCTGGTTATTCCTGGTAGCCACAAAGGTGCTTTTTCCTGGAAGTAGGTGCTGTGCTTGGCCTAGGCCTACGCTTGTGTCCTTACACAGATGGAAACCAGAGGCACTGGCGCGTAAGTAGCGCACCAGGGTCACTCAGTAGTGTTTTGTGGGTGAAACCTAGTAGTTCTCTCCCAGCCAACAAAGTGGAAGGAAAAAACAATGAAGTATCTTTTTGTATAGCTGGGCTTTGGAATACAGTGCCACAGCTTATGAGTAAGAATGAGAGTGTGACAAGTATTTGCATGTGTAATGAGAATAGCCCCAGATCAGGTGAGCACACACTAAAGGTAGAAATTCTTGGTTTCCTCACACTAGTGCCTACAGGGAAATAAGTTTCCACTATGAGATAAACTTCTGTGAGGTAGCCCTTGCAAGTTGTCCTGGAGCAAGCAGTTCTGACATTCATTTAAAACAATATGGCATTGGCATTTTTGGAGGCTGAGTATGGAAGAATGCCACATACTTGTGTGGTAGCAGTTTTCCCAGGTAAAAGGACTTTATCGCCCAGGCTGTGGTGATTTATGCTTTATAATTTAATAATTTCTCCCTCTTCTTACAAGGTTACTCTTTATGAGGCATAGTGCATTAGGAATAGATAACAAACAGAGCCAGGTTCTTCCTGATCATTCCAGAGAATTCTTGAGGTTTAAATAAGGTGCCCCACCTCTCCTTGAGCACTAGGTGGTGCTCCTGTATTTGCAAAGAGGCGTCTCTCACGAGAGATGTGTTCTGGAGAGCCTGTTTCATAGTCTTTGCATGTATTCTTCAATACTTTAACTACCTTAATTACTTAAAAAAAATCACACTTGTTCTGCAGAATATCCTAATGAGATTGGAAAGAGAGATACATATAAGAGAGGTCTACAGAGGAAGGGGGGAAATCTGGATGTGCATACTTGAGGCTGTGTAAAAGTTCTTCCATGTGAACACATGCAGGTTTAAGGATGCTCCTTCACTAAACTTAGCATCCCTCCTAATTTTATCCCTTCTATACATCATTTCTCTCACTGTGGTATCTAGGAGCAGGACTGTATTACGCTGTATGTTTTCTAGTCACACACTAGCAGTGCTGTCCTTGCCCTGTCTGATGTTCTCGGTTAGGCTGCACTCTTGGGCTCCAAGTCTGAACATCCCCAGATCACTGGGGAGAGGAACTGTGGTCAGCATCCAGTCCCTGCAGCTATTGACATTCTGGACTAGCAGTGGTTCCTGATGGCAACTGCAGAGGCAGTGGGCTGGGCCACATTAGCAGCCTTTTCTAGCTTCTTCCACAGGTGTCTGGTTCCTGTGCTGCAGTGAAAGTTCTGCAGAAGCAGGAAATAAGGAGCAGGTAACTTGATCCTTTGGCAAAAGCAAGGGGGATTTATAATGTCTAAATAGTATGGATTTTTTTTTTAATCTATTGAGTCTTGCTATACTTGCATGAAAGGAATGATGATTGTTATTCCTATGTTACAAATGGTTAATGTGAGAGATACAGCCACCTTTTCTTAAAAAGTGCTGAACATCAAATGCACTAGTGCCAGGGGCACCTGTGAAGGTGGAACTTGGCAACTTCACAAAAACTGTGTATGGGATTAGAATCTCTTAGTCACTGTCTGCATCCTTCAGAGGCCTTCACATCTCTGGAGAATAATGTAGTCTTATCATAACTCTGATGACAAAAGTATTATGCTCTGGGAGAACTGTTGTAGAACAGTTGTGCATAAGATGAAGCTGTAGATGTCCTTTAGGACTGGCAGAGTTTAAGAACACGATCATATTTACCCACTTTGCTTCCTCAAAACCACAGAAGTTTTCACTTTTTGACAATTTTGCTAATGGAAAGTTGCTGAACCTGAACAGCCTTTATCATGGGAACTTCTGTTCACGTGTAACTTGTCACTAGTCTGACTTCAGAATAAAATATAAGTGAGCACGACATCTGTACTAGATGAAATTTGGATAGTTCAGCTACCTGAGAATTAATATTTGACAGAATCTGAGAAAAAATAGTATTTTAATGTCAACATTTGGTGAAACAGTACTCAGACAAAATGCTTGCTTTTAGTGCCTACGGTGGTAAAAAAAGTCTGCTTCGTTGGATTGTAAATCGCTACTCAACAGTTATAAGCTCTGATTGTTCGAAGTAGATGGAGCATTTGTGGTCTCTAGAGTGTTCACGCAAGCTCCTGGGTGCTGGCTGAAGGACCCTCGCTTCCTTAGCTGGGATTCCAAGGCAACCAAATGGTTCTTGTCAAAAACGCTTTTCAGAAGATTATAATGAGCTGAGATAATCTGAAGATGCTGTTGGCATTATGCTACTTTGAAGTGTTGTTGACAGCCTTGGTTCAGGGTTTGTAGGTGTTTCCTTCCAAACCTCTATTTCCAACTGCTCATAACTTTCTGAAATTTTAACCACTGTGCTTGAAAGTTTCCAGACAGATTCCAATGGAAGTTGAAAATTTAATAGAAGAACTTGAAGAAGAATGTGTGGGGAAAAAAATTGCAAATATTTTGGAATGTTAATTAAGAAAATATATAAGTTCAGTATTCCTCTGAAGAACTTTTGTTCTGAAAAGGTTGGAAATCAAAAGCTGAAATTTTACCAGAGGAATGGTCGCTATAAAAGAAGACTGCCTTTGAGTATGGCCATCAGCTTTATTGTTGGGCCAAGTTTCAAGCCTTCCAAAACTGTTTTTCCTGTATGTACAATGTAGGTTGGGTCTTGTAATGGGATGTGCACAGGTAGCTCAATGTATGTGTAGCACTGTTGCCCTTTCTGGGCTCATTTGCAGACAATGACTTCTGTGTTCAGAGACCCAGCATTCAACAGTTGACTATGGCAGGTTAGCTCTGCCACTACTGATTGATTATATGCAAAGCACCTAAACTTCATGCTCAAGTGTAATTATGTGAGATGTCTTGTGTTACAGATGTTCTTCTGAGTCAGGCAACAGCTCTGCTCGCATTAACATCACTGTCAGACTGGGGAGAGTGGAGGCAGACAAGTACATGCTGAACACTACTGACTACTCTTAGAGAATTTACCTGTGATCATGTAATTAAGAGTACAATAGTATAACTAATGATCTGTAGCTTTATCAGGTGCATCTTGTAACATGCATTAAGTGGTGACATATTCCCCTAAAGACAAGGTTTAACTGGTCTTCTAAAGCTATATCTGTCTTCACTAGCCAGTAAATAGAGAAATTGTGTTCCATATTTTGTAAAGTAACACTAATCCTGTAACTAAGCACTTAACTATAACATGTCATTGCAAAAGATGTGAGTTAATGGTTGCGGATTTGAATTCTTAATTCTCTTATATGAGAGACTGGAAGGAAAAAGAAAAGCTAACACTAATCATGCCTACACACTTCATAGGAAGCTTGCAGAATTTATATAATCTAGTAGTAAAAGAAGATTTCTTGCTTAGTAAATTGACAGAACAGCCAGATGATTTTGCTGATGTGAAGTGGGATTGCAGATTCCTAAATCTGAGAAGCAAATTTGGGGGCTTCAGTCTTTTAGAGCTGTGTTCATCATGACCCCTGAGCATATGGGCATGATTTATGGAACTGAGATTGCCATCCATGAGGAAGACTAACTTGGTTAGTGCTACAGAGACCGAACTATCCCGTGTTACTTGGCAACAGATGGTCCAGGCAGCAATAGCCACAGGAACATATATAGCTCAAAAGGCATCTGAGAAGCCTAGGAACCAGGAACACTGGGAGTCAGAGAGCTGTGGATCCAAAAGAAGTAGCACCTATTTGCAGCCGGGTGAATATTGTACATGTAAAAATACAAGTGTCTGATTCAACAGATTTCCAAAGACAATTAAGAATTTTAATAATTTAACCAATACTTAATTGGTTTGAAATAATCTAGAATTTGTGAAATTTCCAGTAGGCAGTATTTGGTTTCTACAAAGGGAGGATAAAACGAGCCATGATAACAAAATTCATCAGTGAGCTTCTGAATATGTGGTTTTGATTGAAAATCATCTGTAGTTAGGACATTATTGTGGACATTGCAGTTGGCAGATGTTTCTTCATTTGAAAAGTGATGTTTTGAATTTTTAATCTGTTTTTTTTTTCCTTTTTGACTGAAGAGAAGCCTGTTGAGGAAGTGATGGGAGGTCCAGCAGCAGCAAGGGGGCTGCAAAATTTGAGTTCTAGAAATTATCCCAGCCCAAGTGTCAGAAACATGAATAGGAGGTAAACAAGTTTTAAAAGACAGACCTAATTGAGTGCTCTATCTACACAGTGTTATGGATTTAAGTTTTTCCTGGAAAATATCCTGTATTACAGGAACTGTGAAGGTAGAAGATATGAAGATGTGTTGAGTAATACAATAAGTGTGCACTGCTGAGGATTCATTTTGGGATTTAAGGTGCATTGCTGTGCTGAAACTGAGAACATTTTCTGCCACTCAGACTGTTATCTGTTAAATACCACCAGTACGTCTGAAGTCTCTTGTTTCTGTCTTGCAAAATTGTCGATAACATTTAATGGCTTAGCTACTTATACACTTTTTTCCTTTCCCTTTTCTTTCACGAATGGAGATTTTCCTTTTAAATAATTATTTATGATGGAAAATTACTTGTGGTGTGCAAACAGAAATCTTCATACAGCTGCTTTCATTCTGTTTGCCTCATAAAACCAAAGTTTGTGTGATCACAACCTGCTTGTGTGTTTTTGACCACTATCTTGTGTCTTAAGTCTGACCCTTCCTGTCCCCCTCCTCCTTAAGTCTGAAATTTACTGACAAATTCCAGTCAGATTTGGCAGAGGGATAATGATGTTCTTCCAGGTGTCGTGAGAATGGGGAGAGGGAAGGAACCCTCTACGGCATCTTTAAAGAAAGATTTCAGTATGAGCTCAATTCTGCTCAGAGAATCCAGGTGGCTATGTGTTGAGAAATGGTTAATGGCAGCTATGAGCCTTTATTCAATGCCTGAGCAGTGGTCAAAACAGTCAGGGGGTAAGAAACCTGAGTATAGAGAACAAGGCATCGTTATTTCTTGTGTTTGCAGAAGTACTTGTCATTTAGTAATGACAAAGGATCCTAAAGGAAGGCAGACAATAGTGGTTTGGAAGCATATTTGTTTAAGATTGTTGCCGATTGTTTTTAAATATACTAGCCACCTTGTTCAGTGAAACTGAAAGCCATGCAGTACTTGGAAACTACAAAGATAATTGGGTTTGATAAAAAGCAGTGGTTTGCTCAGTGATGAAGTGACACCTTTCATTTTGCTAAATGTTTATTTGCTCTCTGAGATACATTTTGCTGTAGCAGTCCAGGCATAGGATGTACAAAAGGCAGTTAAACTATCTATTTTGTATAAGCTAGAATTGCTCTGTAGCTTTCATAATAAAGGTATTCCTTTTATTTACTAGTGCCCAAAGTGTTGCAAGCCCTCCCATAATAAATATTTAGTATTAGCTGGAGAAGAGAGGCACAGAGGGTTAAGCTGACATGTCTGAGGTTTAACAGAAGTCCCTGAAGAGCTGGAAATGCAGGAATCCCCATCCTGTTTTCTATTTTCCATGAACCTTTATTTAGCAAACCATAAGGGTGTTGGTGATTTCCACTACCCATCCCCCTCCAGGTGAAAATTGATTGCACAAATGGACTAGGGAAGCTCATTAAATATTATGGCATCTCCTAATGTGATTTAGCTTGACATGTCCTGTTTAATGCCTTGACTTCATCATTTTATGTAACATTTTTGTAGAGATTCCAATTGTTTTAAGTGTTTTTGACTTTTCTCTTTCAGCTTTATAGATTTGTCTGCAGGGGACTGTCACATTTGAGTTACCCTTACATGAAAGAAAAGTTGCACTTTTCCTAATGCACTGGTTGAGACAATCTTAAAGCTAATTGAAGTTACTTTTTTTTGTGTAATGTTCTGGATTCATGAGCCCTTGGTGCTGCTTGGAAAGCTGGGTGTACTGCAGACCCACAGCTCCCTAGACAGACGCACCTAAAAGCGTTCAGCCAAAAATAAAACAAAGCTAGCCGGATGTTAAAATGGGAGAACAGTAAAACTGATAGCAATGAACCATTTAAAGCAATTGAAGTATTTCTGGGGCTCTTAAGAAAGCAGGTGATACTGTACAGGGCTTATATCTGTGGCCTGCTGGGGGAGCAGAAGGTCATGAGTGGCTGCCTTTGAGGAAGGTGGAGGTAGGTCTGGCTGAAATCTGTGACTCTTGCTCCTCAGACTAGGATTTTATTGGTGACATTCTTTTCATTTGTGCTGAAGTCCTCTGTTATGGTAGAGCTAAATCTGGAGCAGTGATTGGTCTAGAAGATGAGTGAAAGGTAATTTTTGAGCTTTGAGGAATTGTTTCAAATAATTCATAACAGGACTTAGACAGTTGCTGTTAGAGGTTGACCATACGTCTAGAATAGTAACTTCTGGACCCAGTTCTGAGAAGAATGTTCTTGATGAAGGCAGCTGGTCAGGTCCTCCAGTTCAGCCCACTGTCTGAAGAGCATGAGGCCAATGTCTGTCTAAGGAATGCACCAACACACAGGACGATAGGTCGGGTTTTTTTGTAGAACCTACAAAGAGGAAAGACAAGGAGAAAGATACCTGTTGACTGCCCATTTCAACAAATTCTGCTTTTGCCAAAGAGAATTCTTCACAAACTCATGTATTTGTGCTTCTTTTATCTTTTTCTGTCTTTTGTTTTTCTAAAAACATAAGGTAAGTATGTGTTAATACATAAGGAGACTACCTGATGTTGGAGTCAGCCAGCCCTGTAATAAGTTTTACAATAATTTGTATCCTTGTCCACTGGTACCGTCTCATTTTTATAAAAATATTCTTACTCTTCCAAAATATTTTTGAGTGTTCCGCCAGCCTGGTTTGGGGGTGGAGGAGGGCAGGTTGTGAAAGCAACAATTCTCTTAAAGTTCCTAAAATTTTAGCAACAATTTTCAGGGCTATCTTTCAAGAAACTTTTTTTTTTGTGTGTGTGTGTGTATTAGGAGAAAGAGGGCCAACAGGAAAGCTGGGGAGGGGCTCTTTATCAGGGAATGCAGTGACAGGATAAGGGATAACAGTTTTAAGCTGAAAGAGGGCAGATTTAGGTTAGATGTTAGGAAGAATTTTTTTTCTGTGACGGTGGTTGCCCAGTGAAGTCATGGAAGCTCCATCCCTGGAGGTGTTCAAGGTCAGGCTGGGTGCGACCTTGAGCAGCCTGATCTGGTGGGAGGTGTCCTTACCCATGGCAGGGGCCATTGGAACTGGTTGATCTTTAAGGTCCCTTCCAACCCAATACCCCTTCAGTGTCAGTTGTTCCTGTCTGCTGGTCCATCCTGTTCCCAGTGAGTTTCAAAGAAACAGCTTGATTCTTAAGATCAGCGCTTAACTACAGGTTTTCCCTGTGGCGGCACAGAGCTTTACAAAATATGGGATGCAGATATCAAGATGGATCCTTTTGGCTCCGATTCAGCTTTTGCTGAGATTTGTGCAGTCGTCTTATTGCTTTGTTGGGAGTTGAATCAGGTCCTTTGAGTCTTTTTCTCTCTTGTCTGATTTCAGAGTCACTGAGTCACTTAGAAAACTGAAGGAGCAGCAGACACGAAGCTGCCCACTTAAAAGGTAGCAGTAGTCTTCGTGACTCTTAAACTTATAAAAATGTGGGCAGCAGGTCGTGAGCTTCTGTCAAATGTTATGCATGTGGAAGTTCCTGATAGCATGTATAAAGACTCATAGAACTAAGATTGCCCATAGCACGTAAAGATGCACTTTATAGATACTTCAGGGCTTTTCTGATTTTTAAGAAATATTTTGATGCTGTTTCATGTGAGTAATAAGCTAAAGGAGTTGTGATACACTGCAGGCTGATAACTAGTTTAATCATAGGCAGTTGTTTCCAGGCAATTGCAGCTCAAAAGCACAAGGTGACAAGCAGGCAGAAAAACACTAACCTCAGGCTTACTGATGGGGCAGAATTATCTGTAGAATGGAAAAAAAGAAAGTCATGCCAAAGGCAGGATCTTAGTAAAAATATGTTGCCCATATACTAGTAAGGGAAATCATCTGAACTGCTCTTCCTTTAGACTGTGTTAAGTCTATAAGTGCATATGACCACCAGAAAACAAATTTCATAGCTCCTGCTTCCCTATGTTCTCCATTTGTAAGAGAAACTCTAGGATAAAATTTCTAGTCAAAACTAGAGGAAGAGGACAGAAGCACTCATCCCAGAGTAGAGTAAAACAGTATGGCAGTCAGGAGGCATCTTGGAGCTGGGAAAAATGGATCCAGATGTATATTCTGCATTGTTTAGACCAGAGGGATAAAATTGTTTCTCTACATTCCCATGCAAGTTCCTTAGTCCCTGCGCTGCGGTTCTACCCCTGTTGGTTCTCATGAAAACCTTTGGAAGATCTGCTTTTGTTTTATTTACTGTGGAACAGAAGCCCTTTGGAAGTCTAAAAGTTTTACAAGACAAGATCATTTCCTGTTCAACTTGCTAAGTGTCCTACTCTCTGGTTACGAGCTTCCTTTGGCAGCTGTGTTTCCAACAAAGTTTCCCTCTGCAGCTGAGGTCATTTGTGGGCACGGTTCTTTCATAAATGCTTAGACTTAGCTTCCAGAACTTAGTTCCATACTAGCTAAGAATGACTGGTTCCTTCATCACTTTCAGAATTTGGTACAAAATTTATTTTTTTAAATTCAGCTGTACTTCAGTAAGAGTTACTCGTGTGCATGGAGCTATCCTGCTGTGTATTCTTACATACTAACATAAACAAAAAAGCCTAAGCTAGTAAAATCTATACATGCATCCAAATGGTTTTCCATGCAGCTTGTAAAAGGAAGAAGAAAGAAAAAAAGGCTATTGTTTCTATGTTCACAGTAGGTGAACTCTTGACATCACTGATTGCAGTGGCCCTAGATTTTACCATGAAAAGGGGCTGTGCACATGAAAGTGCCAGTGACTGATACTGGTGACTAAATGAAAAATCTAATGGTGTTCTCCTTGTTTGCTCATATAAATACATTACTTCCCTGAGACAAGGAAATGTGGAAATTTTTGAAGTTTTGCTTAAATAAAAGTTAGTAGCTTCTCTGACATCTGCTATCTAGAAAATATATTTGAAAGGAATGCTGTAGTATAATAGCATGGAGTAATGCAGTTATATCTGTCTTCATGTTATGAGGAGGCATTGATTAAGGATGGTACATCTTTTTAAATTTCATACGTTGCTAGTCAACTTTTGGCAGTAGTACTCTAGAAACAAGGACTGTTTTTAGACAACCTGTTTGGGAGAGAACTGCTTCTCTATAACATCCATCCTTGACAAGATGATGGTCAAATTGGTTGATCAAATGTTTTGTCTTGTCTTCCAGCAGTATGAGTGAATGTAAGATCAAGGTTGAAATTTATCTTTATTCATTATCTGCCAACCCTTATTATTATTTAGCACTACTGACATGCCTGCATAGGAGAATTACGGTGTAGGTTCTGACGTAAGAAAGAGTTTGTTCTGGCGTATGTGTCTTTACAATGAGGGCAGTATGAATGAAGACACAAGTGTGACTGGATTAAGTAAGGGCTAGAAACCAGGATAAGTCCCCAGGGAGATTTTGTGCTGGATGCTGCACCTAAAACGTGAGTTTAAGTATTGTCAAAGACTGCAGTATATAGTGTAGAGATAACACAGAAGTTAAAGTAGCTTATGCAAATAAGACTTTGATTGCTGTACGGACTTATAAGGTTAGAAATGAAAGCTTTGCATCATTCACAGAGCACTTACCTGCCCCCACTGTAATCTCTCTGTAATCATAGAATCATAGAATGGTTTGTGTTGGGAGGTGTCCTGTGGCAGGGACACCTACCTTCAGACCAGACTGCATCAAGCCCCATCCAGCCTGGCCTTCAACACTTCTAGGGATGAAGCATCCACAGCTTTCCTGGGCAACCTGTGCCAGTGCCTCACCACCCTCATCATGAAGAATTTCTTCCTAATATCTAATCTAAATCCTCCCCCCTCTAATTTAAAGCAACTCCCCCTCATCCTATCACTCAATGCCCTTGTAAAATGTCCCTCCCCTCTTGTAGCCCCCTTTCAGGTACTGGAAGGCCACTATAAGGTCTCCCCGGAGACTTTATATAATCATGTAATTTTAAAAAATAATGTAATCAAGTCTTTGTTTTGCAGTGTAGGGGTGCCATAAGGGCTGCCAGGACAATGAGGTGCTTGCCATATATTCATGTCACTGTACAATCCAGAAATTGTTTTTCATTATCTTTTTCTTCCCCCTGCTGCTTGTGTTAGGCCTTCAGCCTGCAAAAGCACTTAGTCCTAAGTCAGTTTTAAGCTGAGGATGCTGAAAGAAGAAATGCACTGACAGGAAAAGCAAGATCACTGTTGTTTTTTTTGTATTTTTTCTATTTTGATTTGGTTTTGGGATTTTTTTTGTGTTTTTAGTTAGTTTAGTTGGTTTTGATGTCTACGTGTCCATAGGCTTGCACTCACCAGGAAAGTTATTATGATTCTTTTCCTGCTGATGTTCCAGAACAGTCATGGAAACTTATGGAAGCTCTCTCTGTCCTGTTGCTTACTGAGCAGTCTCAGAACTAACTGAAATGCTGCTGTTTTCTGAAATCTGAAGTACAAAAAAGGCCTGTATGGCTTCAACTTGAACTCCCAGTTGTCCCTGAATGTTTAAGATGTGTAAGAGAAGATTACAGATATCACCACAGAGTGGAAGCCTGTGACAAGCTTGTGCTTTCCCTTGGGGACAACAATAAGATGTAGCAAATGTGTGGAAAATAAAAACTTAGAGCTCCATCTAGCAGCTGTCCAATAACTGATACTGCAGTATCAATGGCTAACAAACATATACCTCTAAGAGGTGCTGAAACTGCACATCCACGTGCATTGCATCGCCTTTGTGCTTACTTTCCTGCAGGGGATTATCCTCTGAAGGATGAGGAGTGGAGAGAAGCTACACATGTAGCTACAGTTTAGGAATTAATGGCAGTCTAGCTTTCTTGTCACACTCCTTAGGGGCAGAAAATGAGTTGTAAATGAGATTGGGCTGTTTATGCTTTATGTAAATGACAGGAGGTTAAGCAGTGAATCAAACTAATGTTGTCCTCAACTTGAATGTGCTTATCTTGGCATTAACAGGAGTTCAGATATCACTGCTCAGGAAGAGGAAAGTGTTTTCTTGTAGGCTGTGTAGAAAATGTGTTAAGATTCTGTAAGTTAGTTGTGAACAAACACGGTCTCTTAAGAAATGAAAGTAAGTCAAATACTTGGCTCAATTTCATGAAAAAAGTCTAACAACAACTGCAACAACAGTCCATATTTCACGACTGATGAAATCAGAATGTGTTTTGGTATTGTTTGGAAAACTGTCATACTATTTCCATCGTCTTTAAAAGATGATCACTAACAAGTGAAATGATATCACCAGCTCTGGTGAGCAGAGTATAATATGCAGAGTGTGCAAGTGCCATCTGTTAGTGTGTGTTTTTATATATAGGACATGTAGGATTACTAAGATAACCCTTTTCCTTCTTTTCTTTTTGCAGAGTCAAGATGATAGATACGCTTTCACTGCGGAATGGTATGACCCAAATGCTTCACTCTTCCGGCGTTTTGAGATTCTGTATTATCCCAGAGATGGCTCAGTTGAAATGGTAAGAATAAAAGGAAAAAAAAATCTCATTTTCATAAATATAATATCAGTTTAAACAGTTAGGCAGTTGCTTTCCATTTTGCAATGTCTAGTAATTTTCTGGGTAAGGTGTAATTTAAGACGTATCTTGCTCTGTTTCTAAAATGGAAGGCAAAAGTACAACTTCTCAGTGAAACATGTGGAAGAGCTTCTACATTTATGATTTTTTTTTTCCTTGAAGCTTGCTTTGACATGGAGAGATTAATTTCCATAAATTACAGATCTGTTGTCATTCAATCTCTGCTTGGGTTTCAGCATTGAAACTCAGAAGCACTGACCTGCTGCTTGAGAAGCATAAATTGAAGCTAAATCCAAACAAGGGAATAAGCTTCAGCTGGAATTCCAGAAATCTCTGAAGAGCAGCAAAGTGTAAGAAAATCTTATCAAAAGTAGAGAAAATGATAAATTGCTCTTAATTTAGTTTAAATGACAGGAAGGGTATTTCAGACAGTGGGATCTAAATTTTTCCATCAGTGGCACTTGAACAGACCTTTCTGAATTGTGGTTTGTACAACTAATCCACATTTTTTTTTTTATTGACAACAGGTGAAAACAAGACTTTGCAGAAGCAGGCATTTGTATAAAAATGTAATATGTGGTGTAAAGGTAATCCTAATGAACCAACCAGTGGTTTGTGCTCCCTTTTAGGGATGAGTGAGTAGTTTGGACTAGTCTAGTCCGATTTTTAGTGAAGACTTAAGGGTCTGAGAATTGCTTATATCTGGGTATTCACACTTTGTAATTTCACTATCAAATTTTAGTTTACCTGCTATAAAGGTCATACACAGAAATAAGAAAGCTGGTGGAATCTGCCTTTTCTTATCCAGACTACAGGTCACTAAAACCATGGTACCCACCTGTTTGAGGAGATGTACTTTGCACTTTTTACTGATAGTGTCTTTAAACAAACTCTATCATGATGTTGTCCCTTTGAAGTTAGTTCTTCATATGATGTCTCTGTGTGCTCAGTTGTCAAAATGTGAGGATTTTTCTTTTTTCTTTCCCAGAGGCAATTTAACTGATCAGTCAGGAGCTGTAAGAACCTTCCTACACAGCCATGTGTAGGCTGGCAAGATTGTTGTTCATTTCACCTAGATATCTCAAAACCAAAAGCTTTCAATGTGTTCTTGAGCTTCTTAATGCATTCAGCATCAAATACCTGTGGCTTGGTAGACACCTGCATTTTGCTAGTGTGCTCTCAGGTTAGAATAGTGTTGTGTGTACACAGTCATGATTGTGTATGGACTGTGTATGATCAGGACAAGAGTTAAAAAAGCAAAAAAGTGTGTAGCATCTCTACAGAAAGAATCTCTCAAGATGAAATTTGGGAGGTGAGTTTTTGGATAGAGATTAAATTTAGAATTTTCTTCATTTTTTAAAAAATTTCAGCAGAATTTTGTGATTCTTTATTAATGAACAATTCTGCACCTTTTGGTAAATTCATGCGGAGACGACAGCTACCTGCTCTTACATCTAACATATCTGAGGAGAACAGAGGTAATGGATATGGGGCAGCTTCTCCCTGCTTATGAGAAAGATGTTTCATCCCCTTTCCTACCTCCCTGATGATACCTCTCCTTTATCACACACCTCAGGTGAGGGTGGAGCAGAACTGTTGAAAGGCCGTGTTTTGTGAAGTCCTCAGCTTTCTTTTTCTTTTTCAGTCCTTCATGTGTCTTGATTGTTAACGTGAATAAAAATGACAATGAGAATAATGAGACAAGTTTCCAGCTTGCCATGCAGCTGGAAGAAGGCAGGGTTTTGTCCAGGGACAGCAAGCAACTTTTATGATCAAACTGAATCTCTTGACAAAAACACACCCCATTCTCTGAATTTTCCACAGTTAGTAATTCTCATGGGGGATTCTTAAAGCCTGAACAACTTTTCTTTCTACAAGAGATTTCTTAAAGAGAGAGAAGAAATCTTTAAAAAGAACAGATTCTTAGCAGAGGACTATTTTATTTTGGATAATTTACTTCCACATGTATGTGGGCAGGAGGGGAACAGTCCAGTCAGTCTTATATTTCTTCTGCTGTGGCTTATCATTCACTTTATTAAGAGGTCTTTCAAGCCCGTTCAAAAATCCCACTGTAAAGGAGTCTTTAACATGAATAGATGTCTCTCTCCCCCTGCCTTTATCTTCTGCCTCAGAAGAGAGAAACAGCATTTCTAGCAACTATATGTGAAATAATCAAGGAAACATTCAGATTTTTAGTCAAGATGCTAAAGAATTTGAGTATGGTCAAGTCAGGTAACGGGCTTTTTGGCAAAGTCCAGGAGGGAACAGGTAGCTAAGTTCAAGTGACTTTTTTTAACATGTTGTCATTTTATTCCCTGCCAGACTAGAATAGAGTAAGAGCACCTGTGAGGGGCTAAAGACATTTCAGCATGGAAGGATTCTTCCGTATAATCCTACTTCAGCAGGAGGATATATCAAAATAATTGGTATTCCCTGATCTGTAATGTTTTGTCCATTCTGAAAATCCTTACAATTCTTCCAGCCTTCTAACAGGAGAGTGATGTATTCACACATCTCAGAACATGAAGGAGTGTATAATTTTGCTCTTAATTTTTTTTTCTCCAAAATTTATGAGAATGATATTCTTTTTTTAATGCTGTTCTAGTTTAAATATCATTGCAATGGAGGACAGTACACATAATACAAGACAGAACAGGGAAAGTTTGGCCTGAAGAAGACAAAACTCTTCCCTTCACAGGATTCCACTTCTCCAGGAAGCTGAAGTAGCATCTGTAATATCTACATGCAGTGAATGAACTCATCAGATTGCCTTTTGTGCTTTACCAGCCCACCCAGAAAAACTACGCATTAATGTCTTGCTCCTTGCTTGGAATGAATTGTCGTGACAGGCTTTTGAGCTTGCAGCTCTAGGCAGGGAGAACTTCTCAACCCAGTGTTGCAGTCATTCATCCGTCCCTAATTCTGAGTCTTATGCAGTCAAGTAAAGTGTAGTATCACTGGAGCGATGCCCTCAAGAGGAGACCTGCCACAGCGTGTATCTTGATAATGCCTGCTGCGAGTTGCTGGTCTGTGAAACAGCACAGATCTGCTAGGGGGAACTCTCAGTGAGACTGGGCAGAGGTATCCCCTAGGCACCTGAACGATTTAACACAGCTTGAATTTGCACAAGCAGGTGATAAAATAAAAAATGCAAAGATAGCTGTCAGCTGAGACTAAATGGAACAAATTTGTAATTGTGGTTTAGTCTTCTAAGGTTTCCTGGTACACCTGCACATTCAAAAGGTTAGGAATTAAATCAATTTAGTAATCAGATTCAGTCCCACAGCGCTATGGAAATTTCTGAGTCATAGAATCACCAGGTTGGAAAAGACCTCTTGAATCATCAAGTACAACCATTCCTAAGGTAGAATATAAATTACGTTGAGTTTGCCCACAGCTTAAATCTCTTGCTATGGTAGTTTTTAATCTTCTCTTCTCTGTAGTATGATGCGAAGAACCGTCGCCTCTTCCTGAAGCGCACCAAGTATGAGAGCTTACACCTTGAGGATTTATTTGTGGGCAATAAAATTACTATCTTTTCCCGTCATCTATCCTTAGTGGACTATGGGGATCAATATACAGCCCGCAAGCTGGGGAGCCGCAGAGAGAGGTAAGAAAGCATATTCTTTGAAACTGTTTGATTGGGGTTTCAAAGTAGTTGTTCTTTGCTGGAAAGGAGATAAGTTTTCTGTACGATAGGTAGAGGAGGAGATAGAAACGAGTTTGCGTGCAATTTGAAGTGATCTGGCATACAGTTAGCTGGAGACAAGCTAAGTGGCTCCTGCTTGTGGGCAAACCCGTAACTGCCACTCTTACGTAATGGATCTTCAAAGCCAGCTTCTCCATCGTGTCAACTGCTGACTCCTCTAAGTCTTTTGAGAGAGAAGAGAGGAGGAAAACATGGGGTCCTGTTCATCTTTGTTACTACTCTGGGGCAGGCTGCAGTATTCTTGTGTTTTGTGGGGTCTCTTAGAGCAGAATCGCTATGGTGACCCTGATGTGTACGGCACTCAAAAGGCCTGCATCTTGCAAAACTACCACCCATCTCTCTGGGATGTGTGCAGAAGCCTAATGCCTGACCAATCAGATCCACTTTGGGTTAGTAGCGGTAACTGAATACAGTAGGAGCAGGAGTGAGAGGCTTATTCCCATTTTCCATTGTTTTTCCCACTGTGGCAGATCTTTTCTGAGAATTTTTTCAACATCCCCTTAGCTCTTTTTACATGAGGACAGGAAATATAGAGCAAGAATGTCAATAAAATCTGCAGGCTTGTTCTTTAAGACAGAATTCATTTATAATGGATGAAAATAAGTCTCAATCTCTTTCTGGTTGAAAGACTTGCTTTGGAAAAGATTTTAAGAGCCCATCCAAGCACAAAAATGTCAGGAGATACTTAATAAAATGACAATAAGATTAATTTACGAGGACCTTAAATCTGGTTTGATTGCAGTACAGGTAACCTCTGAATTTGCAAATTAACCTCTTTTTATAATTTTCTCCAGCATTTTTTTGAAAAGGACACAGAGTATTTTGTTAGGTATGATCTTCCAGTGGGCTTTACTCACCAACTTTGTTGCTCCCTACCAATGACTGGGCTTATTTTGACTTATTTTTGGAGAACTACACTTAACCAGACGTACAGGAAGAGTTGCAAGTTTTAACAAATATCTTTGTCTTAACCTCCTAAAAACATTGCTATGGAAATGACTGCCGCAATATCTTTCTAGAAGGAGTTCTTGTGGTACTTTTTTTCCAAGATAGGGTTGGGCATGGTGCAAGAGTAGCAAAGGCGGTGGAGAAAACCAGAAGACAGCTTCTGTATATGTAGCGACTCTCTCTGTTCCTCAGTAGAGTCTTGGGTAGATTACACCTGTCTTGTTTCCGATTATTATTTCAACATAATGGTTTATAGTGTTGTATTTCTTGCTCTGCCAAAACTAGTGAAAGCCCTAGTGCTGATGCAGTTATACCAAGAAAAGGCATCTTGTGGTAAAATGTCATGTTCTTCCTGTAAGGGAAGTTGCTGTCTGTACAGTAACACTATAGTTGTATCAGTGCAGCGCTCCTGGGAAGGGGTGGGTTTTTGTACTGTTCTGCAAAAGCAAGGAAGGGAATTTATGACATGTCATCTGTTTGGAAAACATTTTAGGAATGTCGCCTGAAAGATAACACAGATACACGAGTGGTGTTACATATTCGGAATAGCCCAGAGGAACACAGTGAAAGGTGTCTTAAACAGGCAAGGGGTCCTCAAAATCTGGTTTCTGCACAGAAGCTTTCACTGGGTAAACAGGGTCCTTAAAAAGAGTCCTTAGGCAAAACAGATGCATATGGGGTATTTTTCCTTTTGGCCTGGTCCTAGCAGGCTTTTCAGCAGTTATTAGTTAAATGCATACAGTAAGATTTCTGCAACATGTGATAATTACTAAAAATAATTTGTAGTTGGAATTCTGCTAATAATTTTATGAAGGTCACACAAAGTGGAAGGTTTCCCCATCTTTTTCTTGGCTTTATGCTGTGCAGGACTATCAGCAGTTTAGTTGAACTTTGAAAATACATTCTTTGGTTGATGAATATGTATGCAGGCTGGCTCAGCAAAGGTCTTCGAGGGAGACTGAGAAATGTATATGAAAAGTCTTAAACGCTTTGAATTAGGAACGTTTGGTTTTGCCAGTAAATCAAGTGAATGTGACTTTAGGTACATGAGGTACAAAAGAAATGTATAAAAAGTGGCCAGATTTGCACAGGCCCTTTCTTAGGCTAAAATCATTAAGACAGTTCAATGTAGTTTTAATTTCTACACCTACTTTTCTTCTATATAGGCTCAATTTTAAAATACAACCATATTTGAGTGTTTATTTTCCCTGCTCCCCCCCATTACATTGTAAGGAAACCGTCACAAACAATGACTAAAGAAGGTAAGTAAGCAGGCGCTTACTTACAGTGTAACCCATATAGGAAACACTGGTGTTGGACGGGGATTCCTGTTTCTGTAGTCTTTCATTTGTGATTCTAGGTGGTTTTGTAAATGAGATATGCATTTGTCCAACTGGTGCATCCTGCCTAAGTAGACTGTACTTAGAGTCAGTTAATATCACTGGTTTTGAAAATGGTGTTAGAAAGCTTGTGTCTCAACCAGAAATATTTGAATTCTTTTTTGATTGGATATGTTATTCTTACGCTTCCAGTCTTTGACATAATCAGTGTTTCTTCCCTGACAAGACATAAGCTACTGTACATGCAACAGTCGTATTATTAGAAATAAGTAGGTCTCGCATGCATAGCCACAGCATGCATTGCACACCATTCCTTTGATCAGTTCCCATCTTCTGCTGTTTCGGTACTCATTGGAGTACTGTCATACAGTCCCTCTGAAACTGTAAGCAAATGAGCTTAATTTTCATTCTTTCTCCCCTGTTCCTAGACATAAAACTGTTTCAAAATGTACTTTGCAGACTGCATCATGTCAAACACTAAGAAACATATTCCTAATTAAAGCTAAAAATAGGGCACGAGTCAAAATGTGATCTCAAAGGCAGTCTTCAGCATCCTGAGTTATGCTTTCCTTGTCCTTCATGCCTCTGAGAAACTCATACTGTCTCTGAAACTCATAAAGTTTATGTATTAGTGTTAGAGAAAACATTTGTTTACAGAAGTTATACTTGTAAAACAGATGTTGTAAGAGTTGCTCATTGCAGTTTGTATCAATGTCTTCTAGGTAAATTGCTTCATAATGCAATATTTTATTACATATTGATAGGAATTGCAGTTTTACTGGAGAGCTTGAAATTAGAAAAGTAAGGGACAATCTATTTCTATTACAGCATTAGCAGTCTGCCTCAAAGAGCCGCTGTAGTAACATACATTCAAAAAAGTATTCCTCAAGGAAATGCAAACGGCACTGAAGATCTCATTCCAGTGGTTTGATCCTTACTATTCATGGTAAATGACAGAGCTCAGAACCTCTTATGCCAGAATGCAGGTCACGCATTGTGTGACGGGGTGGGTACGTGTCATCAGTCAAGCATGCAGCTGCTCCCCCTCATGTGCCTCGATGCACACGGCACACCCTATTATATGATAAATAATCTCACAAAATGAGATGGAGCTGTGAAATCCTTGGGGAAGAGAGGAACAAGCTACAGGCCATAGGCTGTGTTGAGTACGCTAGCAAACTGTGTTGGATATTGGCCAGAGGTCAGCCTTTCCTGATCTGGAGATAGAGCTAAACAAACTTCAGTTTGTGCTGCAAGAGGCTGAAGCATAGGCTTGGTTGACTACTCTCATAGAGTTTCTGGCTACAATCTTAAGCCATCAGGCTTTCTGTGTCATCTTTCCCAATGGATCTTGGAATTAGCTGGTCCCTGTATATGAATTTCCTGATGCTTGAGGAAATCTCTGCCTGTTTCTGAGCTCTGAAGGTCGTCTATGTCTCTTGCTTAGTTTCAGATGAAATGTCACATCATCCTTTTTACATTTCCTGATCCTAACACCTCTCTTCTCTTAGATTTACAGTGAAATATAGTCTCTCTGTTCCCAAAGCATCTGTCAATCTCAGATCACTTAAAGTTCAAAGTAAACATAGTGGAAGTTCATCCATCTTCTGTATTTGCCCTTGCTAGAATATATTGCTGCTAACCTAAAGGCTGCTTTCCATGCTATGCTGTTATATAAAAATAAGACATTTGTAATTATTTGCCTTTTATTTAGAGAAGTACTGCAAGTGAAAAGTCTGCCTTGGGTAGCCTTCATTATTTGAAACAGCATAAGAGATGGAAGGAGCTCTTCAGGACTGTCAGAGATGTGGAATTTCTGCGATACAGGGTTGAATAAATCTGTTGATTTGTAAGCTGAGCACATTTGAAGCTGACTCACCACAAGATGAATGCAAATAGAAAATGCCATTTTACAGATCTTCTTTTTGCGCTTCTTATTTTTGATTAATAATATGTTTAGTGCTGAAGCTGTACTTGGTGCTGTGCAAAGCACACTGATAAAACAGTCATGGCCTGGAGTATGTGGAGTATAAAAAGATAACTATTGAGAAGACAGGATGTACTTGGAAACAAAGATGTGGGGGAGAGTGTAGAGATTTTTGAATTGGTCCCCCTTAGAATATAGCTGTCAGTCAGTATGAAAGATGTAATAGCTCTGACAACCTTTTATTGTGTTTATTAGCAGTGTTGGTTATTTGGCATGTGAATTGTATACCATGAAGTGTTGTACCAATTGCAATAGGACCTTCTTCTCACTGAGGCCTCTAAATATTTTACAAGTAAGAATAAAACAATCATTTCATTTCGAGTTTTATGGAAAAGGTACATGTTTCCATAATATTTTTAAATAGACAATTTTAACGACTTAATTTTTATGTATGTCATGATTAACATTAGGAAAAAAGGGTGCTTAACAAGTGTAGGGAGACATTAACAAATCAGTTGTGTTCTAATGCAGAGCTGTGAGTGAGGAGCTATAGAGATACCCACTAGCTAAGGGAGAGGCAGACAAATTGTTTGTTTTGAAGGGAGAAGCTGGTAAATAATAACTGCTGGTGGAACACTGTGGGCTGACTTGGGTAGAAAGCCAAGGAAATTGTAATGTGGGAAGCTCATTCTTATCTGAATAATGTCTTGTGCAGGCATTCAAGAACAGCGTGGAAATTGATGAGACAGTGGGACTAGGATGTCTGACTGTGGCAGAATTTCTGTCTTTGATGTGATGTTTTTTTGTCTGATTATAAACTTGACATGCACACCGAATGCTCTAAGGAAAGTAGCGTTGGCTATATCTTTCTACTTTTTGTCTTCTCCCCCCCTCAGAACGCTGGCTTTGATTAAACCCGATGCGATGCCCCAGATGGGCGAATTAATTGATAACATCATTAATGAAGGATTTACAATAACTAAGGCCAAAATGATGATGCTTTCAAGGTAAGGAATTTTTTTAAGCTTAGCTCTACTGTATCTGAATATTATTTTTGCGGTTAAGAATGTTCTCTGAAGCTATCCTGTGCGTTCCCACACACCAAATCATTCCAGTGAGTAACAGAGGAAGCTCATATGTTTCCTAATCTTGTTGGTTTCTGAAAGCATGTAAAGCATTAAGCTAAGTATTAAAAAGTTCCGTGCAAATGAGTATGGGAGATTAAATATGTAATGCTTCTGCATAAATCCAAGGTGAATGCCATAGTTTTAGCAATTCAGCAGTGTTTACTGCTGACATACCTATATGTCCTCACTTAATGGCTTCCTGATACAAACCACATTGCTGATTATTAAGTGTTGTCTTTAAAGTAATTGGTTTGTTCACTCTCAATAAATCCATTGTTTTAATTTGTGCTCTCAGAACCCAAACTTGTTTGCTTTTTAATGACTGGAAGTCCCAGGCAAAGCAGATGATCTTCTGATGTCATTGCAGGGTTGGACAGATTTTATTCATGTGTCTTCCTAATCCCCCCCAAGCCCTTTGCTGTTTTCCACTTGTCTCGATGAGCCACAAAATTTTAAAGAAGTATGTTGTGGGAAAGAAAACATAATTAATTTACCCTGGAGGACTTCCCCAATGTTACTGCACTATTTCTTCATTGCTGCTTTGCCAAGCCTGTTCATATCGGTCTTTGAAAAGAAAAGCTATCTGTCTTACTTAATACCATTTTTATGTGTTCATGAACAATTTCCCCCCTGCCTCAAAACCTTTTTGGCTTTCTGAAATACTGATAAAGCAACTATGTGACTTTCTCCTCTGGTCTCTGCATTCACCTGCTGCAATGTTTGGTGATACTGGTCCCAGATCCTCCTTAAAACAACTCCAGTTTGTGATTTCAGTCAGGTTTCTAATGCTCATGTACAATCCACAATGTCTTTCAAGCCACCCTTTTTTTGGCTTGCTGTCCTGCAGTCTGAGAGATTTGATCCTGAAGTGCTGTGTTGGGTGGTTCTTTATTTCAGTGTCCATCTGAGAACTTGAAGAACTGTTGAGCCAAGTCACGTTCTTTAGGGTTGACTCACACTGAAGGGAAGAAACTTTGGACTTAAACTTTTGTTTCCTGTTGCTGTATAAAAAAGTACTGCTCGTCTTGTATAATTGAAAGTAATTACCAATAAGCACAAGACTGGGCTGTGATACTCCACATATTTAAAACAATGTCTTGAGTTTTTGTGGTTTCTGTGCATATTATGTACTGTTTCTTGGGACTATGCCATTTTAAAATGATAGAACTGTGGCTTTGCCAAAGTCTTCTACCCTTAGATCTCTGCAGGCATGCTTGTTTAAACCATTGTCATCATCTACTGCTTTCTTTAAAGGGATTATTACTGACATTGGGCAATCACTGTTAAGTACATTCATGCCTTCTGTAAAAAATGTAGCCAAGATATGAAAGTGAGGGCAGGCTCCTACTTTGATAGGTCAGCTCTCTAGTATCTTCATTTAATCATATGTCAGTTCAGTCTGTTGTTTCCAGATGAACACTTTTCCATTCTTTAAAACCAGAGAACTAACGAGAGAGAAGAAATAAAAAAGGAACCTAGTTACAAAGCACAACTGTAGTTTTACATTTATTGCAACAGGAATTCTTAACTGAGTAGCAGAGCTCAATATGTTTCAGAAATCTATCCCTCAAATATTTCTTTGCCTTCAGAAATGATAAATTAATCTGTTTACATACCTTTTTGATATTTGCTTCCCAAAATTATTTGGTGTGTTGGTTTCAGAAGAGGATTTGCTGGTGAAATAGTGAATTGTAATGAGATACTTTAGGCTATTTGCAGAGTGTAGGTTTGAAGCTTGAGATTGCAAAAGCTCCTGTGACTAGCATTGTTTTTAAATCATGTCTCTGCTTTAATTATGAAATGGAAAGAAAGCATATTAGCTGTACGGTCAATGAAAATCTTTCGAATCCCTCATACTTACACTGAAATGAAAGCAACAAACCAGAAGTATCCAATTCCAACAAGCAGGTGCTCATTTTGACAAAAAGCTGGAGCGAGCTGTGACTTCACATATTTTTGAAGGTCAGGAAAATTATATTCTTATGTTCTTCCTGAGGTTATTTCTTTCCTTTGGCAATGTTGGTCTTAAGTCTGGACTGCAAATGGGAGAGAGATGTGACAAGTTGCGTTGCAGAGGGCAGAACCGTGCCTTTGCTCAGAATTGGAATCTGCTGTTTGAAAAACATGAAGGTAATTTCTTTCAAACTGAGGTGAAAGATGAAAACAACATAGTAGCAAGTGGCTTGGCAAGAAAGCGACTCTGCAGCATTTATTTCTCAACCTGAGAATGCGGGGATCATCAGTGCCCCTACAATCCATGCCACAGGCTTCAGTAATTACTTCCCTCCCACAGCAGAAACATAAGGAGTTGTCAGCTGCAAGCTATACCTGTAGCCACACTGAATATGACAGAAAGTTAAATGTAGTTTCTGTTATCTATGTGCATATCTGTACCTATGTATCTACAGCTCTGTCTTTTTACTCTTCCAGAAAAGAAGCAGCTGATTTCTATGTAGACCATCAAACAAAACCTTTTTACAAGTAGGTATATCAATTTCAGCTTGATGCATATTAAGCTTTATTTGTTGAATGCACAGGATTCATTTAACATATTTAGTATTGCAGGACCATGGGAAAATCAGAACTTGTCTTAGTTCTGTTGAATGTTGAGTGAAGCCCTTTGCAAACTATGCACCCTGTTCATCTTCCTCCAGGGCCAGATCCTTATTTCAGCTATCCAGGGTTTTAACTCACTGACTTTACAGCCTGATGACATCAGGGGAATGTCTTTGGTCTCTTAGAAGTGAAAATGTTCCTAGCAAGACAAAACTTCAAAGCCAAGAGAAGGAACTTCTTCAGGATCAAGGTGGAGCTTGCAGATAATGAGAATCGGGGGTGGGGGGGTGCGGGGGGGAACACTTAGCTGCGAGAATTCATTTGGTAGCAAGTACCCCAGTCATAAGTAACTGAAAGAATAGTGCATGGGACAGGTGTTTACTGTACTGCTACCCTTGGAGAAAACATCAAACTTCCATGGTGCTAGACTCTTCCACATGACATGAAAAATCTTAGTCTTTCCTTAACTGACCTGATTGATGGTTATCACAGAATCACAGAACAACCAGGTTGGAAGAGACCCACCGGATCATCGAGTCCAACCGTTCCCATCAAACACTAGACTGTGTTTCTTTTTTGCCTGAAAGTGCCAACAATTTGCTTTTCCTCCCTCTAGGTTTGGTGGTCTTCCTCTTTTAGAATGATGCAGCTCTGCCTTGGTTTTTTCAGCTATGTTGGAACCTGGGTTTGCACTTACTATGTCAAAAGACCTGTTTTCAGTACTGTCGTGAATTATTTGAGTATTAGGATCTGCCTGTTGCTTTCCCGCAACAACAACTGATCTATTGTGGTTCCAAACTCACACCCTTCATGGTCGCATGGCCTTGGGCTATTCTGACCGTGATGGAGATCAGAGGCAGGTTTAGAATTGCCTTTTCTTTGCTGAGTAAGCCTGTTTGAATACGTTGATAAATAAGCAAGAATTTTGCCTGTAATGTTATTTCACAGATGTCTGTCTACACTAATACTAATTATCCTAGGAACGGTAGCCTTTGTCCACTGTGATGTGTCTGTCTCCCATCGTACAGTCCTATTTGGTATATCTTCTTTATAGGATTTTTCTCTAAATTAGAAACAAATAATTGTAAAGCGTTACAAATCAAATAGAACCAGAACCTTCAAGGCAGTGAAATGTTTTATAAATTCTTTGCCTCATAAATATTTAGCATTCTGGTACTTGTCTTTAAATTCAGATTTAATTTGCAACTTCACTAGTCAATGTAAGTCTAGTGAACAGTAGGGAAAATAGCATTTCTACTTGTTTGGAAAAGAATGTTTTTCATGTTAAAGAATTTAATTCTTAAAATTTGTTTAATATTCAGGATTATTCTGCTCAGTAAGCAGTGTTATAGAAATTGCTTTTTTGTTCAGTGTATATATGTAGAACCCATTTCACTGTATCCTAAACAAGCAGTCTCTAATGAATGGAACCTGTGTTCTGGTAGCTTTTCCCTGTGTAGTTTCCTTATGTTTATGTAACTTTTAATGTAATTTCTTTAGCAAAGAACTAGTAGGATTTCTCTTCTCTTCTTGCCCACTGATCATTGCATAAATGATGGTTAGGAGGAAGGTGGTTGGAGAAGCACACATAGCCACAATTTTAATTGTGTAAAGCTCTTTTGTTTAAGAAAGTAGTAAAAAAAAAAATTGAAACAACTTTCCCCTTTGTTGGTTCTGTCCAGACTGTAAAGGCAGCCTTGTGGCATGAATGGTTTGTAAAGCTATAGAATTGTAGTTATGGTATTTTGTTTTGTTTAGTTTTTAAAAAGAACATTTGGGTTTCCAGTTTTGGATGATTGTTTTCTATGTGAGTAAGGTGGTCAGGACAAGGGGCAGGTTGCTCCTCACAATCTCTTCTTACTCAGATCCATCCCATTCAAATAAGTTGACCTACACTCATGTCAGGAGTGGTTAACTTTGCAGTTAAATCCCCTCTACCCTGCAAACTTTCGAAGTCTTGCTTTTCCCTTCTCTCCCACTTTGGATTTTCACTGGGAACGGTCCACTGGAGAGATCCATGGGGCAGTGGAGCACTCCATCCTGACAGAAATGCAGAAGTTTTGTCAGTGAGAAACACGCATGGGGCATTTTTGAGGATCCTGAAATCCTGCTGTGGAGAAGAGACGTGCTTAGGAATTATTTCTGTCAGACAAATGGTTGGCAGGGAGGGTCTCTTCCACCATTGCCAGCACTGATCTTTTTAAAGTATTTTCAAAGAAAAATCTAGCATCCAACACGGTAGCTTGAGTGAGTTTTTATTATCTGGTTCTTTTTCTATAAACATAATAAGAAAGGAGTGTACACGTATGACCTGGTTCAACCTCCTACTCAAAGCAGAGCCAACTTCACAGTTAGATCAGGTTGCTCAAGGCCTTGCTGAGTTGTGTTTTGAGCATCTCCACTGTGTCACATGTTTTAACTAGTTTTACTTTGGAGTGTGGATCACCATGTGCTGTTTCCATTTTGCAGTGAGCTTATCCAGTTTATAACAAGTGGTCCCATTGTTGCTATGGAAATCTTAGGATGTGATGCAGTTTGTAAATGGAAGACATTACTGGGTCCATCGAACTCTGCAGCTGCTCAAACTGAGGCACCAGGCAGCATTAGAGCAAAATTTGGGTGTGATGGCCTAAGAAATGCAGCTCATGGACCAGATTCGGTTGCTTCAGCTGCTCAAGTAAGTTTTTGACTGTGTTTGTTGACTGTTTATTTTTGCTTTATCTGATAACAGCTGGGTCAGAATTCCTCATTTTTTTCCCACTTGAGTTTAGAACCAGTTTAGATATTCTTCGTGGATCCTTTTTTAGCATCGAAAAACACATTGTCTGAAAACAGAAACCTTGGTTCTGTCTGCCACAAAGGGGAACCTTGGGTACTTTGATCAGGAGAGCATGCCTAGTCATTTTTAATGTCTCTGTACATCTCAAACATTGAGTTAAATGCATAGTCTGTATAATCTACTTATAGCCTACTAAAGTTGGTCATAAAAAGAAAGGGATTAAATGATTAAATCCTTCTGTGCCCTCCTGTGTTTCACTTATCTGTTCTCCTACACAGTCCTCACTAGTCCTCTGCTTTCAGCCTACTTTCTTCTGCTGTTATCGTTCAGAATGAGTAATTATGAAAGCAAGTCACTTTGTATTGCTTTGTGTTTTGAGCGGTAATATAGTGGGCCTGGCTTCGAGGTATTCAGTTCTATTTCGCTTTGTTTGATATGTCTTTCCTTAGTGCTAAGAGAAAGCTCTGGGACTGAGCGATAAATATTACTTAGCATTTTTACAGAACCAAGGTGACTATTTATTTGACTTATTGTGGGGTAGATATACTGATAAATGATGGCAAGAAAGAAGTTTACATCATGATTGATAAATATTGTGCTGTGGTATCTTAGCACTAGACCAGCGGGGAAAAGATAGCAGTCATTGTCTACTCAATCCTAGTCATTGCACTGTTTAAATTAGGACGGCTTCAGTAGCACAGCTGGAGAGAGACCTGCCCTGGAATACCTAATAAGCTGCCAAGCACTGCATACTAGAAAATGTATGTTGAACTTATATCCTGGTGGTGAGGGCAGAGCTGGTCGGCCTCTTCTCCTAGCTGGCTGTTAGGCTGCATGGTGCAGCAAGCTGACCCCATCCCTGGAGGTGTTCAAGGCCAGGTTGGATGGGGCCTTGGGCAGCCTGATCTAGTGGGAGGTGTCCCTGCCCATGGCAGGGGGGTTGGAACTGGATGGTCTTTAAGGTCCCTTCCAACCCAAACTATTCTATGATTCTATGACTGCAAAGCGTGAGTGGTTTTGTGCTGGTCAAATACTTATCTCACTTATCTGCCAGGCGACTAGATCTTCTCTGTGTGCCTCTGGTTTTGACAAGAAATCATATGCTCGACCTGAAGCACTTTTTCTGCCATCATACTTGATGAAGACGGTACATAGTCAGAAAGAGTCTGGATGAAATGGGAGTTTTCTGATGAAAGAGAATTTTAGTCAGAAAAGTCTTTGTAGTTCTGGTTAAATATCTAGGTGTCTTCATATGTGAGGGTGCGAGTTTCTCTTTGTTCCTGTATACTGCCTTGACAGCTGTTTCGGCTTTTGAACCAAGAGTGTAGGAAAGAGTATTTATCAGCGTAAAATTTTGATTAGAAGCATAGGTATATATTTGGCTTAATTTTGCTGTTCTTCTTGCGTTTCATTATTTTTGAAATGCCCTTTGAAGGCCCCATTCAGCTTCTGTGTTTTTATGACTGTGAGATTGTTTTGTTGAACTTCTGCAGGTGTGTTCATCTTTTGTGCTGTTACTGATACCGATCTTCAATAAAGCAACCAAAATTATGAATTTAATACCCCTGTGCCTGTTTTAATTTAGTAGGCCCCAGTATAATATGGCTGCATAGCAGTTGCCATAGAAACTAGTCAGCTGCACCTTGCAGAAGGTTTGCTGAAAAGAAAGACATATAAGATAAAGGGACTTAAAACAAACTCTTCTGAAGGAAAACTGAAGTCCCAAACACATCTAATGAATGGATTGTAAGCTGAACAGTTAGAGTGGAAGACTGCATTGTTCTTTTGGGTACTAAATCGCAAGTGAATTACAGCTCTGGTATACTCTAAGCTGATGTCTCTCTACAGGCTAAATTTTGGAATTTCTTTAGAATAGGAATAAAGGGAAAGGAAAGAATTTTCTTTTCAAGGCTTCACTGGTTTGGCATTTAATTTTCCTAGTTCTTCAACATTATTTAGTTACTTTCCTTTTATGAGTTTTAATGCATAAAACCAAGTGTTAAGTATTGCAAATATTTTGGTGCCTTTTTCTGACTGCTTCTTTTAGAGTAAACAGTTAATGGAGTGGGATGCATGCAGCATTTTATCAGTAGAAGAATGTAGGAAATGAACTGTTTTGTTTTGGATGTGCCCACCTAAAATGTCAAGTATTTACTAGGAGAAAAATAAACCGCATTTTCCCTTCTATTGAAAGATCCATTAGGTTGAATTGTATAACTGTTCAAGTAAGGAGTGCCATGAGATAAGGACTGGGAGACAGCTAAGTCTATTCCATCTGAATTGAGCAAGTAAATTAAATGAGACAATTCCAGGAAATGGCCTTTAGCACTACGACTGTTACACAGGGAAAAATCAGATAGATTTGATAGTAATATTTCCAGGATATTTTTATTTCCCTGAAATAGAAATGTATCAACTCTCTTACTGAATTTGATCAGTAGGTCTGAAATGGAATCTGTTTTTTGAGCATTTGACCAACACTAACTGGCAAATTGTGTAACAAATGTAAATAAATGGCATGGGAAACGTGTGAAGCTGGCGGTGAAGAATGGAAAAGTATCACTGAGGAGAGAAGGGAAAGAAGACTGGCTGTCAAGCTCATGCCAGCATAGTTTAAGACTCGACCTATATGATACCCGTATAGTGATGATAAAAAGAAAAGAGGTGATTGGAGGCAAAGAGGTTCTTTTAAATCATCCCAGAAATTAGAGCAACTGAGTTCATCAGCTTCAATTAAATAAGATAAAAATAATAATAAGGTCAATAAGGCATGAGGAGTGAGTCAGCAATTTTAGACAAAGTTTAGTTGTTGAAGACAAAAGGAAAAAGATTGTAAACAAATTGGATGGAGCCCAGTTTCGTTTATGAAAAGAAAACATACTGAGAAATGGACGATAGTTGCTTTTTTTTGCTCATATAGTAGGAAAGATGATGTGAAAAGAGGGAAGATAAAATATTGGTATACAGGAGTGGCTTTGGGAAAGATATTGAGGAAAGAGAGAGAATTCAGAAAGCTGGGAACCCCTTCTATCGTGCTAGGAGCATTTAGAATGCTTAGAATCGAGGGTGATTACTATGCTGAACTGAAAAGAAAGACATTGCAAGAAATATTCAAGTCGTGTATTTATGATTGCAGCAGTGGTGCCAGAGAGGGAAAGATATATTTGAGAGAATATTATAGGGAAGAAGTATTTTTAGCGCAAAACTCTGTAATTAAGGTTTATCTTTTGTGACTATGGATACTAAAGATGTTGTTACTTATGATAAAAGCTGATGTATACAGGTAGATCAAACTCAAATGTATTCAATTACAATTGTTTTCAGGAGCTGGAGTTGTTCTTTCCTTCCAGCGGAGGTCGCGGACCAGTCAACAGTGCAAAACTCACAAACTGCACTTGTTGCATTATTAAGCCTCATGCAGTTTATGAAGGTAAGCAATCCAGGAAGTGGAGGTGAAACCAATGCGCGCTTCATTGTGTCTATGATCATTCCTGTATGCTTTTTTTGTGAGAACGAGGCAAGATTCACAGTTTATATTCCATAGTACATGCAGAAGTACACAAACACCTTGTCTTTCCTACACCTTTACTATTTCTGCAGTTCAGTTCCGTGAAGCATGCGTTGTGTGCGTTCCATGTGGATACTTGTTAGTTTCAGAATAAGAAGTGAGAGGTGGAAAAAACGAACGATATAAATGTACATGGATTTGATGAATCTTATTGTGACAGCTTACCATGCCCTTGTTCCTGTCTGCCCACCACGCTCATCTGTGGGAGATTAGCATCCTCACAGTGGAGTGAAAACGGGACACTTGACCATATTGCAGGGCCTTCTACTCATGCAGAAACACATTATGTTAAAACTACTCACAAAGGGAGATTTGTGCTGATATGAGTCTGAATGCAGTGGGTATGGAAAGTAGGAAAGGCTTATTTACTCTGTCAAGGTGAGCCAAAGACATAAAGCATTTGTTGGACTCCTTGATGCTTTCTCTGCTGGAGAATGCCCTGTGAGCTCACCATATGAGTACTGGAAGTGTTTAATGCCCAACTATTACCATGCAAAAGTAATCTCACTTTTGTGTCCTGTACTTAGATACAGGACCATGTGTCAGAGCAGTGAGTGCAGTAAAATATTTTGACTCTGGCACTGCAACAGTATTTTTGCATGCAGAATAAATACCGCCATGTGAGAGCATTGAGATTTTTCTTAGTAAGATGCAAAGCACACTGCAACGTTTTAATCACTTCTCTGTAGATAGCTGAAATGGAAACAACAGAAGTGGCCATAGCAGTTTCCAGGCCTTTCACACTTCAAGTGGGATGTCTAGAGAGCTTGCTGAAAAAAAATGGCTTTCACAGGAAAGAGTCTCGCAGTCACTGCTGATAATATGCCTGTTATCTCTTTGAGACCTTTATCTGCTGCTGATAAGTCTGCCACACAGCAAAGACAGATTGGCGTTCCTTTTACAGAAATATGGGCAGCAGCTGGGACTATGATCTTGCCTAGCTAAATGTTTGCAGAGGACAAACTTTTCCATGGCAGGGTTGTTAGGGTCCGTAATTTGACTGTCGGTAGAGCAAAGTGGATGGCTTGGGCTGTGCTTTCTTATACTTAAGATATTTCTATTACATATGGGGTCTTAGACTCTCAGTGAACTCAGGCTGTCCCTTACTACTTCTGATCTTCTTAATTTCTGTAGGTTTTGTAGCACCCTATCTGTTGCTTTCTTTTTTCTTGAACTTCTCAGATTTTTTTATCAATCACCAACTTCTGAATTTCTCAGAATTTTATTTTTATCAGTCTCCAAAGGCCAAATCCTGGCCCTCTTTGCCCCCTTCCTGCCATGAGTGTGAATGTCTGCGTGAGGTGGGGTTGGTAAGAGAGAAAAAGCTACAGGTGCAGATAAAAAGAAAATGTAAGTGCACACCCAGCTTTGCAATGTGAGCACTAGAAAGACTGGATTAAAGTTGAGCTTAATACCCACTTTATAGTTCCTTTTCTCACACCATAGAGGGTTGGAAATGCAAACCGCAGCTGCCAAACAGCAACTAAATTTGAAAGGCAAAGTGTACCTTGTGTGAGTGTTCTCCATCTGTACAGCTTTGATTACTGCCCTCAACCGAGGAATAAATCAAAACTGTATTTTCTTTTTTAAGTTAACTAAGCATTTTATCAATTTTAAATTGATGTCAAGAATAATGGAATTCAGGGACTGGCTATGCTTTTACCTTTCTAAGCTCTGTTGTTCCAGACTGTTTTCTCCAATGTTACTTTGAATGTTTCAAAAGCAACAGGTGCGGCATCCTTTAAAGATATTATGAGACTGGGGAGGTCTTGTAGAGCTTTCCAGAAGTCTGGTTTCTGATACAGTTAGAGGAGACAGAAATCCCTCTTCACAGGCACTGCAGGAACTCTCCAGCATCAACCCAATGGGCCAGGAGTGTCACAGGGGAGAGGATTTGGCTTTCTTAGCCCATCCTCTTCTGTCTTGCTTAGTCTTTCTCGTGTTCTTTTTCAGCCTTTTTTTGTGAGTAACAACAAAAATATCACTGAGGGGCATCTCTTTCGGTACATTTGGTCTTCTTATAAAGCACTTTGTGTTGTCACAGTTGGAAGAACCATGCACAACAGAGTAGAGAGCTCTGTGCTAGCTTTATGACAGTTTTTGGAGGTCTTAATTCTGAAATGTCTCTCTTATGATTACACTGCCTGTTTTAAAGTTGAAGGAATACAGCCTTTGCCTAGATTTTAAAGCTTTTGAAGTTTTGAGCATACTGTGTATCCAGTGACAGGCTATCTTTACAGAAATGCCACCATTCCTCCTTCCCCATGTGGACAGTTTTGGAATCAGGGAATGGCATGCTGGAAAGGTTTGGGGAGACAAACAGTCTGCTCAGGGGAATTCCCAGCTACTTAACTGAAATGGGCAGACAAGAAGGGAGAAGCCTGGCTTTAGGGATTAGAAAGCACAGAAAGTAACAGTGAAGCAGGTTGGCCCCATGGGATTGTGGATCCATAGGTAGAAGGTTTGAGAAAGGAAAGGCCGACCTATTTGGGTTTAGCAATCCGCAACAGATCAGAGAGACCCTGTGCATTTCATCTCCCTTTTAATGCTGTTAGCAACTGTGTTCAGTGATACTTGAGACATTCTGGTTATACCAGCAACATGTCCTGTATCTCAGTTGAAGTAGGTGCTATAGCAACCCTTTAGTAAGCAACCTTTTGGCAAAACTGCATGTAGGAGACTGTGTGGTCTTAAAAATAAGCAACTTGCATACCCCCAGCAGAAGTGCTTCTAGCTGTGGCTGTCTGTCCTGCTGCGGGGAGAATTTAAGTGGAAACACAGCAGCTGGAGAGGAAAGAAAATCTTGTGTGGTCACCAGTGTGAGAAGATGGTTTGGCAGAGGCACGGAGAGGAATTTATGTGGGTCAGAGCAGCAGAGCCTCGTATGCATTGCAGATTTGAATTGTGCTCCACAAGTTTTCAGTATGAATTATCTGAAAATAAACGCTTTCCCCCTTTCCTATGCACGGCTGAGGCTTTAAACTTGATTATCTAATTGTCATGAACATAATTGCTCATTACACGTGTTCAATTACGTGAAGTTTCACTTACATGCTTGAGCTTATACAGACCTTTAGCCTTTATATCTGCAGAAACACTTGACCAAATTTGTGATTTGAATTTTGCTTTCTGGTCGTTTTTCCCAGTGTTTCTTTTGCCTCCAGAGTCCATTGCATAAGTGATTCTTAGAAGGGAAATTTTTCTGTTTTTGCGTTCTCTAAGATCATCTGCTTTAACCACAGCTTTAAGGTAGGAAGGTTTTCAGCAAGTTTACCTTGCTATTAGAAGGCTGGATCTAATCTCTATCTTACACTGTTTAACTCTCAGACAGAGTCCTTTCTTAGAAACCGACTTTGATTACCAGAGGGTATATAGGTTTCCCATCCAGTGACAAAGCAGTGGAAAATCACTGTTGATTTTACTTCTGGTCTTGCTGACCCTCTCCTGATGGGCATACTGAAACATCTGTTGCTAGGCAGCCGCTGCAGCACAGACCGACCACCTGCAGCAGGACCTGGTGCAGCACTCATGCACGTGGTAAGTCCTGTAAGCGGGAGTACAAACAGCATCTGCCAGCCTGCAGAGAAACCCTGGGGCCTGATGAAGGGTGTTAGGGGAGTTATGTGAAGTTTAACTTCAGCTGTCAAGTCTGTTGGGAGTGCTGGAGGGCTGATATTGCCAGCCCTCTAGGAATACGTATCATACCTGCCTCTTAAAGAAGTAAGGCAATAGCTGTTTTGTCAGTCTGTTGTCAGCATAACATCTTCTGTGGGGGAGCAAAGATGGGAAATCAACTGGGAGGGCCATGAAGGCAACATAGCCCAGTGCTCAGACTAGACAACTTTAGTTTGTTCTCTAGGGGCTCCTCGTGTTGGAGATGAAGCACTTCCCTGGCTGGCTGGAAAGTCAGTAGCAGTGAGGCGGTTGTATTTTAACTCTGAAGAGGGTTTGGAAGAGCGGTCCACTTCCTCTTTCCTGGAAGCTGAAAGAGTGTAAAAGCAACTTGATGCTACTCCATGCACACTTCTTCTGACCAGGCGTGTGCCAGGGACGCACAATGTGGTTTGACTCCTCTAGAATCTGCTGCTTTTGTCAGTGTCTTTTTGCCTCCTCCTTCTCTTATCCTGAGACCAGTTTTCAGTTGAGGGGGATTTTAACTGGCAAGCACAGCTCTTCAGCATGTTGATTAGGCTTGTAGACCTTAATTACCAGGGCTTCTGGTAATTAAGATACAAGGTCACAGTTGCAATCATTTAGACATTCTCCTTTTGTAATTCTCCTCATGTTATTAGGTGTGAGCAGTAGTGTTCAGAAGCCAAAATTGTAAATGCATCATATTGGAAGAACTGCAGTTTAATGCCCTGAGGCCAGTTATGACTCGACTATTTTGTTGGCAGAAACAGCACCTTGTAGATCCCTGGGTGGGATTAACTTTAATGTATGTGTAGTTCAGTCACGTTTGCTGTTGGAATTAGAATTTGGTATTTAATGAGTGGTTTAAAATTTCTTTGATGTGGCTTTTACTTAATTCCTTTCAAAAACATGAAGGGAAAAAATGACGTAAGTAATGACGATTGGGCTATAAAGGCGGAGGTCAGAAGTTTGTTATATTTCACATTTTGTACTTAGGTTACAGCACAGAGCTTGAGAGGTGAAATCCTGTCTTCCTTTTCCTCCCAAGCTGAGACATGAGTTTTCCTAAAGCAGGAGTTTTGTCAAAAAAGAAATTTCGGGCTAGAACTGTGCTAGGAACTTGAAAAGCAAAACGGCTAGTCAGGAATTTGTTGCACCTGATGCAAACTGAAAAGCCTGCCTAGAGGCAAGGAAGCCTCTATGGCCTTGAGGGCTCCTGTATGAAAGACTGGGACCCAGACAGGTTTGTCCTCTTTGTGTGTGTTAAGCGTAAGATTTTATTCTAGCGTTGCTTTTAAGTTAAACTCTCATTCCTATTTTGTAATAATAATAATAATAATTTGTAGTGCTGTCTTCCACATAATTCTTCAACTAAAATTTAAGTCATAGAAAACAAAAGCAGCAGGACTGGGTTCTTCCGAAGTGGAAAAGACATTATGTGAAATTGTGGGTTTAGGCCTGTTCTGAGTAGATGATAGTAAATCCTAGAGAGCACTCCTATCTTAACTTAATACTGCTTTAGAAATTCATAGACCTTTATATTGATAATAAAATGCTGCATGACAGATAACCATAAGCACCATATTTGCTTAGTTATGCAAAGACTTAGGAAGATTTTATTAAGAGTAGCTCCTTGCTCCAGACACAAACCTATCTCTGACAAAAAGAATACCAAGGACCATAATTGAGGCTCAGGCAGGGTTCGCTTATCTCAAATGAAGTTGTGTTACAAAAGAGAGAGGGGAGAGGACTAAAATCCAACATTTTAACATTTAATAGCTTATAAATCTGACTGCAAACAACTGAAGAGCTGTTCCTGACATGCCATATACTTGTTGCTCTTTGAAAGAGAGAAGACATCACTGTGAAAATGTCCAATTGACCTCTGTAGTGTGCTAAGTATAGTTACATGTATGTAGTTAGGAAAAGATATAAAGTGGAAAAGAAGAAGATGGGATAGAAGAGGGGCAAATCTGTCCTCTTTCTTGGGACTAGGTATTTATCTCATATCAAGATGGTTTGTATATGTTAGATAAGGTTTTTTAAAAATCGTAAGCAAAATCTGGAAATTGATATTTTTTTTTTCACCCTGAGTTTTTAGATGTAAGCTTGAGTAACTCATTATTTTGATTTTCAGGAAACTTAGAAGCAGAACAAGGTTTTCAGAAAGCTGTTTTCTCATACTTGAGAAAAAATGAGGAAATTGGTTTTCTCATAAATAATCTGAAACTATGTATCTTCTCTTGGTGAATCATAATAGAAAGGTGAAATGCAGATGCTGTGAAATTCACCTCACCTCAGACAGAACATTTCTTTTTATCTTGTCTGCAAGGTTGAGTGCAAAGGGGCATCAGCGATAGCCTTGATACACTTAACTGTTAGAAGTCAGGAAGGAACTATCTGAAGGTAGAATCTGGAAATGGAAAAAAAAAGTGGGATGAACACAAATCTGTGCAGATGCTTCAAAGAAGTACAGTATCGTCTGAGGTGTGACCTCTGGATATTCGCACATGCAATACAGAATTGTAGAATCATAGAATGGTTTGGGTTGGAAGAGACCTTAAAGATAATCCAGTTCCAACACCCCTGCCATGGGCAGGGGCACCTCCCACCAGACTAGGCTGCTCTAAGTCCTATCCAACCTGGCATTGAACACCTCCAGGGATGGGGCAGCCACAGCTTCCTTGGGCAACCTATGCCAGTGTCTCACCACCCTCATCACGAAGAATTTCTTCCCAATGTCTAATCTAAATCTTCTCCTCTCCAATTTAAAGCCATTCCCCTCGTCCTATGACTACATGCCCTTGTAAAAAGTCCCTCCTCAGCTTTCTTGTGGGCCAGTCTTAGTGCTGCAATCATGTGAAAACTACCACTAGACTTTCAGATTCAGATGGGTTTTTTTGCAGATGAATTTGCCCAGGCAGAAGACATATTTATGCAAAATTAAATGCGTTTTGCTTCTTATGTTTTCCTTGAATATATTATATATAGGGTGTTGAAATGTTTGGTAGTGTCTGGTGATGCTGGATTTTTGTGTGTTTGGTTTTATTCTCTTTAGAGAACCTAGGAGAAAGTGATTAATACAAATGCAACCTACAGAATCACAGAATCACAGAATAACCAGGTTGGAAAAGACCCACCGGATCACCGAGTCCAACCGTTCCTACCAAACACTAAACCACCCTCAGCACCTCCCTCAGCACCTCGTCCACCCGTGCCTTAAACACCTCCAGGGAAGGTGACTCAACCACCTCCCTGGGCAGCCTGTTCCAGTGCCCAATGACCCTTTCTGTAAAGAATTTTTTCCTAACGTCTAGCCTAAACCTCCCCTGGCGGAGCTTGAGGCCATTCCCTCTTGTCCTGTCCCCTGTCACTTGGGAGAAGAGGCCAGCACCCTCCTCTCTACAACGTCCTTTCAGGTAGTTGTAGAGAGCAATGAGGTCACCCCTCAGCCTCCTCTTCTCCAGGCTAAACAACCCCAGCTCTCTCAGCCGCTCCTCATAAGGCCTGTTCTCCAGCCCTTTCACCAGCTTTGTTGCTCTTCTCTGGACTCGCTCCAGAGCCTCAACATCCTTCTTGTGGTGAGGGGCCCAGAACTGAACACAGGACTCAAGGAGCGGTCTCACCAGTGCCGAGTACAGTGGGAGGATAACCTCCCTGGACCTGCTGGTCACGCCGTTTCTGATACAAGCCAAGATGCCATTGGCCTTCTTGGCCACCTGGGCACACTGCTGGCTACGTTACCACTCTATCACTATTTTTTGGAAGAAGAATTAATTCCATGAGAAGAGTAGTGCATCCACTTCCATATGTGTTTTAAATTCCTTACTGTGGCTGTAGTGATAGATATTCCTTGCTTGGGAAGTTTGATTTTGAAACCAAGCCTATGTTGTTTGTTTGGTTATTTCTTGCATAAAGTTTTAGCAGCTTGGCATTAGCTTCCCAAGTAAAACTGACTTTGGATTTCAGTGGCAAGCGTGGAAGTGACATTTATTTTTTTGAAGTATGAAAAATCTATTTGATGTTTGAATTGGTTAAGATAGAGGGGGAGGTGAACTGAATCTAGAAATCCTTTCTGACAGTTTGAGACTGGAAGGAAGAGGAGGAGACATACTTCAGACAAACAAAAGAAAACAGATCAAATGGCACAGCCAGTCTTTACTGAAGCTTCTGAGTATCTACTACTACTGGAAAGAGTGTATTTCCCAATAGTGTTCAGTAGACATACAATAGTAGTGCTCCTGTTGCTGAAAATCATCTCTGTGCAGGGACAATAGCATTATCATTAAAAAAGACAACCTCAATGTATTAGGAATTAGTGTTTTATTTTATCTTCATTCAGGGATTTTCATTCTTAAACATTTAGAGAAAAGTTAATTCTAAGAATGGTCCAGGAAATTTCAGGCTAATGAAATTTCTTTCATACCGAGGAAACTGGTGCATAGAGCGTCTAAAATTTCATTCAAACCACTTCTATAGTGATGATATGATGGACATTTACGAGCATGTCTTTTTTTGAATGGAAATAGACTTTAAGTATGGTTTCCATAAAGGTAGGTAAACCAGAGCCAGATACTCTAATTTCACCTGAATATCAGTGTCTTTGTCGAAGTCCCTTGCTGTTAGGAAACCAAAATTTTCCTTTATTGAAGTAGTTTGTGTGTTTAGATCTCTACAACACAGGCATCTGCATAGCTTTGAATTGTTTCCTGAACATAGCTTTAGATAATTCCCTTTAAATTTTCCTGAACATGAGCACATCAGATTAAAAGGATTTTATAATCAAAATCTTGTCACTCATCCTTGGGTCAGTTCTTGTCAGTATTGTCATTAATAACTCGGATGGAGAGGACACAGAGTGTGCTTGCAGTGTTTGCAGATGGTACCAAGCGCCTACTGTAGTTTTGGAGGATGTGGTTAGAATTCAGCACATCCCTGATGAATTGCAGAAATGGAGCAAGTGGAGAAGATGAGAAACTGAGTGTAAATGACTGCATAGTACTGCCATGGAGGAGGGAAAATAAATGCATAAATATAAAATACAGAAGAACTGGCAGGCTATCAGTGAAAAGTCTGTAGAGAAACAGAATAGTGATCTATCCTAAGCACAATCAGTGTTCACAATGTTGGACACACTTCATTTAAGTTTCTTTTCAGTAATTAATTCTGCTCAATGCTGGTGAGAACGCGACTTGTATGCCATGTCCAGTTTCTGCATCTGCTGTTTGAAAAGTAACATAATCAACTGAGAGCAAAAAGTATGAGATCTAGCCAATAAAAACTTGATGAAAACTTGAAGGGTTTCATCTGTTTAACCTGAGGTCGAGAAGACAGGGATATACAGCTTTCTATGTGTAAATCTGGAAAACATATGCATATATATGCATATCTGAAGCCACCTGATCTGTTCATCCTGGAGAAGGGACTGAGGGGAGACCTCATTGCAGTTCACTGCTTCCTTACAAGGGGAGGAGGAGGAACATGTGCTGATCTCTTCTCTCTGGTGACCAATGATAGGACCTGAGAAAAAGGCAGGAAGATGTGCTAGGGAGGTTTAGGTTGGATATTAGGAAAAAATTCTTCACTCAGAGGGTTGTAGAGCTCTAGAACAGCTCCCCAGGGAAGCAGTCACAGCACCACGCCTGACAATATTCAAGGATCATTTGAACAACACCCTCAGACACATGGTGTGAGTGTTGGGGCTGTCCTGTGCAGGGACAGGATTTGGACTCAATGACCCTTGTGGGTCCCTTCCAACTCAAGTCATTCTATGATTCTGTGATTTACTAGTTTAGGTGAAGGTATCTAATTATTAAGGAAAACTTCAAGTTCTATCACTGGTCTGATATCTGGCGATGTAATAGAGCCTTTGTTACCAGAAGCTTTTAAGAACGTTTTGGAAAAGTTTAAAAAATGCACCCATGTACAGTCTAACTTCACTGTTATCTTGGAGCAAACAATAAATATGTTGAAGTCTTTTCTTTTACTGCCCTTTTCAAATCAGAACATAAGGAGAGGGGCAAAGTATTGGTCTGAAAACAGCCAAGAGTCAGAATGTAGGAATATGTGATACTCTTTGTCAAGTTGAATATAAATGAAAGAGCTTACTGTATATTTACTATTGATCTAGGATAGTGAGTTGGCTAACCTTCCACAGGAAGTGGAATATAAAATTAGTAAAGGCTGGAGTACATTATAGGGTATCTCCTGAGGGCTTTAACCTTCAGAGTTAAGTAAATTGACAGTGCAATAGTAGATTAAAATTATTGTTTATAATTATGGGCAAATGCACACTATAAGGCATAATTTTAACCATTTTGACTCTTTAACTGTAACCATTCATGAAAAGTCCCATGCAGAATGTTCAGTAGGAATAACCAGAAACAAAAAAGATATATTAAGAAACATATGATTTGTTTGAATTATAGTACTGAATGGCATCATATAATCCAGTTGTATGACTTTGACTAAAATATCATGCTTAGTTTTGTTCATACTTGAGAAATAAGCAAAAGTAAATAATCATAGCCATAGAAACATTCTCCTAGCCAGAGTGATTGACCATAATCTTCTCTAAAGAAATAATCAGAGTGGATGTGATAAAGAAATACAAAATAATGAACATCTTGAAAGAAAGACATAAAAAGAAAATCAAATTGGATATTTCTTTGTAAGCTTTCACTTAACACAAGAAGGAAGAAAGAAAGACAGAAACCTAAGCCTTTCAGTTTTTTTGTAAATACACAGCCATCATTTTGATTCAGCATAACTGTAGCAGTATTGATTTTTCCTACTTAATCATTCTTTCTTCCTCAAATTCCCTTCTCAAATGGTACGCACTACACAGCAAATCTGCTGGATACATTCTGTAGCCTGGCTGCAATCTTTGACTTGAATGACTCTTCCTATCTGTTCCCATGCAAGACTTGCCAGAGTACTTTTTTTTTCCTGCAGATTTTAATGATTTTGTGTCTTAATGCCCTGTCTGACATTAACAAATATGGTCTTGCCTTGTTTGTAGTCGTTCAGAAAGCTGCAGTGGTGTTTAAGCCTTTGAACTTTCACCTCCTTTGAATCTTTCTGTTGGTTCCCATTCTTGTGGAAGGTGCCCCTGCCCATGGCAGGGGCACTGGAAACAGATGATCTTTAAGATCCTTTCTGACACAAAACATTCTAGGATTCTATGATTCTCAGTTGCATCAAATGCTCAGCCATTTTGGTTTCAAGGTCTCCTAAGATTTACTGTCTGTATGCATGATTTTTCCTCTGCTAGCAAAATGCTGGTTTCTGTTCTCTGGGAAAGCAGTGGTGACATCTTTTGCCTTCACCTTTTTTTAGTATTTTCAAATGAATATTGTTTGTAATGATTTTTGTCAGCGCTGCAGTGCTGGTGGAGTTCTCCACAAATATCTGTAAAGCTGCCCTGCCCTTCAGACTTCTTAAGGTCCTCCTTTAATACAATGCCTAGAGGGAATGGTAGAAAAACTTGGATTCTATCACTATAAACAATATTCTCTCATCATTTCCTCATGTGTTCCTCTGTATCTTCTGTCTATATCCACTTGTCTTCCCCTCCTCTCTTCCCTAGGTTAGACTGGGTAGATTTTGGGCTCCCCTTCTCTCTTCTGGCCCAATGCGTGTCACACAGGAGACGCTCTGTCCCTCTGTGACTCATTTCTTGCTGCTCCAGAGAACAAATGCAAGAAATGACTGGATATCTTTATTTCATACAGTACACAGCAAACCAGGGAGATCAATAGCTTCAGATTACCGCTATGGCCAGACTTCTGGGGAGCCTCTAGAAATGGTTTATTTTTGTTGCATAGAAAAAATGTCTAGAGTAGTGTTATTTCTAAGTAGAGAAAGCAAAAGCAAGAGATAGGTAAGCCTTGTTCTTCAGGTGACAGGTTGACCAGCTGCTGAGAAGAAATCTGCTTTTCAAGAACATCTGTCACTTTGTTACTGCACAGTGTTTTGCAATGTTATCTGAATCAAAGATTAGTGAGAACTTCAACTGAAACGCTTGGCAGGAGGACCCAGATCGGAGTCCCATTTTGTCCTCTTTTGAAATTCTAAAAGGTCTTTGGGAGTCAAGCCTGATTGTGATTCTCTGGAGTTCTGTGACAGGACCTTTAACGCTTGAGAATAAGGAATCAGATAATTTCGTTATACTGTGAAGCAAAATTGCATTTTAAAGTGTTAAAAATAGATGTGAAATGAAGTTGCTACTTATAGTTAGTGCTACTTTAAGCATCTGGTAGCAGCTGATTCTACAAATATGTTACTGGCCTAGGTGGATCATTGATCTGATTAGTTACAGCAGTTTGTGTGTTCTTGTCAAAAAACCTGTTGTTGTTTCAAAGGAATTATTTTTAATTATTGGAAAGGTATTTTAAAAATAACATAAAATTTGAGATGAGGAAGCTGATTCTTGACTTGCTTTGAAGGCAAGCGGCTGTCTGGCCTGATAAGCTTTTAGTGGTGGAATGGTTAAATTGAGAAACAGGCCAAGAACAAAGAAAAGATCGTAACATTCCTAGTTGTGGGGCTGGTGGTTCATAGGACTGGCAGGTCCCAGTAACACTGTTGTTGTGTCCCATTACTTAAAGTGCTGTTAGGTTAAATGTGACTTTCATGAACTGTTTTATTTTATCCCAATCCATAATTCAGCTTGTCTTCCCTGCTACCTTTCTGGTTCTTAATGAAATACCATTTTCATTGTAGCACAATTGGGTGTTGTAGAGCAACAAATTGTAGAAGATCGATGTAATTGAGGAGGTCTTGGTGCCATATAATTATATCTGATTAAAAATACATTGGAAGATTATTTGCCTTCTATTAGGTGTGTAGTAACATAATGCTGCCTAGGAGACAGAAGACGTGCATGCTTTGGCTTGCTCTCTCTCTCTCTTACTCTCATACTTGTTAGGATTAGTATTAAATTCCCTGAGTTGCATTTAGGAGTACTTGTGATTCTTTTGTGCTTTGTGACTGAAAATTCATCATAACTGGTGCCTAATCTCCAGCTTTGATTTGGTTCTTACTGTAATCACATTTTAAACATGCACTGGCCCTGTTTGAAGGGTCCTTAAAAAGTTGTTTTTTCACTACAGATCTGGATTTTGAAGTTGAAAACAAATTGTTGAAAGCTGCTGAAATGGCACTCTATCTAATTAATTCTTTCTTGCCTCAGCCTTATCTGCTCACAAAGGAGAGGACACGTCCCAATTCAGTCATGCAACTGTTGGAAAGCCTGAAATAACGTCCCAAGCTGAGCCTTAGCTTCCATTCTTCTGTTGCTTAGGGATTGCCTCTGTACTTTTTGTTTCTATTTTGGTTCAGGTAGAATTTGAAAGGAAAGTGTCCCTAGGAGAAGTGCTACATGTATTGCCTAAACTGGGGCAAGGGAGACCAAGTCACTGGATTTCTAGATCTGTGCTGCCACTGGCAACTTGCTTATCCTCCTGTGCCTCAATTCCCACATCTGGGAAGTGGAGGTACCATCCTACTTCGTATGTAAATGAAATCTCATGCCTTTTTCTCAGTGCACTTTGAATTTTTTTGGCAAGACATCTATCTATTCATAATTGTGACAATAATTCCTTTAGTTATGCCTTTTGGGTGTTGCAGTTGTAGGCAACCTGCCTGGAGCAACAAGATGCTCTGTTGTTCTTATTCCTGAGTTCACTCTCATTCATACAATGCAGAGGAAGATCTTCATAGGTTTATCACAATTAATTGTTAAATCAATCTTGTATTAAAGACCTTTGTGCAAAATACATTTCTACTTTGATTCCTGTCATTAAAGGGGCCTGTCTTCTCTCTGCAAAGAAGAAAAGTCTTAATGATTTTAGTAGAAAAGCAGCCCAGAAAGCTGAACATTTGAGTTCCCCTTTGTTTCCCTAAAACATTGATTTTACTTATAGCTTGTAAAACTGGTGAGGAAAAAAATTCTGTGAAAAGCAGATTTCCGTAATACCCCAGAGCCTGATAGCTGATGAGTATTTTAATTAGAAGCTTGCCAGCAGTAAAGGCCTGTGCGAATGGCCCATGTTTGACTGATGCAGCGTAAAATGGAGATCTGTCAGGCAAAGCAGCTTTGTCATACCAAGGTAGCCTTGTCCCTGCAAGTGGTGGTTGCCATTTGTCTGCGGTTGCCCTTTCTTTGTCGTTCTTAGTTTCTGGTGGAGCAGTGGTTGTTGACTGGAGTATTGGCTCTGAAGTTTGAGAATGAGGAAATGTTGATGCTCTGACATAGTTTACTTATTCATTTATTTCCTGATTGATCCCCAGCCAGTCACTTATCTCTTTATAAACTGGCCATTCGTCTCTGGAGTCAAGACTGTAGGCTGGCTGCCTCACTGGAACCCGCACAGAAGTTTCTGAGCTGCTCAGCTTTTCCGGCAGTGTTGACAAAAAGAAACTGAGTGTCTGATTGTTTTTCTCTGACGTGGTCTTGTGTTTCCTGGGCAAACCTGCCCAAGTCTCTTTGTTTTGCTGTAGCAATTATTTTTTTTTTACCTTGAAAAGAAGGGTAAATATATTTTCCTGGTTTCACAGAAGTGTAACAATGATGCTTTTATCTGCGCTAATAAGTCATGGTGTAAACAGCCTAAGTAGGACAGGAGCTGCACCTACCTCCACATGTTTCTGCATTCTGCAAACCCAAAGAGATGTATGGACTGAGTATGTACTAAAATCTTGGGTTTTCCTTTTAGTAGTTTGAAGATTTTTGGAAGAAGTATGCACTGTTTTATACGTGAAAGTTTTTCTGCATAAACCTTAATGTGAAAATATGGTGGGGGATACTTCAGGGACAATTTTTTTTTTAATTTTCATTTGTAAATACAATTTTTCAAAGCTCTCCAACTCTCTGTCTCGTTTACTCAGACCTTCCACTGACCTTTAAATGTGGTAGGAAGCTTGCCAATCCTATGCCACAGTTATTGTCAGACTGGGTACAATTCAGTTCTTGAGCATGCTAGAACCTAGATACTAGATTTGTGTTATTTTCATCTACTAAATTTATGCAGTGCTACAAAGTCCTGCAATTTACAGACTTGTTAATAGAAGGATTTAGTGACCAGAAGTCAAATTCTGCTGTTGTCAGTCATTATAAGGCTTCAGTAATTATGGGGTTTTTTTGGGTAGAGATTCTTTTCAACAACTGCATGCAATTTAGTTGTTTGAAACCATCAACACTAGACTTTAGATAGAACATCAAGTATGTGAACTCAGCTCTGCTCTCTTCTTCCTCTCACAGTGTTACACAAGCACTTTTTATTTGGTTTGAAAATAAGTGGTATATTGGCATAAATACCTGCCAGTTGTAAACTCTACTTTTTAAATTTGATTACTGTCTTTTATGTGTTTCTTCAGGACTAGCTGGAAAGATTATAAAAGCCATCATCAATGAAGGATTTCAGATCTCAGCTTTGCAGATGGTAGGTTCCTTTCTGTGTATGTTTTTCTGATAAACAGAAGTTGGGTAAGTGCTGTATGCATTTTACAGCCATGCACAGGTGTCTTTCTGCAGTATAAAACCCTTGAGCAGACTGTGTAGCAACGTTTAGGGGTCAGCATTGTCTTTGTGATATTTGTGTTTTATTATTTGATTGATCACATTATCTGTTTATCGTTGCTGGGTGATCTTGAGGCAAGCCACTCTCTCTGTCTCAGTTTCCCTATAGTTAGAAGGGAGATAATGATACCTGTCTCTTCTGGAGCAATTTGGGATATTTTTACAAAATATACTAGCTAAGATTAGAGAAATTATTGTTAATATCCTTCCTTAATTGATTTTAGGGAAAGGTTTTTAAAGATACTTAAGGGATTTTGACACTCTGATCACCCTTAGCAGTTAAAGGAAGTTGGCACAGATATTGTTCCTAAGAATAGTCCTACAAGTCCTGCCCTTTGATTTTTGTGAAAGTCTCAAGGTCTGAAATCCCCCTGTGACTCATATCCCCACCACAAATGAAGAGTACCCCCTATGCAACAACATACAACAAACAGATCCTCTTGCATTTCTTTGTGGCATCAGCCAACAATACATTGTCTACTTTTATTTAAAGTGGAAGAAGATACTGTGTGCTATGTTGCCTATGGCATCTTTGGCTATGTTTTGACTAACTTCACGTTGCGACTGTAAAGCCTTCCTTTCACCTAGTAAAACTTAGAAGAGTATTCTGAATGTTTCCTGGTTAAGAAGGGATGTCTATTTTGTTGCAGTTGTTGCTTAAGGCAGACTGGCTAACATTTTTGTTTTCTTAGTTCAACATGGAGCGTGCAAATGTGGAAGAATTTTATGAGGTTTACAAAGGTGTCGTTGATGAATACACGGTAAGCATAACTTTCAGAAAAAGCTGTTTAAAAATAAAATACGATTACATGAGGAAGTGGTCACATCTTTCATTTTTTTTGGATTGTGATAGGATTTCTTTTAGGAACCTGGTATTGACCAGTTCTAGCTTGTTCTCACATGAACTCATCCTGAAAATTGTGCTATCTCTAACTCCAGACAGTTACTAATATTACTGTGATAATGACATTTTTTTTTCTTCCCCCACCCCCCCACCTTTTATGATTGTTTAGTATGACTTCCTTCAACGGGCTCTGTAAATTTGTCTTTAAATAGGTTAGGAGTACTTTTAATTCACTCTCAGACTGGGGAATAGTCTTTAAATTTTCTCTGATAGCACCACTTTTACAAGGACCAAAGGAAGATTGGACAGGCAGACTTGTAGGTACATGGCAGAATTCAAATATATTAACATCTGACAAGTATTTCAGGGCCCAAAGAATCCTGTGGTACTGCAAAATTCTCTGCTTTGAACCAAACTGGAAATTCTCTGCCATCTTCTCCTGCAGCAATTTTGTACGATCTCTGACCTCTGATAAGCTGCAAACTTTAGTTACATAGTTTAATTGGAGAATTACTCAGAAGGGAAGGTGACATTTAAACAGGGTAAGTCAATAAAGAAGATACATTTTAGATGGGATTTGAAGAAAAGTGTGAATCTAAGGCTCTGTCCTGCAAGCCATATGTGCTGGATGCACTCACTCAGTTGAAATTAAGTGAAATTAATATCTCTGTACACTCAAGATATCTGTGGAACGGGAAGATGTGGGAAAGCTAATCATGATGGTAAAGGCATCCAAGAAAGGCACATATGGGAACAGCAACAGATATTGTCAGTGCAGGCCAAATAGGAAGATGTATATTGCGAAACAGGATATTGAAGAAGGAATATGACCTCTTATATCTGTGACTCAGAACCATCTGTTTTGATCTGAGTTTTATTTATCATTCCAAAGTATCTCAGCACAGAAGACACTTGGCATCCAGAAATCATTTTCAAAAACTATTCCTATTTCTTCTGGTTACCCTTTGTCAGTCAGATAAAGGCCTGACATCGTATATAAAGCACTTCATCATGAAAAGAGAAAGCTGAACAATTACCCAAAATTTTAGCTCTGTTGGTATCTCTTGCATGGAATTTTGCGCACCATTGATTAGGTTTTGTGCTATTTTGTTTTATATTTCCTACTGTGGCCAGAAGAGAAAGCAGGGAAAAAAGAAAAAGGAGGGACATTATTTTGGGTCAGTTTAGAATCCACTTTGTTTATCAAAAGTGCTAGAGCTTGATCCAGCTCCAGGAATGGTTTTGGTTGACCACAAACCATACTATTTGGTGAATAAACTGTTTGCTAAAGAAAAGTTGATTTAGCTGTGACTAGGAGGCTTACCAGTGAAACCGTGTCTGCTATTTAAATTGGTCTTTGGACTTGGTGAAGCTAAATAAGCTAGACCACGCTTGTCTCACATGGTCCCATGTGTCTCTGTGCTGTAGTTGATGGCAGCTGATCTTCAATCCTCAGCTTTGTGTTGTAGAGAATGAGTTAGGAGTAACTTTGCTGAGGTTGTTTGCTGTTGCTGGTGGGATGTCAGTGATGATACAAGAAAAACCAGTTTGCAGGGAGGAATAGACTTCAGAGTGGGGAAATAAAGGGCGTGCTCTCAGTGTGGAATCTGTTATGAAGATACCGGGTCTTTGCAACAATGCGGCATTACTTGAAGTCTTTATGTATTTAGCTTCCATCAAAGTTCATAAAAAATAGAGAAAGACTTAATCTTTCTTTCCTACTTCTTTTTTGCCCACTCTGGATGCTTTTGTTCTTTGCCATAGCTCATCCCTGTCTTGCCCATGGCTAGTGGGTTATGACTGCAGTACCTTGCTTGTTCTTTCGTATCCTCTCTTATGTCCTGTTGATGTTTTCACCTTTCCTCATTGATTTTGATTCTTATAATTTTCCTGATTTGTTTAAAACTTGTCTGCTCAAATTTCTAGACAAGTATGCAATTATAAGAGCATGCTTTAAAAAAGGATGTCAGGCTAGCACATCAAAATAGGTTCTTTCTGCTTGTGAAACCTATACTTCTAATTAACAAACTTCAACTTGGCACTAATACCCAGAGTTAATTTAAGCTTTTGAAAACTAAGACCCATCTTCATCACCCACTCAGAACGCGTGATGTCTCTTTACTCTTCAGGAGGCTCCAGGGAAACAGGGATTTTGGTGTAACTGTGATTTGGGTAACAGTACATCACAAGAGTGTAGCCAGATTAAGGTCCCTTACCCTAACAGGTTGTGCCACAGGGCTCTGTCAGTTCTCTTCTATTGGCTTGTGTGTTTCTGCTTTTGTCACAATACATGAGGAAAAGACAGTGAGAACCAAAAGCCCAAGAGACATTTTAATGACTTGAAGCCATCAAATGTGTTTATATTTGGAAGCAAATACAGTCTGTGTACTGTGCTCCCTGTAGGGAATACTGCAAAGTACATTGCTGCCTGTGGAATGGGCTGAACATAGTGTGGGATTTTTTTAAGGCCTATACCCAGCAAAGTGTGTTCCATGGATTCAGCCTAGTTTGACAGGTTGTGGCATACTTCTGTGAAATCCAAGTCCAGAGCAGTAAAGATGTACCTGCAAAAGAATGTGAAGTATTGTGCATGCTGTTGCATGCGATTTGGTATCCTGGTGAAACTGAATCTCCAATGTATCTCTGTCTCCACCTTCTAAACCAAGTAGCAGAATGGAAAATGTTTATTCTCTTGTGAAGGCTAATGACATCTTTGTTTCATGCCTTTGATTTCCTAAATGCACCAATATTTCTTAATTGTTCCTGTTGTGTAAATTTGAGTCTGGTTTTGGGGAGGAATGCAACCATGACTAATGCCTGAAGAAGCTCAGATTTGTTTCTGTTTTTTTTCTCTTCCAGGACATGGTTACAGAGTTGTGTTCAGGCCCTTGCATAGCAATGGAGATTATACAACCTGAGCCTCCAAAAGTGTTCAGAGACTTCTGTGGTCCTTCTGACCCTGTAAGTATGTGCTTGAGGGATAACTAATGATTAAAAGGTTGATGTGCTGTCTATGTGAATTAAAATATCACAGTGCAGTAGCCCCCTTGTACCTGCTGCGTTCATTGAAAGCATGTGAGCATTATCTCATTATGGAGGTCAAATGTTAGCCTTAGTGGACCAACTTGTAAATCCTCTAGCAACTCTTCTGATCTTACTTAAACTAGATGATAAAACATTGTGATGATATTTATGTAAAAGAAAAGCTATCTAGGCAAAACATCTCAGTTGAAGATTCATCGATATTCTAACACATGACGTCAGAGCGCTGGAACATATAGTTATTGCTTGTGCACGCCAGTATAAATCTAATGTTGGTCCACTGCAGTCTGTGGCATTTTCCTAAGGTGAAACTGTAAGAGGAGGATTGGTTCCTTTGTTTTTTAGAAGGAAGCAAACAAAAAAGGGGTGTAAAAATTCTCCTATCTGTTTGCTATGCTAATGCTTCTAGCTTTTATGTCTCATTTCTAGAATAACTAATCGGATATGTGTGATACTGTGTGCAATTTGGAGACAAGCAGAAGTGCTGTCTCAAGAGGTTTGTAGTTTTTCGCTATACAGTGAAGGCTACTGTACCACACAGGAGCTGTGAGGATGAGCTCAAGATGGAGGCAATGAGATCAGGGTTTGTGTGGTTTTTGGTTTTGTTTTGATGTTTTACTTGCAGACTGAGTGGGTTTACCAGTTTCCATGGAAAATATTCATACAGAATAATATTTGAAGAGGAGAACAAGTTGTTTGGGATATATTTTTCTTCAGATCCAGAATTTTCATTACAGAAAGCACAAGTTACAGGCATTATTCACGCCTTTTCTCCCTAATTCTGTTGGCATTCAAATGTTTCTTTACTGGGTTAGCATCTTGTAAGAAGCGCATAACCTGTTTATCTGGCTTAGTTTTAACTGCAGGATCATATATCAGCGGTAGTGTACACTATGTGGGGGGTTCAGTTTTGTTTCACATTCCGTGTTTTAGGTTTCTGATCTTTAAAACTTTCAAAGATCCTATTGTTTTATTTCGACCTATTATATACTTTTCATGTTTCTGCTTGTTTAATGCCTCATATGTTAAAATATGCTTGCAAACATCACAGCTGCTTTAGGTTGTTAAAGACAAGTGTGCCTATACAAGCAGAATTTCTCTATTTTCCCTTACTGCATCACATGAAAAGCTCTGTCATAGCTATACAACATGTGTGTGACCAAAGGAACTGTCAGTGAGCTGAGGAACTGAGGGGTGTATAAACTGATGGCTTCTCTGGGTGACACAAGAAAGCAGCAAAAGAGGAAACTAAATTCCTGTCTCCTAGATCTCTTGCTAGTGACCTACCTATGCTGTTTGTGTTTCCCCTGTAATGATTAACTGTGTGACCCATGAGTGAGAATAAGCACCTGCCTGCTTCTAGTGGAAGCAGTTGACTGTAAGTTTTGGACACTGACTTCATAGCAGTTGTGCTGATGGTATGTTTGGAAGACAGGCAGCTGCATTATGTATTTGTATACTGTTTTCTGTAGGAATTTCAAATGAATTGATTCTTCAGGCACTTAAAGCATATGTACAGTAACTAAAGATGCTCTCAAAAGCAATCTTTGCCTGAAATTTGTGTGTGTCTTCCGATAGCATTTGTATATTGTCCTTGAGGAAGAAGGGACTAAGTTATCTCAGTGGTCTTTTGCCATTCCCGGCTGGCATTGCCAGAGAAGCTCACAACTGAGCTTTGCGATTACAGTATCTGTCTCAAATAGGGATAGCAAAAACCAGAACAGCAGTTTAATTATCTAGCAAGGTTATATGCAGACCATGGACTTGATATTTTAGTGGTTAATGTAAATCTAAATGCCAAGCAAATAGTGCATTTTCATTGAGAGATCTGAATCTCTCTGTAACTTGTTTGTTTGTTTATATATGCTAGATCCTGATGTGTGTACAGTCTGTTTATAAAACACAGGTGAAAAGCAAGCTTACTAGAAAATGTACCTGATTGGGTCACTTTGGCTCTTGTTAAATAGTACCCTCTTTGGCAAGTAGTCCCATTGAAATGACTGTGATTACTCCCAAAGCAAGGGGCTGTTTGAAGTGAGTAAAGGTGTTGGAATTTGACTTATACAATGAATCTCTTCCAATCATGTGCACTTGTTAATTATAACTTAGATACACAGCAAATGTAGTAATTACTTTGTGGTAAGCCAGATATCTAAACTGGGTAGGAATGTTAACAGCCTTTTCAGTCTGGTTTTGATTTTGCAGGGAGACAGTTGGGGCTCATGACAATGCAAGGCATCTGAAAAAGAAGTGATACAAATTTTCACAGATTGAAGCGAGAAACCATTTGGAAATAGCTCTGGTTTTGTCCAAGTCCCTAATGTTTAGGGCTGAAGAAAAAGCTAGACTTGTTTCATTTTGATGATTACATTTTAATAAGCTAGCAATTTATACCAAGTTTACAATGCTAAAAATAAAAGGGAACTTTCTTCCATTTCCTGTAACTGGGTGATGTTTTGTTAGCACTGTAGGTCAGCAAAGCTCTCTGCCAAAAGTATCCATCGTTACAAACCAGTTTGAGTCATTTATTAAAACCTCAGGTGGTAGTAGGGAAAGACTACTAAACAGAAATCTCTTTCAGCCTCATTGTAGTAGTGCATGAACACCTATCACATCTGGAAAGTGGTCAGTGGGAGCAAGATACATGTCTGGAAGGAGCTGTGCTGGGATATGCTCACTCTCAAAACTACTGTGACCTAATTGAAGGGAGCAGTGTCAGAAGTTACAGACTTGTGGAACATTTGTCCCCAGTGGACCTTATATGCACTAGGAGAAATGTTTTTCTGCAGATTTTGCTGCTGCTTCAGTTCTTGTTACACTGGCACATCTATAGCAAGTGGCCAGCTGGGTCATTCATTGCGCTCTTGTTGAACTGTCAGCATCTTTACACTCAGCCTAAAGCTCCTGGAGTACAGCTGGGGGGGATTTTGGGCCATTGATGGCCTTTCTGTAATCTTTCAGATCATCTACCATGCTTGTTTTTCTTGTCTTTGAATTGCAGCCTCTAGCTTAGCTGTTCCTCACAGCCAGGCCCCAAACTACTTGTGTGACTTGCTCTTGGTGTCACCCTGCACCCTTGTTCTGTCTGTCCTGGAATGCCTCTGTGGCTAATGTAGGGCTATCTCCACATCTACTGAATGATGAACAAAACCAAACAGGTGTTTACACTTCGCTTGTTGTTGCAGCACCCCTATAAAAGGCTAGCAGCCATTCTGATGCCCATCTTGAAAATACTGTTTCTTTACAGTGTTAATAAGGGCTGTTTAAAAAAGATCTCTGAATTCCACACAAGACCATAGGTTTTCAAGGAGAGGAAGCTCCCACCTCTGCTATCTACACAAAGCTGGCAGATCTGATACTGAGATCCTATGGGTAGTTGAGTGCTTCCATTTGGATATTTAAATTTCAAAGAGGAATGAGGTTTGTGAAATGACTTTGGATTTTTCATGGCCTGAATTATTTAAGCCCTTTTACAAAATATGCTATAAAATCTTTTTATACAGATTGTTAAATCTTACTTTTCATGTTGGGTGCTTTTTCACTCTGTTTGTACTGTTGAAGCTCTGAGATGGAGAGAAAAAAATAGACTTATGGCAAAGAGGTAACTGCTCTAGAAATTTAGAAAGAAGAAATACATTGTAATTAAACCAGATTAATACAGAACACAAAAGTTTTGCATTTTCATTACACAGTTGCACTTAGAAATAAGAGTTGCTAGCTGCAAATCAACAAAAAAGAAAGTTTCTTCATTGTAAAGAACTGAAAGTACTTGGAGGGATAAATGGAGCACAATATGTGCTATCAAGAAAGCTGCTTTATTTAAGTGCAGTAAGAGAAAACCCTGCAAACTATTCTGCATTGATTTGACACTGTTTCACGTGTATCAGGAAGGAAAGGCCATAACAGAAAACTTTGGAACAGGAGGATGGTGTCCAGGAAATTTTGTCAGTGTTTGAGCTTGCTGGCATCGATATTTCATTTGGTTGGTGGTTGTATATTTTTGGTCTCTGGAGCACTTGGAAGCCTTTAGTTGTTACTTAGATCTGAAGCTACAGCTGCAGTTTTCATATCTTCATGGAGCTTCTATGTTGAAATAGCTACTGGTATCATTTTGTCATGGAATTGTTGAGATGATTATGTAGTATTCCCAAGACACTTGTGAAGTGTTGTAGAAATTAGTTGTATTGCTTTTGGTTTTACCTTTCTTTTGAACTTTCTTCATACACAAGTGAAGAGGTTAGTTACTCCAGAGGTGTACGTCAGCTACACGATCCTGGCAGATTGCATAAGTCTTAAGAGCTTTTACTTATGATTGGCTGTACACTAAAAGTGACTCAAGTACTTTTTTCTGTGAGATATTATTAAAGTGATGGGACATGCTGCAATATTTCTGCCTTTGGGGGTTGAAAAAGGACTTTTGTGTACTTGCTTTAGATCCTAACCTCATGGGTTTCACATTGAGGATTTGCAGTTTTAAGGGTAACAGTGTATTAACAGTCTTCTGTGCTTTTGCAGCAACGCTGAAGAGCTAAAAGGGAGATTAGGTGGTGTAAAACAAAGTGGTGAACTGAAAGAGCTTGGAGGGTGCTTTAGCTCCATTCCTGACCTCAGTATGTGACCTTGGACAAAGAGTTCAATATGTTTCTGCCTCAGTTATTGCATCAGTTAAATAGGCACAATGGCATGAGCCGAAGAGCACTGTTGCTGTAAGATTTTTGTTTGTATTGACCTCCTGTGAATCTCTCGTACTGAAAAATATCTACACGTGAGGCCGGAAATGCTCATTTTCATTCCTAGAACTACATTAGCAGCACAACATTTTCGTATTACATCACATAAAAATTATTTCAGTGGAAGATATAGACAAATATAGAATATTATTTTTGAGCTCCCCAGTATTCATTTTCTGGTAATACCTTCGTAGATGTTTCATTGTGGATTATTCCTGTAGCCTGGTGAGCCTTGGTCAGAGCGTTGACAGTGAAATACATCATGCGTTTCAAGAGAAATAAGTTTTATTAAATGAATTCTTTGATGAAGAAGATTTTCATATAATTGATTATCTGCTCAAATAGCCTGAGTCATGAAATAATAATAAAAAATTTCATTCAGGGCCAGACCATTATCAGCTAGAGTAGTAAACAGAGTGATCGATACTGGTTACGATATCCTGCTGTCTAAGCCTGCAGTGGGAAAGACATGATTGAATTGCTTAGATGTTATTTAGGGTCAGTCATCTGACTCTGTCCTTTCAGTTTTTAATTCCCACATCAGCCTCTGCAGGTCTAATGAAAATGTGTTCTGGCCAGCGCTAAGGCCTCTTCGCTGGAGGACAGGGTCATTTTTGACTGAGTGATTGTCTGTGGAGGAAGACTCATCCCTCTTTTGCTGAGCTGACACTGCTGGTTGATAAAGCCCGAAGTCTCAGTGGGTTCAGGAGTTCTCCTGCTGTGTCACTGGTCTGTGTGTGGGCAGGGAGCTTGTGAAGGCCGGATCTAGAAGAAAGGAAGTGTTAAGACAGCTGTGCTGTAATGACCCACACCTATAACGTGACTGTAACCGTGAGTTGCCACCACTGCTTTTGACTGTCAATATGTTGGTGTATGGTTTGAAATTTAACTCCCAAAGTTCTATAGTTTGTTGTTGGAGACAAGCCTCTGTCTGTGTGGATGCCAAACACTATACCTGTAGCAGTGAGTTGCTTTCTCCGTTTTAAAACGGATGGAATCTGCACTGGCTGCACCAAGGAACAGGACTGATACATCAGTGTCATATACAAGAAAGCAGGGGAGGGACTGTTCACAAAGGCTTGTAGTGATAGGACTAGGGGGAATGGGTATAAACTGGAGAGGGGCAGATTTAGGCTAGACATAAGGAGGAATTTCTTCACCATGAGAATGGTGAGACACTGGCACAGGTTGCCCAGGGAAGCTGTGGGTGCCCCATCCCTGGAGGTGTTCAAGGCCTGGCTGGCTGGGGCCTTGGGCAGCCTGGGCTGGTGGGAGGTGTCCCTGCCCGTGGCAGGGGGGCTGGAACTGGATGATCTTTAAGGTCCCTTCCAACCCAAACCATTCTATGATTTTGTGATTCTATGATTTATTCTTGTCAAAGCTGTGTGTAGCCTTGGGAGCAGCTGAGAGTCAAGAATCCAGTAATTAATTTTCACAGGTATGGATTCAGTGCTCAAAGTAAGTTCTCCTGATGTGTTTTTCCTGCTTCTGAATGGGTATTGCAGAGCTCTGTCAGCCCCTGGCACCTTCCCCCTGCTGCTCCTGTTTGCTTTAGTTGTGTGTGTTATGTTCTTTGTATTGGCCTGTGTGCATGATCTGGTTACAATTTTGAGGTGACCTGCTTAGAGCTCTGTATCTTGCATACTGTCTTCTCCAAGCCACCCTTTGCAGGTGACGGAGTCCTTTGGTAGGAAGAGAGACTTCAGCGTCACGAAAATATGTCTTTGTCAGGAGATTAGAACAAAAATCAGAGCACTAGTAGTGGTGGAGGAGCCACTTGCTTGTGGCTTGCTTTTAAATGTAACTTGTTATTGCCTGAAGGCTGCTGTCATATGATGGCTGTTCAGTGTCATGTGGAACTGGAGTTTGTAGGCTCACTTTGATTCTTGATGGTAGGTGCACATGTGTTGAAAATTGTTGTTATTAGCAGTGACTGGTAGTTGCCATCAGGAGACTGAATGCTGACAGAGTCCTCAAGACTGAACTCTGCTTTAAATCCAGCGTGATTGAGGCATGTTGGCAAGGTCACAGTTGAAAAAAAACCTTTTATCTGCCACTCCTTCTCTGAGGCTCCAGAGCTACCAGACTTGAACATGTCAGCAGTGCCTAAATAAATCCTAGATGAGTGGTCACTGAGCTTAGATTCAATGGTCAGAATTTACAGTCATTTGGTAATAAAAGGTATTGCATTGTCTGATGTCAAACCTGACAGCACCACAGAAGTGTGACACTGGAGGATTCTGCTGCTTTCATCCTCTAGAGATGCGCTGTGAACTTCTGGAAGAGGACAGAAACTGGAGTACATTTGCATCTTGTTTCCAGCTGCTGCAGTGCTTTTATTTTCCTCAGCTGGCTATCAAAGCCCCTCTTGCCTGTATAGGGGGGTTCTGTAGTTTCCTCTGCCACATGTCACTACCATATTTTAGTATCCGCTCATGACAAGGAAGTTTTGTTACTGCAATTTATGGACATTTTCAGGAAGTTACCGACATTTTGTCAAAAATCCTGTATGCCTTCCTGGAAAGCAGCATCAACTTCAGTAGCCTCAGGGTTCCCTTCTGTGTTCCCGTCTTTCCGTTATGTCGGGCTGTCTTTGGCTTTGAAGTGGTTCTTCCTGGGTCCCTCGTGCCTTGTTCCAGGCTGGAATAGGTTGTTTTATTGTATCAGGAGGAAGCAAGCTCAATATGAGCCCAGAGAGTGAAGGAAAGGCAGGGATGTGCCACAAGGCATTAACAGTGCTGGTTACTGATCTTCCTTGACTTGCTGTGCTGCTGTAGAGACCCCCAATCTACTTCCTAGAACAGATAATGTGCCAGGGTATCCTTGAGCTAGATTTTTAAGCCGTTCCCTGCAAAACATCGTAGGGCTAGCCTCAAGTTGCACTAGGGGAGGTTCAGATTAGACATCAGGAAAAATTTCTTCACTGGAAGGGTTATTGGGCACTGGAACGGGCTGCCCAAGGAAGATGGTGGAGTCCCCATTCCTGGAGGTATTTAAAAGACGAGTAGATGAAGTGCTCAGGGATATGGTCTAGTAGAAGACAGGTACAGTTGGACCTGATGACCTCAAAGGTCTTTTCCAACCAAGCAATTCTGTGATTCTATGATTTTTGTAATGGTTTAAGTCACATTTAGAATGCTTGTTTTTCAAGAAAACTCAGTGTCTTGGTCGTGGACTTTGTACTGCTGAGCTCTGCTGGCACATGAAGACATTCAGCCTAATCTGAAGTCTCAAAGACTAATTGTATCTATGGGTAGGTGTGACAGAAGCCTCAAAGTCTGTCTTCGGGATCATAAAGGCTCCCTTTGCACTCAGACTGAGTACATCCCAAAGTAGTAGGCGGGTGTTATTAAAAAAGTGCTATTTTAAGCAACTATGATGAATAGAAGACTCTTTAAATGTTGTGAGTTACATAAATCTGTCTATTCAGCCTCGAGGAGGTGGAGTTTTCCGGATTGCACTGGGTTGTGGTTATAACCATCCATCTGCATGTCTTGTTTTTTAAAATGAATGCTTCCATATACTGTTTGTATTGCATCTTCCTGCTAGGTTCTCTCCAAGCTTTGCATATGTGCCAGGTTTTAGAAAGCGATGTTCCAGATTTACTGTCCCATATAGATGGATCATATTTTATTTAACATGTGACCACACAAACTTTAAAGTTTTAAAAGCGCTTGCTTGCCCAATTTCTTCTAGCATTTGCTTGACTTGTTTTTTTAGATAATGCTAATTAATACCGTATCTTTAGTGTAGCTCTTAGATGGATTAAGGAGAAAAGTTTTGTTTCCAACTACTGTAGAAAAAGAGGTAAGCTTCTAACATATCAGGTGATTGTGTGATCCCAACCTTATATACAATACACAATGTAATTTTCTGCTGGTAGGCTGATGAAAGGTAATCACAGGGTTCTGTCTAGGCTTGCTTCTCCCAGCTACACTGGAATAAAATGTGGTTTACCTGGCCTCTCACTTTAAGAATCAAAGTATTCTTTCCTCTTGTGAAAACACAGTCTTTGTCTGTAAGGTACAGAGCTGGTCATCAGAATTCTTAGGCTGTAGTCTCCTCCTGTGGTCACAGGAGGTCTGCCTTCCTCAGTGATTATCTTTTTATTCTGATGTTGCTGGGGTTTTTTTCTCCCTCTTTCCTCCTTTGGACTGTTCTATTATGGTCCTGCTGTAGCTGCTGAGGTTTCTGAGAATAGATTCATTAGTACATTAATATATAAATGAGATGGTTGTGGGTTAATTTCGGTCTGCGTGGTTGTCTTCTTTGCTTCTCTTGTGTTCTGTTTGGTTACAGCAGACAGCAAATCACTCTTTTACATTGCACAGTGACAGGTTTGAATATATAAAAGTTAATCCCCGAAAAGAAGCATTCAAGAAAAAAAACAAATTCTCTGCAACCTCAGTCCTTCCTTGGAAAAAGGGCTTTGCAGAAGTTTCCAGAAGATATGGAAAGTACTGAGATCACTGTCTGAAAAAGAAAATGATACTGTTACTGCACTAAACTATTTTCTCCTGTTTCTTAGAATCCTGGTGGCAGTGACCTTGTGTATTTGCAGAATCTTTGATTTGAATCGATTAAGAACATTCACTTACATGCCTGACTCAGGTTTTTGTTGACTATAGATAGTCTTGCCCATCACTTGAATTCTTCCTGGCTTCTTGTTGGAACACAGTAGCTTTTTTTAACCTCAAGTTACAAAGTGATATGGATGATACCTCCAGTAAAAAAATATTAAGATAAGAATAAGAAACCAAGGTAGAACTTGGTAGAATAGGCTGCAAGGGCTTTTTCTAGAGTGCTATAGAAGGCAGTTAGCAAGAGTCAGCACACGAAGGTGCTAGTTGAAAATGTCAAATTAGGAAGTTATAAACATGTAGAAAAAGGGCAAGAGGGCACTTTATTTTTCCAGATAACCACAATGATGATGTGATCTGGAATATCCTGAAGCTGACTGTAGCTGTCCCAAAAGGTTTCAAATCTTTCAGTCAGCAGTTTGAGTAGTCAGTTCTTGGATATGCGTGACTTTTCTTTTTTTCTTAACCCAGAGGACTGCTTGTTCAGGCAGTTGGTTAATAAATTGGTGGCAGAGCTATTAATAATGAAATACAAAAAGAGCTACTGATCACAGAATAGCTCATGTACTCTGGATGGTAAATTGGTACACAAACAAGATTGATCTGAGGGGAACTGATTACTGCTGGAAGGAGATCTATCAGTTTCTCAAGTGGACTTCCCCTAAAAGGGATCAGTTGGCTTTCTAGGTGACATAGGTAGTATCTTTGTACAGTACATTGCCACTGGGTGTGTATGGACTGAAATTCCCTAGGTGCTTTGCATGCCACTGTAGTAATGCAAGAAGTACATGCTATGGCCAGAGCTTATCTGCAATTATTTTCTGCTTGAGCTGCATTACTGGAGGCTTCAGAGTGGGTGAAAACAAGTACTGTTGTCTAAGCCTTTCATTATGTAACAGAAAAAGTAGGTAGTTTGGTTTGGCATTTCTGATGATGTTGGGTGTTGCTGGTGTTGTTATTATTATTAATATTTAATCCTCTCTGAAATTGCTGGCAGCCATGAGAACAGTTGCAATAGTAGTTTTCATTCTGTACCACTGCTCTCATTGTCTGTGGACACCATTAACTAAATAAAGACATTTTAAAAAACTGGGTATAAAATGATTAATTCAGATGCTGAGTTCCTGCTGAATAATTTGGGGTGCTGTTTGCTGGTCTGTTTGGTTTATGCTGACAGTCTCTGTTCTGGTGCAGGGCCACCTGAACAGAAAGTTTCATGGCTTCTTTCACGTACAGTACAATGTGCACGTGGTATTTCTCTTGAATACTCCTACTAAGAAACTTTCCCTTTCTCTGCATCCCTTAACTTCCCAGATCAAAGGACTAGAATGAGGTTGGGGTGAAATATGGGTGAGCAGTAGTTCCTCATGTTTCCATGGCAGCTCTCAAGTTCCCTTAGGTGACCTGGCATGGCCTGAGCTTTGCAGACTGGCTTATCATCAGAGTGCTTCACAGGAATTAAAGCAGTATTAAGTCCGAGAGAGGGAATAGTTGAACTACTCTGTGATTCAAAAGGTCTGAGCTAAAAGCTAGGCATTGAACTTACGGTCCTTCTGAAATGGGTGTTTCTTTGTGCCCCTGGGAAGTTACTGTCTCCCTGTCTTGGAGTGTTTTTGCACTCCAAAAATGAGATCCATTCTACTCCTGTTTGTTGTTTTTTGTGTCTCTTCATACAAGTTTTCAAGGCCTGGAACTGTCTCTTGGTGTATATAGGAGCACTGACTAGCACAGCTAGTCCTGAACACAGCAGGGGCTTTTAAAAAACAGTTATAACACAACTAATGAGTAATTCCTTCCATCAGAACAGGGCTGCTCACAACTGAGATGGAAGAGATGGCAGCACCCCTGTCTCCAAGAAAAAGCTTGCTGTTGAAGAGGTTTGAGGGCATAGGGTGATAGTCAAAAATTAGAAGGATTTCTGGGGTTTGCAGCAGGGATGTGAGTTTTGTCATTTGTCCATCTGCACCTTTTGTTGAAGTGGATGGTCTGGTGTTGGTTCAGCTAGGGAAGCTTTGGTAGAATTTTGAAACAATTTTTTTTTGTTTGCGAAGTGTAGAGCTCAGATATCTGGACTGCTTTTACAAATGTAAAACTCCATCTCAAAATTTTGGTATTAATTTCAGAGGAAAATTTATAGTTGTTCTTGTTCTTACGGGGGAAAACTCAGCCAAGGTATCTGCAGACTAAAAGTAATGTCTTGCAACTCCATAGTGACTTTCACTGGAGTCTCTCAAGATAGAATCATAGAATGTCCTGAGTTGGAAGGGACCCACAAATATGATCGAGTCCAACTTCTGCCCCTGCACAGGACAACCCCAACGTTCACAACATGTGTCTGAGGGTGTGGTCCAGATGCTTCTTGAATACTGTCAGGCTTGGTGTCCTGACTGCTTCCCTGGGGAGCTGTTCCAGAGCTCCCCCATCCTCTGAGCCAAGAACCTTTTCCTGATATCCAAGCTAACCCTCCCCTGGCACATCTTCCTGCCATTCCCTCAGGTCCTATCACTGGTCACCAGAGAGAAGAGATCAGCGCCTGCTCCTCCTTCCTTCCTTGTAAGGAAGCTGTAGGCTATGATGAGGTCTCCCCTCAGTCTCATGTGTTACTAACATGAATGAATGAAATTTCCTAATATCCCCTGCAGCAGTATTTTTTTATCCTTGTTATAATTGTGAATTAGTAAATAGATGAAGTTCTGGGTGCCTTAAAGGCACTGGAAAAGCATCAGTAGGACAAATGTTTCACCTTTAAAGCTTAAAGAAAAGTAACTAATAGTCAAATTTACGGTTATACATTGTTTTCTGATGTCTTGAGGGGTTAGTTGCTTTTCAGTTGTTAAATGCTTCCTTTTTGCAACTTGTCAAGTAAATAAATGCCCCTCATTGCACCCAGATAATACAACAAGATAGCTAGATATTTAATCTTTATTATTCTTTTGCAACTAACTTACATTTGGTATGTCAGTTATCCTCAAGACTTCACCATCTTATGTAGTTTACACTTAACTCTGAAGTGTGGCTGCTTGCTCTTATCTAAATTCAACCCATTGGCAATGGCAGATAGACACACAAATATGACAGTAAATAAGTTTCTGAGCAAGGCGGTTTTTAGAATGAAGCATCCACCACAAGCACCAAGACCAGTGAAAATGCTATCTCAGGCTGGCAAATGTGCCACGCTTGCTGCCCACAGCAGAGTCTGCGGAGAGTTGGTGCAGCACCTTTGGGCTGCCAGAGAGGAGGAGTGGTAGGGAACATGTGGGAGTAATGTGCCTCAGGGGATGGAGGGTGAGGAGGAGACAGTGTAACAACTTCTACAGACTTGTGAGATTCCAAAAAAACTGCCAACACTGGAGTGTGGAACATAGTTTTAGGTCTGTTAACAGAACTTCCGAAAGATATAGGGCCTCAGACTAGTAGTTCAGAGGTAGGCTGACTTTAAAATAAACAGAAAAGCAGATGGATTATCTTTTTTTTTTTCTTTTTACTGTTGCAAAACTATCTGATTCTGGAAGGAGGTGAGCATCAGATGCACTTTTTACAGCCTTGCAAATGAAATTTTGCTGCTGTTTCCTGGATCAAATCATTCAATTTGCTGAACAAACTTTCTCAGCTATGCTGTTTCAAGTACCTAACTGTATGCATACAGACCTGGCTCAGTTAAACACGTGAGAAACTTGCCAGGATGGCCAGTAAGTGGTTGGAGGAATAAATATTTTGCCAATAAGAGAAGACAACCTGAAGTCTGGATCAAACACACAGTGCTCAAGAGATGGAAGATTAGGCCAAATATCATAAAAGTTTTCAGTGCAGGCTTTCCAGATTCTTGAGAACCTGTGTGTTAGTTTGTTTTGTGATAAAGATGAAAAGATGAGGGGTATTTAGTGTGTGTGTGTGTGTACCTGCACGTGTATTTGCTGGGGGGTGGTTGGTTTGATTAATTTTTAGTGATACGTGGCAAGTAAAAAAGACTTTCTGATAACACTGACTCCCCTGGATATGTGTGTAAGGCCACTGATACAGACTCCATGTTTGTACATGATGTTGCTGCAGCTCATGTGGAATGCAAAGACAGAGAAAATGTGTCCCACTGTCAACAGGAGTCTCTGTTCTGGATTGATCTGTGAAGTGTAAGTTGAAGGAAACCTATTGCATTCTCTTTAACATTGACCTGCTTTTGTATGTAGAAACTTTCTGAAATAGTTTTCAACAGACAGCCCCATGTTTCAGGGCAAAATGTGCTGTTCCCCAGCTAAAGATCTTATAGTGGCAACAGCACCATCTTATATAGATTTTTCTCTCTGTAATAAAGACAGAAGGCTTAGCGCTGCATTTGGACATGATTTAGTGGGCCTTGAATTGATGCAGGAGTAGCAAATTGTGTTTTGCAGCAGCATGAAACTGAGGAACACAAGCCATGTTGGAGCTGAGGCAGCTAGGGGTTGAAGTGCATACATCAAAAATGATTGGCTAGAGTTTGGAAGGAGTATGGCCTGCAAACAAAACATGCAAAGCAAGCTGAGGCAAGCTAGTCCTTGTGGTATCACACGCAAGATCATCTGTGACCACAGGTTAAGCTTTTGGTTTTGGATGGGAACTTCTGTGGAGGATATGTCAGAGTGATCAGCTGAGGTTGCTCCCACAGTAACAGAAGTGTTAAGGTATTTCTTAGCTTGAATAAGCATTACAGGAGATGCTTGTCTAGTGTTGTATTCTGCATGACAGAGGCTGTGCTGCTTTTATCATTTTATCTCTTGCTGATGGCTTATGCAGGAATCAGTATTCTCTGCAGCTCCCAGCTGCAACCAGCAGTGTGGGATATGACTGGTGCTAAAATCCCCTGAAAGTAAAGCCAATGGCAGAACTGTCATGGTGGGAAGAGAAGGGAGAGGCACTTACCCTACCTGCCTTACACAGCTCTTGTACTGCAAAAGAATCTTATTTTTTTTTCCCAAAAGGGCTTATCACCATCTGCCTGCTTATCACCCTTTGCTCACTACAGAGGAAGTTCAGGTGCCTTGCTTAGACAAAGTAGTTGGCTTTAGACAAGGCAGTCAGCTTTCTGATGGCTAAAGTTCAGCCAGACAAATTCCATGTGTGTGGTGGAATTTACATTTTTTTGTTTGTTCACTGTTAATGTGTGTTCCGTTCTTGTGACAAGGATGTAGCTTGTCCTTAAAAGGAGAAAGACATTTGCTTGTTTGCCTGAGGCTGGCGAGTAGGAAGCTGGCTAGTGCTTTCTGAACCAGTTGGCAGCTGCAAGGTGAAAGAGGGACCATCACTTCCATGACAGCGGTGAAACACAGAGAACTGCAGAAGAAAAAAGCTTTGCATGAGCAAGGTGGGGAAGGCAGAGGCAGGGAGACCAAGTAAACATAAAGCTTTCAGAAAGGGTGATGAATGAGAAAAGCTGAGGAAAGCAAGAAGCAGATGCAGTCAGGACTTGCATAGAGAAGGAAAACAAGGTGTTATACTGCTTAGAGGGGCCTGTGCAGTTTGTTGCAGCCCAAGAAGTCTTCTGAGCACTGCTGGCCTGAAAGCAAACGTGTAAGAATGATCCTGTCCCAGGAGCACACTATGGGTAGGAGAGGGTTTGTTCACAAACTGTCTTACTGTTATTCTGCTTCACACAAGAGGGCCAGTAATGAGTTTTCAAAGTTCCCTTGTTCTTGTTCATGTTCAAGCAGAACAAAGTTTTAGGCTGCAAAAGCTCCTTTGAGTGTTTTTGGTCACTTCAGAGTTTGTCCTGTTTCACCTTGAGGAGGGAGGGAATGCTTGCCATGCAGTGTCAGTGGTTGCCTCTCTGGCTTTTGCTTGAATGCCATTTAAGCAACAACAAAGCGTGCAGAAATGTTTAAGGGCAGCAGCTTTTCGGCCCTTCTAGAAACACCATTAAGTATTCAGGACAGATGCCAAATTTTCTTGAAATCTGCAGTTTTGGCTGGAATATATATTACTGTTCTATAACTTCCCATGCAGCCCACGAAAAAAAGAAAAGCCATTTGAAGGAAAAGCTGGTAATGAGCTTTACTCATGAGTGTGTTTATGCTTTTTCTGTCTGATTTAGACATATTACTGGAATCAGTGACATTTCTGTTTACCTTCAATTGTATAGAAATGGAGAGAAAGTTTGTAGCATGTGCCAAGTACTTCATGCAGGCAATGTTGCACTGTGCACAGTTGTATGATGGAGACAAACATGAAGTAGATGATGCGTCTGTATCTTGCGTAGGACAAGAATCTTTAAAGGTCTAGCTGTAGATCAAAGCCCAGCCTGTAGGGTGTGATCAAATAGCCTGCTGAATAAGACCAAAGAGGGTGAAGCCTTTTGGTACAGCAGCCCTGGTTTGTTTTGGCGCAGACAGTGTTTTCTTCATGTAAGGGGCAAGTTCATGACATCCCCTTTTCAACATGCACGTGAAGTTCCAATGCACATGTTACTCCCCCCTTATGGATGTGGTAGAGCTTTGGCTGCTCTTAACTCCTCCATCATCACACGCTCAACTGCTTTCAAAAAGATTTTGAAAACCGGTATGCAAAACACTTAGTCCAGGAACTAGACTCAGCAGAGAGCTTAGGAAAAAGAGGTTTAAAAGGGGATGAAGCGCTGTAGGGGAACCAACCCCAGCTATTATATTTGTATCTCCCTGTTGTTGCAGATGAGGAGCTATAAATAAAATGCTTGGCAAGTTTCCTGTCATGGAGCAGAAGAGTGTATATTAGTACTTGCTCTGAGGAGCAAGTATATATGTGTGAGGAGCCTGTATATGATCCATACAGCTCTTTGTATCTCTATCATTTACAGAGGCCTTACCCCCTGAAGGTTCCTTGGTGTACTAAGAAGCAATGGAACAGTAAAAAATTGACAATTATTGTCCTTTTTTGGCTATGTTAGTATAAGCAGAGACTGCTTTATCTCTCATCTTCTTTATTAACTGATGGCAGGAAATGCTTATTTAGAGTCTTATTAGTGAGGTGCTAACGCTGTAAAGTGCTGGAGGACCTCCCTTTGTGTAATTCTGATCTATTTCTTTTTTGGGGGCCCCTCACTGTAAGAAAGACATTGAGGCATTGAAGCATGTCCAGAGAAGGGCAATAAAGCTGGTGAAGGGGCTGGAGAACAGGTCTTATGAGGAGCGGCTGAGGGAACTGGGGTGGTTTAGCCTGGAGAAAAGGAGGCTGAGAGGAGACCTTATCACTGTCTACATCTGCCTGAAAGGAGGTTGTAGCGAGTTGCGTGTTGGTCTCTTCTCCCAGGTAACAAGTGATGAGAGGGAATGACCTCAAGTTGTGCCAGGGGAGGTTCAGATTAGAGAGCAGGAAAAAATTCTTCACCAAAAGGGTTCTCAGGCACTGGCAGAGGCTGCTCAGGGAGGTGGTGGAGTCACCACCCCTGGAGGTATTTAAAAGATAGGTAGAGGAGGTTCTGAGGGGTATAGTTTAGTGGTGGAAAGGTATGGTTGGACTCGATGGTCTTAAAGGTCTTTTCCAACCAAACAATTCTAATGGAGTCCCAGGCAGAACAGAATGAGTTCCTTTTTGGGCAAGAGAGCTGATGAGTTTCAGGAGGGCACAGAATGCATAGCAGCCCATGTTGCAAAATTGAAGTAAGACAGGAGATTGTGTACTGCAACAGTAACAACTTTTGCCACTGTTAATAAGAGAGAAAGAGTCCAAGAGAAGAAGAAACATGAGGTCTTTTGTGAAGCTGTGAAGTAGAAATAAGAGTTTAGACAAATGTTAAGTCTGGAGGTCATAGCTGCTTTTAAAAGTAGGAAAAAGTGGATTTGGTGGAGAAGATGGGCCAAGGGAAAGCTTGGGAAAGTTTCGTAAGAAGCATTTTTTGGCCTGTCAGATGATGGTGCAAAAGAGTCTGATGGGGATGACGTAAACAGAATGGGAAATACCAAGGTTTAGATTTTTAGATTTGAGTTGGTTTGTGCTGAACTATTTCGAAAGGTTTCATAGCCATGATAATTCTTTCTAATATGCCCCAACTTTCCTTAAAATAATGGAAAGCTTAGTGCTTTTGCCAGCTTTCCAACAGCTGGTTGTTACGGGAATCAACATTTTTATCAAGGAAGGCTAGATTAAAATGTTACATAGCTACAGTTAACTAGCATGTGGCTTTGTTTCTTCAGCAGACTTTGTTATCACAGGCCTTTAATGAGGGCCGTGTAGAGGATGGGTTTTTTTTCTCCCTCCTTAGAGCACTTTTTTTTTTTAAGTGAAATTCTTGAACTTTCCTCTGAAGCAAAATTTGTTTACTGTTGAGTGTATCTTATTCAAATATCCTTGACATCCATATCAAAAGATCCTGTATAACCTGTTAACTACAAACAGTGACAATGGGGAACTGGAAGTTCCCCTTGTAGCACATTTTGCATTAAACAGACTCCAAGCATTAAAGCAGTTTTAGTGTCTTCTGGGTGGGTAACAGATCTAGGTTACTAGGTAAGAGATCACCATAACTGTTCATTGTTAATACAAGGAAATATCTGGGACTTGCAGGGCTAAGAGAAGACCTTGTCCTTACAATCCAGTTGTCTTAGTTTAATAATGAGGCAGAACAGGTGGGTGAAGCTGGAAAGTGGCTAAAGGGCTAGAGGGAGGATCCAAGGAGATACAGGCCTGTCAGTCTAACCTTGGTGCTGGGGGAGGTTATGGAGTTGATCATCTTGAGTGCCATCACACAGCACACACAAGACAACTGGGTGATCAGGCCCAGTCATCATGGGTTTATGGAAGGCAAGTCCTGCCAAATTAACCTTATCTCCTTCTATGACAAGGTGACCTGCTTAAAGTATGGGGGAAAGGCTGGGGATATATTGTACCTGGACTCAGTAAAGCATTTGACACTGTTTCTCACAATGTTCTGCTTGAGAAGCTGGCTGCCATTGGCCTAGACTGACGCACCCTCTCCTGGGCTAAAAACTGGTTGGATGGCCAGGCCCAAAGAGTGGTGGTAAATGGAGTCAAATCCAGCTGGAGACTGGTCACAAGTGGTATTCACCAGGGCTAAGTGCTGGATCCAGTCCTGTTCAATATGTTTATCAATGATCTGGATGAGGGGATCGAGTGTACCCTTAGTATGTTCACAGATGACACTAAGCTGGGAGGAGGTGTTGGTCTGCTGGAGGGCAGAGAGGCTCTTCAGAGGCATCTGAACAGGCTGGATTGATGGACTGAGACCAGGGTATGAGGTTTAACAAGGCCAGGTGCTGGGTCCTGCATTTGGGACAGAACAACCCCATGCAGTGCTAAGGGCTTGGGGAAGAGTGGCTGAAAAGCTGCCTGGAGGAGAAGGACTTCGGGGTGTTGGTCAACAGTGCCTGAACATGAGCCAGCAGCGGCCGAGGTGGCCAAGAAGGCCAATGGCATCTTGGCCTGTGTCAGAAACAGTGTGGCCAGCAGGACCAGGGAAGAGAATGTGCCCCAGTACTCAGCACTGGTGAGGCTGCACCTTAAATCCTGTGTTCAGTTTTGGGCCTCTCATTGCAACAAGGGCATTGAGGTGCTGGAGTGTGTCCAGAGAAGGGCAGTGAAGCTGATGAAGAGCCTGAAGAATAAGTCTTATGAGGAGTAGCTGAGGAGACTGGGGTTGTTTAGCCTGGAGGCTGAGGGGAGACCTTATCGCTGTCTACAACTGCCTGAAAGGAGGTTGTAGCAAGGTGGGTGTTGGTCTGTTCTCCCAAGTAACAAGTGATAAGGCAAGAGGGAATGGCCTCAAGCTGCACAGGGGATGTTCAGATTGGACATTAGGAAAAATTTCTTCACCGAAAGGGTTATCAGGACTGACACAGGCTGCCCAGGGAGGTGGTGGAGTCACCATCCCTGGAGGCATTTAAAAGACAGGTAGATGAAGTGCTTAGAGATGTGGTTTAATAGTGGACAGGTGCGTTTGGGCTCAATGATCTCAAAGGTCTTTTTCAACCTAGGGATTCTATGATTCCATGATTCTATGATTGTTAGATAATGCTTTTGTGAGGTCTTTTTGAACTAGCTTAGAATATTCACTGCTGTTCCAGAAGGGAGTGTGCATTGTGCAAATAGTTCCCATCTATATGTGTGCAAAGTTTTCCAGGTCAGCCAAGAGCTGCTACTGAAGTCACTCTGAACCCACTGACACTGAAAGTTAAGAAATGTCTGAACGATCCAGTCTGGTGCCTTGGCTGTGGAGGCAGTAACCTCCAGCTGTGACACTGAAACAAACACCCGGGAGTGGCGCAGTAAAAGTGCATTGGCCACTGCCGAAGTGATAACACCCTAACAGACCTTTTAGGCCTTTTTAGAAAGGGGCTGATGTTGGCTCTGTTGGCAAGGAAAAATACTTTTGTTTTATTTTATTTGTTAGCTTGTCACTGGCCTGTCCCCTCAGAGGCAGCAATGCCCAGGAAACACTCATAGAAGAAAGTCCAAAGGGTTTTAAGGAGGGAAAGCTAGGTTAATGCCATCACCACTTAATTTTAAAAGCAAGTACACCGTGGATGATATAGTCTTGAAGAAGAGCTCCTGGGTGCTAGAGAGGCCAACAAGGTGTAGCACATTTGGCATAGGAAGGGGGTTAACAGACAACACCACAAGATGATAGTGCAGAGAAGTACAGCAGGACTGGGTTGTGGCTTGAAAGGAAGGGCATAGCAGAGGAGAGAGCCAATGAAAGCAATCCTCTGCAGTATGAGATAGGAGATACACCCTCACGAAGAGTTGGTGTTGTCTCAGGATCTGAGTAGCATCTGCTGTAGTAAGAGAAACGCTCTGAGTGACCAAGGAAGTATTTGGCATCATAGATGAAGAAGAGTACAGAAATGTCAACTTCAATAGAGAAAGATAGAGAGGGAGTTTGGACTTAACTGATCCTGAGAAAGGACCAAATGTTGGCACTAGGAACAGTATCAGAGAAGCACTGCAGAGGGAATGACTGAGAAGTTGTTCAATAGCTGGGCTTCATGAATATCAGGTTCTGAGGCAGAGGCCAGTGTTATGGGAGTCAGTCTGCAAGGTGATTTGCTCATCTGCTCACTAAGGACAGCACATTCTGTGCTTGAGAGCTGCAATGTTCTTTACATGAGCTAATTGCATTAATACAAGTGCTAGGAAGGTGTATCTGTAATATGAAAGTTCCTGCATTTCACCTGAGGTGGCTTGATTGGCCAGGGTTTCAGGCAGCTGATTTTCTTAGTCTTAGCCATGATTTCTCAAGTTATGTATGTGTGTAGCACAAGCTGAAATTTCCCTCTTCATCTTTTTTTGTAGTGTACCACACATATATTAGTAGCACAATAATGTTTTACTTTGTAAGATTCTCTTGCATCCACAATATGAAAGAACAGTGTGATTCACAAAGATCTTCACGTTTTCTTGTGTTCAATAGGAAATAGCCCGTCATCTCCGACCTGGAACTCTGCGTGCTGTCTTTGGGAAAAATAAGGTTCAGAATGCTGTCCACTGCACAGACCTACCTGAAGATGGGCCTTTGGAGGTAAGACCTGCTAGGCAAACGTGTGCTTTTATATCAGAGGAAGTTTAAAAGTGAAAAGCTATACTTGACACTTTTAAAGGCTGTTAAAGTGTTTTATCCATGGAGTAGTTGTGTTGCAGACCAGTGATCAACTAGAAACAAAACCAGAGAGTTTATTAAGGGCATTTAAATAGATTAATTCTGATTCTGTAAAAATTCATTCACGCAGTTTTCTTGAGTGAATATAATATGATAAAGCATTTCATGAAATGCAATTCAAGAGTCTTCTCGTTGGCTGAATGTATCCTTGCGACTGAATGTCAACATCTAACAGTACTTCTGCAAGGACACTATCTTCCTTGGGTAGCAACCATGACTCCTGATCTGCATTGTCTCTATGGTGAGCTTGTGTGAGGCTTGGAATATTACAGGCAGTAGGGGTTCAAGTTCTCCGGATAGGGTCTAGATCATAGAATCATAGAATAACCAGGTTGGAAGAGACCCACCGGATGATCGAGTCCAACCATTCCTATCAAACACTAAACCATGCCCCTTAGCACCTCATCCACCCATGCCTTAAACACCTCCAGGGAAGGTGAATCAACCACCTCCCTGGGTAGCCTGTTCCAGTGCCCAATGACCCTTTCTGTGAAAATTTTTTTCCTAATATCCAGCCTAAATCTCCCCTGGTGGAGCTTGAGGCCATTCCCTCTTGTCCTGTCCCCTGTCACTTGGGAGAAGAGGCCAGCACCCTCCTCTCTACAACGTCCTTTCAGGTAGTTGTAGAGAGCAATGAGGTCTCCCCTCAGCCTCCTCTTCTCCAGGCTAAACAACCCCAGCTCTCTCAGCTGTTCCTCATAAGGCCTGTTCTCCAGCCCCTTCACCAGCTTTGTTGCTCTTCTCTGGACTCGCTCCAGGGCCTCAACATCCTTCTTGTGGTGAGGGGCCCAGAACTGAACACAGTATTTGAGGAGCAGTCTCACCAGTGCCGAGTACAGAGGGAGAATAACCTCCCTGGACCTGCTGGTCACGCCATTTCTGATACAAGCCAAGATGCCATTGGCCTTCTTGGCCACCTGGGCACACTGCTGGCTCATGTTCATTCGCTGTCAACCAACACCCCTTGGTCCTTCTCCTCCAGGCAGCTTTCTAGCCAGACTTCTCCTAGTCTGTAGCACTGCACAGGGTTGTTGTGCCCCAAGTGCAGGACCCGGCATTTGGCCTTATTAAACCTCATGCCATTGGACTCTGCCCAGCGGTCCAGCCTGTTCAGATCCCTTTGCAGAGCCTCCCTACCCTCCAGCAGATCCACACTTCCACCCAGCTTAGTGTCATCTGCAAACTTGCTAAGGGTGAACTCAATGCCTTCATCCAGGTCATTGATAAAGACACTGAACAGATCTATTTGTAGACAGTCATAATTATGCATAAATCGCTATTTCCTGACTTTTATATTAACTTACTAATTATTATCTGATTTGTGGTTTGTACGCTTTCATTAAAGTCCAATAAACTGGGAAATTCTTAAATTAAGAGAGTTTATAAAGATACAAGTATTCACTCTGAAAACCAGAAAAAGCTTGCTTAATTCCATGCCTCAGAACTAAGGCCTGTACGATGGAGTTGAAGGGGTGTGTAAGCGTTTCTTGGATGGATCCCTGCTCCAAGGCAGATATTTTTCCAGTGCTCAGAGCTTCTGTTTTGCTGGTTACATGTATTTCTGTGTGTTGTGCTGTCAGACCATAGCAGAATGATAGAGCAGCAAGATTTTTTATAGCCTGGATATGTTTACACTGCCAAAATAGTGTTTTCATTGAGGGGTGAGGAAAGGCCAACTATGTCACCATCTCCCCTCATGAAATAAAATCGGATCTGTGGGTTAAAGTGCTGTTTGCCAGGAAATTGCATCTACTTTAAGGAACAGACTAGTGAAATTCAACTGAGAATAGCAGTATCAACAAAGTTTCAGCTTTTAAAACTATTTCCAAGCTGTCATTAAAAGTTGACAACTTTTAGTTTCTGCTCAAAGGGACTGGATTTAAACACAAAAATGGATATTTGTCACCACGTGCCTAAAATCCCTCAGTCATGGCTTTTCGATGGCAGCAAAGAGAAGGTGTAGCCTGCAAGGGAAAGATGGGAATCTCACCAACACGGGCAGAGCACTTTAGTCCTTCAGGAGAATTCGCTCTCTCTCATGTCTGCAGTCTGTCTCCTTTATGCTGGTGCAAAGCACCTTATAACTCCATTTTGCTGGTTGTTTAAATTGAGTTTACAGCTACTATAAGTGAGATGACTGGGATCCTCTCCAAGGTCTCCACTTCTTGTGTTTATGAGTCCCACAGCTGAGTCATAAGCTCAGTTCTTGATCTAGTGTTACTGTGGCTATGTACTTTGCAGTTCCTGTTGCAGACTGGTCATTTTAAGTTGTTTATTAGTCGGATTTTTTTTTTTAGGGGGTGGGCATAACTGTACACTCAATGCTGCTCTTCCTCTGTCAGTAGTTTCTTTGTAACAGTTCAGGTTAACGTAGCAGTTGTAAAGGACATTGATCAATGCTACTTAATGAGTCAATAAAGCAGTGAATGTTTCATTCTGATTGTACGGTAAATAAATATACTATAAACTATAGAAACCTTTTTAGTGCTAGAACTTTAATTCTCGGAGTATCTCTAGATCTGTGTTCTGCAATACATTTAGTTGCGTGAAAACTTAGGTAAGCAAAATAAAAGATAGCCCTCTGGATTTGTGTAAGTGCAAGGACTTGTCACATCTGGTGAAGAGGAAATGATACAGTATATGTGGAGATTGTCCTTGGGAAGGTCCATGAGCTTTTCTGTGAGCGGAGTTCAAATCCAGTCACAGAGGTCTTGTTTGCTGGCAAGCAGAAACCAGACCTTCCTTCCCTGCAGCCCCAGAACTCTAACAGCACTCTATGTGCTCGGCTAGAGCAGAGGGACTGTGGGGCGTGCAAGACAAGCATAGAAGAAAAATGAGCCAGACCAACATTTTTAGGAAATATACTGTCCAGTAAATGGTAGTGAATGTTTCATTATTTAATGGATAACTGAATGTTTTAATATGCTAAGTTGAGTAATTATTCATAGCCTCAGAGGAGCTGAACTCAGAGATAGGTAGGGCATTTGCCACTGGGGAGGATGGACTTGGCTATGTTAGCTCCCCCTCATAGGTAGCAGGGGAACTTACTTCTTTTGACACGGAGTTAGTCTGTGTTCATTATGTCTGTATTTTGGTAGGAGAGGTTATTGCTGCTTAGATGTTAATGCTGCTCTTCCTATGAAAGCTTTATGCTATCATTGTGGGACAGCTGATTAGTAGAGGAGGCTGGAGTAAATTTCAGAGAAAAATAGGACCTACTAGGTTTACTCTACAAAGGTAAACAATCCTTTTTAAAAACCCAAAGAAAATTAACTCATTGCTACCCATCTCTTTCCATTCTTCAGGTGGCATTGTTTTTGTACAGTGTTAATACTTTGCTATATTATTACCCAGTATAGCTCAGAAAAACAGCCTATATGCAAATTCTTGCGCTCCTGTTTTGCTGGTGAGAGGCAAGTTTGGCAATCTAAATTCTGACACAAGAGCTAGCAACTCCAGAGTTTCACTTGTAACTCTGGTGCTGGTTTTATCTGAGGTTGGCTAAGCTGTATTTCAAATTTTGGCTCTGAAATTCTACATTGAAATGTTCAGATTTCTATTTCTTGTCTCCAAAATAAAATACTAAATGAAACACATTTTAGAATTCAAACTTACAATATTCTTACAAATAACAATACAAAATTTCTAACACTTGTTTTCTCCCGAGTTCCCACTACGTACACATTGACAGGATTTGGTTGGTGGGGTTTGGTGCTTCGGGGGATTTTGGGGGTTTCTTTGTTTAATTTGAGGCTCTTGTTTGTTTGGGTTTGGGTTGGTGATTGTTGTTGTTGGGTTGGTTTGGGTTTTTTTCCAGGACAGAAAATAGCTCAATTTCTTTTCTGAAACCCAGGAAGCTAAAGAGAGGAAGCTGTGATATAAGCTTTCTGAAACTCTTGGTGAGCCAGAGAGGTGGGCCTTAGGTGTTACAGCCCAAAAGCAAGCAGAGCCAGTCTGATGCACCATGAGTGAAGATGTTTACTATCATTGATTCAGAGCTCCTGCATAACCCTGACCACATTTAATGGCTGAATCATCCTTTTCCAGAAGCTCCCATTTTCAATAGAGCCTCTCTTTACAGCTCTCAGGGCTGCAGAGTGGAAGTCCCAGTATCTGTGAGCTTGAATTGAGCCCAGTGGGTATGTACAAAGAAAGCCTTCGCTGTTTCTGTTGGCTGGCACGCAGAGTACTTATGCTGTCAATCCTAAAGCAGGTTGTTAGAGGTCTTTGCCACAGTCGTGACTCTGTTGTCACCACATGTTCAGTGTGCTCCTCTGCAAGGTCAGTGATGCCCAAAGGACCTTGGAAACACGGTGCTCAAAAGGACTGCTGCTGTTGCTGCTTTGTGGATAGCTAGCTGAATAGTTTGGCCTGTGTATTAATAGGTTTTGTGACTTTTAAACTTCCAGAAAGAAAGGGAGATGGAAAGGGGAGATATCTGGTTAACATACTGTCCTAGCATGGGCCTTACATGCACAGTATTTATGGAAGCACAAGAAAGGCATGTTCCTGTGTGGAAGGGAACACACTGGTGCTTTCCTGAGGACTCCGTTGGGTATCCTTAGTGCTGGATAAGGCTATTCTTTTTCACCCTTCTCCGCAGTTTTCATCTCTAGTTTAAGATCTAACTGAAATTTGGAAAGTGTTTACAATAGCAGCTGCTGTCTGATTGTCCATAAACGAAGCAATGTCCTTGACTGCTTAAAGGAGATGAGATAGATAGTTGAGGGCTAGATCAAACGATTGCTGAAGTTAATAGCCAAACTCTAGGTGACTTTGGTGGTTCGTACGTAGTTGATGGTCACTAGGAAAGACAAGGAAGTGACCTTTCTCCCCAAAAGTACTTGGGGAAAGGAGAGAGAACAACGCTGTCTCGGAAACGGCAAGGACTAATTAACTAAGTAAGGGTCAGCTTGTGCACACCTAGTTTAAGAACACTATCCTTATATTAATGTAGTAGAGCAGTTATTCAATGCTTTTTCTTCTTAGACCTTTTTTTCATGGACTTGGAAAAAGGAAAGTTCACTTTTAATCTTAAAAACTCACAAACAAACCCCAAAAGCAAATAGCAGCAGTTGCTCCCACCAGTTTGACTCTTAACTCCTGTCTTTGTTCTACAAATTACTTCACATTTTAGGCAGTGAGTAAAGCATATCAGAATTAATGAATAACTCACTTTGGCTTAAGAGAGGGGGGCAGATGTAGTTGAGCCTAAACTGCCACTGGCCACAATGGAAAAATCAGTGTATTTTCAGTTGTAAAGCTGTAACTGCTTCTTCTATTCCTAGTTTAGTGATACAGGAGGAGGGTGAATATTGCCCTGAAGCCTCTTATATGAGCTCTTTGACTTGCTGGTCACTTCTTTATTCATTTCACAGACTTGTGTGTCCTTGTATCAGTACAAAATGCGTTTTCACAAGTGACAATGGGTAGACCCAAATAACTCAGAACAGTCCATTTTCTCGGCCTTGTTATCAGTTTCCCATTTTAATGAGGAGAGGAAAAAAAGGAGAAAGTGGAGAAGGGAATCTGGTACAGATGGAATATTTCTGAGATGATGGGATTTCATGAGTGAAGGCTGAACCAGCAGTTTCTTAGTTGTTCTGATCAGCTGATGTGTAGGATGTTCGTTCAGAGCAGAGGTTTGATTTGTTTCTCACATCCAAAGCAGGTACTACTCTACCTCTCATCAGGTTTTGGGGTTTTTTCTATTTGATATAAAGCAGATACTATTTGGAGCAAGCGAACAATTGCAATATTCATCTGCAGTCACATTCTTTCTGAGTCAGGTAGAGCAAGGACCGGAACACGCATGGTTTATAAGTCAAGTAAGTGCTCTATTTAACAGGCTGGAAATGGGTTTGCATGTGTCTCTCATGTACATGTGGTAAGAGGTGATTTGGCTTCTCAGTGTCTTTGGCATGAGGAACATTTCTGATTAAATATTTCATTGAAATAGATGCTTGCAAACCATTTGATCTGATGAATTGTCATTCTCTAGACACAATGAGTTTCCTCGAAATTAGTCATCCCTGGACAAGTTTTAATTGAAGTATTTCATACAAGGTGTTGGGTCTCCAGATTTCACAGCTTGCATGCCTCCCTGAAGAACTGAAGGCAAATTAAAAACCAGTCAGTGGAGGCCTTATTCACATCACTAGAAGTACAGTGAATAAAACTTCCCACAGGAGGTGGTGCTGTACACACATCTCAGTTCAATGGGTCTCAAGTGGCTGAACACCTTTCAGATTATGCAGGAATCCACATAATCTACAACCATTAAATAAACTGATAGCCTAGACCTGCAGTTATAATAAAACCAGTACTTCTGGAGTTTGGCACACTCTGCCTGTAAATTGTTGCTCATACTGTGCAGTTCAAGGTTTGGGGTAATTTTGTAAGAAGTTCCATAAAGGTTTTGGTGCTGCAGCAAAACACTCCAGGGATGATAGACTGCACACAGCTGGGGTAACCTCAACGGTCTCTCCACTAAGGTGCAGCCTGCTGGGTCTGAGCCATCCACACTGGCTTTATGTTTCCATGCCAAGGTGTTTGGGCAATCAGTCTGTCTCGTGGGGTTTCTTTGCATAATTAAAAAATGCTTAATAGTAATACATGTGTGTGTACTTACACAGAGAGGGAGAGGATGCTGCCTTCAGGAAGAAACGCATCAAAAAGGGTTTGCTGTGGAACGGGTAAAATTTGAGTTGTAGGTGAAATAACGTTCTTCCTGTTGCTGAGGGAGGTGCTGTTAAGTGGCTAATTCTCCAGTGAACAATAACGTGGCAATTGCTGTGGGAGTGTGCTTACCATGTGCCTTTGGGTGTCTGGTAGGCTATGTGTGAAACTGTGGAAAGGGTGGGGGGTTCTTTCACCAGTTTTTGTGGGAGTGGAAGACGTGCCAACTTTCTACTCAGTCTTGCGTCCCCATGGGTGCTCTTTCCACTGGCTCCTCAGGGTGCTCTGTGCATGCCTCTGCACAACTGCCAGGTGCCAGCAGGCTCTGCCTTGGGGATTGGGACTGTGGAGGGAGATGTGCCACTTTTCAGTATTGCGGGCAGCTTTCCAGCCAGGCAGTAGCGAGGACCTCCTCGAGTATCATTTGCTGGCCTTCTCCCTTGCCTCAGAGCTATTTGCAGCATCCACAGACATGAAAATAGCTTCTTGAAGGGGGATGATTTTGCTGTTATCACAGAAGAGTGGGTTTTGTTTGTCTTCTGAGAGAGCTGTCATGATGGTTAGGTTTTTTTTCCTTATCACTTCTCTGAATTTCAGCTGTGCAGGGGTGTTCAGAGTGAGGCTGGAGACTGGCAGACTGTGCAGTGTACTGCTGGTAGCTCTTCTTTCCCTTGCTCAGCCTTGTGCTAGTGAGACTGGCTTACTCTTTCTAAGGCATTTAAGCAAATGAGCAGTATCTGGCTGTAGAGATCAGCCATGGTGGTCTGACAGATGGAGACTCACACAGGTTCTGGTGCTGTAAGTTCAGCTGGCTGGATCCTGCCTTGGGGAGGTGGGGAGCTGAGGTCGTACAATAAGCAGTGACAGGACCGGCCAGTTCAGCAGATGTGTTTTGTCCAATCAAGTGCTGTGGGCAATGAAAACCAGCATCGTTTTCCTTAGACTTGGTCTTAACCAAATGCTGTGACGGGTGTTAAGAACTGTTGCTGCTCCTGGGCTTTTGGTGCAGCGTGTCTTCCACCTGCTAGAAGCTGGCTGTCCTTGGTCTGGCATTCCAAGTAGAGCCAGGAGGAGCATGCCTTATGCCTTCTTTCCCTGTGCCTTTATTGAGGCAGTCTGGGGAGAAGGTGGTGTTTTAGCAAGCTGTTCAGCGTGGACAGGGGGACACTCACTTTTCAGTGGGGGGAAAACGACAAATGCTTCCCATAACCATTTCCATAATAACAGAGTCCTGTTACAGAAGCATTCTGCTGGCTGCTAAGTTGCGTTTTTCCATTCGCTGCTTCTTGCCTGCCCTCTGCCATTGTCTCAACGTGTGGGTGTGCTGCAAGATGCTTGCTATCATTCACCCTGGAAATGCCTTCATATCAGTAGTGAGGGGACTTGTGGGTTCAGATTATAGTGCAGCAGCTTAGGATGGAGGACATCGGAGGGATGCAGCTCTGTTAAACTAATCATTTTGGTGCATCAAGGTATAGTCCAAGCAATTTAATAAAGCATGTCAATGAGTAACTCCCAGAAGCGTCAATGTGCTTAGTGTGGAATTTGTGTATGTCACACTCGGAACAAAGGTCTCCTGCATTGCCTGTTACCGATTAACTTGTCTGGTATTATGCAAGCCGCCTCTACCAGCTGAGAACTAACTCTCCTCATTCACAGGGCAGCACAGCTTGTAAAACATTACACAGCAGAAGTGCATAGCATGGCAATGAACCTTTCACTGAGGGCAGTTCAGCTGCACAGCATTTCCTTCAGGAGTCTTTAAAATATTAATAAAGAAGCTATTGTTTCACTCAGTCATACGGCCATTTTGCAATGAAGTCTTTTACTAGGGGCCCATACTGAGCTGCATAATCCAGGGTAAGGGGCTTTTAATCATCTCCAGTGAGAACATATAAAAAACTGGATGCTTTGGGTGAGGTTGGTTTTTGGCGGGTTTTTTTGCATGTTTTCACCCAAGCAGTAGCTATTTTTGTCTGTCAGTTTGACATTTCAGCCTCTCCTGGTACAGAATGATTTCTAGAGAGGTCTGTCAGATAATGGTTATTATGATTCAAGTGCTTCTCCATTTTAACTTTCTGAGACTTTGTATCTGACAGTGGTGGGGACAGGCTGGAAACAATCTGGAGTGTAGGAAAGCTTCATCTTATTTGGTGAGGGTTTTGCATATCAGAGGACCTTAGCCATGCTGGAGTTCTGTCTCAAAACATTTCCTGATGCTGTGTATATGCTTTTGTAGAGAATTAAGTGACCTTTTTGCTTAGGCCTGTTAGAAGATAAAGTAAAATTAAAAATAGCAATAATAGAGGGCTGGATTTTGAACACGTGTTGGGAATTTCTCCTTTCTAAAAAAAAAAAAAAAGTAAATTATGGTATTATTAGGTCACTTGCAGGCTGAGTTTGAACATAGGTTGTATAATTATTATACTTGTGCGCCAGACAGGCAAACTAAACTAGAAACTTGTTTAAACAGAATTGCGAAATAGTTCAGCTCTTGTGCTTCCACTTCTGGGTAAGATCCGAGGTCCATTTCCCCCTTGTTCTGCCAAGTCTGAGGTTTGTAAGTGCCAGAGAGGAGAAGTTAACGAGTGTGAACTGAGCAGCTCTCAAAGCTCTTTTAAGTTTCACCTGATCCCAAAGGTAACCTGCATGATAAACAGGGCTTGGCTTTTGGCACATGTTCGTGTTGCCCTGAGCAAGGTAATTTTGTGGAGGGGAGGTCAAGGCAGAGGGAAGGCGTGACACTTCTTGATAACTCATCTGAGGCCCAGTTTGTGTCTCTCAGGCTACTGCCTTCTTTCGTTCCCTCAGCATGTTCTTTTATTGAACCAAAAAGCTCAGGTCCTCTTTACCCTTCTTTCTGCAGCTGACACGTGGCAACAATTTAGCTGCATGATGGGCAGACTACAGCAAAGCAGAGAAAAAAGCCCAGGGGAAGAGCTTATACAGCAAAAGCAGTAAGGGGACACTGTAGTTACACAGTTACCTAGAAGCCCAGAAACTCCTTTCACTTCTTGAGCAAGGAATCCCACACCTTTTTTTGGGGTAAGAGAAGCACTGTTGTCCTGCAGCACACACTGCTGTGTGACGCAAATATATGATTATGTAGAGTCCTATGTTTGACCTCAGCCAGTTGGACCTCCTGCCTCTCTCTTGGAGGTCAAACAGGCAAATTATTAGCTATATCGGTACTTTCTGTGCAGGGTTTAGCCCTTCCCTCACCATGCAACCTCCTTGACTGACCACTGGCAACTAGCAGTAGTTGAGAGGAGAATTTAAGTTAGTTATCTGCATACACATATGTGGAACATGGGAGTGGAAAAAACCAAAGTCAGATGTGTTACTATAGACAGAAGACTGCAAACAAAGTTTCGTGTCTCATGTAGAAGCTAACACCATGGGCTGTCTCGAGTTAAGAGTTTATCAAGCTCTAGAAACCACTTCTTCTTTCACAAGTAATAATAACTAATGATTCAAAGTGTGATGTCATACTGGTATTGGTGGTGTGTTGTGATACTACTGGGGGTTCAGGCACCGGGCGTGATGATCTTGTGCTAGGACTCTGTAGTTGGAACAAGATGGCTGTGATCACCTGAAAGGATGCTGGGTGTAGTAAGAGCCAGATTCTCCCTCTCCTTCTTAACCTTAAGTGCATTAACATATAGGTAGGGAATGATACATCTACAAGTATATTTTGTAGATATGTTTACAAGGAGTCAAGTCTCTGAGCATGAGGGAGTTTTCTTAAGTGGGCAGAGTTGCAAAGTGGGTGAGTTTCCTTCCGTGTTGGAGTCAGTGGCAGTTACTGTGGGGAGAGGCAGTGTGCTAAGACTATCCAGCCACAAACCAGGAACTGTGGGCTTTCTCTGGTAGCTGCCTTACTCAGTTCAGCTGTTGAATAGGAACTTGGTCACTCGGGTGTCAGAAGTCTAGTTCTGTCATGATGGTACATGGCTTAGTGCTCAGCAGGAGTGTTGAAATTGCAAAGGGCTGCTGAGACCTGAAAAATGCTCTTGGTCTCTTAATACTGACCCATTCCACAAGGGAATGGAGCTTTCTGGATTCAGTGGTATTACTCAGAACATACTCTGAGCACTGGGCTGGGGGGATTTATGCCGTTAGTTTGGTGGGATGTTTGTGACCACCTGAGGAACCTGAACATTTACAAGTTTATGGGACCTGATGAGATGCATCCCAGAGTCCTGAGGGAATTGGCTGATGTGGTTCCCAAGCCACTCTCCATGATATCTGAAAAGTCCTGGCAATCAGGAAAAGTCCCTGGTGACTGGAAGAAGGGTAACATTGTGCCCATTTAAAAAAAAAAGAAAAAAAAAAAAGATGACCCTGAGAACTGCTGATCTGTCAGCTTCACCTCTGTGCCTGGGAAGATCATGGAGCAGATCCTCCTAGAAGCTATGCTAAAGCACATGGAGGACATGGAGGTGATTAATGGCAGCCAGCACGGCTTCACCAGGGGCAAACCATGTATGACCAACTTAGTGGCTTTCTGTGATGGAGTGACTGCAGCAGTGGACATGGGTAAACTGACGGATTTGATCTATCTAGGCTTCTTTAAAGCGTTTGACACGGTCCCCCCCAACATCCTTCTTTCTAAGTTGGAGAGATATGGATTTGATGGGCGGATGGTACAGTGGATAAGAAACTGTTTGGATGGTCGTATTCAAAGAGTAGTGGTCAATGGCTTAAAGTCCAGTTGGAGATCCATGACGAGTGGTGTCCCTCAGGGGTCCATACTGGGACCGATGCTGTTTAATATCTTCATCAATGATATTGACAGTGAGATTGAGTGCACCCTCAGCAAGTTTGCAGATGACACCAAGCTGAGTGGTGTAGTTGCCACACTGGAGGGATGGGATGTCATCCAGAGAGACCTGGACAGGGTGGAGAGGTGGGGCTGTGAGAATGTCATGAGGTTCAACAAGGCCAAGTGCAAGGTCCTGCACCTGGGTCGGGGCAATCCCTGGTTTCAGTAAAGGATAGGGCATAATGTGATTGAGAGCTGCCCTGCAGAGAAGGACTTGGGGGTGCTGGTCTATGAGGAGCTCAACATGAGCCGGCAGTGTGTGCTCACAGCCCAGAAGGCCAACTGTATCCTGGGCTGCATCAAAAGAAGCTTGGCCAGCAGGTCAAAGGAGGTGATTCTGCCCCTCTATTTCTCTCTTGTGACACCTCACCTGGAGTACTGTGTCCAGTTCTGGAATCCTCAACATAAGAAGGATATGGAAGTGTTGGAACGGGTCCAGAGGAGGACTGCAAGGATGATCAGAGGGCTGGAGCACCTTCCGTACGAGGACAGGCTGAGAGAGCTGGGCTTGTTCAGCCTGGAGAAGAGAAGGCTCCGAGGAGACCTTATAGTGACCTTCCAGTACCTGAAAGGGGCTAGAAGAAAGCTGGAGAGGGACTGTTCATAAAGGCTTGTGGCGACAGGATGAGGAGGGATGGGTATAAACTGGAGAGGGGCAGATTTAGGCTTGATTATAAGGAAGAATTTCTTCACCTCAAGAGTGGTGAGACACTGCAACAGGTCACCCAGGGAAGCTGTGGCTGCCCCATCCCTGGAGGTGTTCAAGGCCAGGTTGGATGGGGCCTTGAGCAGCCTGATCTAGTGGGACATGTCCCTGCCCATGGCGGCGGGGGTTGGAAGTAGATGACCTTTAAGGTCCCTTCCAACCAAAACTATTTTGTGATTCTGTGGTGGGTGCATACAAGGCCACTTGCTACTTGTGGACCAGGTGGTGCATTTGTTTGGTTATTTTTTTGCAGAATGTTATGTTACTGTCTTATCTGTCATAACCCCTACCTTGCTGCCAGGTGTAGCTTATTGGGTCCTCTGGTCAAATGTTACCCTGAAGAACATCTTGGTTGTTGGGGAAGAGCTTTAAATGCTGTCTGTCTTCAACTCATTTGCCTGTTTCTTCCATCTGTTCCATACATGATGTGGGTGGAAACACGTTCTTGTTATCTCTCTGCGACCACTTCCTCCTCTGTTGCCCTAATCTGGCAGCAGGACCATGACTTTAAGTGCTGTCTGAGTAGGCTGGAGAGCCTTAGCTCAGCATCTGCAAGGAGCCCCCAAAGTGCCTGTGGCTTGTATGGGCGTGTCCAAACCAGGCTTTACTTGATATTTTGGGTGCTAGCAGCAGGGGCTTTTTTCACTGGTTTTATCCAGTGTTCAGGACGCGTTTGCAGCTTGTGTCAGCGTCTCTGGTGGTGTGCCTAGTATCTTGTCTGCCCCTAAGCTGACTGGTTCAAGGGCACTGTACAAGAACTCCACAAGAGCTCCTGGCTTTAAAGCAGGCAAGTATCCCTCAAGGTAAGCCTGAAGTGCAGAGGTCCTGGTGACTCAGTGAGCTGCTTGGCATCCTTGGGAAAGCAGCAGTTGCTGTCATGTTGTAGTTCCTCACATGAGATGGAAGCTGGGTCCTTTCACTTCACATCATTCCAGTGGCTGTACCAGGCCAGCAGTTTCTCCTGATGATGGCTAAAAGAGGAGATGAGCTCCTGATGGGAGAATACTGGGTTAAGATGTTCATCCGTAACAACTGAGCAGTTGATTCATGCCATGGAGCAGGGAGATTCAGTGGACCCGTACCTTCTTGTTACATGTACAAGTGTGCTTCAGAAATCATCTGAGTCAGCACAGTAGTTACGTAAGATGTAAACCGAACACTTCTGTATTTTATAAAGTTTTTATGTTTTATTTGTTTTTCTTGTAGTGTTAAAGAGTAAATAGCATAAAATTTGCTTTCTTGATGTTTTGATCAAATTATTGTCTTGGCCTCTCATTTACATCCTCATTTTGGTTCAGATTTCTCTGATCTTTTATTTTATGGTACAGTTTCCAGATAGCTTCCGTTGCCCTTCTCCTGCACTGAGTTGATCATAACCGTAGGCAGCATTCGAGGTGACTGTGTTAGCAGCACACAGCATAAAAGCAGAACATGCTCTGGGTTATCCTGTGGTGTTTCTTTAATAAAATCTTCCATGGCAAAGTTTTTTATTTTTTGGTGCATAGGGGTTTTTGTCCCAGCTGTGCTTAAGAAGTTAACTTGGACAGCTGAAGTGTGCGTACAAATTGTTCTGCCTTGGGCAACCTGACCAGCTTTATTCCTTACAGTGTGTGATGCTGGGGAGGGAGGCAGGAATGACTGACTTTCTCTGCTTTTTTGAACAAATTTCCTAGCACTAAACACTCTGCAGGTTCAGTCTTTATTTTCAGAACAAATAATACAGTGAGTAAGTAGAACCTCTTCTTTAACAACCATTTTTATGTCTGGACTGCTTGTGGCTGGAAGGACGGTGTGAAGCCATGGATTTTTGATGTGTTACTCTAATGATGTAGTTGTGTGTCAGGAGAGTGAACTGTAGCTGAAATCCATTTTAGGTGTCAGCGAGTGTGCTTGCAAACAAAGTTGGCAGGTTTGTGCTCACATACAAACCAAGATGAATGGGCAAAGAGATTTTTGATTCCGACTAGTGACCTCAAACGGAGATAACCTGTAAAAAATTGTAAGACCTAAGTGTTGTGGGAGAGTGTACTGAGACTTTCAGTCAGCAAAGACACTGGATCATGTGTATGGATACCTAGGCTGAACCAAGGAGACAGAGTTTTGTGGTGGTTTGGGGGAGACAGTACTGATCTAGTCTAGCTGCGTGTGAAACTAGGCTGTCTGTCTAGCTGTGTAGAGGGCACTGAGATGACTGACGCTCTGAATTAACACAGGGGTGAGAAAGCCTTCTGTCTCTTGGCTGCTGATTCTGGTTCAGCACAGACAAGGAAGGACTGAAATTGCCATCATCTTTCTGGTGATGGATGAGTGAATCTGTGATCTGAGCATATTTCCTACTAGTATGTCAGCCCCCTTGCTTCTGCCATGAACGATACCAACAGGGTCTCTTATCAAAAACTACCAGCCCAAGGGAACAAGGGGAGTGGACTGTGAACATTGAGGTAACCTCTCAGTGCTGAGGTTTTCTTTGAGGCAAGCTGTAATGGTGCCTGTATGACACGCTAGTACCGCTCATGGTGTGCCTTGGTCTGTCCTGTAGGCAAAAGCTCTGACTCTGAAGTTGCTTGCTGGAAGCTTTCATCAGCATTGCTTTTCATGTTGTTTTCTTGGCGGAAGGAGAATTAAATTGCAGAGGTCTGTAATTCTTACACTTGAAATCTCAAGGACACTTTGTGCCTGTGCTGGTCCTGTGTTGTTACCAAGATCTTTTGCTCTCCCTTGGAGGACTGGCTGTCTCACTCCATTTGCTTCCCTCTTGATTTTTTTTTAAATTTTCCGTGGCCTTTCCATGCTCTTAGGGCACACAGTGTTCAGATGATAATCGTTTGTGCTCAGCCAGGGCATTAGACTGGATTTTGTTATTGCCTGCTGTATTAACTCCTGAAACTTGCAGTAATGGGTGGAAGTGTCCAGAGGGAGCAGCCAACTTCATTAATGTGAGTTTTGCAGAGAGCGTGTGCGACTGAAGAGAAACTTCATGGAACTGAAGCAAATCTCAGCTCCTCCTCGGTTAGGCAGTTTACAGGGTCAGAGCCAGAAGGTCACAGTTATTCACCCGTTATAACTTCCTGAGCATTATTGTTATTAGTCCCAGAACAGGAGCTGGAGCGGGCATGGCTGCATGCTATAAAACATGTAGATGGTTCCTAGAATCTGTAAGGAGAGTGCTGATGTTAAATATAATCATGTTTCATCCCTGGGAAAGAGTGAGCACACCTGAACATTAGTATCATTTGAAAGGCATTTGTGTGGCATCTGTGAAATGCATTTGGTTTGGTTTCAGATTGGTTCCTGGTGGGAGTTTGCCCTCTGCCACCTTTGGGTCCTGTAAGGAGACCAGAGGTATGCTTGGCTTAGAGAAGCTGACCTTTTCTTGAGTCACATGTGAAGCTTGTTGAGATGTTTTGCACAGGCACAGCTCCCTTTTCTGTGGTTTATACTATACTCAAACCCTGGGAAAGAGAGTAACTATTGCCTAAAATAGGGAGTGCTTTGGAATACCTAACCCCCATCTGAATGCTGGGTGTGAGTACCTCCAGGTCCTGGATCCCCTTGGAAAAAGACCCAAAGTTTTTAAAATGGGGTTCTTCAAGCTGTCTCCATCTGGAGTCCCATAAGATAGGGGCACCCCAAATCTCTTGGTAGTGCTGAAATCCTTGGTCTTGGTTCTTCTGCAGAACACTGTATGTATTGTTGTGTGCACTGGGTAACAGATGGCCCTTATTTGTGGTGTTTCTGGTCCAGCACTGGTGTACAAGGGCGAGGCTCTTGAGGAGAAAGAGCCTTTCTGCGTACCACAGGCAAGCCAGCTTTTAATTGGTTTTACTGGGAGCTGGGTGGCAGCTGATCCACATAAAGATAATTGTGTATAAAGAGATCATACCAGCACCTGTTTTTGCACGTTATACAATACCTAATGCGCTTCTTCAGCTCTCTGGAACTTGCCAGTACAGTCTGCCTGGATCTTCAGCAATCCAGTAAAAGCTAATTGAGAAGGAAGAGGTTTTCTTGTAGGCTATAAGTGAGCTGATGGTGTTCAGCCTGGCCTGGGAAAATTGGTTGGACAAAATCAGGGGCTTTTAAGGACTAAAATAGTGCAAAGCCTTTTGTTGCTAATAGCAAGTGAGCAGGAGCTGGGGGAGGACAGCGTTCACCTGTATCGGTGTGTGCTCTAGGGGCAAATCATTACGTTACCCCCGGGGAGGCCATGTGGCTCTGGCCGAGGCAGCACAGGAGGTGGTAGGAGTTGAGGCAGCTCCATTAAACCTGTCCCACCTCAGGGAAATGGGGATTGAGGTATAGCAGAAGGTGTATTGGTGCCCGGGCGGGGGCTGGACCCACAGCTATTGCCCACAAAGGAGTGGACTGCACGGTGCTTGGCTGCCTTCTGTGCTCTTGCATGAGTCCCTGCACATACTGAGAGTCACACCTGGCCACACTGGGAACAGAAGCCCAGAAGTGCCAGTGCTTGGAGCTGTGAAACTGGGAGCTGGCAAGTGTTAGTGCAGGTGTTCATGCAGACACAGCTTTAAAGGGTCTTGCCCTTAAATGTCTGTGTCTATGTGGCGCTCTCTCTGCTGTTCATTTTGTTAGTCTTTTTGTGTCTCTCTAACCCTGAAATCCAGGTGTCCTGTGTCAACAAGAAGGGACATAAAATTCACTGTAATGGTTACAATTATACTTAACTATGTTGAGCCAATCTGGCAGAAAGAACAGCATGTTCAAACTGGTAGTTTATATTGTAATGTCCTATTAGGCAGTAAGGAAGGAGGCGATGCCTTCCTGAGGAGAAGAGATTGTACCTATGATGCAGCACAGATGGGAAAAAGAATCTTGAAAGCAATGCTCATTTTAATTGGAGTTGATGTCACATCTTGGCACCCCCTTCTCCTGTTCCCCACCCCTCCCCAGGGCTTTCTTCCCTGCCACTGCCCACAGCAAGGCTGTGAAAGGGAGTTTTAGTATCAGTTCTGTGGTGTCCCAAAAATCCTGGTGCCATGAAGCAAGCTCTTGTGTGAGAGGGTTTTGAGGTTGGGGTTTTTTGGGGGGTGTTGGGCTTTGTATTTGTGTGGTTGTTTAACATCCTGCAGCCATTTAATGCTGCATCGGTCTCTGCTAAGTCAGACGGATTTCAGCAGCGTTTCTAATGGGGTGGGATCCATGTCTGGCCAGGGCGGCTGTGTGGTTCGGGACAGGGAGGGGTGGGATGCGGCCCTTTGGTAGCAGAGTTGCCACAAGGCCTGCGAGTAGCTGGGTCTTGTCAGTGGGTGGCTGCAGGGTGTGCGGCTGGGGGAGCTGCCGCCGTTACTGCCTGGTTAATTAGTGATCAGAGCTGCCCGTCCTGCTTTCACTGATTTGGTACTAGAAAGTGATTGGGGGCAGGGGAGGAATAAAGGTTTGTGTTTGCTATATGTCATTTGCCATTCCTGAGAATACATTATATGCACACTGGAGCCAACACAGGCACCATTAACTTTTCTACCCTGTTTGGCCAACCCCCTGGAATAAGCCATTATTATCTTTATTAGCAGTTCATTCTTGGACTTTGTGCTCGTACAGTAAATTAAAAGGAGATAAACTATCTAACCGTGAGCCAGATCTTTTGTAAATAAAGCAGTTTGGGGGTTTGGTGCTGGGGTGGCTTTATTTATTTATTTATTTATTAGCTGTGACCTAAGATTTGAGTCGTGAAGGCAAAGTTGTTCCTACAAAACCCTCAGCCACGCAACGACCCCAATCCCTGCTCCCTACCTCCCCAGCAAAATGGTGGCAAGTAGCAAACCCGCCAAGTGCCCAGAGCACAATTGGCTCAGCTTCCCTGCAGCTCTGGTGCAGGTGGAGCTTCCTTCCTTCCTTCAGGGAGTAGTTAGTGCTTTAATCACAGTGTCTTTGTTAAGTCCTTGCCTCACTATAAACACACAGCAGCAAATGGAACAATTGAAGGTGAGATTTCCACTAGCTTCTGCTCCTTGGGAACGGAGCGAAACAGCCAAACGCGTATGTGAGCTGCGATAGCGCTGTAATGATGCTCTTCCTTCTAGCAGATGGCAAAAAGTTTAGCAGCTTGCTTTTCCCGTATTGCGCATTCTGATTAGGAATCAAGCAGCTTGCTCTAGGCGCGTCATGTTTTGTCCCTTTATACAGAGAAGTTCTCCCTGGTAATCCGTGTCATGCAGCATAAAGCGATCGTGACTCCTGCAGGAAGCCAGCTGCCACATTTTGTCATGTCTGAGCAGCCTTGCCGGGCATCATAGCCCATTCTGAGCTGAGCCACTGGCCCAGCAGCAACACAGAGCAAGTCACTGCTGCAAAACTTGATTTCATCTGCTGGTGGCTTCAGTGTGTGCCCTCCCTGCTCCCAGCCCTGCAGCACCTACCGCTGGGGGATGCTTTAACCCACACTAAGGATAAACCACTTATACCTGTGGTTACTGCTAGAATGTGTGGCCTGTACCTCCAGGAGGAGAGAACATTCTGTAATAGCAAATAGGATGAAGACTTCTTGGATTCCCCAGCGTGAGCATGGGCACATGCACCACAGCAGCCTCTAATGCAGCTACTGCTCAGCTCGCAGAGAGGGAAAAACAAGCAACACCAAACCCCTCTATTCCAGAACCGATGCTTAACACATTTGCTCACAGGTGGGAGCAGCAATTTAAGGCAATCCTTGTGTTTGTTTCAGCTCAGATCTTCCAGGAATGATAAAGATGTGTTTTCTGTTGGAAATAGGTGCAGTACTTCTTCAAGATTCTGGACAACTAACAGCCTCCATCCTCAACCAAGGCAAGAGACATGCACACAGAACAGTGTGTTCATTCATTTATTTGTCCAACGTTTCAACCTGACTGAAATACAAGATCAACAAGAGCACTGTACTCCTGGCTATTATTACATGTTAGAACATATAGTTTTGCACTTTAGACGACATTTAACACCATTCTATGGGGTACTGCATTGCTTTTATAAAGTTTAAAATAAAGATTTCTTTTCAAACATGTGACTTTGGTTTATTTCATACATTACACTTTCTTGCAGAAAAAATAAAATTGTACAACTGCATAAATATAAAATTCTTCCACCATGAAAATGGTTAAAACATTCAATAAAGACATTAGCACCACAGTGTGCGATGCCTCCAGCAGGAAAAAAAAAAAAAAAGAAAAGAAAATATACAAAGCAGAGTTACGCCTATCACCAAGGATAGTGATAGCCTGACCCGGTCTCTCACACAACATACAGGAGGATGAGGGAGAAGGTGGAGAGAGAGACAGCATTCGCTACAAAGCACAGTACACAATCATCTATTCTCTTTAGCTTCACTTAAGTTAGTTTCCCCTGCTGCCCCTCCAAATAAAATACACTAACACCACAGAAAAGTCAGAAGCCGGATGGAGTGCTGTTAAATAGTCTCACGGGTGAGCCTTTCTTTGAAAAGGAACAAAATAATGAGAAGTCTCATGCCAGTTCTAGTCCCATTGAGTATTTACACCTTGGACAGCAAAAGTCTTTGCTCACAAGAAGTAGAAAACAGATACAATACATGGCTTGAAAAATGACCAGAGTATGCACCTAGAGTACTGTACACTAAATAAAATACACAAGGCAGCAATACTTAGGGGCCAGAAACACTGCTTACTACAAGTCAGTAATGGAATCATACTTTACAGTAAAAATGGGCATGTCCCAAGGCTCAATTTTGTTTTTCTTTTCTCATTTACAGTAGAATAAATATTTGTCGCTATTGCTACACTTTGTTTACATTCTAACCTAGTAAATGCAGAAAGCTAGTGTAAAGCATATAGATTACGTGTAGGTCCCATACGTATGACAGTTTGTTCAAGACTAGGAGGTTTTATCTTTTGTTCTTTTTTTTTATTATTTTTACCTTTTTCAAATGGCTAGGAGGAGGAGAGGAGGGGGGGGAGGAGAGTTGTGCTTTCAATCAGCTGCTTTTTATGTCAAATTTAATATCAAAACGTCCCTGGAAGCGGTCTTTGTCGCTGTACTGGATGTTCTGCCCGTAGGCCCTGCACTCCACACGCACCTCCATGTCGTAGGTCAGGTTGGTGAACTGCACGGCCACCAGCGGCTGCAGGTACCGTGACTGCAGGAGCTTCCCGTAGTAGGGGTAGTACTGCAGGGCAAAGCCGGAGTAGCCGCCCATCCCATAGTACTCCACTGTGCCGACTTTGTCTGCATCCTCCTCTCGCTAGGGAGGCAGGAAGAACAAATGATGTCAATCACCCAAGCTCTCCCATTTGCAGCGCTCTTCCCCAGCACCATCTGTTTTTCACTAAGGCTGCCCGCCACCTCTCTTTGGCCACCACTGATCCTCATCTTGATAGCACGAGGACGGTCCCAGTGGTGACAAGGACACTTCAGCGCTGTCTAACCAGTGGCTGCACAGGAAGCAGCTCCCAGCATGCACCAGCCAGGAAAAGGGCTTTTCTTTATTTAAAAACTCAGCCCCTTCTTTTTATGGGTGCAGAAGTCACCACAGCTTCCTGTTCTACCACTGCACTATCTTTGGCTAAAAAAAAAAAAACAAAACCCTGCTGTTTCTCATCTGCTTCACGATCCATGTAAGTTACCTTTTCCCCACAGTCCTCCTTTCAGCTATCCAGTGCAGCCCTTGGAAGCAAACCAGCTACTTTTAAGGATACCCTTTGCCATTCAGCCCTGCTTCTACCCCTCACCGTGAGGGCAGCACTGAAGGTCATTTGTCACCAATGGGGTTTTGAGAAACTCCTGTTCCGGAAGGGGAGATGTTCCAAGCAAGAACTATCCCAGTTGTCTGCAGAAAGGCAGCAAGAGGTCACTGTACTCGGATAAAGACTTAGCCAGTCTCCCCTGCAGCTTCGAGGCTCAACTTACCTTGGCAGTGCAGTGCACAGGGATGAGGTACGGGTGGTATTTTGACATAACGTCTGCAGGGAGGCTGTCATTCAACGGGGCCTGGAAGAAACCCAGAAGAAGGGGCTGTTACACACAGGACACTCCTCTGCAGCGACCCTCGCTGGGCCAAACCACGTGCCATTCACCAGATTCCCTTCTAGCTCAGTTTCAGAGACAACAGCTCTTGGTGGTGGTTCACAGGATGGACGGGCAGCATAACACAACTAGAAGCTGGGAACCTTAACCCAAGCAGGGCTGTTGTCTTAGTTTTACTGCTGGGGAGGCCAAAGCAAGCAGATCAGGCTGTTTTCCATTTCCTGGTGTCACTGGGGAGAGTGTTTCATGGCAGAGTCCTAGCTTGTGGGGCTTGTTTGTGCAAAGCCCAGGCAGTGGCAGGAAGAGACATGCTGCTGCGTGTGCCATCCCACAACCGCAGCACATTCCTGCTAGAAGGCACCCACTACTTCCACCCCAAATCAGATGAGCCAAAATTCAACTCCTTTAGTACAGGTAAAGCTCCCTTTGAAGAAAAACATTCCTCAAAGCACATTAGCTTGGCAGTGTAATTCCCTGTCCTCAGCTCCACTGAGGCATGGTGGTGAAGGTGGCTTAGCCCACCATTCGCACTGGTTTCCATCCAGAAGATGGAGGGGCAGGTTTTGCACACCACCTTATTCACTGACATGTGCTCTGCAGCTTAATTCTTAAGAGAATCTTTCTGCATTTAAGTGCATCAGAGAAAAAACTTGAAGTAAAAGCCATTCCTGTCCAGATTAACATCCTTCAGCATTACTGCAAACATGCCTTCAGGTGCAGCACAGAGCAAGCAGGTGACAGACATCCTATAGCATCTGGGAAACTGCATTAAGTAACCTAAAGATCTCCACACCTTTCTCGTGGCAAGAGCTGTGCCTGACCCTTGGACATCATCTGCACTTTAAAGGCTATGTATCAGCCTGATAGTGAATATTAGCAGGACTTCATTTATTTAAGTGGTTTTAAGCAAGGCAGGCAACTCTACTCTGTGTGAGGAAAGGCCAGAGTAGATGGGGGAGTGACACAATGTACTGATCTTACTACAGATAAAGTCAGTCTGAGATAGTCCCAAGGAAGCACACAGCAACTTAAAAGCAGGTTTTATCACTTAAAGAAAATACCCTGTGTCAGAGCAATCCAGTCAGAAGTTACTAGATAAATAACCAGGAGTTTTCACCATGAGGTTCACTGCTACTTGTTACCAACTTGCAGTGTGCAGTTCCCATTGCTTTTTAATGAAAGCTATTTTTAGTGCCAGTTACTCAAATCGTCTCACAATTCCTCCTCTGCGGAAGGGGTTTAATACCAGTGTCTCTCCAGAGACAGAAAAGCAGGCACAGCAAATCTGCAGCCAACTCCTCCTCCTCCTCAGTAGCTTCTGCTAGAAAGGGAAGAGACACTTGCCTTAGGTTTGAAGCCAATAATTCTGTTGAGCTTGACGAGGATGCATGGTTTGCCATCCTTGTACCCAAAGGTGGAATCTTCTATTCCAGAACAGTTTCCCAGCCATTCACGTTTGAATTTGCAGACCTTCTTCTGGCCCTGGACATCGTTATATAGTCCTCTCTCTTTGTAATTGGTAGGTACGTCTGTCACGGTAGGGGGAATGAAAAGACAACCGTATGCAATGTGACCTTTTGCTTGTCACGAACAGCAACACTTTGGCTTCACTGCATAGTCAGGATTTCCCCTCATCCAAACAGGTGAATGACACTACAGACCTGCACCCAGCCACCCCCCAGATGTGGGCCGGTCCCAGACCAGCAGGTTTGCAGGGGTTTTGATTTTTAACTGACCAGTCTTTCAGAATAACAAAAGAACAAATGCACTAGCTCAGAAACTGGTTTTGGCAGCTTTTACAGGCAGGTTCCCCTCGGACTTTACATGCATTATTACATATAATCTATTAAAGGTTAATACCTCCCAGATCTTTTGCTGCACTGCATCAAGGGGACCAACCCTGGCTTCAGCAAAGTCACCAGTAAAATCCGTGGCTTTCAGACAGGACAAGCTCAGCATCACATGCTTTTTTAGAGTCAGCTGCAACTTTCTCCAAGTGAAATCTGGGAATTCTCAACCATATAACCACTACAATAAGCTTCTAGGTACATCCCAGGCCAAATCTGGTCTGTCCAAAGTAATCATTTATTGAGCAGCCATATGACTGAAACCAGAGCCTGCCAGCTTGCCAGACAGGCTCTTTTTATTACTGGTTACAACAAAAGGAACAGCCAAAGCCAGAGACCATCAGTGCTCACCCTCAGCTTCTGATGGAGGGGCACCGATCAGAGCCCTCAGCTGCAGGAAACAATCAAGACTTACCCCCACAGTCCTGAAATATTATGCTTTCAGATTGCTGATCATCATTGTAGTCCTTTAAGAACTTCTCCAGGTTCCTCACATACGGGTCATAACTTTTGGAATCAGAGGCAGTAAAGGAAATTTCTGTCTTTTGTACCTGGGGGACTTGAGTGAGTCCTAAGAAAAGCAAAACCAGGAAGAAAATATTAAGTATATCTCAGAGTTACACAGCCCCCAAGCGATGCAACACACATCAAGAACATAGTAATAACAGTCTATTTTTCAGACTTCAGAACTTGCACAAAACAGCTTAAGCTCACTAGAGGGGAGGCTCCGATGGGCTCTTATCTCCTCTTTCCAACAACAGTCTGGAATATTTGCTATGTTGTTTGCATCACTAAGCAGACAAAAAAAACACAGAATCCAGAAGGAAGACCGCAAGTCAAGGTTTTCCTCAAGAAAAACAATCAGCCACAGGTCCCCTGCCCACTTCTGCCTCCTGCCAGGGACAGAAAGCAAGCTGTCTGCATGTGAGACCAACCACACACTAGAGAGTCTCATGGAAGCCAACTCTTCCATATGTATCCCTAGCAGGTTGACCTGAAAGTCTGCAGAACACGCTACACATGCCCACTCGTGAACCCATAAAACAAAATAAAATATGAGAGGATCCCCAAGTCAGGTATGGTCTCTGCTGGTTGTAATTCACATTGCCTTTGTGTAGTCTCCCTTATAGGATGCAGGGCAGGAGATATTTTCTCAGTAAATTTATCAGCCTGATCAATTCCTCTGGTCTTCTCACACTGTAAGCAGGCATTTCTGATTGCAGAAATCACCTTCCGAGATCTCTAATCAGAAGCTCTTCACCAGGCAGGTGACTTGGAAATATCATCACACAGGAGAGATGCTTAAAAGACTGTCCTAGATTCCAGACTGTGTAACTAGCTCTGCTTTTGGCTGTAGGAGGATGACTAGAAAAAGAATACACAGAGAAGAGACTAAATACAAGTAATGCCTACAGATGATGAAAAGTGCTAATTCCTCTGCTTTTTTATTATGGGACTTGGAAATAGCTGCTCTCTGTGATGGTTAGGTCACATTTTAATTGAACGCACTGATGCATGGCTAACGCTTTAAACTTAAGTAATGGGAACTGGAATTCATGCTGCTTTTGTGGTGGCCACTGTAATTATTGAGGTCATGACTTCTGTTCAGTTTGTCATCTTCATTTTAGCAAGAAGAAGAAAAAGGAGCAGGGGAACAGCATTTGCTTTGACAGCTTTCAGAACAGGTCTGTTGCCAGCAAGTTCCCCTGGTACAAAACTCAGGCAGCTTAGCCGGCTGGCCTCAGCCCACAGGAACTTGTGACTCCAGCAATTTTTCCAAAGCCACTTGAGTGCTTCTCTGCTTAGTCCCTCCTCAAGCCAGCTCACCACTCTCCACCCCCCCTTCCCCAGTGAGTTGGAATTTGTAACCTAGGACAAAGATTAGCTTTGTTCCCCTAAATGCAGCTCCTAGTAGCCAAAGATAGCGAGACACCCAGCAAGTAGCTCAAGGTTTCAAGTTTTATTCCAGGAAGCAGGTTTAACCGCTCAAAATTCTCGCTGGTACAGACTGACCAGCTTGAGTGTTAAAAGTTTAGAAGCAACTTACTATTCCACCACCAGTATGTCCTACCCTCCAAGGTGGCTTTCAACCTCCTTTCAAGCAACTACTTGCACTCCTGTTCCAAATAGTTATAAATAAATAGAAATAGAATAAATAAGCTGGGTTCAATTTTAGTAAGGGACTTCAATGCCATCCTGCCCAACCCTCCTCATGTTACCACTCAGCTGGGAAACCATAGGCTTGGAGTCACTCAAAGTGGCTATCTGGAATTGCAGGGAAGGCAGGCCTTGGTTCCTCTCCTGGGTCTGCCTTTTCCAGAGTTCAAGTTACAGGTGTGCCATTCAAGTGTATAAATATACAATTCAGGAAAGCTTAGGCAGGGTTGTTAAGCTTCAGTCAGGCAGTTAAGCTATAGAGTTTCACCCAGGACCTATAAAACCAAGGAACTCTTCACCTCTGTTCTTATTGAAGGAGATTAAGGTACCCATGCAGACACAGCAAAGACACAGGGGAGGTCAGCAATATACGTGCTGTGGTGTGTAAAAGCCACCCACCACATTAACTCTGTTCTCTGGCTAGGAGAGCCTGGCCCCTGATGTGTACAATGCAAAACCAACCCACTGCCCACGAGAAAAGCAACTCAGCTGCAAGAACAAACTCCCATTCAAAGCATCCCTGTCTTGCAAACCTTTGCAGAACAGCGCCAAAGCCTGAGTAGCACCTCTAAAGCTGCTGCAGAGGCCAGTGAAAGAGAAGAGCCATTTCTGCTAGGCAGCCTGTGGCCACAGCTGGGCTGCTTTCAGTCAAGCTTTGGGCATTTACAGGTACTTGGATGAGCCAGATTGGACTGGCCTCCAGTACATCAGGTGCTTGCTTTGTTTAGGATAAGAGCAAAGTAGGTATCTGTCTTATGAAGTGAGAAAACAAATCTTTGTGAAAATGGAAGATTTGTTATGAACACAGCTTTATCCCAATTAAAAATGCATTGCTGGCTTCCACCACAACCTCCATTCTTGCACACCTCCAACTGACAAGATGCAAAGCTCTAAGTGCAGATCTAGCACTTCTTTCTTTGTTTTCCATCTGTACATCCCATAGCTAAAAGAAAAGCCTCAATATCGTTATCAGAGCAGCACTATCACTGAACCCTTCTTAAGTAATCTTGCTTTTTAAAGAGAAAAGTGAGCTGATTTGGTATGACAAGAGGAGGTTACCTGTGCAGAACACTTCTGTAACCCTTCCCTTACCCCCATTAGGGGAAGGGAAGCTGGTAAGGACAACAAGAAAAAACTACAAAGCTGTGCCATTCCAGTGCTACCTACCACAGCTTGATACACACTTAGGCAAGCATGCAGCTCAGATAAAGCACAGGGACAAATAAGCCTCCTAGGAGCTTCATGCCCACAAGGAAGCCGTTCATGAGCAAGTCCTATGGGTGAAAAGGAACAAAGCCTTAAGTACTTTCATAGGCATGAGCCTGAACAAACCCTCTGCTCATCTGCAGACTATGATCTGTTCACCACACGTCTGTGTCTCATACTATTAACACAGCAATGCACTGTGGTGTGATTTGTGGTGATACTGTTCTTCACACATGGAGGAATCAAGTAGCTTATTGCTAGGATGATACTGGCAAACTGCTTTTGCTGGTTTCCGCAACTGCCTCTTAAGAGTTCATTGCTAGGAAATAGGATTACTGTCTTCATTTGACTGACACTGTCCACATAAATGATGAGTTATGCCTTAACTTGGTAACAAGACACCACCTTCTGTTGACTTTCTAATTCTAAAACAAAAAGCGTGAAGTTAATGATTATTTTTTCAGCCACAGTTCCACTTCCAAAACATCACTGCAGATTAAAATTACATGTATTGAACTTCAATTAAAGCCAGATTTTCCACACAGACTTTAGAATTCTAAGCTGCAGGAGTGAGACTTCAGGAAAAAAAGGTGTCCTGAAGGTGAAGAGGAAGAAACTTCAAGTGGGAAGTCAGGCTTGTTACTAGCAGTGATTGTATAAGTCCATAGCAAACACTGTTGCAATGCTAATTTCCACGTACCATGCACTCTTAGTTCAGAATGAGTCCAAACACTCCTGGGATGACACAGATGACAGTGATCACTACACCGTTTTTATTTACCACCTCCCCAGCTCACTAAAGGAAGATAGACTTTAGAAACCTCCATACCAAGTGATATCCTTCTAAGCTTCCAGTCACTCTCTGGGACAAAGTGCAAAAAGCAGATGTAAGTTTTCTACAAATGCAGCAAAATCTGCTTGGCAGATGACTTCCCTGGAGCTTGAGATTCCGAGATTTTTCCAAATATGGGTGCCAAGACAAGAGATGAAAGCAGAAAAGTGCAACTTCATAGGAGGCAGCATACATTCCTTGCGGCTTTCCTGCCAACTCCGTGCTCCTATCCAAGCTAAATAAGCTAGGCGGGGAATACACACCAGAGCAGCCTTTTCCATGACACACTCACTGCTCCGGCACATGGTGGCCAGGCAGCACTTGAAGCAGGGACATTTGAAATCCCCTGACTCGAGCAGGGATTCTTCCTTGCAGCCGCCACTTAAAAAGATCTGTCAGCTGCAGTGAGCTCTCTCACCCCAACACCAGCCGTAGTGACGGGTTGCTGCCGTGTTTCATAGGATGACACCACAAGATGGCAGGATGTGCAGCCCAATTTATATCAGGGTGGGGAAGGGGAGGAGGAGAACAGAATATTGTTTTTTAAACACTCAGTGCACTGTGTTTAAGAGGCAATATCTCCATCCTTCCCTGTTAGCAGGGTAAGCCCTCTGTGCTTAAAGCATGGTCAGAGCCTGCAGCACATGTGGAACTGGAAGCTGGGGCTGCCAGCATGACAAGGATGGACAAGGTGAACTGTACTGCCCCTTCCCCCACCTCAAGACAAAAGAGGAGTAAAAAAACTTATCATGGAAAGGTACAAAACTCAGCTTGCCCTGGAGCCCTGTATAACATTCCTGTTGTATCCAAGGCAGAAACCAATTAGCATAGTAATGACACTTGGCTACATAAATAGCACTTTATGGCTTTCAGTGCTATACCCATGTCAATAACTCAATAAAGCATCCTGCAGGTTCTGCTGCTGTTACGAAATCTGTTGTATTTCAGAACAAGAATACTATAGCAGCCCCTACAGCATCTTCTGCAGATCCTGAAGGGAAGTGTAGCTTCCTTTTCCCCAGCCATTTTGGGCTGACACAGCAGTGAGTTGCCCAAGAAGGGCAGAGCACTGTAAGAAGAATAAAACCAGGCTTTCTAGCTTCCTAGAGGATCCAGTGCCCTATCAAGCTGCCGCTACATTTACTTGGCTTGCAAATCTTCCCACAAGAAACAGGAATTAGAGCTGCATATCATCCTGGTTTATGTAGCTCATAGTCTGCAGGGGTCTCAGATCACAGAAAGTTTAAGTTAGATGCTCACCAAGTGCAGGAGTGAACGTGCCCACAAGCGTGTTCATTACTAGAGGAGCTGTCATGCAGGGGAACACAGGGATTTCTGACCTCCCAAACACAGCGGTGCAGCAACTCACTACAGCAGCAATCTCTGAGAAAGCCCAACGTTAACAGGCTATTTTTGACTCTCAGTGGTCTAAGGGCTGCTACTGCGCTACAGGATGAGGAATGATATCAAAAGCCAATCTCCACCATGCCTTACCCCCTAGGTTTCCCACATCTGTAGAAAGTTGTCACATGATGCCCTGCAAAGGACCCTGCACTATTAACTGGCAAACATCTCCCTGAAGTTGTACACAAGTGCCATTGCAGCTTGGTTCAAACCCCTTGTTTATTTGGCTGCTTACTGTCGTATAGTCAAGGAGCTGGATTTAGTTCCCCTTATTTCAGCACATCCTGAAAGCCCAAAGATCTGACCTTTTCATTCTTCCTCTGTTTTTGCTTCTGTAGGACATGCCTCAAGAGCATCTTGAAATTCAGTTCCTCTTTTTTAATTTAAAAAAGGGCAAGTCCCAGAAAAACAACAGTGCAGAGAGCAGTTAGGACTGAATAAAAATCTTCTGCATGCTGAAATGTTACCACAGATTTTCTTTGAAATTAGAATTGCGAACTGCTATTACACAGAAAGCAAACAGTTTACCTAGAATGAGTAATTACATGACATCGGGCTAAACAGCAGGTCTATCTGGATGAGACCCAAGATCCATGGGCTTCTTTGCTAATTATTTCATGTCTAGTGAGACCACTGGGCTTCAGCCAAGGAAAAAGACATTATTTTAATAACAACTACCCCATGATTAGCCATGTTGGCTTTTCAGACACAGCTAACGGCTCTGGGCAGTATCAGTGACAATTTAGCCATTCCTGCAAATGTCACAGTCCATTGCAGAGACTGAAACGGCCGCTTTCAGTGCTTAAGACAGCATTTACTGCCAGCAATTCTGGTACATTAAGAAGCGGCACACACTAACACAGCAGTTTCAGTCTCTATCGTGTCTTTAAAAGAGTGCTGCTGGAAAAGCAGTTATCTGAAAAAGATAATTTTTTGGTGAGATATAACACCATTTGGTGATGGTAACATTCCCCATGTTGTTAGAGCAGGGAGCAACCACAGCATAGCACTGCAGACAGTGGGGCTGTTAAGACACCGTGTGACACCAGAGCCAACTTCTGTAGCTACAAGCCATCAGCCTCACAATTGTCACTTAAATACCACTGTTATTAAAAGCTTCTGAACTGTTTTACACAGCAACTGGAGACAGATCATTACCATCCCCAGTGCCAAGCAGCCTCAAGGTCATTTGTAATGTGGGAAAGCAGCAGTTGCGCAGCTCCCCCACCATGCTCTGAGCAGCCGCTGGCTGCAGCCGCAATCAGATAGTGCAGCAGAGCCTGGACAGGCAGAGCGGGGAACCTGCGGCAAGGGCTAGTTACTCCATTTGCCCCTACCCAAGGCAGACTGGCCACAGGCACTGCTCAAGAGGTCATTTTAATTATGAGCAGAGACTTATTTTGTCTAGTAAAGATAGGCAATGCATCAGCAACTACAAGACCCACAACGTACTCAATTGAGATAACCATTAGTAAATAAATGCTACCATCACTTCTAGATCACACAACATAGTACAGTGCTGGCCAATACAAGCACACCCCGAATTGTTATGGTCCCTTTTCTCCTTACGCACCCCAGTTTCATGGGTAATGCTAGTATTTTACCTTTGTCCCTTCACTTACCCACAGGAACACAGTGGCTATGAAGAAAGAAAAGCTGAACCCAGCTTCTTCATACAGCCCATTCTCAAGTGAAGCCTCTTAGCCCCACTCCATTGCTTCAGTTTAAAGGCAAGGAAGAGCAACAATCCAGTTTCAAGCTCCTGTCAGACAGGAGGCATATTTCATGGGATGCAAGCTTCATTTCTAGCAGGATTGCCTTCAAGCCCCAGTATTGTTAACACAGAAGGCTGAGAACATACCCACCCCCTACAAATGTGTTGCAGCAACGACATGCTTATTTCATCCTCCTCCTTGAGGTGAGTAACCAACCCGCCTCCCTAGAACAGCTTGCACCAAGTCAGACATGGGCCTCCTATTTAGTTACCTGGAGGTGCCACTCGATCCTGGTATTTGGGCTCAAATTCACTGACAGTGAGCAACATCACTTGGATGGTCCCAATGAATATACCTGCCAGGCAACCATAGAAGATGACATAGAAGAGGAGGATCTTAACTGCAAGAGAAAACAAAACAAAGAGGAATCAAATCAAGCCCTCAAAGAAGCCACATTTCAGGACAGAATTTGCAGCCTTTGCCACTTGCAAGTAAGAGCCCAGCACATTGAAATCAGACAGCAAGCCCTGTTGCAGAGGCATTTATTTAACATTGAGAGTATAGCCCGATGCAGACAGAAAATGTAAGCCACTCCAGTTATCTGGGGGGCTGGAAGCATGAGCCCCAGCAAGCCTACGAACCCATGAATCAGGATTTGGGATCGTAAAACATGATGCTTAAACCATGTCCTTCCATATGTCAAAGGATCCCTTGGCTGACCCAAGGCTACCTTCACACACTATCACAGATGACAACCTTTCAGGGAAGCGAGTGCTCAACAGCAAGGAGCCACGCTATGGGTGTGCTCTCAATGACACTCATCCCACAGAGATCCAGGCCCTAGAGCTATGTCCAGGAAAGCCTACATTAAATATCGTATTTGTGTTTACAAGCAATTGTGAAGCCTGAATTACTAGGGGAGATCAGGCTATCTCCTCCATTAAAGACAGCAGGAACAGAATTTGGGCCCAAAGTAGCTCCAATACTTATTCTCAAAAGTAGGAAAGCATTCGGACATGTCACTGTGCCGCAGGCTTACTAGCCTTGTATGCCCACAAGGGCACTCTGGCACTGCTCCTGCCAATTAAAAAGTGAATTACATAATAACGAAAGCCTGAATTTAGTTTTGGTCTAAAGGGAGATGCCTAGAATAATCAGGGCTGGGGGGAGATGAGCTTGGAGATGCAACATGGCTCAGACTCTGGGTATCAGTTACCAGTTTACAAGGATTATCTCAACTGATTAACTGCACAGTAACATGCCATATTAGGCATCACCAGACCACCTACACAAAGTATAAGCCAGCCCATGCCAAGCAACTATATGCTAATCAGGCTGCAGGAACAAGCAGGCCAGCGCAGAGGCCAAAGAGTACTTGAAAGAGAGCCTGCCTGACCTCAGACTGTCCTCATGAAATTGCAAATGAAAAAGAGGTGGTTTATTTGAAGGACTTGAAATGACTAGCTACAAGGGAAGGGGAGGAAGCAGTAGGTGGAAGTATCCTTCCTCCTTCCCCAACCCTATTGAAAAAAAAAATTAAACCAAAAAAAACCAAACACACTCCATCAGTAGAGAAGCCTCTCCCAATGAAAGGGGGCACTTCTGGTTGTTGTCTTTTCAAGTGTGTGGGAGACCAGCAATCAGGAAGAATGGCCAACGACATGGAGGCTGAGGGCCACTGTCAGAAAGGCACTCCATCCTCTCGTCTTCCTCGCGTGCAGTGGAGACAGGGGAGGGAGCCAGGGCTGGTGGGCAGAAGAGCTGGGTGCGGTAGCATGGTGCTCCAGGAGTTAAAAGCACTCTTTGGTATCCAGGCAGCGTAAAGCAAATGGCTGTGACGTCAGGGACATGTGGAAATTTTTTCCAGAGCACAGTCATAGGAGGTGCTGTTGTAACAAACCAAACACTAATGCTGTTGTCTGCAGCGTAACGCCTTTGAGTTTTGTAACATCAAAAGGCAAACGCAAGGAGGTAGCTTATTTGATCAGGTTCCCAGCCAGGATGCTCTTAACGCCAAAGACACCTTAAAGGTCAAAACGACTCATGGGTCTCAGAAAATACACAGCGGGTCTAGCGACAAAGCACGACAGGGTTGAACAAGAAAGCTTCCCGCAACAGGTAGGTTCGTAACAGAGAAATCGGATCATCAGCCTGCAGCTCGACTCCACAAATGGAAACCAGTCCTAGGCAGATAGGTACGGGCGCTGTGAGAGAAGGACCTGGTTCAGCCTCCGCATTTGAAGCACTGCGCAGATGCCTGGTGCCTCGGGAGCAGAAAATACCTATCCATGCGCACCCACAACCCAATTCTGCTCACGTAAAGATACAGCAGCAGCCCGCTCTAGCCCACCCGGGGAAAAGGTCCGGATGGGGCACCACCAGCTGGTCCATTACAACAAGGACACGGTCGCTCAGGGACACGGTTTAGTGTCCCATAGTGATGGTTGGACTCGATGATCCAAGAGGTCCCTGGAGGTGTTTAAGAGACAGGTGGATGAGGTGCTCAGGGACACGGTTTAGTGGCTGATAGGAATGGTTGGGCTCGATGATCCCGTGGGTCTTTTTCCAACCTAGCAACTCCGCGATTCCGCATCGCAAGGGCGGACACCGGCCGTGGTCGGCAGCAACGGGAAGGCTCTCTCTTCACATAAAGAAAATGTCAAAAGCCTCTCAGCCTGGGCGCTACTCGCACCGCGCCGAACAAACACATCGCGAGCGTTTGATGGCAAAGGCGCACAGAGCCATTTCCTTCTCGCAGGGGCGTTAAAAGCGTGGTTAAAGGGGCGTTGTTCTCTCAAGACGAGGTAAAAATTAGCTCGGTTTTCTTTATCCAGAGGTTAAAAAAAAAAAAAAAAAAAAAGGAGGGCAGGGAAACCATCAGGAAAGCCGCCCCGAGGTCCAAGGCGGGTGAGGGCCGGGAGAACAGGCTCCCCCGCCGGCGATGCTCCCGGGGAAGGAGCCCCAAGGACGAGGCGCCCTCACCAAGGTCGCCTCGCCCGGGGCTCCATCCTGCTGCCGGGAGCCCCCGCCGCCACCGGGAGCCCCACCGGCGGTCCACCCCCCCACCCCCGGGTGTCACGGGGGCGGGGGACACACGGACAGACAGACACACAGACACACGCGGTGTCCCCCCACCCCCAGCCCCGCCGCAGCCGGAGGTGGGGGGGGGGCGGGGCGCCGCAGTGCCCGCCGCATCCCCGCCGCCCCCTCCTCCCGCCGCCCCCCCCTCCCCGGCACTCACACCAGCTGCCCCCAGTGCGTCCCAGCAGCTCCTTCTTCTCCGAGTTCCAAATGAATTTCTTCCAGTTGCCGTCGCCGTCCTTGGCCTTCCCGCGGGCCATGGCGAGGGGGCGAGCGGCTCCGCGAGGCTCTGCGTGCGCCCGCCCGGCTGTGGGGGGCGGAGGGAACGGGGCGGCGGGGGCGACCGGGACAGAAGGCGAGCGGGGCCCACGGGGCACGGAGCGACCGCGCTCCCCGCCCGCCGCGCCCCTTCATATACAGCGCGCGCCCCGCCCTCCGCCGCCGCCGCCAATCGCAGCGGCCGCCGCGCGACACGGGGCGGGGCGGGGCGGGCGGGGCCTAGGAGGGCGTGTCCAGGTGGGAGCGCGCGGCCCGCGGGCACCGCCAATCGGCGCGGGCAGAGACCCGGTGAGAGGGGGCGGGGCTTAGCGGGGAGGGGGCGGGGCCTGGCGGAGGCGCGCTGCCCGCGGCCAATCGGAGCGGGTAGAGCCCCGGCGTGGGGGCGGGGCTTAGCGCGGAGGGGGCGGGGCTTGTCGCGGATGGGGCGCGGGCAGGTGGAGGCGCGCTGCCTGGGGCCGCGGCGAGGGGGGCGGCGCGTGGGGCTGCGGGGTTGCTGGAGCCGCTCCCCGCCTCCCCTCCTCCTCCTCCTCCTCCTCCTCCTCCTCCTCCTCCTCCTCCTTCTCCTCCTTCTCCTCCTCCTCCTCCTCCCGCTGCGGCCGCTGCCCCGCGCCGTCCCGCCCGCCGTGCTCCGCCTGGCTCACGCGTAACGCGGCTGCGGGAGAGCGAGCGCAAACCGCGCTCCCTGCCCGCCGCCGCTCCCGCGCCGGGAGCACCTGCCGGGAGGGGCGGGAAGGCCGCAGCCGCCCTTGCCGGGTGACCTTCAGCCGCTGGGGGTTCGGGGAAGCCCCCGTGTGGGGTGGCGGGAGCTCCCACCATCCTTGGTTCCTCGGCTGAGACCGCTTGGCAGGGTCCGCCATCGCTCCTCCTGGGGTTACCTCGTGTCCTGCCCGAGAGGAGCTGAGGGTGCTTCACAGCGTCCAGCATCGCTCCCTCCAGGACACGGGGTGAGTGGTGTGGGGCAGGCTGGCACACCACAGGCCACAGAATCACCACCTGGGAACTCATCCTGCTGCCCCCAGCCCCATCAGTCCTACACTTCTGACTTGCAGGGAAAGAAAAAAGAAGGAAAAGGGCAGTTTACCATGCCATTGAAATGATTGTTTTAATCTGCTTTGGGATCACTGGTAAATAAGGTGCCTTGATCCCACAGTACCATTACATTAATGGCATGAGGTTTAACAAGGCCAAATGCCGGGTCCTGCACTTGGGGCACAACAACCCTGTGCAGTGCTACAGACTGGGAGAAGTCTGTCTAGAAAGCTGCCTGGAGGACAGGGACCTGGGGGTGTTGGTTGACAGCGACTGAACATGAGCCAGCAGTGTGCCCAGGTGGCCAAGAAGGCCAATGGCATCTTGGCTTGTATCAGAAACGGTGTGACCAGCAGGTCCAGGGAGGTTCTTCTCCCTCTGTACTTGACACTGGTGAGACCGCTCCTTGAGTCCTGTGTTCAGTTCTGGGCCCCTCACCACAAGAAGGATGTTGAGGCTCTGGAGCGAGTCCAGAGAAGAGCAACAAAGGTGGTGAGGGGGCTGGAGAGCAGGTCTTATGAGGAATGGCTGAGAGAGCTGGGGTTGTTTAGCCTGGAGAAGAGGAGGCTGAGGGGTGACCTCATTGCTCTCTACAACTACCTGAAAGGAGGTTGTAGAGAGGAGGGTGCTGGCCTCTTCTCCCAAGTGACAGGGGACAGGACAAGAGGGAATGGCCTCAAGTTCCACCAGGGGAGATTCAGGCTGGAGATCACGAAAGATTTTTTCACAGAAAGGGTCATTGGGCACTGGCAGGGGCTGCCCAGGGAGGTGGTGGAGTCACCATCCCTGGAGGTGTTTAAAGGATGGGTGGATGAGGTGCTGAGGGGCATGGTTTAGTGACTGATAGGAATGGTTGGACTTGATGATCCAGTGGGTCCTTTCCAACCTAGTGATTCTATGATTCTGTGAAGCTAAGGTTACGTACGATCCTTACCTCCACGTTTCCAAAGCTAATTTAGATATACTCTGAATTTCCTGTTTGGTTGTAATACTGTATTCCACATATTTTCTTGCCCTTAATCTACTGATATGTTCTCTCAACTTCAAGTCCATCATCCTTTTCCTTTTTGGTCTGGGAATTTGGATGAGTGCATGTAAACCACACCATTCTTGGTATCTTCTAGCAGCTGCATGTTTTTCTAGAAGTTACCTGCAAGAATGACCTAGCCTGAAATTGAGGACCACACAACCACGCAGCTTCAGCATGCTCTTTTGGACCTCAACAAGAAGTAGTCTGGCCACCGTCATCTCCTACCCTTCCTAAACCATTAAGCTAGCAGTCAGGGGACAAGTCATAATCACAGAATCACAGTATCACTGGGTTGGAAACGACTCTCTGGATCACCGAGTCCAACCATTCCTATCGATCACTAAACCATGACCAATGTGGTGCCCTTCACCAAGTGATCCACAGCTGCAACCCAGAACCAGACCATGAAGCAAACAACTGAGACCTGCTTTTTTGGCTGTTAGACTTAGCCTACTGGAGCTGCAAAGGGTCTTCACAGTCCTAACACCCTCAAGATCATGCCACCACTCACAGCAGCGGCCGAGAAGGGCCTCCTTAGCTGTAGGCATACGACCAGACTTCTCAAAGCCGTTCAGGCTTGTGGATTAGAAAGAGGACAGATATCACGCAGGAGGTACAGAGAGGTCATGTGCCTAGAAGGCTGTGTGTGTTTAATTGGGAGTAAACGCTCTATGAAATGTTATGCATGATCAAAGGGAGCCAGGTGTGCCACATGGATTTTCATCCGAGGTTCAGAGAATCAGGTCTCAGTGGCATTTGTGTGATTAAAAAGGGATAATCAGCTAGAGGGAAGAGGATAAATGGCATCATTCTTTTCTCCTTGGTGTCTGGTCAGAGTTGGTCTTTTAAAGAGACCTGCGGATGGTGGGTGATAACAAAAGCAAACACAGAGAGCAGTATCTGATACGCAAGCGAACATCATCTACGCTGCAGGGAGGACAGTATCAGTTACAAGTTAAGGCGGCTGTGATTACAATCAAGCCAATGAGTAGACAAGCACTGCTGGAGGAAAAAGATAGGCATTTTAAAATCCCAGACCTCAGTGCAGTTGCTGCTCTAGCCAACCAAGCAGTTTCTCTTGGCTGCTGGGCCGCCAGGTCTGCACTGGCTACTGGAGAACTGAACCAACTCTACTTTTAATGCCCTAAGTGCAATTTATGGCCTAGGTATGCTACCCTACGAAGGGTAGAGGTTTGGGAATCATGCATGGATGCATGGCGGTGTCACCCAAGCATGAAGCCTACTCATCAGACAGCCTACTCTTGGACACTGTGTCTGGCTTTATCCACGGGCCAGGACTTGGCTCATCTAGTCTGCAGAGGAAAATATCACACAAGTTAGTTCAGGGCACAGGTGGTAGCAGCAGTTGGTGCAGCTCTACCTTCCTTGCCTTCTGCCCAAGCAATGGGGTCATCCAGAGCATAACAGGCATGGGATATTCAGGCATGTTCATGGTGATATTCAAACTGGGGAAGATTTGAATGGGAGTTTACTCTCCCACAGCATTATTTCCTGAAAGCACCGAGAATGAGTTTGGAGAAAGCAGCTAGAGAATATCTGAACAATTGTATCACATTTACATGGTAAATGATCTTCCTCTGAGCACATTCCCACCGTCGCGACAAGCTCTAGCGGTGCTGGTGGAAGCTGAGTTGCAGGAGCTCCTGGCTTCATCTGTGTTTGTTTAAGGATCACTGGGAAACTCTCCTCTTCCTGCACCATCTGTACTTCTGTATAAATACACAGAGAAGTCCTGTTGGGTTGGCGGTGGCCAGCGATACTAAATCCCCGTGACTACACAGGCTGGGGCATACAGGATCTGGGATGGGCAAAAGGCCCTTTATGAGGTTTGCACACCGTTCTTGCGAACTCTTTTATGCATCTGAAGCTTCAGTCCTGTGCAGGCTCAGGACACGGGCTTAATGTTGGTGAATTATCCTCTCAGAATCAGCAGAACTAATAGGCAACAGCATGCCAAATTTTATTCCAATCTACTGTTTGTTTGGCTGCTCAGATATCAATCAGGCCGTCTCTAAGGCCACCACTATATGATCTGATTTTTTAAGGGGATAAGGGGCTGAGGCACCGTTTGAAACTGCCAAGAACAAAATGTGCAAAGCAATCCGTGTCCAGGAGGAAGGACAGGAGAGGGGAAGGCTGCGCACCAGCACCTAAGAAAGAACAGCCTCTAAGGTGGAAGTTTATCTTGCTGCCCTGAGGAGTCAGCATGTGGAGAGCACTCTGGTTTTCTCTGGTGGGTTTGGACATAGCCACCAATGAGGTCCCTGCTTCCTTTGGGTCTCCTGTCTTGCAGAACTGGGAGAAAGCACCCAGGGCAAAAAGAGATATCTCACTACAGAGCAGGAGAGTGGATAATTACTTTTGACGTAGAGCGGATAATTACTTTTGACGTAGAGCAAAGAAAAGTGAAGGTTTGTCCAGCTTGGTGGCTATTTTGTCCAGTAGTGCCATTTGTGGGCGAAAATGAGACGGTTGCATTCAGGAACTCTGGGTAACGTGTGATCCAGAAACATCTCTGACGGTGGCTGTGGTTGATGCTGTGATATGCAGCAGAAGGAGAGGCACGCTGGCGGGGGAGGGACTCTCACAGACTGTGGGACCAAGTGCTAATTATAAGATGACGGAAGTGTGCAAAATGGCCTCAAGTAGTTACTATTCGTGGGCTGCCACTGCAAACAAGTGGAGCTGGGCCTCCTCGGGCTGGCGTGCCCGGGAGCTGTGAAAGGGCAGCTGCTCAAGCGCTTGGCATCAAGCCTACATCACAAACAACAGGTGAGAGAGGGCGAGGAACAAAACAGGTGACAAGGGCTGCCATGGTCCTGCATACTGCGAGCAAGAGGCCAGGAAAGGCTTCCTGCGGGAGCTGCAAGGGACCTGGAAAGGAAGAGGGGGTGACGCTTGAGAACTGCCCTCAGTGTCCCAGTGAGGCAAGTACTGGCATGTGGTCCCTATGCCAACTTCCCAGTTCTGCGGGGCACTGCCTTAGGGCTGTCCTTCGATTTTATGCCTGAAAGGTTCAGAAAAAAGAGAGTCAGCTCAGGGGTTGCTGCACATCACACTGGCTCAAGCAGGGTCTGTAGTCTCTGAGAACACAGCTTTCAAGTCTTCCCCCCTCCTTCTCCTTTTGCCCCCCACAGGTGTGGGGTCACTAGGGATTAGGTTTATAGACATATGTGGTTGGATAACTGCATTTGAACAGATTTAACTGCTTAGAGCTATGCAAGCTGAGGTAACTAAGTTCAAAAAAATCATGAACTCGTAGGCACTGAGAAAATAAATATATATAGAATTACCTCCAATCCAGCCATGGGGGCCAGTATTCCTTTCCTTAATATCAGTTTGATTAACGTATAATACAACTTGTGGGGGTGCCTGTGTAACTCACTCTTGGCAAAATGATATGGAAATGGACAGCTGTTAACATAGATAAGCAAGTGGAAACAGCACGTACACATGGAAAACCCAAAAGGGTCTGAGGGCATTTTCCCCAAACTGATCTTGCTGAAAAGGAAAACAACCATCAGTCCTCAACTGATCATGCTTAAGAGGATGGCAGCTATCAGCTGGATTAAATAGTAATCAGGGAACGACATAGACCATTTTGAAACAAAGAATGAGTTGGTCTGAAAAGGTGCATAAAAGAAGCATAAAAATTGTAGCAGGGGAGGGAGAGGTCCCTGACTGGAAACAGAGCAGCAGTCCAAACCCAGTCTGGCACATCACCACCTCTGCCGAGGCCAAACACAGCAGTTTCCCCATCCAAGGGAGACTGTCAGCAGGCGGCACCCAGCACATGGCCTGAGCCTTTGAGGTACAGCACATGGAGACCCATGCGCTGGGGGGTTGTGGGTGACCTCCTGGGGTGCTTTCCCACCACTGGCTGCGTCAGCTGTTTGTAGGGAGTAGCGTGAGAAAGGGGTGTGAACAGGGGGACCCATGATCCCAGGAGTGACCCCACCCTGCCAGACAGAGAAGGGTGGGCGCCTGTGTTTGTGGGATGAGAACTTCTGGGGATTAATTACAGAAAGTGTTTAGGAACTTTACAGGAATTTATTAGGGTTTTTTAAAATGTCTAACATTGTGTTTGAACTGCTGTATTGCTGACATAGAAACTGAATGCGTAGTTCTCTGATTGTCAGTTAATTATATGCCCTTAATAAATCAATAAACCATTTCCATCCTGATTTGGTTTAACCTACATGAGCTGAGCCATTTATCCCTGCAACAATGACCAACTGATATAAGTTTTTGACCAATCCTGGCAGGAGAAGGCCTATATATACTTGATGATCAAATAAAAATTCACTTGATGTGGAACTGGAGGCTAGGTGCAGGGCACGGGATGGTTTCTGGGGTGCACGGGCTAGCAGGTGGAGAAAGAAAAATAGAGGTGTGATAGATGTTTGATAACTGGGATGAATACTTCTGGTTCCTGTGGCTGACCACAGCCACCAGCCGTGAAACTCACCAGTTATCAACGCTGTTCTGATGCAGGCAAAGGCAACTTGTGAAGGCAGCAGGAGTCAAACCATATTGCCACAATCTCTCTTCTTAACTGATGCAGTAAAAATGACTTTCATCTCCTCACTGAAAATAATATTTGAATACTTTCTTGCACAAAATTCACACTCTTCTCCTTGGCACATCTGGAAGTGACCACCACGCAGGGGAGATGCATTGCCCAGGAACTAGCTATGAAGTTGGCAAGAACAGCACATGTTAAGTGAGAACAGGCACCTAGAGCCCTTACTCGAGTGGCAGCCAGCTTCCTAGTACACAGCCACTGAGCTCAGGCACCTACATGAGCTCCCAATGCAGTCAGCAGCTCCAAGTCTAGGGGACTGACCTGTCTTCACCCCAACTGGTCCAAACAAAATGGTCCCCATTTGTCTCTTACTGGCTATAGCAGCACTGTGCACCATTAATACAGGCTGTCATTAGTTTTCTGCCTTGGCAGCAAGATCACAAGTCTTCACTCTCCCCTCACTCCTAACCATGGGTTCGTTAGGTGTTCCTGATGTCAGGTTGTCTGGGGGCACCAGCCTGCTCGGATGCCCCAGTCAGAGCTCTGCTGCCCCCTGGGCCAGCCAGTCTGGGACATCCAGCACAAAACCAAATTGAAGAATGAGAACTAAATAAACTCCAAAACTATTTTGAGGCCTGCACTAATACAGTTTTAAAAGGAAAATAAAATCAGAGTGGAAAAATATTTCTATTTTTAACCATCAGGAGCATGACTTATTTAAGCAGCACCACACAGGAGCTGGCAATAGGAATGGTAAGTTAGGGTTTGACTTGTTCCTAAACATCTTTTAAGTGTTTGGTCAGGGCCACAGTGGGATGGTACGTGATTTAAAGTGCCTGCCAGAGACCTTTCTCCTTCTCCTCATGGGAGGTCCTTTTCCTAAAACAACTCACAGATGTCCGTGATAATTTAAAAGATTTACTCCAGCATTATCCACACTAAAAGTTCTTACTGACTGAAGGTGGATAGCTCTGCAAACCAGGAAGCCTGCTGTCCCCTGTGGGTTTCTTGGTGGTCTTTTCTTTGGTTTGGGTCACCTGGTTCCACTGCAACATCCTACAATGGCCAGCTCCTCACCCTCATCTGCAAGACAGTAACACAATATACATAAAAACCAAACACTTTTTGACTGGAGGAATATCTCTCCAGTCTTCAACATTCAGTGATTGGGAGAAAAGACATCATGCAACCATGACAAAAACCGTGTGTCTTCATTACCCTCATGTAGATTTGGTGCTGTGATAACCACGCTGGAGTCTGAAATTCCCTTTTCTCTGTTAACCAGTCCTGCATGTACCAGAGCACATCACACAGCCTGAGAGGCATTTGCATACAGGCCAAAGGAAGCAGACACACATCTAGCAGGAGTTTAACAAGCACTTCATTTGTAGGAGTTAAGAAACTGAACTGTGAGGATGATTTAAAAAGCTGGACGGGCCTCACTTTGTGTTTTTAGATGCTTGCGTACCTTGGTAAATCTGCTTTGACTTTCCACAGTTCAGCCTTTCTGCTCAGATAGCCAGAATGCATTTGACATGAACATTTGTACCCGATGAACGTCAAAGTAGATCTGTTCTGCAAAAGCGTGACAGGAGCTGGGCACTTATGTCACTGGTGTCCACAGATCCCATCAGGTGTTTCTCAGAAACTATGAATTCTTGCTGAATAAGATACCACAAGTTACTGCCAGAGGGAAGTGAACACCATAAGCAAACCACTCCATCGTGTCTGGTCTAACAATGGGACAAGTAGAGGAAGACAGCGCACGCGGTGATGCTTCTCTTGTTTACATAAGGCGATACCGTGGGGTTTGTGTTATTTAAACTCCATTCATCAGCTGAATAACACAAACCCTTGGAGGATATAATCGTGGCAAGACCCCCAAGTCAGCTAGGGTTTTGAATTGCATTTTTTTTCTTATAGGAAACATCCCCCAAATACCAACGTGCGAATCTGTTCTTCTGCATGTTAAAAGTATTCTCCAGGCAACCAGGATCAGAAACTGAACAGAAATTCCCTTTTCTCCCCACCCATACTTCCTTTCGAAGAAGCAGTCATTACCAGTAATCAAAGATCAGCTGCTGCTCAAAGCAATTCACAAACAAACCCCGAAGAGCAAAGTGGCCTTAGTTAACCAGTTTTATGACAAGCTAGTTTTGTGCTAAAAGCATAAGACTGGCCACGCTGCGGTCCATGTAATCCAACATTTCTTCTCCAGCTGTGGCCAGCAGCAAATATTTAGAAAAACAGCCTAAGAACAGGGCGAGTACATAGTGATTGATGTGGCCTCCCAGGTGTCAGCAGCCTGCTGCCTTGCGATTTCCTGAGCCACGGAGTACACTGACAGCTAAATAAACTGGGTGTAGTCCCAAACCTAATCTCACTTTGGAGAAGCAGCATGTGGCACCTCACCCTCTGTCACGCAGGTTGTGACTGCAGCCTCTGAAATTCACCTGAGGGAGCTTTAGAAGCCAGCAGCACCACAGAGGTGAGGGCCGGTGTCATAAACACACATATGAATAGCTATAGCCTGAACTGGGCTTTGCACTGACACTTTTCATCATGGTACAGCAAATCGGTGTAAAGCTGTCTCTGGTCTTGCTGTGTAAGTCACCATCAGCCTCATGGGACCCACAGATCAGCCTTCCCATGGGGTGTGCAGTAACAAGCAGACCCACATGTCAACACCACCAAACGACATGCTAGCCTATAATGTATTAGTACATAAAGAGCTCTGAATCCTCTGCTCTGAGCTCCTTCGGGTGCAGCCTCCTAGCACATGGGAATTGCCTTTCATTTTTCAGTCAAGATGACTGATTGAGGTGGCCTTCATGTCACCTGTGGTGACCTGCTGACTCACAGTCCTCCCTGGCTGCATTGTGAGAAGAGGCTTGCCACTTGGAAAGACACGCTCTGCTAGGCATATACTTAATTTATAAGTCCTGATTAATTGAATAATGAGTTGGTTAGCAAAGCCCTTGGTCTATATTGTATTCAAAATACCATCTGGTAGGCGGCTGGTGTGGTTATTAAGGTGGGTATTCTGTTAAATCCGATACCTTTGTAAGAGAATCTGTCCCAACATTACTGATGAGACAGAATTTAGCAAAGAAGATGTGTATTTATTCCTCCAGGAGAACATTTTTGAGATGGCAAATGTTTGGCCACTGGGACAGTGCTTCATTCCCATGACAAGCAGTGGGATTAATATCCTGCTATAAATGCAAAGTAAATAGTTTACACTAAGAGCTTTAAATGTCATCAGTCTCTTAGAAAATGCATGTCAGTAGGTCTCACGTGACTCTGAAAGCAATGTGGCTGTTTAATGTAACTTTTTCCTCCACCTAGGCCCACTAGGTGCCTACGACTGAGAACAGCTAACTTTACACTGACAGCCTTGTTCCAGGTCAGGGAGGCTCTGACCTGCCTCTGAACTGAAAGTCTGAAGCACTGGACAGATACTGCTGTTTCAGTTCTTCCACATTTATCTCAGGAATCAGGTTTCCAGGAATCTGCTGCAGTTGATTATTCCCCATAACAAAATGGTGCAATAAATAGGACTCACAAATTGCTCACAATAGGACTGCAAATCCCTCTTTCCTCTCTTCAGCTTCAAAGCACATTAAAGAGTAAATGCATATACATGTTATGGCACCTTTTCTAGCAGGTAGATATATGTAATACAAGGGAAGCTGGTGGCAGAAGAAAAAGCAGAACCAGTGTTTTGCTACCTTGGTTATGGCCTCACTGTCCTTGCTCACTAGCAGGCATCTGGGATAGAGGTACAGCTGGGAGCCTCACACATGGCCACCTGCAGCTGCCCAAAGCCTGTGTGTGCTGGACTCACAAGAGATAACTATGCACATCTTGCCTCATGCCTACCACAGAGCAAAGTGCTTTCTAGGTATTAATGGACTGAGACTGGCAGCATCTGTTTCCTAAGGTTGAAAGGTCTCTGTTTTACCTGTGGGAGAAACCATGGGTTTACCTACACAGAGATTCTCTGGAAACCTGATTTGAATGAACTTTGCAAGCTGTCAAAACCTTTAAACGCATACTTAAATCACATCAAAGCTCCAATTCTTACTAAAGGTATCCACTTTAATACAGTTGAAAGTCACACTTTTAGTTCAATTAGATGACTTTTCTCCTTAGTTTTCCTTTGTAAAGATGCCCTTTGAGAGAGGAGAAGGGACTTGTTTAGGATCATCCGAAAGAAGTGCCAGAAGCAGAAGTGGAAGAGCCCAGACATACACAAGCGTTCAGGGAAGCAGTTTTTCTCTCCACTACCTTTATATCACTGCTGGAAATATTTTCTGTGGATTCAGCCCTACAGCACTCTCTTCTGCTGCCCGTACCACATCAGGCTTTGCAACACACCTGAACAGCAGAGGCAAGACATGACGAGTGAGCTAGCAGGTGTCTTGTCTGGCTGCAAGCAACACTGAGCAGAAAATTCATGAAAATGTCACAGTCCTTCCAGACTGTAAAGTCTGAGGATCATTTATTCCTGCCCTTCCAGCATAACACAGTCAGTATAATTTCATTCCACTACTTTTTCAGTCAGTCTGATAGCTTATCTTTGACTGCAACGTCAAGTCAGGTATTTGCTGCAGTCAGAATATACCAGGCATTTTGCTGGATGTGTGTTTTCCACTTAAACCAATTTTTATTTTAGTAAACTATTTTTTATAATATTTTCCCCTCTGACAGACGTGCCTTTCTGTGCAAATTCATAATCATTGCTTTCTTGGGGAAAAAAAAATGAGGAGGAACCACCATTCCTTTCCAGGAGCCTGAAATTATTACACCAGTATGAATGCAAATTTCTCCTATTCTCAAATACATATCATATTGTCACTGCTCTATCTAGGTTCTTGAGGACATACAATGGCTCCATTTGTCTACCTCGCCATGTCAGCAACGAAGCTGGAGCAGGAATACCAAATCCTGCAAGCTTTACAGGGGGGTCCCAGCCTCAGTCACTCCACAGGAGCCAAATGAGAACTGGGTGGGCAGCTTCCAAGCCGTTGCATGAGTCATGAATTTAGCCTTTTCTCTTCCCCCACCCTGATGGCAGTTTGAGGCTGGGCAGTACAGAGACATTCAAATACACACTGGAATAAAGTATAAAAATGGCTAGGGCAGAAAAATGGAGAACAGCCTCTATAGGGTAAATAATTAATTCACAAATATTTGAGTCTTACTGGACTAGACCTAACCATGCTGCACTGTCTCAGCATTCTAGCATCATCAGTTTACACTTAGAATATAAGTTTTCCAGTGCTAGATCTTAACATGATTCTAAGGACAATAAGCGCTATTTCTTACCTTTTCCTGAGGCAGAAACTGAGAGATGGGGAAAGGTGACTTGACCTTGGCCACAGTAGAGTGATGTTTACTAGAGAACTGTGTGTAACACCCAGAAGTCAAATGGTAGTTATCATATGTTTGGCACCCAGAGTCATAGACCCATCTGGCCAAAGCTCACGGGATCCACAGCAGAGCTGGGCACAGTCATTAGGTAGAGGTCTGTGAAAATTATCTCCTCTAGCTACTTTTATAGATATCCACCCTTCCCACTCTCTCCATACAAAGATCCCTTGGGCCTAGAGCTTTCCTCAAGGCTGCCAGTTCTCTATCTGAAAAACTGCAGCACTCCAACAAGCCCTGTAGAAACAGCATTGGAGTTGTCATTAACCTGTCTGTGACTTATGCCCAGACCTTTATTAGAGTATCCTTACATGAAGCTGAATAAAACATGGCCTGTTCAACTGAGCCTATGACAAATACATTATATTTGCTTAATTTTCTCATTAGCCACAGGAATTATTCTTTCTGATCAGATGAGTTTTAGCTTTTCTCATTAGCTTTTCATAATCTTTAGTGCATTGGTATGGAGGAAAGGGCAATTTTGGCTGAAAGTAAAATGATTAAATGTTAAAACTGAAAGCGGGAGAGAAGATGCCACCATTCCAGAGCAGAGAAGTTTCCAGCCTCCTTCTACCAGTCGTGACTGCATAAGGAGTTTCAAAATGCAAAACATTACAGAGCCAGACAAACCCTTACACAGGTAGTGGAACACACTGTTCAGTTCTGATACTGTGACTCACATAGGCTGATCTAATGTAAATAATCAACTTAAAAATGAAGGGCTTATCTGTATTTAACTGTCACTTTTAGCCTTGGTTAAGTCAATTTAGATCTCTCTGGTGAGTTATCTTTATGGTGACAGTAGACCTGTGAAGTCTACTGGTAAAAATTCCTAAATTAAAAGCAGGTCAAAAGCCTCCCGTGTGTTCTCCTCAAATCTGGACTTTGCAATAGATGTGTACCGCTCCTAGGAGTTGCACCAAGGTCATCAGACTATTGCCTAGACTGAGTAGCTGCCAGCACCATACAGCCTGAATCACCATATGCCCTATCATCCATGCACTGCATGATCGGCTTGAGATGATACTTGCCAGTACAGCAGTGGAAGCCACAACTAAGACCTTCCTTTAGTAGGAAATTATCCCTCAAAAGGAAATCAGTTACCCAGACAAAAGAAAAAGATTCTGACGTAACTGTGTCAACACCAGAGGTTTCACAAGCTTTGTTTTTTTCACACTCCTATCCAGCTCGTCTTCATGAGTGAAATGGTGAAACATAGGCCAAATGCTCTAAGCCAGCTAATCCTTTTCACAGAATCATGGAATCATTAAGGTTGGAAAAGATCTCTAAGATCATCCAGTCTAGCTGTCAGCCCGCCACCACCATGTCTGCGAAACCATGTTCTGAAGTGCCACATCTGCACACGTTTTGAACCACTTCAGAGATGGGGACTGCACCGCCTCCCTAGGCAGCCTGTTCCAATGCTTCACCACTCTTGGTAAAAACTTTTTTCCTATTATCCAATCTAAACCTCCTCTGGCACAACTTGAGGACATTTCCTCTTGTCCCATCACTTGTTACTTGGAAGAAGACACCAACACCTGCCACACTACAACCTCCTTTCAGGTAGTTGTAGAGAGCAATAAGGTCTCCCCTCAGCCTCCTCTCCTCCATTTATATGACAGTAATCAAGTATAAGATCATATGTAGCTAATGTTGCAGCATAAAATCACCCATGGCTAAAGGAAGCAGACTATACTTCATTTTACGCTGTTTTCAGGGAAGTTGGCGGTGTGTTTCCTTGTGTACAACCCAGGACGTGAGCAGGGCTTCGGGAGCTTGAAGGGAAGGTCGCCCTTAAGCACCCCTAGTTGCCTTGCACTAGTCTGCAGCTACAGGACACAGGCCCAAAGGATGTTGGTCATGGCTTAGGCACAAACATAAGGTTCACGAAAAGTGGTGGGAGAAGGAGAGGGCCCGTTGCTGGCTGTCAGCAAAGCAGCCCTTCTACACAGGGGCACGTGTAGGACATAGGTCCCAGTCTGCTGTTTGTCACGTCACGTATGAGGGAGAAAAATGAGTCTTAAGGAAGATGATGCCACTTGTAGTGTATATCTTATAGCAGATGAGCTGTAATTCTTTGTCTGTACAATGTTAGAAAGCGGGGGTAGTGTTTTTAAAGGTATTTTCTTTACTGGAGCTAAGAATGGCAGGTTTCACAATGAAGCTGTTGTTCAATTAAACGTGAATCAGTGTGTTTGCAGACCTGACTGAGACAGGGAAGTAAGAAGACAAAGACACAAAAACTCAGTAATTCTTACCATTTCTTTACTATTTTCTAAGCAATGCCTTTGACCCTTTGGAAATTTTACTTCATTCTCTGCTGCTGTAACATTTAGAAAGCAACAGAAAAATTTATGCCAGTTGTTAGCTTATCATGTTTGCTTTATGATAGCCCAAGACAAAGGCCAATATATTATCAAATAAAGTCCAACTCCATATTTAGACTCCTGAGTAAATGGCTTGAATTTCAAATGATCAGAACTCACTGCCTCTTTTTTTCTTTTAGCAGAAACTCAAGGGTTCCTGAAAAATCAAGTGTTTTATCAGACTGTCGGATCTTGTTTTGGGAACATGGCTTTTTATGCAAACCATAGGCACAGGCCTTCAGTGAACATCGTGTCATTACTACAGTTATTGGGTGGGGAGACTCCTTAGTATGGGAAGAGGCCTCATCATGATATTTGTGCTTTTTCTTTCAAATGACTTGAGGGAAAACTTTGCATCTGTCAGGCTGGTTTAGCACCAAAGGTTGCATCACTGAAGACTTCTCTCGGCCTACGTACTGCTCAGGATAGCAGTGGGTGAGCTGCCTTGCTGGCATCACTCTTGCAGCAAAGCCCTGGTTTTGCCCGTGGGTTACAGGCTAGAATGCAGCACCACCTTGACAACCTATCTCCAGACATCTCCACAGCAGAAACACCTCCCTGGTAAAAGACATTAGTCGTGGAAAAGCATTTGTAACAAAACCGTGGCTGAAAGATGTGCTCCTTTGACTAGATCTGCTCACTGAATGAGTGTAGTCATTAATGTATAGGTGCTTTACATTGGCAAAGCTTTCACTTCCAAGAAGAGAGAGAGTTAAATCAGTGGCAGACCTATTCAGGCTACTTAGGACATGCATAGGTATGGACCTGGTTGAGTGAAAAACAACCTCACCTTGACACATACACATAACCGCAACAGTTGCACAGGCATGCAAGGATAGATTGGACACTAACCTGAAAAGTTTCTTTGTGGATGAAGAAAGACTTCCAAGTAATTTGGTCACATGGCAGGATTATGCAGAAGAAACAGCATAAAATGAAATTATAAGGTGATGGATTCAAAGCTAATGAAAGGAAATGCTTCATCAAATGCATAGTTAAATTCTGGAGCTTGCTGCCAACAATGCTGTGGGTGCCAAAAATAAATTTCAAAAAATGATTTGACAAAGTAGCGGACAGATCTATTAAGCGCTATTAGACAGCAAGATTTTAGGAAGCTTTCAGGGACCCACAGCCTGGCAAGCACACCAAAGAATTACTGCTACATGCTTGCCTTTCTTGTACTGTTTTCTCTAAACATCTGCTACCAACCACCAATGTAAAGAGAATACTAGGCTAGGCAATCGTTTAGAATGCTCCAACATGACTGTTTTTTTCATTTAAAACCTTCTATGTTGATGCTAATTTACCTTAATTATGAGGATTGTTAACTGCAGTGGTTCACCTGGTGCAGACATACCCTAAGGGGTTTGCCCAGCTTAGATGCAAAAGATTGTGCCAGGCAAAGATACTGATTCCAGATCCCCTCAGTGGTTTGTTAGCGCCTAAACACCTGATCTGTTGTGTTTCTCAATTCAGTAGGCAAGCACAGGACGGGGAGGAGATAGTAAAATAGGCAAGAAATAATAATTATGCAATTGGCTAAAAGGATATTGCAGACTTTTATCGGTAGGCATATCATGCCCCACTAAAGTTTACAGTGCACACTTCACTTCGCAGCCCTCTTCATTGTGTAAGCAGTCCTCTCTGCACACAAAACTGAACATGCTTGGAATCCTGCTGCAATAGTGCTTATTACTGCTGGTGTACATAAGGTCAAACTCTGGTTTAGCAAGGATTTTTTTCCCTGAGCTGTAACACGGATGGGACTTGCGCACACAGGTGAGGCAAAAACATGCAGCAACATGGTTAGCAGAGAATTACGTTGTAACGTGACCCCTTGGCATAGAGATCTGCGTGCGTAAATGCCATTCCAGGCATGATAGATGGAGGGAAAGGAGTTTCCAATGCTGCTGCTTTGTGCTACAGATATAACAGATCCCAGACTGCTGTGATGCTTCAGTGTTTTGCCTGAATGTCTGCACCCTCTTACTATCTGCTACTGGCCACAGTCCTGTCCCTATGGGCATGAAACCCCAAGATAACTCCTCAAGGAATGGCAATGGGAAACTCGGGTACAATTTCTGGTTCTGCCCCAGTATTTCTCATTATCGCTCGGGAAACTGAAAAGGTGATAGCCCTGCACCTCCGCTTCTATTCTGTAAAGCAGGGCTAAAGCAGTTTTTAACCACTCAGGGTCATGAGGAGAAAGCAAAGATGCAAGGGAAGCTGTGAGGTGCTCAAAGGTGGTGATATCGGAGACCACCACAGCACAGGAGATGGGCAAGGATAGTGCCTAGTGAACAGAACCAGAATGAGCTTTTTCCCTGATGTGCAAGGCAGGTGGCTGCAACTGAAGCTCACTCTGCCTGTGGAAGACCTCCTGCATGAGTTGAAGTAAATCCAGACTTGTCTCTTCTGGCCTGCTCAAGCTTTGTCTTAGGAGGCCAGCAGAGTAGACAAATGGCTTGTGGAGCCTCGCGTCAGCTAGTCGGGACCTCAACTAGGAGACTGTCCACTTGCCATCGAGAAACCTCTTTGCAATGGCATAACATAACTGGCATAACTTTGCCTTGTCCTGGCACAGCTGCAGAGCCCAACCCCAAAATCTCCCAACTCCATGCCATTGCTGGGAAGAATCACAGTTTCTTAAGAATTCCCTGAATAACCATACAACTGCATGTTCCAGAACAGCTTGTTCCACCCCAAGCCATGTGGTTATTTCATCTAGTGGTGGGCTTTGGGGAAAGCTACTTTATCACCAGCTGCAGTGGTTTGAACTCTTTCCTGTCATTGATTAAGGAAATAAAGGTCACCAAGCACAGATTTTCCTAAAGTCCTTATGTGAAGTTCTTCCCCTCTGCGTGCTTTCCACTGATTGTATTGCTTTGCCAAGTCTTAAGTTTTCTCCATTGTTCTTCATGTGCTGTCAATCAATCACTGTTGCCTGTAGACACTGGCAAGCTTTGCAAAGACGAATATGCAATTGAGATCCTTAATTAACGCCATGTAACATTCAGATGTATTCACTGGGGAAGGGACACGTGAAAGAAATCAAGCAAGAAACCTAGCAGAATAGGGGGAGGAGGGTGGACCCCTTCCAAGGATTTTATCTGCAGAAAGATCTAATTAAGCCAGGATAATATGCAAGCTCGCTTAAAAAGAAAATGAACATCAAGAGACACTGAAGCTAAAAACCAGCTGTCTCCTCTTTGAGAGTTAAATGCATTAGCTCCAGAGGCAGAAAAGAAAGAGAAAAATAGGCATTGGTTTTGTGTATCTTAAAACGAGTGAAATCTACACCCACCAGTATAACACTACAAACCTTTTACTTCATTTGCATCACAGGGGCAGGTCTGCTCACTGAAAAGAAATATCCCTTTATTTGCCAGTTAAAACCATAGAGTTTGCTGCATGTTGTTGACAAACCTAGTCCTATTCTTCCACTTTCTCTCCAGCTCAGCTCAGCCCAGGCTTTGTACTTCAGCTTTGCTGCCTGCGGCATGTCAGAGAGGCAGCGCTGAAGAAGGGGTGATAAACAGGTAGGCTGGATTTGGGATTGAGGGAAAATGATGCCATATTATTCATAGAGACCTCACAGGGGTGGGGAGAAATGTAGAGAAATGTGTTGATCTATCATTTCAAAAGGGAAAAAATAGTCTTTGGGTAATGATTTCAATACGTCTGAGAGAGTTAGGTACTTAGGTGACCTTCTCAGAGAGCTGGACGCACAGTTCCTCTAGGATGTGGCTACAATATATCTATATCTATATATATTTCTAGAACCATGACAAAAATATTTCAGTAATGAAGATGCAATTCATACCACTGAAGGAGTTCTTTTCTCAGCTATCTAAATAGACTAAGCTGTATAATTTTTTTTTTCGCAAGTGTAATTAAAATTATGTTAGGGCCGGTACTGATATGAGTTTGATGTGTATTCTCCCATATACTCCCACTAGTATACTCCAGCCAGAGAGAAACGATTTTCAATGCAGAATAATCCATACGCCTATTATCAATATCACCACTACCCTTTTGCAAGGGAAAAACAAACCCAGGAAGAAGTATTCACTCCAGTGTGAGAAGTCACACAGCTCTGCTCAAGAACCAACAGCAGTAACTCTGATTTTCCCACCCTTTGTTTAACTTTTCCATTCACCATTCTGTCCTTAACCCTCAGGATCTTCAGAATGCCAATGGTTACTTTATGGCTGGGAGGATTCTACCTCTGTCTAAGCATTACCAGAAAACAACCTTAGACCCATTATCTAAAGACATCACAAAAGCACAATCCGGTCTGTGAACTCTGCAGAACAATGGAAAAGCTGAGCAGCTTTGAGAGTACAAATCAACACAAAGTGCCTGAACTCCCCAGCAGCGGCTTGTCAGAGATGCATAAACAGTGTTGTTGGAATCCAGATGAACTCCCAGATCAAAGAGCTCTCCCTCACTATTGTCTATTAAACAGACTTGAAAAATGTTATACTATTATAGATGGATTTGCTCAAATCTTTTTTCTCCTCTCTTGCTTAGCTGAAGGGCGGAAGGAAAGGTGTGACTTTCTTTAGTCCAGGAATCAAGACTGGGTTTGCCTAAAGGTAAAGTAAATCAAAGGATCTAGTTTTTCAGCAGACTGACTGTTTTATGAAAGGGAGTGACCAAGCACGCATATATTACTATGATATGACTAAGAAGACCAAATTGGGTGAAAGGCTATCATGCCTTGCCCTTGGAGGCTCTACTTGAACTCTGAGGTCTTGTAAGGTTCAACCACTCTGACAAGTCTGTGGTCATTCACATGGGTGATGTGCTGAGAACTCAACAGCTAAGCAAGGAGCAAGAATTCCCAAGTGTCCATGTTGAGACCTGTTTTACCTAAGGACATGATCTATCACAATTTCCTTTAGTGGAAGGCAGTGGGAGGGTGCTGGAAAATATCCATCAGAATAAAGAGAAAAACGAGAGAAAATACTTAGAGATGTGGACACCTAAATTGTTTTGAGAATGGGAGAGAGCAGACACTAAAGCCAAGCATTTTTTTAAAGCAAGGGAGAGCCCCGAGTTCCACATAGAAAATAATTAAAGGAAAAGCAGGATAGTAATGTATTACTATATAATTTATATGCACGTGTATGCTAGTGTTATTTTTTTTAAAAGGGAAGATAATGTATGAAGAAAATAAGCAACTACAAAGCAAAATCTGGATTCACAACTGACTCACCAATACAATTACCTCTCCTACCCCTAGTTTTATTTGGGAGAAATAATTTAAAATTTCTTAAGTTTTTTAATTGTTGTTTCTCATACATGTTGAATGGGTCATATTTCAGCTGCAGCATATTGTCTTTAGCCTTCTATCTAAGTAATACTTTGTTTTGGTGAAGAGAAAAAACATGGCCTGGGAACAGACTGCAACCTCCTCCAGTCATGTTTACAAATGTACTTCTAGGCTTTTATTTCTAGGCTTTTCTCTCCTGCTGCAGTCTGCTGCTGAAAAAAAAATATTATTTCATATGTATTATTAAGGTAATCATAAAATATGCCATACAGTTTGATTTTGTTACAATATCCTTCCCTACCCCCCCCCCAGCCCCGATTGGCAAAACCGTCTTTGTCTACACCACATCTTTGTCAGCTCTGACTGGCAAAACACATCTTTGTCATCAGTGGCATACCAGGGTACTTTATCCTGGGTTTTACCCATATACTCAGGAATGTTTGACATGACTATAAATAATTCAGCGCTGACACATAGTTTTTCAAAAGGATTTAGTCTCAGTTATAATGCAGGAAAAACCAAAGTGCGTGGCAGGAAGGAGACAGTATGAGAACCAAGCTCTAACCATTTTCTTTACCTGAGTGACTATACAATGAAGATGGCACTTCTGAGACCACGTCTTTGTGGGAAAACACGCCCAGCTGGGAAGGTGGAACAGGCAGAGCTGGTGGAAAATTCCCGGCACAGCACACAGCCCTTGATGGGAGAGCCAACAGCGAAGTTAACACATTCCTGTCCCAAAGAGGTTTCTTTTCCACAAGTCGTGGTTTGTGAGGGCAGAATAGTCTGAGACAACGAGCTTACAGGACACATCTCTCACTGGACACATCTCTCACTGGACACATCTCTCACTCGACTGCATTGTGGAAAATAGGGGCTAAAAAAACCCAGGGTCTGTGGTAAAAGGGGTGGGAAGTTTGTGTGCTCCTGGGATACAAACAACAAGGAAAAAGCCCAAAGGGCAGGAGTCCAAGGGGAAATTTCTTACTCTTGGCCACAGCATCAGGGCCTCGAGACAAAAGGCACCAAGGGTTGCACTTGATCTTAGAAGTCCTTTCCAACCTTATTGATTCTAGGATTCTAAGGAAAAGTAATAATGCAGTCTGGCTTTGTCCTTCCAGTCTGATAACAGTGAAGACCCAACCTCAGCTCAAAGTTTAGGATTCGGTATTTCTACTTGTTCCAAGGAGGCTTCCTTGACTTATGACCTCCAGAGAAGGAATCTTCTCTTGAGACCTTGACTGGCAGAAGACAGAGATTATCTGTCTACACTTATTTCTGGCCTCCTGCACAACACAGGCAAAATCCCTGTCAGTCACACAGAAATGCCCCAGTGGGGAAGTGTGTTGCTGCATTTCTTTCTGGAGTTCAAGGAGAAAATGCTGTGGAACAGGACTTCCCTGTTATTTTTTTCTGCTGCTGTATGGTAAAAGAGAATGACCTTGAGAGTAATTTTTCTGCAAGGACACTGCTCCCATGCAAACCAGCCTGTAAGACCCGATAGTTCCTGAACCCATGCACATATGACTGGAAGCTGAAGTAAAGAACCTCTGTCCTTCCACTCAGCCTTGCAGAGGCACCTAATGCCATGGCTGTGCTGCTGCTTGGTTGGTCACCCACGCTGACCCACTGCTGGACCCAGACCCAGTACACACTCTTTACTTCTTGCTCTGATGCCCTTCTGGCTTTTCTCTGTTTACATATCAGTGCGGGGCCCATCACTAGTGGAAACCTGCTCCCTTGCCTCCATGGCCCAGCCCTGCTTTCCCATAGAGGCCAAGGAGGTGCAGGGTGCTGGAACACTGCTGCCGCCGTGCCCCAAGGATGTGCTGGAGGAGCAACCCTGGGGCAGTGCTATCTGGCACCTGCTCTGATCCGGTATGCAAACCAAACCAGTTACACCAGCACTGCTGTCCTACCAGCCCCCACAGCAGCAAGCTGGCCAGACACGGGGAAGTCTGCAGACAGGGGTGGGGAAGAGACCTTAGTCTTTCTTGGGTGCTTGCCAAGAAGAAAAGCCACACGGCATCTCGACCCATATGGTTTGGGTCCAGCCGTTACAGCCACTTGCTAACATTGCAGGTTAAAGTTATAGCGTAAGCAGGGCTGTGCTGTAAGTACTGTTACGCAGCATTATTAGGTAAGGGCCACTTAAAGAAACAAATATGAAGCTCTCCATAGGGCCATAGCTATCTCAATGCCTCCCATTTTCAAAGATGAATACTGTTTTTTCTCCCAACTCGTATCTGCCTTTTGACATCTTTCAGCCTTTCCAGTAAAATTTCTCATGCCTCCCAGCTAGTTCTCTTAAAGCTTCTCTAGAACAGACAAAAGCCCTGTCCTTTCCTTTCCATCACATACCCATCCTGTATGCTCAGATCACACACCAGTCTCATTTTTCCTCTCCATTTCTTTTGCTACCTCCCTGCCCCATCATCTTCTGTCCTTTCCCTCTTCTACTGCTCTACTTTCCCAGTTCCAGGAGAGGCAGCTTACTGTAAGGCTGCGACAAATGTGCTTCTGGCTGGGAACAAGGTCAAGAGATAGACAGAGAAGAGAAGACACAGGGAGGCCCAAAGCTGAACAGAGGGATGGAGCACTTCCCGTATGTGGACAGGCTGAGAGAGTCGGACTTGTTTAGCCTAGAGAAGAGAAAGCTCTGGGGAGATCTTATACCTGCCTTCCCGTACTTAAAGGGGGCTACAGGAAAGCTGGGGAGGGGCTCTTTGTCAAGGAGTGCAGGGGTGGGATGAGGGGTAATGGTTTTAAGCTGAAAGAGAGAGGATTTAGATTAGGTATTAAGAAGAATTTTTTTGCTGTGAGGGTGGTGAGACACTGGTACAGATTGCCCAGAGAAGTTGTGAATCCCCCATCCCGGGAGGTGTTCAAGGTCAGGTTGGATGGGGCTTTGAGCAACCTGATCAAGTAGAAGGTGTCCTTGCCTATGGCAGGGGGGCTGGAACTGGATGACCTTTAAGGTCCCTTCCAAGCCAAACCATTCTAGGATTCTGCAATTCTGTGAAGCCTGACTTATCAGGCTGATGACCAGGCAAAAAGATTAGGCAAGCTTTTCTGAGGACTAACACAGTAGGGGGAGGTGGAAAGAAATGGCTTTCAGAGAGGATCAACCAGTCTTTCACCAAAGGGGCAATGAACCTGCAGGAATAGAGCAGGCCAGATACGTGGCTCCAAGCCCTCTCCTATATCCCAGCACTCCCCTACTCCTCTGTGAGTCACACACAGGCTCCTCAGGCTGAAAGATGTCTGGTTTATAATAAGGAGTGGACTTTGCCTCTTGGTTGTTGTTTATCACTGTTTTTCATCCTCATCTTTGTGAAAGAAAATACATTATCCTCCACTTGTGCATACATGTGATTAGAGCTTATCTTTAGTGAGAGACTGTAGCTTGGGTAGATGCAGAGCAGGTGTCTGATATGAAGGGAAAATTTCTGAAACATGATAATTTCACACCACTAGGTCAAAGGCCTCCCTTCTACTAAGGCCCCCAGCCTTCGCTAGGTGGTGACCCACTTATGAATTTCCTACAAATACAAAAGCGGCATAAGCATAACTGAAGGAAGTGACTTTATGCCAGGCATACATTCCCACCTATAACTGGCATATTAAAGCCACAGCCATGCATATCCTGCCCTCCCTTTGTTTTAACTGTATTCAGAAAGAGAAAAATCATCCTCTGGGTATGAATGATACAAAATGCCAATGTGCTTCCCTCATCCTCGCTACACCTGTAGCAATACTGCTTTAACTATGCATCTGCCTAGGCCTGCAGCACACCTAGTATCGGCTGTTGTGCAAGCGCCTACTGGAAACCCCATGGTGTTTTTCCTGTGAAGCTGGCAGAGGCTGAAATTGGGTCAGGTTCTGAACGTGGATCACTGCTTTGGTAGGCAGGGTGTGAGCAGCTGCCCAGTGCTTTCCCCTTCCTTCCTGCACACCACTGACCTGGACTGCCGGAGCATCCCAAGCTCCGTGGACAAAGGCCCCAGGCAGCCAGGTGAGTGCACACCTCAGTAGGGAGGTCTCAGCTTCGACGACCTTATGCTTTACACAAGTTACAGCGGGGCAAGCTAAAGCCCCGCTTGCTACCTGGCAGCTTCCTCCAACCATTGCCTGGCATTGCTGGCATGCCAGGGGCAGCCCCAGCTGCACGTGAGACAGACCGCGCAAACATTGCAGCAAAAAGTGCTCCAAGCTGTAACTTGTTGCAACACACTCAGGCTTACAACCTAAACCTGTGGATGCGTGTTGTGAAAATCAGGTGACAGAAGGAGCGAAAAATCAAACCTCATGTGAAGTGCCTGGGTGGCTTCTGTGTGCTGTGATAGCCTCTTTACCTCTAGAGCTACTCCTGCTGATCTTGACTTCGGCCAGAAGGCTGGCAGCTTAAATCGAGTGCAGGCTAGCAGTGCTCAGCTGTCAAATTCCAGTTAGTGACCACTGCTAGGCTGAGCAAAATCAGTTTTAAGCCTCAGTGGTCCACATCTTACTTGCAATGGTCCCAAAGCAGCTGTTTGGTTACAGGGCTGAGATCTGAATAGGCAACTGGAACTGCTCTAACCTGAGAGAAGGAACAAGGATTTGGGAGCCTTTGGCATAACTACTTGCTTTTCCACAAATCTGTCATGTAACGTTGCCCAAAGAGCCTAGCTTTTAGCCCCCTCACCTTGCTCCACTGAAATCAGGGTAAGGGTTGCTTCAGCCTGAGTCTGGTATGAACTTTGGCTGTTATAAGTAACAGGGACCCCAGAACAATCCACAAGAAAGAACTGCCTTGTACTGACACCTGCCCCTTTCCTGCAGTTCTTCAGTGGCTCCCTCATGGATGCAAGGTCCCAGTTCACCTGCAGCCAACTCAAGACAGGAACATTTGCTCCAGCTTTGCCTGTTCTTCATACCCCTGTGGGTAAGGCAAGACTTCAGGCTCCAGGGCCGTGATAAAGTTACTGTCATCAATGCTAGATTTACTTTAAAAGCAGCAATGGCAGGTTTTTTTCTCACCTCCTCCCTCCCAAGTGTGTTAAGTGCCTTTCAGGTAACAGGCCATACCCAAGGATTCCTCAAACTGTTAACACAGGAAATCTTGGGTTGGAGAAGGCTGCTGTTGTTAGGACAACACGTATTAGAAATGCTTCCATTGCTGCATACTCCCTGCCTGGTCCCAACCACTCTCCTTATGCTTCACGGCCTCTCTCCCACTTGACAGGCTGCAAATGAGGTCAAATGCTCTGGAAATGGTTTGCAGCACTTTTTTTCTGTATATTTTTTTTTTTCTGCAAATAGACCTAAATGAAAGCGTTTCTCAAGTCAACACTGTATGAACAAAGATGTCTAAGCTGCAATGGTGAATTCAAGGTGATGTTGATCAAACTGCTGCAGTTGACTGGTTTTGCACAGACAAACTGGGCTAGTAAAGTCTGTGAGCCACTCATCTGTGCAAGGACTGAGTTGCCCTCCTCTCATGATCTGAACAGCAGATTTTGTTAATGATAATTCATGACTTACAGCATATCCATTCCACAAGCAGTTTTCTAGCTGCAAATAGCAAGGCTACTCATCTGACCCCACGCTGCTGCCTGGTGAAGAAAGGCTGTACATAACCTATCAGATATGCAACTAAAGGGCACAGAAGAATTTAGGGAAAGCAAACTAAGTCATAACATCTGGGACTTGGCAATGGTGCACAGTTAACTGCAAAGAAAAAATAAATCCAGACCTCCTGATTAGACATCTCACTGAAGACATAGCTGGCAACATAGATTTTTTTCTAGCACTGTGGGGTCCTTCCTTGCTTCCCTAAATCCTGACCCTCCCTCCTAGGACTCTCCATTCTTCTTCCATTACTAGCGAGGCTCCACTTCATTTAGTTTTTTGTGATAGCTGATCAGATTCCAACCACAGGTCATATAACTGTACAGGCCATTAAGCACCAGTTCACTTGGGCAGAAGCAAATGGCTCTATTATACCAAAGTCCCATTGCTCACGCAGCTCACCTTAAGCACTCAGATATCATCCGAGGAAAGCAATGAAGGTAATAAAACTGCAATCTGCTCAAGACATGGTTCTTGCCGGGGAGATCTGGATGTGGAAAGTATTTCCAGATACTTCCAGATCTGTGCTGCTTAATGTACAATGGGAATGTGTTGCCAGCAGCTAGATCTCCCTGTCTGGGTCGAGAATATTTGGACACGTGTTGTTGGTTTGTGGTACGCTGCCCTACCTACCAAAAGCAAAGCACAGGCTTTTTAATGACTTCTCCTCCAAATGCATGTGAAAAAGTATCCCTGCTGGAAACATTTCGCTGTAGCACAGTCATGTTTGTGCTGGAAAGCCCAGCTATCACCACCCAATAAACCAGAAGAGGGATCTTGGAGGGATTCTTCCAGTAAATGTCCAAAAATAGCAGATACTACAAGAGGGTAGAAGGTCACGTAACACCCATGCTACAACACTCTTCTGAGACCTGTTCATTACTTAAGACAAGCCATCCACTCTTTTCTGCTGCTTGCTGGGCAGTTTCTAATTCACATAATCTCTTTAGCCACTATTTTGCTGGGTATTTCCACATGTATTTTTTGAGGCTCAATTTTCCTTCACAGAGCTGGGGTAGCCACATTGGGCTGAAATCTGTGCACTTCCGAGTTTTCTCTCTCATTTCAGTCACAGCCTCTGTCTCCGACTCAGACTGGTGTTTCTGATAGGATCCCAGAGAAGGAGGAAACAAGAATAAATAGCATCACGCCCTCTTTGTGTGGGTTGTGGTGTGGAGCTGAAACAGAAGATGAGGAAGAGCCTGGGCCAGTGATGGAGCGGGTTCAGCTGAAACTAACCCACATTTTGAAGATTCCTTCACTCTAATGGGGGCACTGAAGAAGGGGTATTACCAGCCTCTCCTTCTCTCATACCAGGAACCAAACTGGCTATTACTAGCTCTCAACTATTACAAGCATGAGCTGTCTGTCTTAATCTCCTGGAGCTGGCCACAAAAGCTGCCGTAAGAGGCAATTAATGCTGCTGGGCAAGATGAGGGCAGGTTAGCATGGTAAAGATCATGGACACTGGGTACCCGGACCTGACTGAGGGTGACGCTGTGTTTGCTTCTCTCCAGAGCGCAGCATTAAGGAGAAGTCAAGTGCAGGCCACTTCAAAAAAGGGTCGCTTTGAAACAGTGGTGGAAAGCTAAAAAGCTTTACAGGCAATGAGAGATAGAGAGCTTAAGGTTTTTGACAATAAACAACTGATGATTTGACCTGATTCAAAACCTGTTCTGGTGAGAAGGGATGATGACTCAGTCTCCAAGGTCTGATTAGTACTCTGCATGCCAGGATATGCTGGCCTCAATTTGGCTCTTTGGAGATACCTGCATGATGAAAAGCTACTTGTACCTGGCACATGTTGAGAGGTTTAGGAGGCCACTAGGCTGAAACTGAGTCAGCCACTTACTATTACGGTCAGTACCTTTCGTCCAGAAAGGCCCGATGCTATCTCAACCATGGATACTTTGGTAGCCCAACAGAGGCAAGCTGGGATGAGAAGCCATGCATATAAGGTTTTCTGAAACTCCCCTTAGAAAGGCCCCATGTGCATGTGGATGTCCTCAAAACATTATCAAATGCTTTTCTTAGGTGCTTACAACTTAGTTTCTTTGCTTCTCAGGGTGATACTGCTTTTAATAAAACACTTTCCTGCCTCACTGGTTGCACAGTTTCAAATCTCATTCTCTGCCTCCACCAAACAAGGTACAGCTACAGGGGCAATGCTGTAACTAGCAAATCTCAGAATTTCATTTACAGTTTATTTTCTCAGATAGTAATAACAAGCCACACCAGTAAAAAGCCTTCTGCTACCGCTTTTGCCTCTATTACTGCATTTACATTAGAGCTTGTGCTGATTTTAGTTGACTGGTAGGAGGAGAGGGAGAAAAAAGGTATTTTCCGCATTCCCAATAGCTCTATAATTTCCTAGTATGAGGTAAGGCTAGGTCATGTAATTGATCTCTGTAATGCAGGACATCCCAGGGCAGATGGGAGGCAGGTAGAAGCAGGCTGCCCCTTCCGGGCAAGGAACAGAGCCTCACAGAAGAAAGTAAATGCAAAAGTTCACACGGGACTGAATCCACAGCAGGAAATTGTTTTCCTTTTTTCAGCAGACATACTACAGTAGAGGTGAACTCTAGGATGAGGCAGGAACAGGTGGTTTTAACAGTTTGTGTTCATTAGTATCTCTCGGATTGAAAGGATAAAATTGACTATTGGGAAGAAATAAAGTCCCAGATACTTTCTCTAAGAATTTAGAGACATTGTGGTCAACATTTTGTGTCTACCAAGAAAGACCTCCAAGAAACAGCCTCAGCGTTTGTGACAGTTCTAAAGTTAGAAAATAATTTTCAAAAACCCGAATATTTTCAAACTTTTCCTGCAGGCCCTAATGTGACAAAACACGAGGAAATTTCTCCAGATGACAATTCTCTGTCTCAAAAGGGGACTGAAACAAGGAGAGAAAAATTAAATATAGTACATTAGGAAACACTGAATGTAATATTTACTTTTCTTGTTACATCTTTTTTCTTTTGCTTCTCTTTGCTGTTTAGGCCTCTTTCTGCTGGTTAGTTTTCTGCCTGTGTTCATGCAGAGTTCTACCTGAGTCAAGGACAATTTGACTGTTGATTTGGGAGCCACAAGTGTAGTATATTCTAGTTTTGCCAAGGCCCACATGGGGAAAAAGAAAAGGAATATTTTACACCTTCGCCTCATTCTTCGTTTGCTATCTCAGCCTGTGGCACTTCATAGCCTGAATAATGATGCATAGCAGCCCATTGCAGCCATGAGTCAGGCACGTGCTTTCAAAGGGATTTTCCCTCTGCTCTTGTGGGGGCATCTGGGTGCCTCCTAGTTTACATAACTCTGAGAAACATCTGGAGTTTAAAATTCCTGATACCTCAATTTACTGTGGAAATAAAACACACACTTGTTGGATTAGAATGCTGTTTGCAGCTTACACCACCTGTTGAGTCAGAGGGAGTATGAAGAGAGGAGAGGTTAATACATGCAGTTCTCCATCCTAACTCTTTTGATTATGTTCCCAGGCAACTGATTGTGCCCTTCCTGAAGTACACAGAAAATGCCAGGAGGCTGCGTTCTGTCAGCCCAGCTGAGGTTTTCTGCATGTCTGCATGCAGAGGAGAGCAGGTTTCAGAGAAGTATTTTTGGTGTCGGGGAGCTGACAGACCTGGAGATGGAAGGCACCCCTCCAGAAACCAAGCTGGGTAAGCACAGGGCATCCATCCACCCTGTCTCTCTGCCAAAGCACTCCTGATCTGGAAGGAAGCCACTTCTTGCAGACGTGAACAACCTGCCTGCCCACCTTTCCTGGCTCCCCGTTCCTCAATGCCTCTCCACACTGCTGCAAAGCACCCTGTCAGTTTTTGGGCTACACATACCTTCCTGGCAAGAACCGTGCAGGGCTTGTACCAGAAACCCAGCTCTAGGGCACTGACTGGCATCCACCCCTCCCAGGAAGACAGTTAATTTATTATTATTTTTTTTTAGAGTATGGTTTCTATTGTTCAGGAGGTTAAGGATGTAGTTGAGGCTTGTGGCATTTTTCCTCTGGGATCTAATTATGGAGGGGGAAAACTAATCTACATAGTTATTAACTCTTCCAAATAATAATAAGAAAAGACATTAAAAAAGGCTTTGGCAGAGTAGGGCAAAGGCCTCTCTAGTCATTGCCCAGGCTCCAACAGTGGCTGCCACCATGTGTCCAGCGAGATGGTAAGACATAGGAAAATACATACTGATAATTGTTGAAGGTACCCAGTCAGCCCCCAGCACTGCCCTGTGTCAGTGCCAGTAACTGGAAGATAAATATTGGGGAAAAAAAATCTGCATCCTTTTATACAGGAAAGTTTTGCAATATTTCCTTAAAGCTACAGTTCCCGGTATCAAGGGGTTGTATAGGCACGTTGATCAAAGGGAAAGAGGATTCGAGCTGTCATGACTGTGTAGAAAAGCCTGAAAAAGAACCTCCCTGTACACCAATGACACCCATATCCAGAGGGCATAAACTGGGATTTTTTTTCTATTTATTTAATAATATTTTGATTTCTAAATTTCGAAGGCCTCTTCCTTTGATGACTAAACACGTGCACTTAGTAGCAGTGCTCACAAATACTTTTTCTCTGGACAAAGGTAAGCATTTTTCTTGACATTCATTGACACCTTGGCTCTCTTTTCAGAGACAGCGAGCACGTGGGACTCCCAAGATCTCTACTAAGCCCTCCGCCTACCTCAGCAAGAGTGTGAGAATACTCATGTTCAAAAGCAGGTCCAGTACAAAAAATAAATAAAAAATCACTTTGAGGCCACCTACAAATGTATGTAAACCCAGTCAGAAGAAATGTTGCTGACACACTGTGCAGTAGATCTCTCTTTAATGCCCACCAGTACACCTTAGCTAGCTAACTCCCTATTTACTAAGCAAGGTTAGATATAAAATGCAAAACCTGTACAGAGAAGACCGCAATAAACCAGATTTCTCATGCACCTTGAACCATCTTATCTGCACTGTGTTCCAACTCCAGTACAGGCTGCTAACATTGTAAATCTTTAATAAATACCAATGAACATTTAGAAAGAACCAGCCAGCTACGGAAAAGTTTCCTTTGTCCCCTGTAGTGTTTGATCTCATTCGACTAGCTGGTTTAGAGTACTTTGTCCTGTGAGAATACAAAAAGAGTTTCTGATCTCAGGACACAGGCTATGCTTTTAAGATCACAGACTATGAAACCACAAGGCATAGCCTGAGATATTTTCTGGGGCATTAGTACTAATCACTTTTCTTCTCCTATGGCCTTAGACTTACCTGAGTTTTTACTTTTTTTTTTTTTAAAGGGAGGGAGTAAATCACAATGATACATTTAGGAGTGTTCTACAGTAAGTTTTGATAGAGAACACATGCCAATGTGCCAGCGAGACTCACCGATATTCAGTTGAGAGTAGCTATGTAAATTATTTCCCACTTCATTATTTCTGAATGATGCGGTTACTTCTCTACTCACTCTTAAATACCAGGATATGCCATGTTTTAGATACCCGAATATAATCACACGTTTTTCTCAGGGTAGGCTTTTGTTTATTTTAAAATGCATCTAGTTGAACAACCAGTGGCTGAAATAGTTTAGTTCTTGCAGTGGATTTCTAGCTGGATGCGTTTCTCTGTGATTGGGCTATTAGAAATCAAATCATCCCTGAACTCAGAAATACCAGGGAACATGAGTGGGGCAAAGAATTTTCCAGTCTTAAAATCATTACGTTCAGGATTCATTAATGCCTGCAGTTTGTATTGGTCACTATTTCAGTCTTGAAGCCTTAACTCTGACCTCTTCCAGATCATGGCCAAAGGGAATGAGATTCCCCCAGCCCTGCCAAAAAGATGTGACATGAAATTTGAATGTTTCTTAGCTTAATTAATTTGAATACCAAGCTTTTCCCTTTCTAATTACATTGTCCAACCCTGGTTTTGCAAACTGCTATTTAGGTAAACCAATTTATGTGAATATCTGCGCAATGTCAAGAGCTAAAGAATTAAAATTCTTTCATTAAATTCTAGGAATGAGTTTTTACTATTTTATTCTAGGAAATCTTATAAAATAACAATCTTGCACTGAAGAAAAGGAAATAACCTGTCTTCAAATAAGCACAGTTTTAATGAGAAATTATTTTTCAGAAAAGATACTAAAAAAATCTACAAGAATTGTTTGTGAAAATGTGATACATGGATGGGCAAACAAAGGAACTTCTATTTGTCGTCATCTCAAAGAACCTTAATTTAGGCAACAGTATCCTCAGTTAATAATACAGGAAGAAATTGGAAAGGAGGAGGTTAAACTTTTAATTGGTTGTTTACTGTTTCAGTTTCAGGCAGCATTTATGTATCTGCTCAACACAGGGATAGCTTTGGAATAATAGTGGGTGTACTGACTGTAAATAAGCTGCAGGTTACAAGGCTATGAACAAGCCATGATCTGGTGTAATAAATCACAAGTCAGATGCTTTTGTGGATTGTGGCATCACGGGCACTCGAAGTGCTATTTATAAGCTCTGCTGTGCACTGTCAGAGTATTGCCAGTTCAGAAACGTCTGCGAATTAAAATGTTTAGGATTCTTTTCTTATGGTCTTTCTTAGATAGCGTGACCTATTTGCAGCAAATTCAAACCAATACAAAGACAAGATTGTGTGGGGCCACGGGTCAGCTGGGGCCAGGCACTTGCATTCGAGGGAACCTAACGGAGTTGAGTACACAGGATTTGTGCTGCTGAGCTGCCTATTACTATTGCTCTTTCAAAAGCAGTTTTTCTTCCAGCTTCTCTAAGGTGAGCTGAAACACTGACAAAGAAATATTTGAAGAGCGCAGTGAGGAAAGCATTGAGAGTGAATGTGGATAAGATGACAGGGAACTCTCCAAAAATGATCCGAAGGGACACAGGGTAGAGAAGTCACTCCTGCCACTGCCCCGCTGTCAGGCGCTGCAGCTTGTAAATGTTACCACCCACACCTCTGCTTACGGTGGCTTTTGAGCTGGAAGATGGTAACGGTCAAATGTGTCATCTGATATGGTACAGAGGTAAATGGTTTTGCCTAAATCTCCTTTGGTCGTAGCACCTTCAGCTGCTGTAACACAGCTGCAAAAGTAGGTGAAGCACCACGACGCTGAGCCTTCACTCCTGCGTGTTAGAGACTGCTTTATGAGAAGCAAAACATTGGCTGCTTCTACTGACAGGCTTATTCAGATCAGCATCAACTTATTTCCAGGATTAGTCACTTCCACAGAGGTTGGGGCAACAGCACAGCTGGGCAGGTGGCTGCCGGCACAAGGGCACTTCTGAGATGGCTGAGGAACTTCTCCAGGAAAACGGCCCTGTGAATGCAAGGCTTTAGAGAGCAAGATACCACAAACATTTCTAATCTAACCAGAGAGAGAGAGTGCAAAATCCTCAGGCATAATCACTGATGGATAAAACAGACTACAGGAAAAGTAATTTAAGTGAGAAAGGAAGAGGGAGTAATAGCAGGCCTTGGAGGCTCATAAATATTTAATTCAATCAGACAAAGGTAGCAGCTGTTTACTTAAAAGCAGCATTTCCATATAATTAGGGCAATTTTGTAGAAATATATTATTTTGTTTACATTAATTCTACTGCAACTTTCCTCAGTGTTCCACACTTTGATACTGCTAAGCAAGCACACAGGCTAAACACGTCACCAGCTACTCTTCTCCATGTGCTGTGCCAGCCCCTCTCCAGGGTCTCAGCTCCCCTGGAGGGACTCTCGCTATGGCCAGCACACTGCTGTGGCCTGGAAATGGTCAAAAGGTCCCATTTTAAAATTCTTTAGGGAAAGCAGGAGGCCTTCTGTGTGAAGGTTTGCTGTAGCGTTCCGAAGCAGCGCTGCTATAATGAGGGCGATCTACTCTTATCGGCAAGGTAATCTTTGGATACCTGCCGATATAGCTGAGGGAAAGCAGACATCCCCAAGCACAAACATTTTCTCTGTATCTGACTGGACTGGAAAATCAACCTATGCATATTTTGTTTACCTCTGAATCTCATAAGAACTGAGCTTGCCAGCAGACCCTATTGTTGTTAAGTGCTTCAGAAGAAGAAGTCCATTTCTGTGGTACAAAGGCATTGGTAGTGCCAGCTGAAATTACAGGCAAAAGAACTAACAGCAGGTGCCAAGGAGCTGAAAAACAGAATACTTAAGTAAATCCTGTATGAAATATGCATGATACAATTTCCTTCTGCTTTCTGGATGAAGTGACTAATTGTAATTAGTTGAATTGTTAAGGTAAAAATCCATCTCCTAAAGGAATTTGCAAGGATTTCCTAAAATAGTGTTCTGAAATTTCTAGGTCTTTTTTATGTTCTACCAAGCAAAACTCTAAAGCAGCCAAATACTCACTAATTGAAAATATCTCCTCCCTTTCCCTGCTTCAGCAACATGGAGATGGTTCTCCCTTGACCTGATTGATGGCTTCAGTTTTAACCTTGAAATGACCCCTGTATTTCACTGGAAATAACGCTGATACTCAGCAGGAAGGAAGCAGGAGTGACTTGGGGCTGCTGCGATAAACAGCCTCTTAATCAGCATTGCTGCTGTGAGGAAGCTTTATCGAGGAGGTCTGCCCTGCTCTTGGGTTTGAATTCAGCCCGGCCCAGTTTCAGGCGCATGTTTCCAGTTAGGACTGAAATCTTGAAGCTAAAAATCCCTGGTACCCAGCAGTTCTTGGTTTGGATTTGGCATTTCCTGAACACATTCATCCTGGTAGAACAAACTCTGCTATCTCTGGGGCTCGAAAGGGAAAGCAAATGCCTGGGACCTACAGGGCTGGCAGGTCAGGAGCCTGGCTAGCAGGCTGCAATCGTGCACCAGTGACTGGAGATAGCGACCAGAAGCTGTTCCCAGCTGGCAGGGCGTCAGCTTCCTGTGTGACACGAGCCAGTGGCGCTGGGCCAGGGACCAGCAAACAAAGTACCCTCAGTACAGCAAACACTGATGCCATGGACTGGGTGGCTTAGTGAAAGCTGGGCTCTTCTCTAGGTTGTAAGCAACAGCCTCCTGCTGCTGGGGTAGCAGTGCTGTTCAGGTTTTTTAGCTACTGGGACCATGAACAGAAGGCCGCGTGGGTGTATGGCTATTTGTACATTTTCATTATGGCTGACGTGGGCAAACAGAGAAGCAAAACTGTACTGCTGAGCTGCTGATGCTGCTATCTCGTCCTCCACGCAACTCCACCAGAGATGTATAACCCCAAACAACAAGTGTCAACCCACTAGAGGTGCCCGACTCTCACCTCAGCAGGGAATTCCCTACAAAGTTTGCGCTTCAGCACTGGAACTGAGTGCAGTCCTACAGAAAGTGGCGGAGCCACTTCTCCGGTCCAGCCTTTTGCCCCCTCCTTTCTGTTATGCATGGACACAGAGTTCCAGGTCTGAACACGAGACTGGAGACACCTTCAACTTTATGCAGCTTTCCCATTTTTCGGAGGTCTAAAATGCCACACCTAGAAATTTCTGAGACAGGAAGAGTTAGCATTTCAAATAAGCAACCCGATACTTAAGGCAGTTGTCTCTGACAGGTTCCAAGTCTTTTAAACAAGGTTGTGCAGGGACACAAGGGAAGAGAAAACACTTGGATTAATGAAAGAGGTGAGTAACAATAGATTTAATTAATCAATAACCACACAGACACCCTTCGGAACCACAGCCAGCCAGCTGGAAAGCTTCCCTCTTGCATAACAAAGTCAAACTCTGAGTGCATTATTGCTCAATGGAGATTTTTTTTTTTTAAGCCTTGCGTTTGCATTTCATCTGGAATTCCTGACCTTTCAAAAACATTGACCCTTTTGTGTTTTTCTTTCTGGTGAAAGGATGAGAGAATATGTCAAATGACATTGAACTGATAAACGAGGTGTAGGTGTCTCAGAAATACCTATGGGTGACTTTCACAGTATGAACAATGTGTCCCAGAACACATTTTGAAATGTAGTCTCTGAGTTCATAGCTCCCAAGGACATACCTGCTGCATGTGCTCATGGACACATGCTGGGAAATGTCAAAAAAAAAATTCTTTTCTTTCTCTTATGATAAGAGGTTCTTCCAAGGACTGTACAGGCAGAGAGCTGGAGACAGAAAACTCTCAACCTGAAGAAACAAGATGGTCACAAAAAAGAAGAATAAACAGTATTGAAAAGACCAATCAAGGTAACACTGAGCAGAACATACAAACTAGTACAGAAGCAGCTTATCTTAAGCCAGAAAAAGGCAGTCCTTATCTGGAATAACTACAGCTGCAGGCAGAGGCAGTCATGCCAAGGAAAGGCACCACCAAAATGAAATGTGGAAAACACTATTTTTATACTAGTGGGAAAATCAGCTCTTTTGAGACTGTCCTTGTTGGGGCACATGGTTTTAGTACAGCCCTTCAAAGTGAACCAACCAAATACATACAGAAGGACAGGCTTCCCTCCTCACATGACCCAGTCTACTGTCCTCAGTGGGATACTCCAATTCTTCCCCACATAACCAGATGTACAGAAATGGATTCACTTGAAGTGCAGCTTCCTTGATCCTCTTCCTGGGACCCTTTTTCATCTTGTGCAGATAAAGAGGTATTATAAACCTGACCCTTCACTGGTGACCTGGTATTTGGGAACCCAGACACTGGAATTTGAGTCTTTTCCACTGTTCCCAACAAGTTCAAAAGGAGTATTCTCACCAGTCTTGGGCTAACTTTGGTTCACCAATGCAATGAAAAGACACATCATACCTCCTTAACCAATATTTTTGAGATCATATGTTTCATCTATTTTCCAGTTGTCTGTATCCCAAGAAATAATGCACCTTACACAATAGGACAGATTTTCTGCCCTTAAGCCATCTGACTAAGGTTTTAAAAGTCAAACTTCCCCTGCTCCACTGCTCAGTACACATTCTCCTGAGTTGTGGTAAATGTTCTGAATCAGACAGATGTTTAACAGATACAAAGAAAGTCCCACCAGAAACAAGTACATATTTATAGAAGTTTTAAAGCTATTATTACTGCTTAGATTATAATCACTACATCTAATAAAAAACATCCGACAGCAAAGCACCAAATTCCACAGTGACTTCAACACTGGAAGTTATGTGATGTTAAGCATGATTATTTTACATGCTGATAGTCTATGGAAGGGGCAGAGAACAGCAAGGAGACCAAATAGCAGAGAATTGCAAGTGTATGTGAAAGAACAGTGGTTTTCCTTCTTATTTTGCAGCCTGTAATAACCTTGTGTTAGTTGTTTTGGTTTTTTTTGGCCTTCTCTTGTCAACATACAATAAGCACTACTGAGTATCCATCTGTATGTGGCCCTATAGTTCTGATAATTTTAGGTATTTTTGGACTGGTTAACTGCAAAGAGCTGACTGCCAGCGAGGCCGGATAACCTGATCCAGGCTATCCAGCTTGCACGGCAGAGGCAGGAAGCAGCTAGTGTCCATTTCTCTACACCAGAAGCTCTGGACTTCCATTAATCTTTTTCAGTGACCCAAGCCCTGCTACTCTGAAGTAGAATAGATGAAAAACAGTCCTAGATGCATTTCTGGTGCTGCAGCATATTAGAGTAAACCACCATTCATTTAAGAAACTTGAAAGTAAGCAGAGTCCACATGACTCAAATTGTCTTTTGAATTATTCATTTCTGGGCTGCTCCAAACAAAGCTCTGGTAGGCAGAGAAGTGATGCCAAACATCTGGATCCTAAAATGGATCTGAATTCTGAAAGAGGTTGGTCTGTGTGTTTCCCATCAGGTTTTGGGCTTCTCTGCACTGTGCAGCAGAACACTGAACAGAGATGCTTGTCGCAGGGCTGAGCTGAGCTGTGGCTCCTTTGCAGATCACTGCAGTGTGTTACTACACCGATGTACACAGTTTGTATGCAGATGCAGTACAGCTACTTCTATGGACTGCTGGACCACAACACATTGCTTTCAGACTGAACTGGGGAAGGAGAGGACGGTAAAAACAGGAGAGAAACCAGGTAGCAGAGAACAACAGTAACAGTAAATGTCACCTAAAGATAAATAGCAACATAGCTTATCCTTACAATAGTGATATCTGTGTTAAGAATATCTGCTGAAGGCATTTAATTAAGTACTTTCCTCATGATGACTTCACAGTGAAGAAGTGACTTCAGCCTGATGTACCTCAGGGGATTCTGGTAAAAAGATCATCTGTCTAATCACATAAAACATAGGATGCAGGGTGTCGAGAATTAAAGTTGTAATCCCTAGCAGGCTAGCAGTCTTAGCACACTGCCTCAGTTTTAAGTCTCCCATGCTGAGAAGGTTTCTCCGAGTCCTTTACTCTGCAAGGATGTTCATATGGAGCAGCTGTGAGATCAACCATAGTCTATCACAAGCTGGACTGAGAGTTATCAATTCACACCAACATGACTAAACAGTCCATCTTTCCAAGCCATTTGACAACAGAGCATGGTCCTTTCACCACTGTGGACTTTAGACAGGACTTTCAGATACACCAAGCTTAATCTTCTTGGAGAAGGTATATTAATTAGGTTCTGTTAACTAAAAAGTAAAGAATTTATGGAGGCTGAGCAAATTCTTTCTGTCATAACCCAGTAATAAGTAACTATTATCACTTATGTGATGTTATTTCAAATAAAAGAGATCATGCTGAAGGCTGGAGTTTAAATTGAGAAAGGATCTTATGAATCCAGACCCAGTTTCACTTACCTTGCATATGTTACTGTAACTGCATCAAAGACAAGGGAAGTACCATTGCTGCCATCAGAACTACATTGCTTGTCTTTATCTCAACTGGTCCTGACTTAAGTTCTTTACTTCCTCGTGCTTGGATTGGAGCATGCAAGTAGTCCAGCTGATAGAGCCTATATCCATGATGAACATTTTTTGTTGGACTGGAGCCACAGATCTTACTGTCTTCCGGAGTTAAGCCCACAGTATTTCAAGTCCTACACAGACGCTTGAAAGCTTAAAGTAGGACCACTGGTTGTGGTTTGTCATTGTTTAAGAACCCCTGTATTTGACACAGAAAACCCTTTTTTAAAAAAAAGCAAGCCCCAAAATATCGAGACCACAGAACTATGAACAATCAGCAGGTGACTTGGGATGAAGAAAGTAATCTAATGAAGCTATCTCAAAGCAAACATACTAGATTTTCATGTATGCAGTGGCAAATTAGAGGTAGTTTTATTAACTAAGAGAACTCATACTTGAGTAAATCTGATGTTTCAACTCAAGCCCAGTGGATACTGCTCAAAAATACTCAACAGCCTTAAATATAGTGGTTATACCACAGGTTAGTGACAATGTAATTTAGAATTCATCTATTCATGTGTGCTGTTCAGCTTTTCTCCTTGACTTGGGAAAAGGAATATAGGCATCTTAATTCCACAAATTTCTCTTCAACTGCAGTTCTGAAATAATGAAACACTTCAGGGTATTTGCATCCATGAGACTATTATTGTAAGTTTGTCTCTTCATGAAATTAAGGACAATGGGTGGTTTCTTCCCCCCCTCTTCGGTCCACTCAACTCAGGCCCCTCTTCACGGAGGGTCCTGAAACTACAAGGTCAAATTATGTCTACAAATCTTTACAGGTTCTTGTGGCATTTGTTTTCCCTAAAGCTCTTGTTTCCCTTTCCAGGGTTGGTCATTGGGAAACTAGTGGAAAGTTCCATTTATCTGTGTTTATATAATGACATTATAGCTTGCACCTTGCTATTAGAACTGTAGACTTAGTAGAAATCATAGAAATATTAGGCTGGAAGGACATCAGAGGTCCCTTCCTTGCAACAAAGTAAACATGCCTAGACCATCATTGACTGACAAAGCTTTGTTCTCTAAGGACTCCATAAGCAGGGACTTCCTGGCCTTCAAGGCTGCTTCTCTCTTCCTATTTTCAGAATAAATCTACTTCTGATACTAAACCAAAATCTTTGTCTATGCAAACAAACTGGCCACTCTTTGCTGTGTATCCCTCCTGCCACAGAAGCAGAGAACAATTAATCACTGTTTCTTTCATAGCTCCACCAGAAGACAGTTTTCCATGTTCCCCCTCAATCTTCTTTCTTCTAAATCCAGCAAACCCAATTCCTTCAACCATTCTCTTTGTTCAGGTTTTCTAGACCAGTTTTCATTGCTCACTTCTAAACCCACTTCAGTCTGTGTCTGATATAGAGACACACTCTGGATAGCTGATGTCTTTTCTCTGATGTTAAATGAGCTTCTTAAATACGTAAGATATGTCAGACGATCCTGCAAACTGGATCAGGTTTTCTGCAGCAAAGAGAGCAATTAGATAGGCAAATTCTGTAACTTTCTTTTTAGAAATTTTTTGGTATCATCACAAGAGTTTCCCAGCACTCTCATATGTCCAGCACACCATCATTAAAATAATTAGAATGAAAATAACACTACCATGTTCATCATATCACTTTTGTTACCCTCACTCTTGGTCTCATCCCCTCAGTCTACCTTTTCACTCACCAGTTGTGCCTTGTCTTTGACACCTTATCAGCATGTTGTGGGAATGACTTTACTAGATCTGTACACAGTTGCTTAATAAATTGGAATTTCATAGTAAAGGCTACACGGTAAGATTGTGGGCATTAAATTTGCTTTTTAAAAATAATGTAAGAACCTATCAGATGACAGAACACTTAACAGCATCAATGGCAAGGAGAGTTAATCTGATACTAGCAAGACTAATGGGAAATGAGAGAGGAGCAGCACAGAGCACTTGAGACAGCGGGTCCTTTGCCCTACACTGGCTCAGAGGCTCAGCAAAGAGGAGGAGCTTAGGGAGATGCCTGCACACCAGCACGAAGAGCTCCGTGAAATCATTTGGTAAGCCGGAAAGGGAAGAGGTGAGATTATGTCCAGCATGAGGATACAGGCCCCTTGACAGAAATGGCTTTGGTCTTGGACTCCAATTGAAACCCTTTGTTCTCCTCTGATTTTTTGAACAATGTGGTTCTGTTTCTCCCCATGAATGCAACTCCTTATGGATAACTGCAGTTTTGTTTATTCTTTATATAAAACTTAGGAACTGGTTTTGGTTTTTTTTGTTTGTTTGGTTGGTTGGTTTTTTCCATTCTTCATAGCAGATGGGCTTGTCTGGACTTTCATAATTGTGTGGTTCTCCAGAAAAGCAGAGATAGCTGGTTGTGTCTGGATCATTACCACAAAATATAACTGGGAGGAAAGCTGAAGGAAGCCAGGCTTTGGTATACAGTGCCATATAATGCAGGACAGCTATTTAGGTACACGCTTTTCCCCTCACAGGGGTTCAAGTTGTCATCAGCCTGTTCTCTAGTTTGCCAGCACAAGATCACCAGGTGCTACAGAAATTGCGGGCAAGCCTGTGTTTAACAGGTGTTGTGCTTATTGAACAGCATCTCAGTGAGATCCAGAGAGGCAAGTGATCTGTTTAACAATGGAGGTGACAAGTCATTACGCAGTTAGTTGCCTGGCACACTTTTTTCACAGCAAGCCCAGCTTTATATGCCTCTTGTTCATCACTGTCAAAGAGTCTGGGAGAGAGCATAAAAAACTCGGAAGTGTGATGGTCTGAGGAGAAGATTGGGCCATTTAGTCCAATATTCTTATGCACCTAAATATTTTGCTTCCACTCAGCCCTTCTTTTTCACTCTTTCCTGAGATCCTGTGATTCTCCCCCTTCTGCCTGCAGACACAAAGCTCTAGCTGTTCCTTGATCTCATTTCTGTGACATTTCAGGCACTCTTCCTGCTGACTTGTTCCATCTGGTTATTACCCTTTGAGTGAGAAGTAGCTCTGCCTGCATCTCTGCTGAGTCTCCTAGTCTGTGTGCTGAGTGTTTCAGCTCCTCCTCCCTGAACAAGCAAGCTTGAGCAGGTTTATAAATAGGAGTTTTCAAGCTAATGAGAGGGGCTGCGGGGGTGAGGGAGACAGAAATTGCACTGAAGTCACTTCAGAGGCAGATACTAACACTCTTCAGAATGACATCTTTGCAGGAACAGGGACATTAGGAGAGGGGATGGTTAAGCTCTGAAAGGGGGACGGGGCTTAAATCTTGGCTCTGCCACAAGTTTCAGTCCAACTTGGGAAAAGTCCTACCTCCTCACAGTTCTCCATGAGCTGAATCCTTTTCTTGCTTCCCTCTCAGCAAATGTTCTGCAATGCCTGTGGGGCAAGAATGGTTCATTCCTATACATTTACTTGCAGATCAGTAAAATAAGTCTTGCCTGATGCTGGTATCTCCCAGTATTACTGTGGTACTACAGACTTCTGTTTAAACTCAGTACCCTGTCTCATACACATGACATCCTCTCACTGCGGCACAATACATGCCTTGCACTTTCTGACGTTTTTTCCCTCTTAGCTTTTATTGGCCCTACTTAGGGCTAGTAAATAAAGCAGCACAAGTCCTGCTGGAACCAAAATCCTTGTACTGACTTCCAGACCACTTTCCAGAAGGGTAAGTCATTACCCTTATTTGTTTTATGAAGAACAAAACACAGCCAGTGTGACCTAATTTGTACAGACGGCGTATGGGTCAGCAGCTTCATATCTGGGCAATACTCTGCATAGGCTACACAGTTTTGTTAATGCCAAATGTCAGTCTATTTTGTCTCCAAAGGAAAAAAAGCAGGGACCTGCACCAAAATGACAGCAGAGGACAGGCTGTGAGGCAGCTCTCTAATGCCATATGTGATAAATACCATGTGTGATAAAAGAGAGGTGGGGACCAGACATCCTAAAGGCAATATTGGACCCAAACAGCACATCCTGCTCCTAAGATGCTTTCCAGGAGTTATAAAATTATTAGACAAACATTCTCCACTTGCAAGCCCTAGGACTCAATGTAACATCTGCAGCACTTAGCAGATATGTGGAGGGGACATGAGGTCAAATGTAGAATAAAAACTGTGTACAAGTGCAGTGGGGCACGGGTGATTGTCAGAGATCGTCCTTGATTGCCTCCAAACATGAAGATTCAGCTGTAAGCCACAGGATGTTCTGTCTCTTTATCTGCAGTGGAAAGAATCCAGATTTGTTCTGGTGCAGGACAGCCAGAATACAGACATTATGCTTGAAATACTCAATGTACCTACAAAAAAAAAGTGATGCTTCTGAATCCTTTACTTCTGGACCTCACACAGACTAGACCTCAAACATGCTGTTTTCTTCATCCACCAAATTAGGACTGATTCCTTGGTGAGACAATAGAATGTAGTCCTCTCTTCCTTGTATCTTCTCTTTCTGAAGAGGTTTGGAAGCTTTCATTTCCAGCCAAGGAGATTGTTTAATATTTTCCTATACTGTCTCCCCTTCTGGGAGAAATTCTTGTTTTGTCCACAGTTAACATTGATCACTAAAAACAAACTCTCTGGTTTCCAAACACCCAGCTGCAAGAACTGGCTGTTCAGGACATCAGCAAGAACCACTTAGAATAGTCTGGCATTGTGAGATACGAAGAATTAGTGGCAACTTTGCAGGGACCTGTTCAGCATTTTGAGACATACCCAAATGGCAAGAGTGCAGTCCTTATTTACCCATACCAGCTTAGAAACACGATGTCCAGATAGTTCCTACATTTCTACCTGTCTGAAGGCATATTTAGTAGGAAGATGAGACCTTCTCCTACTCCCATATATTCACTTCTGTGCAAAACTCCTGGAAAAAAATTTCATGACCTCCCACAGAGATTCATCAGCCCAGTAGCTTACTGAGGAGTAAGATGTGGTGACAATGTCCTACCTGCACGTTGCATTGAGAGACAGATTTGTAAGGGAAGTTGAAAATTTGGCCCTTGTATTTTATTAGCTGAATGTGATGCTCTTCCAAAGCCTGTTGATACAGTTAACAGGTTGACAGCATTTTTAAAAGTAGGCTGAACTGTGGTTGGCTCACACAGTTTTAACTGGAGATGTACTGAACTTCAGAATGAAGTACTATGCTCCTACTGCCTCCTCTAATACAGTAGAAACAGATCTACAAGCGTGAGAGGAAATTCATTGTGGTGGCATCAGGACATGGACAGACTCTCTCTCAGAAAAATCTTCAGCACTATTACTGCTGTCATCACCATAGGAAAACCTCTGGCGATGTTGCAGAAAAATTATCTCTCTTGTAACACGGTAACTCAGCAGAAGTCTTTTTCAGGATGTCTCCCATTCCACATCCATGCTTGGTTACTTTTTTAGAAGCCAGTTTTCTATCCAATATTGCTTCTATGCCTCTAAACTATTAGGTCAAGTACCCATCTCATCTCTCCATTAGCCTTCTGTTTCGCAGAGCATGTTGCTGTAGGTCCTGTTTGCTACTCAGTCTCTTGACTGCTGGACTAGTGCTTTATCCACAAGAACTTATCACCTAACAACAAGCAAATGAAACGGGACTAGCATCACACCCTACTTCTGCACTACTTGCAGCTGGGAATATGTTTGTTCATTTTACCAATGGATCTGTTTGCCAATGTAATACTGTGATTTTCAACCCAAAGTATGTGAGATCCCGGGGGTCTGTGAATCATTTTCAAGAAGTCCATGGATAAAGACCAAGAAAAGCAAACCTACTCTCCTCACAGGAGCGCACACTTTTGCTGAATTTTTAGTGACTGGCAAATTGGAAGGTTGAAAACTATTTTCCTGGTGTAAGGAGATAGGATAGGTTCCCTCAGGCATAAAATGTTGGGGAACAGCTGAGGAATTCTGCTAAGTCGTTAACAGTTGCAGTGTCTAGTTAGCTCCTATGCCTATGAAGAGCAGTATGTGTGAAATAGCTAGGGGTACACTGAGTACGCAGCAGCTATTCTTTATTCCATTCCTGGATGAGACGCCCCATGTGAATGATAAGCTTTCCTTTGGGTCATTTTAAGCCAGTGCCAAAATGCAGTAAATAAATCCTATGAAATCTGCCCAGTTAATGGGGATCTATTACAGGCTCCCCTGACCCCTCTATCTCCCCATAATGAAATCAAACCTTTCAGAGGATGTGCACGAGCCATTCACAGCAAAGCCCCAAACATATTTAGCAAAATATTTTCCTTGGGAAAATATAAGGTAAATTTGCACTTTCTCTGCAAGAGTAGACAGTGATGGAAATGAAATTGCATCTAGCAGAATAGAAAAAGATAGTGTTCTATTTTTAAATTTCCTGTGAAGTGAAAGGTCAAGAGTGAGAAGGAAAAGTACCCTGAGTCAATCTGAATTCTCCAGCTGAACCTAAATTACACATTTGAAAAGTTATACTTTAAGGAAAACATTATGGTTCTATTTAAAAAACATACACAAATATAAAAATGTTGCAGAATAAAATTTCCTTTACACTCTCCTCCCTCCAGCTTTACTAGCAGGTTACTCTCTTAAAAGTCTTTGTGGGATGAGCCCCATAACTTGTTTTTTTTCTCCTCCCTTCACAAGTATGCTGCTCTTTGGTAAAGTGCTGGATGCCCATTTGGCACCTTTTACACATGAATCTCTTTACTACACTTGAAAGGTTTCCCCCATCCACATAGAACTTCTGCCTCTTTTCACCATGGCCCTTTGCCTTGGCACAACTGGTCTGTGCTGCCTCAAAGACAGAAACACACCCACCACAGTAAGATATACAGCTCCCAACGGCAGATCACTGGATGTGAAGGAGGACTTAGGAAGCCAGGGAACTCCACAGAGAAGCAGCTTTACTCTTATTAGGATAATACTGCTATCAGCAGTTGTTCAAGTCCCAGAGTTAAAAAATGAACTGATTATAGACAACCATGCTCTATACAGACCTGCTGAATCGTTTTGATGGGCTGTCTGGACTATTCACTGTTAATATTTTTTCGTCTATGGCAATTTTTGCTATTAAAAATGTGTGGGGAGGAGCACTACTGAGGAGCACTTTTCCTTCTAAGCCTTGCCTGTCTTTAGCTTTGCTCATACTCTAGGAGGTACCTGTTAACTGGAACACAAGAGAGCTGTTTTCTCTACGGCAATGCACATTCAGTAGTCTTTTGCATCTGATGAAAAATGCACACAATAAAATACCATTAGATAATAAAAAAGCAATAGGGTACTACTGTGATGAATAAATAGCCTCCAAGTTTATCCCTGCATTGTGGCATACTAGAGAAACACTAGTTAGGATACATTCAATGCAACCGGTACATAACGGCACAGAAGAGAAAGAACCTAACCCAAGCTGCAATCTAGTTTATGCTATATCCAGCTGAGGATTTTGTGGGAGCAAGGTATCTACCCTCCCTGTAGTGCCTTCTGGCGGCTTAAAATCCTATTAAGTGCTTATTTATATCTCTAAAAAAATCTAGTCCTGCTTGTAAAGCCAGAATTATTTCAAAATTGATACACATCCAGACAAAAAGTGCCTTAATAGGAATTGTTGTGCTGGCAATTCTCTGGTCAGGGACACCTTCCCAGATAGCCACCTGGCAAGTCTGAGCACAGGGCCACAGGGAATAGTCATGGAAAAAAATCTGGCAAGATACATGCTTCCCCCATGGGTTTGTGGCTTTCAGCATGGGTGCTGAGCAGGCAGAGGTAGGAGCTCCCTGGTGGCAGCTTGGCTCCTGCTTGGGGTTCAGTGAGCCAGGCTAGCAGGTGCTTCTGCTGAATCAAACCTAACTGCCTCTCACATGGCCTTCGCTAGCCTGGATTAAAACTCACCTTTATGTCAGGTGTATGATATCTGTGTCATCGCTACAGTCTTGTGCTTGTTGACTCACAGTGTGTTTTAAGTGAAGTGTGCAGCAGACCAGATCATGGCTACCATGATAATGTTGCTATTGCAGCCAAATCCTCAGAGTAAAACCCATTCTCCTTTTTATCCTCAATTTCCCATCAGCTCAGTTACCTGTCATGATTTCTCAAGACTAATAAAAAGAACTAAGCTTTACTAAATATCACAGCTGAGGATTTTCCCTGCAGCATTTCCTCCAACAGACAATTCCTGTTATGTGTTTTCAACAGTCTGCAAGCACCTGAGCAGAGGGGTTTGCCTCATTTTTTTGGATGCGTTTCCAAGGTCGTAAGTATTTTCACACCTTTTGCTGCTGGCTGCTCAATGGCAGGTAAAGGATACTGCAGCTAATGGGAACAGATTGGAGCTAATTATAGAGTGATTGACTTGCGCCATGGACTTAATTGCTTATTAGAAGTCACACTGATCTCTGAAATGGAGGCTATGGATCTCATAACATGCAAAGAAATATCCAGCATCTGAAGAATAAACAGGGAAAGCTCATTCAGGTACAGGGGATAAGTATTTGCATGCAACTTCTTTCAGTGTGTTACAGATTTCAGCACCAGTGCTCGGAAGCCAAATCTAAGTGTTCAGGTCTGAACGTCCGTGAGTAAATTTATACAAGAGCAGCTCTAGACTTTGCCAAGGACCAATACCAAATCACAGTTCCAGCCACCTGCTGCTAAGTATTTGTATAGAGGGAGTACAGATAAGAAGCTGCATTTTCATGAAATTCTACTTGTATTAAGCAACTCTGCATATTCTCCTTTCACTGCAGGGCACCAGCTCAAACTACCCTCCCTTCCTGTCTTGCACCATGTGCTGCTTGCTGAGTGCTACCCAAGCCAGAGACTGCACACCAGTATCAGCAGAATTACCTACAGAAGGCAACGCAGAATCTGGGTCCTTGCTTACAATGCTTTTTATGCTCTGGCTTTGCCTATTGTCAGGACCTATTTTGTTTTCCTTCCTCATTCTTGCCCACAGGCACTAGCTGTCTCCATTGCCTTTTCCACCATCATCTCCTCTTTGTCCATGGAACTCTAGTATGTCAAACTCATCACAGGCCTAAGCTACTTCAGTGAGAACCATGGGACTTGTATTACCCACCTTGCAGTCCAGGCACAAGAAGGTACCATGTTTGCAATGTTTTGCAGTGGATTTAAGAAAGCATCCTCATTTTTATCCTCCCAAGCATTCTTGTTCATATTTTTAACCCTGACAGCAGTGAGCATTTTCTTTCATTTAGCCCTTGGTTTATCAGGTCCTTTGGAGTTAATTAATCTTCTCGCTGCTGACATGGCATCTAGCTTTTTTGATGGTGCCACTGTATTGAGCCTCACATGGGAACTCCAGGCATTAACTTATATTTAGGAACATATTTTGCAGGGCTGTCTGGCAGTTACACCACTGCACTGTCCACTCCAGCCATTCAGAAGCAGGGGTATGTACCTGCTTTTCAGCTGCTCCATTTCACAGCTGAACATCTGAACGCAAGTTTAAACTGAGATGAGGTCAAGGTAAACATAGAATTATTTAGGCTGGAAAAGACCCCTAAAATCAGAGTCCAACCAAATGCAGCAGCTCAGGAGCAGAAATATGGCACTTCACGAAGAGGTGTAGACCCTGCTCTCTGCACTCATCCACCTGTTAGATGTCTTGCATAAATCATAGCTGCACTCCAAGGGGTCCCTGCTTGGCCTGTGGCTTTGGACATTTACCTTGCTTGCATTCTCACCTCTTCATCAGGCTCCAGCTTGCTCCTTTGTCATAATTTCTCTCTTCCCCAATTCATACTTCGTCATAAGCAGTAGGAGATAAAGCCATGACAAAGGAGACAGTCTTTGTACATCATATTATACAAACATGAAGCTGTGGATAACACAGTTTCCCTTTAAAAAACTACTCCCATGTCTCTGAATGGTAGTTCTTTCGCCTATGACGTGGCAGCACGATGAATTCCCTGCACTGAGACATTGCTCACAGCCTTGAGACAAGGCACAAAGGGAGTGCAAATAAATGAACAATACGGTGGATGAAACAAAGGGAAAAATAAAAGCAAGCAAGCAATACAGGAAAAAGAAGAGAATCAGCCTACAGTGTTTAAAGCTGTGCCATGCAAAACAACCACCATACAAAATGATGCAGAATTTCTACAGAGCTAGGCTGCCAAAACGCCTATGGGGAGTCCAATCAGAAGAGCATGCTGACTCCACGAGCTAGGGCAGACCTGGCAATTAAAGGACAAGTGCTGCTTAGTTTTCCCATTGGCCTAATGTATACCATCCCATGGGATCCCATAGGGTGTTACAAGGACTTTTCCCACTCCTGAAACACAGCCATATTTGGGGCAACAAGTCAGCAGTGCACAGCAGCAGCATACAAGGGAGAAAAAAAAAAAAGACCTTTTTTGCTGTTGCACAGTTCCTCCCTCCTTTTGTCGCCCCACTTCCAAAAGCTCCCCTAAAAATAAATGTTCTTCACATCCATCAGTAATCATAAAAGATGGACTCCCTTTAGAGAGCCATGAGGAGTCTTCTATCCCAGAGCAATAGAGGCTTGTGGGGGGGGGAAAAAAAAAAGAAAGGAAAAATAGAAGATAAAATACATGTTGCAAAGATCCAGGTGCACAAGTCATTGCATTGGTGGCTAGCAACACACATGAATTCAGATTAGCAAGCTCAAAGCTGTACTCACAATGTCACCCACGTTCTCTACAAAATTAAGTCAGTTATTTCTTCTCAAATAGCAGTTTGGTCATACACTATTCTTTATGACCCCCTCAGACTAGCCTCCCTCCACAACTGATGCTCATTTCCTTTCCCTCTTTTCCATTTATTCTTCCCCTATTCCTTCTAGTCATAAAAGTAACCCTCTCCTCGCTGAGGGTCCATCTCAAATCTTCCCAAAACAGCACTAGTGTCACTATAGAGGGGTCGTTACCTGCTGGATGCTGAAAAGTGCCTTGCAGATGACAACTTTTCCCACCACATTAGGACTGTCTTTGGAAGCTTTTCAAAGCAGACACACTCTACTTCGGTCTCATGTACAGAACATTTAATGCAACAATAGCCTGATCTCAGCATTTCTGTAAAACAGAGCTCTTGTTTGACTGGAACCATCTGCCTAGCATAAGGTGTAGTGTACTACATGGCCAAGTATATCCACTTAACACTACCTTCTTGCTCCCACATGACATATCCTATGGGATGGGGAAACGTAGGTCTCCGCTCTGCCCACTGGCTTAAACACCTCAGCCTCTGGGCTGTTGCATGATTCAAGCCCTTTTTTTGTTTTGGATATAGTGATTTCTGCTGAGCAAGTTTTCAACCTGATCAGGAAGGTGATCCAGCTTGCTGGGTGACCCAAAGTGGCAGGTGTACTGTGCCATGGATGGTGCATGGGTGCGATGCTGAATCTCTCCAGTACTTCAGTGGGGGATAAAGAATGTTACAAGAGCAGTGAACTTGCAGCCATATCAGGGGACCTGCTGAAAGAGGGCTGCCTCTGCGTGTTCCTGCGTGTTCCAAGCAGATTTCTGAAACAGAAAATGCTTTTATGAGATCTTCCTGCTTGATCTGTTTGTGTTTTCTCTTCCTCTATTTCTCTCCTAGCTGTAATGAGCTGTCAAGTCTCAGTGAATGTTTTCTGCTTGTTTGCCTTTTAAAAAGGCAATAACCGAGATTTCCATGAGTTAAGTAAGAGACCATTTCCATTTTTCACTCTGGTTAGACTGAGACACCAGCGCTGCTCAACTTGACTTAAAAAGCCTTGGTGTTCCTCACCTTTAATCATTCACTTATGCTCTTGCACCTCACTTGTGCTTGAGATGACCCAAGTGTTTGTGCTCCTGACTGCTGAATTAGCTCAGGATGAAAAATAACTTTCCCCTCAAAATGATTATCTAGTTGACAGAGCTAAAACATGAATGCTCATGCCAGCACTACAGACGGGACAACAAGAATAACAATAAACAACTATGGTGGAATGGCAGAACTCTAGCATTTAAGCTGGTAACTGCCAATTATAGCCTTACTGCTCCCAGCAGTTGCAGCCCATTTGACAAACGTTGTTCAGCCCACTGCATGCTGAATAAGGTCACAGGCTTGACCTGTAGCTGTGAGTCTTTGCTCCATCTTCTTGCAATTAAACAACAGAAAAGTATCTCCAGTCTAACACACCTTCCCCTCCTTTTTCTCAAGACGTGCTTCTTAAATATTCCAGGCCTCTTCTTCCCAAGCAGGAGTTCTTGCTCTAAGATTAGCCATGACCTGCAACGCTTCTTTTTTATTACTGTCTGCATATCAAATCTTGTAGGGTAAGAACAGAGATGCCTGCACTTCAAGGATATTTCTATGCAATTTTTCTGTAAGGATCTCAAAACACTTTGCAAACATCCTTTAGTGATGACTCACAGCACCTTCTCTCATCACTTTTTAATGCTGAAATGGAGGCTGTAGTTTGTCAGTATGAAAAATGTGATGGCACACAGGTATTCAGAGACTGCTGCTTCTGCCTCTTTCTCACTCCTTGCCTGTGCCACCACCACCTCCCAACAGGCAGAACTTCGACTGCATACCACTCCATAAACCAAGATGGCACAACTGTTCAAAAAACTAAACAAACTTAACAGAGCTTTGTTGTTGTATTTTATAGTCTCAGCCATTACCAGGCTGATAGCACTGCTGGGAAAATGCTAACCAGTGACAAACATAATAGTAACGTGCAGTGGCACAGGAGCAGGAATGAACTGTGGAGGAAGGAGAAAGTGAAGGAGAGGACGATGATGCTGAGAAGTGAAATAGCAAAACCTGAAGCCAATATTACCAAAGAAGACGCTGTGTGTCATCAAGCCACCATACCAGTCACAGGCAAACTAAATTACTTGTCCTCAGCAAAAGAGCGAGTTATCAGCAGAGAAAGCATAATTTTAAGAGCTGATGATGCCTGCCTATCCCCCCTCTCAGCTTCAGGCACATTTCTGCCCTGCTGGTCTTGTTTGAAATTGCAATGAGAAGGTAACTAGTACAAACCCAGACGGAAGCTGTCCCACCCAGGAATATCGTCAACAGTCGGCAGCTTATAAAAGTTTCTAGACTGGTTCCTAAAGAGAAAAGAATTAGCTACATCCAAAAGCCTGAGCCAAGCTTTTTTTTAAAGGCAGCATGCACATATGCGCAGAGGTGGTCCACCTTTGCCCTCTTCATTTCCTTTCTTCTCTTTCACCCTGCTACCACAAGAAAATTACACAAGTTGAGTTTAAAATTAATTTTAAAATTATCTTTTTGAGTAAGTTGTAAAGATTAGCTTTAAACTAGTGCAAAGAGCTGTGTAACTGACTTAGTTTTCAGAGGGCTCTTTTGGTTCAGGGAAAATTAGCAGTGCGTATTCTCAGATGTAGAAGTGGACTGGTACAGTGGGACTGGTGAAGACACCTGAATGGATGCTCAGCTTTCTGCGATGAAAGCCTACATGTATGAGGATGGGGAGAATAATTTGCAGTATGCAAGCTATTCTACAATTGCTCCCTGCATGCGAGCACATGGTGTGGGAGGTTGTTTGGACAGTAGGGTGTACGGGAACAGCAGAGGCACTGCTTCAACCCAGTCTGCCCACAACTCACCACAGGAAACTTCTACCTGCAGTTCTTACAGATGAAAAGAAACACCCCTCCAGCCTTTTACAAGGGCCAAACAAGCCTGCCATACATACTCTGCTTATCAGAAAATGTGAAGTGGATAGGAAGCAGCATTTTAAAGCTTTGCAACAGCAAGGCCTAGTAATTTAGTAAGCCATTCTGTGCAAGTCTATGATATAGTTAAACTACCTGTTGGCTTTTACTCTGTAAGCTGGTTAGGCTTCCCTGCTTTATTGCAGCATTTCCTAAGACTAATATTCTTTCTAACTTTTGGATCACAGAACACACTGCGACGTCCAGTTCAATGCGCTCAATAAGCTATCTCTCTCCTCAGGATATGTATTCCTAAACGCCAATTGCTTCCCCAATATACGGTATCCTCTCTATTTTCATCTGCTGACTCTTTTCTGTTCATTATCTCACTCTGTACGATGCTTAGGTTCCCTCTCTTCCACAGAACTGCTGCCTTGGCTCCCTGCTGTGAACAGCTGGTAAATACTCAGGGTCTAGGCAAAACTATGCCTGCCCCTCCATCACATTGTCTGGATTAGATATGGTGTTTGTCTACCACTAGGGACAAAAAAGATGCTGCTGACTTTTCTTCTGCTTTGCTGCTGCTGTTGAAACACAGCTGTAGCTTCTACATCAGGCAGCTCCATGGCACAAGCCTGCTGGCCATACTTCCATCATTTCCTAGCCTTCCGGCACCCTCTCACAACACTTCTAGGATGAAGCTTGTGTGGCAGGTTTATGCTGTGCTGGATTAAAGTGGGTTTGGCTATAACACAGGGGAAAATGCTCCCCTCGGTCTCCTGGATATGGGCACATGGGTAGTCTCCCAGCCAGCCTCAGCAATTAGCAGACAGGAACTGGATGCTCTTGCAACACTAAAATGATGTGCTGGCATGAAAAAGAGAGAAGTCTCCACTCCTCGCTGACAGTTAGAGGAAATGTTGATTGTTCTTATGTACACTTCAGCCATTCCTGCTGTGAGACTCCATCATGTTACTGCATGACCTGCAATGCGTGCAGTAGCCCACCCTGCAGAGGTAGGCAGCAGGAGATGGAAACAAAGATGTTCGGTACAACCACATAGTCTGCTATCATTTTAATTAAAAAACATCCTTGTTACAGAAGAGTTCTGGTGAGGTCTTTCCACCTCAATGGGCCACACACAAGAATGGGCAGGGATTTAGCAGAGAAAGGGAAAAGGTAGTGTAATGCAAATATAAAGGGAAATAATTGAGGCCGTGTCCAGACAGGTACAGGGCTGGCTCTAGTGAAAAACAAAACAGAGAACTTCCCAGAGCAGGAAACCAAAAGATTCAAACCAGCTCTGACCCTACCGCCTATTTTGCCTATTCCAGAGCGCTAGAGAGCCAGATTGACTTGTGCTGCCACGACCTCTGGCTGACTGGGTTCAGAGTGTGTGGACAGCTACTGTTTACAGTGTCAGTGCTAGCAGCATAATCTGTCCTCACACATCTGATCTCTATGCTGGGTCACCACCACTGTTTCTCCCATTCGTATTGTATCCCTTCCCTCCCTCTGCTACCATAGGAGTAGATCTCGGTATCTCTTCCTCATACTTACAGCAGCTAAATTCACTTTTGGTATGTCGCTGTAAAACTTGACACTGCTTTGGAGACATGCTGCAATTATCTTAAAGGGCACTCAATTTGCAGCATAAAGGGCAAGCTCCTATTTGAAAATCACATTAGCTGCTGTAGCTCCTAATTGTACAACGGTCATCAGCAGCCTCTGGTTAGGGACATAGCAAGAATCCTCACAGCAAGAAAGGCTGCTCATCCCTTCCTGGCAGAGGCATGAAAGTGGCCCCACTTCCAAGAGCCCTGTACAATCCAGCTCAGTATTTGTTCCAGGTTGGCCCCAGCACCTGGCATCTGATGCAGTACGTAACCGAATTGCGTTCTGGTGAAAGTCACCCACAACTTCAGACGCAAAACTGGCTTCTAGCACAGCTGTGTTATTAATTTGTTGAATGACAAAGGAAATCGGATGCAGGTAATAAAGGAAGCAGTATATTTTAAAGCTTAACAAAAAATACTGATATGAGATTTCAATAACTTCCCGTAGAAATCCTTCACAAAAGAAGCTCTGTTTACAGTAGCTCCTCAATGTCAAAACATTTAGTCTCTTTATTGTAGATGCTTAAGCAATCATGTCTTAGGCTGCTTTGTTTCATAGCAGAACTGATCACTAAATATTACAAACAGAGCTGTAGCAAACGTTCTGCAAAGGAAGGCACAAAAGAGCACTGTTAAAGAATTATAGACAAAATATCCAAGTACTGCATGGAAAATGCTCACAAGTGTAGACTTACAATCATATGACACAAAAAACCATCACCAGAGGCACAAAATTGGGCACTCACAGGTAGGAAATGCTAGGATTAGAATTGCCTCTGAAACCTTTGTTCACTTTTGGAGGTAAGGCACTGTGATATAATCTCCACCTGCAGGTTCACAAGCTGTTTTGTCTGAGGAGCCCATACCACACTCTGCGCAGGAAATGAAGAACCTGAACAGTGACTGTACAATCCTTGATATGTGGCCTGAACACTACTGGGTCACTGTGCGACAAATTTCATCTGGACCAGATGCAAACATACAATCACATTTTAATAATCTTTTTAGCCAAAGCTCACAAAACGGCACTTAGGAAGCATTATAGTTTTATAGGGGACTTCTAGCTACGAATGACAGACCATACTTGACTCATCATGAAGTCAGTGAAGCGCGGGCAGGCTGCGCATGATATACAATCTGCCAGAACAGAGCATCCCTTTACTTCTTTAAAAAGCATTTGAGACAGCGGAGTATGTACTGTTTCAGCACTGTGCATCATGCAGCCATGGTACATTTGCTCTGATCCTAGAATTGGACTTAGCATCTCATAAAGTCATGAATCGAATAGACAAACGCGCTCATCCTCACTGTTCTCATGCCACATGAACTGCCACACCTTGTATCCTGTACACTGAACTGAATCCTTCCCTGAATCCACAGTCCCTCTCTCTCCTCAGTACTCTCAGCACAGCATCACACTGCAGGTCTCTTCGGCACAATGAAGTGCTAGGCCAGTTTACCAGGGCCAGCTCAGAATACTGCCTGCATCCTATAGCCATGTTATTCCCAGCAAAGTAGCCTTACATTGGGCCATGAAAGAAGTTTTTCTCTGTTACTTCTTAATGGATGTATCCTCAGAACAAACCCATTTTACACATACAGGACTGAGTCTTAGAAATCACAAGCTCTAACATTTTCTGGCTGGCCAGACTAAGATCTAACGGAAATTATTTTTTTCAAAGTCCTACTCCATTCAATAAAGCTGGTCAATCAATGCAATTTGGACTCCTCCATAATGTGGAACTCCTTAAGAAAAAAAACCCATAGTCCATTATAGCCTCATTGAGCTGCCACAAGAGTTCTATCAGCAATCCTTGTCCCTCTGACACAGTTCATTTTTCAGACTAGGATAGTGGTGGGGGCTGTGTGTCACAGCTGTGTCAATCTGTGCTCCCAGGAGCAGGTGAAACCATTTGATAGCATGTGGCTGACTGGATTTTATTCCTGATTTCTCTTCTGCTTTGTTTCTCTGCAGCTGAGAGCTTTAAACTGAAGAGGAAGTAAACATTAGCTTTTGCTTCTTTTGATGTGATTCGTGGCACAGATCTTTCACAGCTCACTGTGGGACTGGTCCCTGTCACTCAGGTTTCTGTTAGATAGTGTGACCTTTCTTCTCCATACCTCCCCATTAACCTGCTGACATGTATCTGCAAATAACAGAGCATAAATCTGTCTTCAAAATTCAGCCAGGGGGCTCAGAGAGAAGTCCTACCTGATGTCTGTGGAGAGAAAAGGAAAGGAATCTGAGGGATGCTTTGAGAATTAATAAGTATCCTTGCTAGAAAGGAGATTTACTTTATGGACATCAAAGCCAGTCTCTCTTTTCCAATGTCTGCAAGACCAATAGCTGTGAGGGCAGAATACAGCTCACTCCTCTCTGGAGAATGCCCTTTTTTACTTCAGCTTCAAGACACAAGGTGTATCAACCAGTCTCTGGAAATGAAAAGCAGAGGTTTAAAAAGAGAGCTTATGTAGTCGTGGATGTAGAATTGGACAATTCTAACTTTTAAGTTTTCTGACCTGTAATTCTTCTGTATCTATATTTATCAAATTATTTCAACCTCTAATCATTCTTTGAACTGGAACTACCCTTAAAAATATCTTCATCTTTTGAATCTCCTCCTCAATCCTAGGCTGAATTCATACTAAGGACAAGTCTGGACTCCTATCTTGTCTTAGCCCAAGTTTCAATTAGAAAACCATTTTGTTTCTGAGATCACCTTCTTTGCTATGGAGAATTATTTAGGATCAACAATTTCAGCCCAAATCATATTCAAAAGAATTTGTTCCAGTGCTGGGAGAAATCATCACATCTCCTCCTGGGCTCCTCTGTCCTCTGGACCTAGTTTTGACTTCGTTTACTTTTCACTGCCAGCACTGCCTCTTTGACTCTTTTTCTTCATTGTTCTTCTTGGTGGCAAGAGAGGTAGTTCAAGAGACCACCACCTTTGCACAACCAGCTTTGATCTCCTACTTTCTCTAGGCTATTCTATGAAAGAAAGCCAAGTTTTATCTGTTGCCCAGGCACTGTGCTGACCTCATCACCGACTTTACAGCTTTATAAAGACGGGCTGACGTCACCGACCAAGTGAAGATTCTAGCTCTGATGTATTTTTCCTCTTTGGCAGCAGCCTTACTCCTTCACCTTTTGATGGCAACTAATTCTTTACTAAATCCCCATTGTCTCAAACAACAGAGCAGAAAAACCTCTCAGAACCTTATTTTTCTTCTCTCACATTAACTGCACAGTTTTTTTTCTCTGGATTCCCAGTGTGCTTTCCATTTTTTCTTCTGTAATACCACATATGGAAGGGTGGTTTTGTACCTGTGTGTAGTTCCTGCATTATTTTCTATAATTGGGGATCTTGCTGGGACAATTAGGAACCATCAGAACAGAAGAGGTAGGTAGAATTTCTAAGCCCTCTCACCCATTAGCTCTTTAGAAAAGCTTGAGCCAGGCTACAGATAAACAAATCATCACTCTGTCCTTTTTATAAGCTGGTTTGTGATTTCTTACAAAATTGCTAGGTGCAGTAAGATTGCTACTGCGTTCTCATCCAAAATTGATTACACCCTTATGTCAGGTAAACTTGGATGTGCAACCTGGAGCTTTGGGTAATAAAATGTGGCTATCTAAAGGCAGTAATTAGCATTTGAGATTTAAACAATTAGTGAATTTTTTTCTGAATTCTGATCTAACACAAAGGATCAGATCTCTGTGTGTGCTTTTATTCCTAAGATTTTAAGTAGGTGTGTTGCCAAGATTGTTAGGAGGATATAGACATCCTCTGTTGAAGTCTAGTGGCCTTAAAGGAAGGCTGGAACTTGGGAGGAGGAGATTCTACTCACTGACTTGTCCAGATTGTCGATTTAACCTTGGATAAACCACATAATACACTTGTTATTCATTTTCCTGTGAATCACATGGGTACGGTAACAGTCTCTTACCTTGCAAGGCAGTTGGTAAGGTATTTATAAAGTGGTGAATTGATGATGGTGATGGAGATGATGAAGGACTCAGATTAACTGGTGAAAGGGGAGCAGGGGAGTGTTCCCAGGCTCATTCTAAAGTGACGGAAGTACGGCAGAGCCCAAAGGACACATCATGTGTGCCTATGACTAATGTGACTCTGCCCAATATGCTCTAAAAACTAAACTAAAGGCCACAGGAACACAACTGGCATTGTCTTATTCTTTCTTAGTCAGCTGTATTTCTTATCCTCTTTAGTGTTTCTGTGGTGTTATCTAAAAATTAGGAACACACAAACTTTACCTCTTCAGCACAAACGCAAACAGACCCTTTTCCCCCCCCACAAATTAGAGCTTGTGAGACTTGCAAGAGGGATTTTTTAGCTCAAAGCTGTCCTTGACAAAGGATTTTCCTGAAACTGCCCCAGGATGAATGGACAGCTGCAGTGTTTTACTCATCTTGTTTTTTTCTCTTGTGTGTTTGTAGAGATCTTTACTAGAGAGACAGTACTATTGTTATTATTAGTGAAGAATTCCTAGCAGTGTGCCAAGCATGTTAAGCATCTTCCAGACATAAATATTCACTCACTAAGGTTCATTTGTACATTTCCAACTGAATCAATGGCAGAGCAGTTGCTCCTTGGAGGAGCTCACTGCCAATGAGCAAATAAACTCTCAGCAGGAGTAAGGAATTGTGATAGAAATATGAGGCCAATCACCCAGCCTTAGACCTCTTCAGCACTAGACAAGAAATGATGCGCTGCAACCATTCTCTGTAGCTTGAGCTCCAGAAAGCCTTTCAGTATAATAGTGCTAATGCACAACATAATTATAATCATTCAGTGCTGGAAAAAAGCTAGGCTATACAGATAATGATTAGCAAAGCTAGCATATTCCAACACATGGCCACAGGGCTTGTGCTGAGTGTCACCAACCTGGGGGGCCTCTATGTTCCTTACCCAACCCAGGCCTTTGCTGCCCTTTCTCTTCCATGTGCCCTGAACTTCTTCCTGATGCAACAGATGGACACCTACCATTGCCTCTTGCAGTAATGCTACCAGGTAGATTGCTACTCTGATGCGTCTTCTGGATTCAGGACTTGATTCAGCATTGTTTCATGGGAACAATGAGTTCCTTTCCCAAAGCGAAAGTAGAGGTACTGGTGTCTTCTAACTTCTTGCTACCTCAGGGTGAAAACAAAGTAGCTGTTGCAAACCTCTAAAATTCTGTCAACTGCCTTTCTTCAAATTGTAAAGGGTAGGGCAAACACCTACTTCAATGAGCAGATGAGAAGCACTACTTCAGAACTAGGCATCATTTCATTGATCTGTTCCTAGGGAAAAATCCTAAGATATCAGTAAAAAATAAAAAATAAGCAACATGCCAAATTACTGGTGCCAAGGAGCACTGAAATATAATTTTAAGGTCAACTCTTAGTTCCAGATTTAGTATTTGGGAACATCCTTACTATTAGGCAATTCATATCTGCCCTGAACCTTGATGCTGCAAAGCCTCTATTTTTATGTGCTATAGCCCTCTATTTAAAGAAAAATCAAGGAAAAAGCCTGGAATCTATGATCTTTTCGAAATAGTGAACATTCACTAGAGCTGAGCTATACGTCCTGATGCTTCCTGATCATATGCTGCTTTAATTGGGATCCCGTAACCCTACGAACCATGACTGGCACAACTATAAGCTAAACTGCTTAAATCAGTCTAAGCTTTTAGAGCAGTTTAAGATAACTAAGCCAGTTAAAACTCATTAGCAGTAAGAGTCAAGCGACATCAATAGGGTATCAGAGATCCTGTATCACCGCTACTCTAGCACTGCAGCTTTCTCAAATATGCACACCTCTAGTTTCCTGAACCTATTGCAAATTTTCCTAAGTTGAGTGCAGATGAAGATTGGTCTTGCCTTGATGATCAGTCTTGGTGTAGTCCACCACACAAGTCAAATGTGAAGTCACTGGGGTTATCCATCTTTTAATATTTATCCTAAGAGGAAATATGACCAGAATATACAGAAAATTGTCTTGCTGGTTTTGGTCAAGTTCTTTAAAAATGCTAGAAGTATATTATTTCTTGACATGATTTGTCATTGCATGTTTCATAATTTTTTACATAAGTGTGTTGTGGAGAGAATTGAAGAGCTTATGCAATAGTGAGAAACTCATGAGGTGGCTTGAGGTTGATAGGAGTGTATTACTCATGAGTGGCAAAACCTTGGCCAGGTATGTGGTTCATTCCTAGGACACATTGTTCTGTGTTTTAAAGGAAAATCTCTAAAATACTTTTAAACAGGGGAAGTATTTCTCAAAGAACTTATTCTACTATTTCTTCAGCAGCAACCCCATTTTCACTTACAGAACAAGTCAACTAGGCAGCACAGGCAAAATTCCCTTCACTGCTTGGAGAGGAGAGGTAGGTGTCACGGCAGGAGGGAAGAAAGAAACAGGAGAACAGGGGCTGAACCTGCTGAGACGCTGTCCTTATGTACTAGGGTCTGTGGCAGCTGCCAGGTAAGGACTCTGGCCCCTTCTGCAATAGCAACGGCTCCAACAATAACCAAAGTTTTCACAGTGGCGAAGCAGGTGCTGTGGCAATCATCACTTTGCAACCCACAGCAATCTACTACCCCAGGCAAAGATGTGAGTTATCTGTGCTTGCAATAGACATGTCTCTTAGCTGCTCGGGACTTGTGGCAGTATCATAGACCTGCTCCTACAGTTCCTGTCAGAAGAGGAAAAAAGTAAATAGAAGAGTATATGCACCTAAAACCCCCCACTTTTGCCTTTTTCTTCTGACACAGAGATATTATGGTGAAAGGTCTGACATCTTACCATAACCCTTGCTTTTAGCTACGTATGTACTCTTCATTCACAACATAGTAATACTTCCATTAGCATGAGCCAGAAAGAGAGGGGGTGAGAGGAAAAAGCCTGAAATAAAGAAAATGGCAATACTTTGAAGCTTCTTAGGGAAGAGTCATAAGTCCCAGAGGAGGCAATTTAATGAGCAGACTCCGGAGGCTGATGTAGTTCTCCAGTCGGTCATCTTGACATTATCGTTTCTCAACTGTTTCTCTGTATCCTCACCACCATTCTTATGCCATAAAGGGGGGTTGAACATGATTGTACAAGGACAGTCCTGGCTTCTGAACGGCTGCAATGTTAGCAGTGTTATGTGAACTACCTTCCATGAGGCTTCTAAAGTATTAGGAGAAAAAATAAACAACAGCAACATCAAAATTTCACCTTATTCCTCACACAATTTATCATATGTATCTAGAAAATATGATAGATGGGAACATCAGCTCCTCATCAGCCTTTCACCACCTGAGATGATGGAGAAACTATTAATTGTGCAAAACTCATCTCCATACATTTACCCTAAGAACTCTCAAGTACCTAGTTTACTAGGGAATTTCAAAACTATGTGCTGAACATATACAAGACTCAGACCTAAGTTCTGGATTTGGGGAGCAAAACCCTCTGCCCGTGGCTGACCTTCCTCTCTCTAGTGCCTGAGGCCAGGCAGCTGCTGCCACTGCTGTGACACTACAGGCTAAGTTGGTTTCTGTGTGAAAGGCTGGCACATTTTTACAGAATTTAGCTTCCAAACTCTAGGTTCCTTCTAATCAGGCACAGCCTGACTGCTTCAGTTCAACACATTTTTTTTTTCCAGATTTCAAGAAATACTACAGTAATGACAAAGGCACTTCAAAAAGTGGACCAGCTGTGTATTGACATCCAAACAAGGCAAAGGATTGAATGCACCAGAGCTTTTCAATGCTAAGATTTATAGTGTGGGCAGATGTACACATTTTGCATCATCCTGTTCTCAGAAATGGGTGATATTTATGTTATTTCATTTGAAATTAAACAAAAGAGGCCTGAGATAGACACTTGGCACAGATAACCTCAGCCTGAATGGTAGAGTTTTGTGTTCAGTGAAGTTGCAAGCAACTTTGGAAAAAAAAATAAATAAAAGAAAATATGATTGTAATGGAAATGATTGTGCAACCTAAACTGTGGGTGAAGGTAGCTATCACTGTCTAGGATGATTTGAGGGGTCACCTTCTCCTATAAAAGCTGCAGAACAGTAACAGGGTGTTGTTTGACACTGCATTCTCTAATAGTTTTAGCAAATACAAAAGACCAAAGACTAGGAAAACCAAGGTAGAGAAAAAGCAGAACAAAACAAAGCCCTAGAGTAAATTCAGAGAACGCTTGTATTTTCTATACAAACTGCATGACTGGACATTATAATTTCTGGAGCAGGGCAGAGCTCTGTTTCTGGTTTTGTTGCAGCATGGTTATAAAAATGGAGTAACTGAGTTTCTAGGTTATATGCAAGCTGTCTCGTATTCTTCTTTCTGCCTTTCAAGTGTGATGACTCTCCGGTTTCACTCAACTTTCAGTGAAATCCTTTTAACTCTCTGGGCACACTCTTCAACTGGGTCCAGTAAGTTCAACACCACTCAGGAGAGGTCAGGATCTACCCATACTCACCATTGTCATAGTTCACAAATAAAATTTGTAGTTTAAGTCACTTGATATGTGCAGTCTATCACTTTCATGCAAGTTACCATAACTAGATAATTAAACAAGACTGGAGTATAAAATGTACTTGAACATTTTGGACTTAATGTTTGGACTTTTTGCTACATTTTGTCATTGAATGACTCATCTACCCTTGATCAAGGCCTGAAATTATTGTAATGCAATTATTTTTCCTAAGACATAAAAAAAAGATGGATAATTGGTCACCCCAGACATGAGTGTTGTGCTTAAAATGTTTAAAATGCTATAATCACTGCTACACGTGTGCAGTAGGGTTTGGATTTGTCTTTATTTTTTTCCAGTAACTATACATATGGGATGGTTCTTTGTATTTCAGGTTTTTATCTCCCTCTCTCAAAAAGGCACGTATTCATCTTCAAGCTTCTCACTTTAATAGAAATCCTGACATATTACAATGAATTAAGTAATATTGTATCTTCTTATAAATAAAACAAACATTTATGTGTCTCCTTAGAGCACATGCACTTCTGGAAGTCAGAAGCTAATCAAGGCTTGAACTTACTAATCTTCCTTCAGCAAAACCTCTGCTCAACCTGCCCAGCTACGTATACAGTGAAATCGTTTCACAGGAGCCACAAGTGAAGTCAAGGTCTGTGCCAAAACAGGGGGAAAAACTGGTAACTTTATTGTGGGCTTGTGCTCCTGTAAGCTAGGAGGTCCGGTTGCTGGCCCGGCCCTGGAGACCATAGATCAGGAAAGGTGAGATTCACAAAGAGTAGATCTGAGGCTGAACTGCCATCAAGACTAATCTTCTAGATACCTGAGGAGAAGTGGAACCAATCTTCTTTAATCAGTACCTGCCCAGGGAAAGACTCATTTCTTTTGCGCTGTTTTTCTGTACCTGAGTGTATGCAGTTGGTCTGAAAGAACTTCCACGTAGAGTAAAGAAGCAACAGCACAGGAAAGAAGTTGCTGTATGAAGATTTGCTTGCATGGTATGCTTGTCCCCAGCAATAAGTTGCAGTGACTCAGAGATGACAGTGGTGCCACCTTGAAGAGGCATAGCCTGTGAAGGTCACACAACTCTTGGGGAACTCTGCATGTGTGGTGGATGCTGATAGAAGTTTGGCTCATCAGCTCCTAAATCAAAGCTACGTGTGCTAGAATTCAGTAAACCACTTTGCTCATGCTTCAATCTGAGGCATTCCCAGATCTCTGTGAGGGAATCTGGTTGTACAGAGTCACCAGTGCACCAGATCCATTTGCCCTGGGACTAGTTAATCTCTTGGGTGTACCTGTTGCATCACAGGCACAACTGCCATCAGAAAACTGTAAGGCATCACTGCATATGCTCCAGCGTCCTCTGTCCAGCAACACAGCAGGGCCAAAGGACTGGGCATTCAGCACAATCTATCTTCATGTCAGGTAATCTAACTTTGCCTCTGGCTTTTTAACAATCCTCACCAGGACTCTCCTTTCTGCAATGCTGCCCAGTTTGCACACAGCTCTTGAAGACAAACCACTTCTTAATTCTTTGTGAAAACAAGCAAGCTTTTGAACGCTGGTATGTTAATCCTAAAAGACACAAGAAGATACAGGACCACCTGAGGAAATGTAAGACACAGCCTGTCATGGAGATCAGTAAGAGTTTAGGTTCCTGTATTCCTCCTTAGACTTGGCCATTTGCCTGACAGCGCTTACCATCAGACTTAGTTTTTCACCAACTGTTCCCTACAGCTCACAGTGAAAGCAAACTCCCACAGACTTCCACAAGGGTTCTGCCAGTGTAAGGCCATCCTTTTTCAGAGCAATCTTCCAGCAATGGTGAGAAGAGATTTGGTAGAAAGCCTAGGCTGGGGAATTTCTTCCTTGCATAATTAGATAGCTTGCAATAGTATTCTTAGTGGTGTTATTAAAATGCCATGACTCAGATATAGCTGTGAGAATTTTAAGAACCTTATTTATTTTTCTGTTAGTGGAGTTGATCTGTGTGCTTAGGATTTTCTTTTTGCAGGGCCAGAACAATCCAGAATCTTTATCTTTACCACTTGCCTCTGGCCAGGTTCACTTTTTGATCTCTCCAGCAGTGGAACAGTTTTAAATTAACACGTAATATACTGAAATTGAGAAGGAAAGCATACTGGACTTCCTCTCTTTTTTTTGGAATTTTAGTTAAGCTACAGTGAAGATTCAACCTTGTATTTATGACAGTTCTGTAAACAAATGGGTGGATGCATGCATGATCTTAGCACAAAGCTGCTTTAAAAATATTTTGGACCTCAGTGTGACACTGTGGGCAGCTGACTAGCTTGTCAAAAAACAGGTTACCTGAATCAGCACTCATCTGCAGATTCAGAACCTGAGCCCCCCTTTTTCTGGTGAGCATGTGGTTTATTCTTTTAAATTGACACAGATTTTCTTGTATCACATCATGCATTTTATCTCAGAAGGCATGTTAGGTAAATGGTTTGAGTTGATGAGAGACTAAAATAATGCAGACTTGAAAATCTTGGTATGAAGGGATAAACAACCAACCAAGTAGAAACCACACCTAGAAAAAAGATCACCCTAGCTCTAACAGCATAACTCCTTTTTGGTTTGTTTTGGTTTTTCATAGGAAAAATTGTGACTCTTCTATGTCCTGCCAGCAGAGAAAAAAAGGAGGTGATTCTGGTTGATTGGCACTATTCCAGCCAACCACAGACGAATGTAATTTAAACCTTTCACAACCCAGATGCCAGAAAAGCATGGCAATACCATTAAGCCTTATACAAGCATGAGGAGCCAGTAAGATGTCGAGGAGCACGGTATGGGGGGTTCCTTCCCTTCTTCTACCAGTTTCATGCCATTTCTCTCCTTCTTAAGATCAAGCTACCCTGTCATTTAGTGAGTCTGCTGCCCTCCCAAGTCTTCTGCCTGTGATAAGCATATAGCCACTTGCCACATCACCATTAGTATAGTCAATAGTGGTAAACCTAGCAGTGACATTTCTGGATCAGCTCTGTTTGATACTGCTGATACTCCTCTCCAGCCTGAACAACAATTCAGCATTGTGTGCGCACTCAGTTCCAGCCATTTGAGTGCACTCACTGTAGCCAAAAATCACAGAAACCTGATAGAAGTGCTGAAGTCCCCACTGCTGCCGGCACAGCCACCTGTGCAACACCAGACACGACTGGGGCAAAGAGGTATCATCTTGCAAATGCTTGGACTCCTTCACCCTCCCAAACCCTCCTTCACCTTGCCTTCATCCCTTCCCCAAAACCACCCACCACTGAAGGTCCATTTCCTCAATTCACGACCCCAGTTACTCTTCATCAGCTCAGTAAACCGTCAAGAAAATCTGAGTTACTTCTGCCCTTCCAGTGCTGGGTCAGTGCTTGTGCACCCCACCACGAGAATTCCCGGGGACAACACCCACAGTCAAGCAGGATCCAAGACCTTGCCCCAAACATGGCAGTCAATCTCTTCTGCTCCTTTGGAAACATCAAGGTATGTACACATAAAACTATGGCAAGGGCATCAGCTAGAAGACTTTGTCCTGTCATTTCATATGAGTAAGAAATTTCTTTCCTCTTGCCACAAATCTGAGCTCAGTTTGTTGCATGCTGTTAGACAGTAACTACAATTGATTCCTGCAGTTGCTCCATATCTGTGGTGGGTAAGTGAATGTTTACCATATACTGGTACTTTGGAGTTTGCACAATATTATTAGATAGATCAGCATAATAAAACACTTAGGGATCTTTTGATCTAAAAGCTGTGCATATATTTCAGATCTGAAATGTCCGTGGTACCAGAACATTTGCTTGTGTGCAAATTCCAGATTACCATGCAAGACACATCCTCTTCCTGGCTTTCCCTTCAGCTCTGCTGAGTCAGACATTTTAGAATTCAGTGCCACCTGGCTGTGCCTTACACATTGCCACAATCTATTAGGGAAATAAAAAGCCAACTAACTTTTTGCTTAAATAAAAGATTAGAATTTAAGAAAAGCAGCATTTCTGTCAACACCATGCGAAGTACAGATCTTCAAGGATTCTTAGTGTACTCGCTTCAAGGTGATCATAGTTGTCCTCAGGGAGGAACTTCCTTATGGACTATTGTATTACGCATCATCAGATATACTGCCTTTGAGCCAAGTTGGACTTGCTCTTACTGGAAATAAGTAATTGTACTACTGGATAGTTAGTTCCAAGAATAGTAATTTTATAACTAGGGAGAGTACTCGGACTGTAGCCTTTCGAATCTCTGAATGTATTATAACTTAACTACTTGGCAGTGTTCAGGGGACAGAATAAAAATCTGAGTGCTCCTTAATGAGTTCTTACTAGTGATACAAATATTTGGGCTTCTGGACAGAAGATGATTATAGGTTAAATGATATTTGGATAGCATCGTGTGGCTGATTAAAAATGGAATAAACTGCTAATGCAGTGAAGAATGCATCAGTTTAGAGGTCTGAATCAACTTCTAAAACAAAAGGAGGAAAAATATGATAAATTTTCTCTTTTTATATATTACTGTGTACAAGTGACACATACAGCTTAATTTAGGCATTTTTTCCAAAGGGAAAGGAAAGGAAAAGGAAAGAGACAATAAAGGTGAATACATTTTACTTAAAATACAGGGATTATTATTAAGGGTTGGATTGTTGGATTTGTTGGGGTTTTTTTTGGAATTGTAGTTCTAGTCTGATAAATTGTTATGCAAACATACTGCTAATTCAACAGAGCTGCTGCCATGGAAATGGTTCTCCAGCAACTCTTCTCACTTCACTGAAATGCAGTAGGGTTGTCGCTCCCCCATTCCTTCTACTCTTGCCTGCCTTTATTCTGCACCATGAAGGCAATGTAATCAGCTTCCCTCCTTGGGTATCATCAGTAAGAAGTTTGCCTTCCAAATCAGCCACACTGTCTGAAGCCCTCCAAAACCTATGGGAAAAAGCATCAAGGAGGCAGGATTTGACTTGCAGAGCCTTAAAGATGGTTTACGTGGAAGACTTGATTCAGAGCCACTAAAGGTTTTAGGGGACTGTAGGACTGACCTTTTTCTCTTTTTTTTTTAAACATACTTTTCATTTTTATATAAACTTCGGTGACAGAAGCCAATGTGGCTGCACTCCCAAAATGATATCCCAGAAGTCATTTTGACATGAAGTTAGTTTGGTGCGAGGTGACAGTCTGAGAGCTCTTGGCAAAGAGGAAAACTCTGCTCAGCCATGAGGGCAGGCCCAGTGCAGCACAAAGAGGTCCTCCTTTCTTCCTGCCTTGCAGGATCCAGCACTGGGTAATCATAGAATCACTAAGTTGGAAAGTACCCATTGGATCATCGAGTCCAACCATTTTTATCAATCACTAAACCATGCCCCTCAGCACCTCATCCAACCCGTCTTTTAAACACCTCCAGGGAAGGTGGCTCCACCACCTCCCTGGGTAATAGAGACGGTATAGAGCACCCGAGTGTGTTGTTCAGTCTCTGGTCTGTCGTTTCTTTCACAACCCAAGTCATGTCTTCAACCTCAGCCTGCACAGACACAAACAAGCTAGTTTTAAACTGGCCAACAAAGCTACAGAAAACGGCATAACTACCTGAGGACTTATTGTCACTGCTAGAATAAGCTCCAGACCAATGGGGTAATACTACCATGTACCCTGCTGTTTCATCAAAAAGTGGCTTAGGTCCACCTCGTTCTTCTTAGGAATAACCCTACAACACCTTTGTGCTGTGGAGCAAATGTCCTCTTTATCTCTCTGTCTTTCAGTTTCTTATTTATAAATCAAGTACCTTCCCTACTAGCATTGCTGTGAAGAAAAATCAGGCAATGTACCTTGCATGGAGGAAAACTTGGCACCTAGCTGACCTGAAATGTGAGCAAGTTCTGTCTTTTCATCCTTTATTCTCACTGCCTTTCACATACTCATCTTATGATATCTCCTCCCACTGTTTTTCCCCCACAAAAGAGAAAGATAGAGTGATATTTGCCACCCTTCCACTCTCCAAACTGACAGCAGTTCACCTCTGTAGTGACCTTTTTCCCCACCTTGTAAGGGGGGAAGTACTTTACAAACAAGTGAGTATGTGTTTTAGAAAAATGATGGACAAGTGCCACAGAGGTCAGGGGAAGCATCTGAAACTCTAGATACCATTTTGAGCTTCAGACAACATCCATCTCTCTTCATAGCAAAAATAGGCCAGAAATACAGTAAGAATAAACCTCTCTCATGGGGTTTGGTATATCAGTTCCTGTTTGAGGCCAGAGCTGTATGAAAGTTTGGAAGAGAAGGTTAAAGTAATTTTGGTGCTCATACGAGAGGAGATTAAAAAAGAAGAAGAGAAGGAGAAGGGTAAAAAAAAAGAAGAGAAAGGTAAAGGAGGAAAAGAGGTTGATGTTTTAAAGAGGATTTGGTTTATTTTCTTTGGATTGATGTGTTCATGCCCAAGAGCTAGTAAGTCTCAGTGATCAGGACAAGCACTTCCCAAGCAATCACCCTCCTCACTGCCCTGCATCATGTGCAGCCCCCTGCAGAAACAAAGAAAGTACAAAGGTGTTGTGCAATATTATGAAATCAGAATGGCAGGACCTTGTACTCCCTATGTCCTTACGCTGCAGCAAAAGGATTACACACAGGACATAAATCTCCTCTAGTCCCAACTTGGGAGATTCCTGCTGGGGGATCTGATGCTGCTGTTGGCAAAAGCATCAGCATCCAGTGGAGCTGGTGGGAGATCAGTGCATGCAAAATAAAACAAATGTAGGACTGGCCCTGGATATATTCCTGTAGAGCCCTTGGACAACAGTGGTAATCCCTTCCTGGATTCAGCTGTTCCAGATCAGACTGGAAATGCCAGCCAGAAAACAAAGCAAAGACATACTACTATTGCCCTTCATTTATTTAGCCTTATTGTAGTGTAAACAGACATGAAACCTGAGAAAACAAAAGCTCAGAGCACACCTTATGCTTTGGGGATGTTTACAATTTGCCAACCCTTTGTGAAAAGAATAAGCAGGAATTAGGAAACAAAAATTCCCTTAAAGATATTTCCTGGTTCCTGCTTAAGCATGGGAAGGAAGAAGGAAGACTTACTCAATTTGGATTGGTTCCAGATGCTCCATCCCCTCCATATGGGGCTTTGCTTTTGGAAATTCATATATCTGTGTGTGCTGGTTTGGGACTGGAGGTCAGTTAGTTTTCTTCATAGTAACTAGTATGGGACTATGTTTTGGATGTTGATAATAAAGGGCTGATTTTGTTACTACCGAGCAGGGCTTACAAAGAGTCAAAGCCTTTTTTACTTCTCACACCACCCTGCCAGCGAGTAGGCTGGAGGTGCACAAGAAACTGGGAGAGGACACAGCTGGGACAGCTGATCTTAACTGACCAAAGGGATTTCGTACACCATCAGACGTCACACTCAGCAATAAAAAGCTGTGTGAAGAAGAAGGAAATGGGGGGACACGCAGTTATGGTATTTGTCTTCCAGGTAACCATTATGCCTGATAGAGCTCTGCTTTCCTGGAGATGGCTGAACACCTGCCTGCTGGTGGGAAGAAGTGAATTAATTCCTTGTTCTGCTTTGCTTTCGCGTGCAGCGTTTGCTTTACTTGTTAAACTCTCTTTATCTCAACCCATGAGTTTTCTCTTTTTAACTCTTCCAATTCTCTCCCACATCCCACCTGGGGAGAGTGAGTGAACATCTTTGCAGTGATTAGTTGCTGTCTGGGGTTAAACCATGAAACAATGTTTGCCATTCAAACTGACAGAGCCACAAACAGCACCCGCAAACCGAAAGAAAAGGTTGTCTAGTACAGGTGGTGGAAAGCCAGGCTTGGCAGCCATGGACAGCCCTGAGCAGTGCACATGAGGCTCAAGGGCAATAAGAGGACTCACCAAGATGGCTTTGGGGCATGGCCCCTCAACTAGAGCTGATAACAGAGTCACTTGTTTCTCTGCCTTTTGCCAGCTTTTTGATGGAAAAAGAACAGCTCCTACCAAAATCTGTATGGGGATTGTTTGCAAAGTCAACTGCTCTTTACAAAAAAATTGCCAGTCACTCAACAGGGAGGCATCAGTGTGAGATTCCTGTTTTGGTGTGCTCTCCTCATGGTCGTGGTGCTGTGAATCTGGCTTCACACAAGGGCAGGAATTTCCAAGCAGAGTACCACAGTACTCCCTTCAATACATCTCAGGATTTGCTAGGACAGGTCACATTAGCAACCACTGGGTCTAGTATCTTGTCTGAGGCACCAGGCAATGCCTTCTTCTCAAGAAGCAATCTCAGAATGTCACAGACAGTGCAGCGCTGGCTATGAAGGAGAAGGATTCCTTTCTCCTAAAGAAATCATCTAGCCAATGTCCCAAACCTATTGCCATCAAAATCCATTTTCTCTTCTGTTTAGTGCGTCACATACACATCCCCAATCACATGACAGCTTTCCTTCCCAAACCTTGGGTGAACTCCATCTCTTGGAGCCCACATTCTTTCTAAAAGGGCCTACCAAATTCCTTGTCCTTGGTGTGCCACAGCCCAAGAGGCAACACCGAACCACAGCCAGAAGCCAGGCATGTTCAGCCACCCTGGGGAGAAAGCAGGCAAGAGAATGAATACTCCCAGTGTCTGTCTTACAATTCAAACAGGATTTGAACTGCAGCAGGACCTTCCAAATAAGTGAATGAAGGTGATGTGGAGCAAAACTTTGCAAGAGACAGAAATGCTCTGATGGATTCCACAGGGGTATAAGGGGCTATGTAAACATATCACACTTCATTTTCCAAACAAATGCAGGTGCTTTAATGTCTATTGAAATCAATGGTAGCTGTCCAAGTCCTGTCCCTCTGGAATCATGTAATGCAGCACTTTTTCCAGCATTTCACTCCCATATAGTTATTCTCCTTTTGATTTATTGACATTAAAAATTTACTAGTTGGGCTCAGAAAATATCCAATATATGTAAAACTGGGTTTAGGGACAGCCAAGGAAGAGGGACCAGCCTGCATAAATACCTTCTGGAGAGGAATCCACCAGCCACTGCACTTTGGTTTCTCATTTATCATGTGAAATGGCAGTGACTGTACTGCTCATTCCTGGCCCTGGTAAAGGGCTAATACTATGGGGCTGAAGGACTAAAAGGCAGGTCCTCAGACTTGGTAACCCCTTCTGCTCTCAGGTTTTCCCACTTTTCCAGGGGTTGGTGTGTCATACCTACCAGCTGGTGTAGCTTACTCTGACTGCCCTCTAGTGCGGGGATCAAACTTGCTGAATAATTTAAAAGACAGCGATAACTACAAATTAATGTAACTAATGTACAGACATCTACAGCTGAACATTGAGCCAGCTCTTGCGCAAGCATGGGAGGTCTATGGCTGGTAAGAATACTCTATTTGCATTCCAGGGGGCCACCAATCTGCTTTAACAGTGCAGAACAACCAGCTATCTGTTCTGAGGCTAAGGACAGAAATTCTTATGCAAACCACAGGTAAAACCACTAAGTATTGCCGAAACAGAAGCATCACATCATAATTCTACATTTTAGAAGAGTCAGAAATGGCTTTTGGGGGTGATGTGTTTAAGAGAACACTTGGTTAGTCCAGTCTCTATCTATGTTGATGGTTCACTACTGAACCAATTAATGAACCTTCTTTTCCATAAAAGAAGACAATGTAGTCTTGAACAACCAAAATCCATGGAAGTCCAAGAAAAATATCCTTTTGCACAACAGTGGAATCACTCGGAACAATTTAAAAAGTCTTGAATTTTTTCCTCATTGCTTCAGGCTTTAGAGACATTCTTGGGAGAGAAAACAGAGCAACCTCATCATTAGATTCACCAACTACCCGCAATTAGATACAGCAAGATAAAATTACATTACTGGAGAGAAAAGATCTACTTACAATGGTTCCAAATAGACATCTGAACTACTTATCTTCTTCTGCCCAGCTGGCGTATTCTGGCTATGCTTTTGACCATCAGAGAAGTGAATCTGAATGAGCTGGGTCAGAATGACCACATTCTTGGGATCCATTAGATTGCTTCCTGTTGAAAAGAGGCATTATAATGAGATTAATGTAATAGTGTGAAAGATTCAGAGGAATGGTAATGGACTACAGAGTCCTTTATCTTTTGAAGTCTTTTGTAACAGATCAGTTGATACAAGATGATCCAGCCCATGGTCTTTTCTCTGTGGGGGTCAAGGTTTTGGCAAAACACAAGATATGGTATAAATTTGTCCAGTAATTCATAATAGATAGAATTTATTTCAAAGCATGTGCTAATGAAGACAGTCATGACACCATTAGACAGTCAGAAGTAGTGTCTTGGCTCTGTGGCTTCTTTTAACTCACATGAGATGTATTAATAGATCCTACATGCCTTTAGTTCCCCTGTAGCTAGTAATGCACATGCATACTTGCACAGATTGTCCAGCCTGCTGCACATCCGTATACCTTTGGCTATATGGCTGTGAAGCTTCCCACTTTTTCAAGATGTATTTAGCCTAAACAAACTAATTACCTGCAAACATTACCATCTTATTCCCATCTCTCTTCCCACCTCTTCTAATATACACAAAGAGGACCTGCCATGCTTTCACCTAACTAAAAATGATCTTAAGGTACAGTGACCAAAACCTATTTTAGTTTCAACAGGTAATTAGAAGTCTGTGCAAAGCAAATTGATGTCTTCATCTGGTTCCCAATAGAGAATTATCCATATAAACCCACATCACCACAACCTGTAGGTATGAATTCAGGGATGAGTACCATGACACAGAGTCTAATTAAGGAGAGAGCTTGAACACATTGGCAGAGAGTGTTACCACTGCTACACCTATTCTGTGACCAGTTAGAAGATTTTACCTTCAAGGGCACTATCTAACCCACAATAAATGCACCTAAGCAGCTCCTTCTGGTCACCAGAGTAACTATTTCTTTTGAGAGTACTATTTGTACAAGTCTTGCTGGTGTATCTTTTGTGATGCCTCCACCAACAACAATCAAGTGATCAGGCTTCAGCAGCAGATCGAGGAAGAAAATCCCAGTTTTACAAATGTTTCTTGCTCTTAATACCACACAGTTAGATTTTCAAATTAACAGCAGCAACATATGCACACAGTTAGTGTAACTTCCCAGTAATAAAGATGTGCTGACTTCTCAGTGTTAGTTCCCACTGGCTGAAAAGAGCTGGGGACACAGAGACAGACACTAACAGCATGGAGGTGAATGTTTGCCACGGAGGCAGCAAACCGAGACTCTGACTCACAGCAGACAAATAAGGGGAATTCTTTAAGCAGTTGTGTCTTAAAATGAATCTCTCGCCAAACTCAGAGGTCTGGCTAAACCTTTTCAGAGTCAGACAGAAGGATCTTCAATTAACACTGCCTTTTTCAAGCTTAATTGTCTTATTTCCTCAATTCCCTTGGGAGGACTGTCAATGTACAGAGTGATATGTACAAGCATACTTGCTCTTCCTCTGTCTTCCAGAGATATTCTTGGTATATACCTGCTGCTGCTGCCATTAAGAAAGAGAGATCGTTTCAGACCTACTGGGTTTTTTGTCCCTATAAATGCAGTTATATAATGGCATAACAAATGCAGCAGTTGTGTAACAATTCAGTGTATTTGACAACTGCTGGCAGAGAAAGATCATCTGAAAGGACAAACAACCAAAAATGCCACCTCTCTTAGAAAAATAGAGTAAATAGAGTTGTAACAGCCATCTTGTAAGTCTGAGAATAGCAGTATTAAGTGTAACACTGACCACAGCTGTACAAGATTTTCTTAAGTCCTTCTTCAATGTTGTGTTTCAACTCTGACCTACAGGGACGCTTTCTAAGAGGTATGCATAAATTTCATGCTAAAATATGACTCTTTCCACGTTCAAATCAGTCATGGGAAAGACTCACATCGACTTCAGCAGAGTTAGACCAGGCCCTTCATCTAACCTAACCTACTGCTCATAGCTATGCATGTCCCTAAAAGGTTCGGATGTCCCACACTGTCAGCACACAATGCCATACTTATGGAGCAATAACTTGACTGTTCTTAAACCACCAAGAGCTAATAACTAGAAACACAGAGATAAGCAAATCATGTGGCACTTTCACAAGGGTCTAAGGGAGATTCATGAGCTAGTGAGAATCATCCCTTCTCTTCTATGCCCTGTTGAGAAATCCAGTCTGCAAATCCCAGTCTGATCTCCTTTACTCTCAGGACCAAGCATTGCTCTTCTGACATCAACGCAGTGCTGTCACTGCACAAGCACAGGAATAAATTAATATTATCTATTTCCTCACTTATATGCTCTTATGTAGCAGTAAATGAAAGCTTGAAGTAATTTACACTTAGTGAAAAGGAAGCAAGCTGGCTGAAATTTACTGTAGGGTCAGAGCACACACACAGGCTGGTGCTCCTAGTAGCAAATGATCTCCTTCTCCAACTACCATGCTATAACATCTGAATGTGTCTAGAGACATTCAAGGAAAGAGTCTACTATCATTACTATTTCAGAACAATAGAAGTAAATGTAACAACACAAAACTGCTTTTCAATTACAATTACTGTTTTATATTTTTTTACTGTTTTATATTTACAATTTTACTGTTTTTACAATTACCGTTTTATATTTACAATTACTGTTCCTGGCCCGGGTTCCCCAGGGAAGCTGTGGCTGCCCCATCCCTGGAGGTGTTCAAGGCCAGGCTGGATGGGGCTTGGGCAGCCTGATCCAGTGGGAAGTGTCCCTGCCCATGGCAGAGGGGTTGGAACTATATGATCTTTAAGGTCCCTTCCAACCAAAACTATTCTATGATTCTATGATTCTATAGCATTGTGCTAACCTAACATAATATTTTTTAAGTTTAAGATTGATATTTAGTAAATCAGATAATCTTAAATTCAGCTTTCCACAACAGTATTATCCCTGCCCAACAGGGCAAGTGAGACAGCAGGGTGTGAGAGACTATAGATTTGGCAAATAATTTAACACAGTATTGTTATTTTGACTTTCTCTTTAGGAGTACACTCACATTTATGCCAAAGGTAACACAAAAGCAGAATTCAAAGGAGAATCCTGTAATGGAACCATTTTTAAATATTGACCAATACCACTGATTGATTAACTTTAAATTATTCTTTAGAAGCCCATGTCCATATAGGTAGTGTCCCATCAACAAATACCTTCCATCAAATGTACTGCATTTAGGTATTTAGTACGTAATTGCTTTTCCATAACACTAGGCTCCAGCATTTCTTATGCCCCCATGTTTTTATCGCTTTGCCATCACTAGGATTTTTAATATAGAACATTGTGTCTTTAAAGACATCTCGGTTACACCGTAGTTACAGCGCAAGTATCCTGTGATGTTGGCCAGTGTAGTCACAAACTTTCCCCACTCCTCTGCTAAGCTAGGAACTGCTACCAAAGTCTGTGCTATACTGTTGCCTTGAAACTGTCCTGGAGTTCCACCTCCTCCAATATCTTGTAACTAAAAATGGAGCTCTCAGGTCATCCCCAAGAGGTCACTAATTAAAACAGGTATTTTTAGACTCTAGGTATACTGAGATACACTGCAAGTGATGCTATAAATATTTTGTGGGTTTATTTTCTCATATATTTAGTCTCTAGAAAAAGGACAAAAATTTTATCTTCACTGTAATGACAGGCCAACTTATGAAAATATATACGGAGTCTAAAACAGAGGAAAGGATGTATCAGAAGGCATTCGATGACTTCAGTAGTTCACCTTTCAACCTCATTAGTGGGTGATGTCAGAAACAAACAACTGCAAAGCAGCAACCAAGCAGCTGTATTTACTGCATCTCCAGTTCTGACTACATTTTAAAGATAAGTTTATTTTCTCACATTTTGCCTTCCCTTTTTATCTTCCCTCCCGAGAAAGAAAACATTCTTTGCTATCTCGGCTAAGGCTTAGAGAGAAACTCGGGGAAGAAGAGATGAGAGTATCTGCAATTTCATCAGGATCCTAAAAGCTAGAAGTGAGTAACATATCCATAACTCCAACACTTTGGGTTTCCTACAGCAGCCTGGGCAGGCAGAAACATCAGAGGGAATCTCCTGTCCCCTCACGCATCTGTGCAACACTTCTCACCACCTTCTCACCACCTCTGCACCATGTCCTGATGTCATGTGTCCCATGTGCAAAGCAACAAAGCCAAAGCTGAGTCACCTTCTGGTTTGGGAAGGAACCTGAAAGGACTACAGAAGGCAACAGAAATCGCTAAAATGCTGGGAATCAACGGAAGAGGAAAATCACACATCTTCATCATTTCCAAATCAACTATGAGTCTTTTCAGTACGGCATATGGAAAACAGTGGTTTGTTCAATATGCTGTTCAATACATTGCTTACAGTACTGGCTTACACAGCTTATTGCACCTAGACATTTTCTTGAAGCTAATGTATCCACTTCCGTAAGACTTCCAAAAAAGAAAGGCTACAGCCTTTAAAAGTGTTTTACAGATGCAGAATGGAGAGACTGAGATTGCATGACAGCTAAGTACTGAATTCAGGCCTTTCAATCCTGGACTAATGCTTACATTACTGTGCTGCCTTCCCTTTCCATCCATAATTTCGATTGTTAAGCATCCACTGAGACACAGAGTAGCCCAAGAAATACATTAAGATTCAGATCTGTGTACTTCTGCTATTCTACCCTCCTAAATTCCCCAAATATTGAAACAAGCTTGTGTAAGAAGAAGCCACTGGATAGGCAACTTTAATGCAAGATCTTTGACACTGGAACACATTTTTTTTGCAGTAGACCCTGTTATAATGCACCTCACACAGTGAAGTTTTGTATTCAATGCTCCAGGAGGGCAGACCTGCATTCTAAAGAAGAAAGATGCAATAAGGAGATCTGAAGAAGAAAATAAGTTGAAATTCACATTAAGCAATTAAGCCCCTATTAGCCATTCTAAGCTGTAGTAAAAATATTTTGCTATATTGTAGTTTTGCAGAGAGGATAGATGCTTTTATAGGGATGAATACATAAATATTTCAGATGATGAACTCCTTGTCTTATGGACTTCAATTTTCCTAGTGCAAGCAAGATAGCTGCTCTTAACCTTAACAATTATAGCACCTGTCTGTCATTCAGAAAGCTATAAGCCCTTGAAAGGAGCAGGTTTCGTCTCATTACAGGGAAGAAGCTGAGCTGTATTCCTTTTCCTGCATGTAGGCAGACAGATATTTATTATTCAATATAAAGCCAGAGTAATGCACAGGTATTGGCTTCTGCACTCAGATTAATACACATCTTTTTAAGTCACACAAAATAGAGGAGAGATTTGGATAAATCCAGTAGCATTACTGACAACCGCTTGCAGCTTTGCAAAAGTAATACAGATTTATGGGAGATAAAATTTAGTGACTATTTAGTAAGTTCATGTAACCATGGGTTTTTTGAAAGGAGGAAAAATATTGTGAAGAAGCAACACTGAAACTCTTTATTCATCTGTTAACCAGGCCAGGAAACCAGCATTAGGGTAGTCAAAGCTTCCCTTTCAGAATACCAGCAACTGCACCAGCTGAATTATCTATTTGGAGACCTCTACCCCATCTACTCATAAAACAAGATTCAGTCACTCATCTGATTTTTCCCCTTCCTCTGCTAGGTCCTTGGAGGACACTACTCTTTTCCAGAGCAGCTAACTCTGTGACATCTATTTGCAGGAGATATCCTCCCCTGCATCCCTAGATGACGGCATGAGGAAGTCCCTTGCTGTCACTGCTGCATATAATAATGTTTTCTGTATTATATTTGGAATGAGGTAAATGAAGTCAATTCAGGCTAAACTAGGAATCTGCTGATACTCTACTATCAGCTCATACTCGACTGAAGTCCAAGCCCAAATCCCCATGTAACTGGTTAACAGGCATGTATCTATAGAAAGGCATATACCTCTAAAAAGTCACAGAGTCACAGAATCACAAGGTTGGAAAAGACCCACAGGATCATCAAGTCCAACCATTCCTATCAAACACTAAACCATGTCCCCAGGCACCTCATCCACTCATCTTTTAAACACCTCCAGGGATGGTGACTCAAGCACCTCTCTGTGCAGCCTGTGCCAGTGCCCAATGACCCTTTCCATGAAAAATATTTTCCTGATGTCCAGCCTGAACCTACCCTGGTGCAGTTTGAGGCCATTTCCTCTTGTCCCATCTCCTGTCACTTGGGAAAAGAGGCCAGCCCCCTCCTCTCTACAACCTCCTTTCAGGTAGTTGTAGAAAGCAATAAGGTCTCCCCTCAGCCTCCTCTTCTCTAGGCTAACAATCCCAGTTCCCTCATCCGCTCCTCGTAAGACCTGTTCTCCAGCCCCTTCACCAGCTTTGTTGCTCTTCTCTGGACTCGCTCCAGAGCCTCAACATCCTTCTTGTGGTGAGGGGCCCAGAACTGAACACAGGATTTGAGGAGCGGTCTCACCAGTGCCGAGTACAGAGGGAGAATAACCTCCCTGGACCTGCTGATCACGCCGTTTCTGATACAAGCCAAGATGCCATTGGCCTTCTTGGCCACCTGGGCACACTGCTGGCTTATGTTCAGTCGGCTGTCAACCAACACCCCCAGGTCCCTCTCCTCCAGGCAGCTTTCTAGCCACTCTTCCTCTAGTCTGTAGCACTGCACAGGGTTGTTGTGCCCCAAGTGCAGGACCCGGCATTTGGCCTTGTTAAACCTCATGCCATTGGACTCTGCCCAGTGGTCCAGCCTGTTCAGATCCCTTCGCAGACTCCCTACCCTTCAGCAGACTGACACTTCCACCCAGGTTAGTGTCAATTGCAAACTTACTAAGGGTCACTTCATCTATCCCCATAAAAAAAAAAATCCAGAACCTTCTCAGGTTTGCATGAGAAGCCAGGGAACTTCAGCAAAAATGCTGTTTATCTGGGTAACTTTCAACCTGAAATCCACATCCATAAGAATTATCAGAGCTACTGTCTATCTAGTTGCCTGTAACAAATTCCACAGCCATTGCTGCTGAGGGACCTGGAAAAAATAGGATATGTTCCCTCTTTCAGGCCAGTTTGCTCCAGCCTCTTAGAGCTAGCATCTATAGCAGAAACTAGGAGAAGAGACAGAATGAGTTTACTCCAGTCTCAAATCTGGTCTAGACAAGGCTATGAGCTTCAACTCCTAATGACTATGATGCAGCCTTTTGTAGCTCTTTTGTAGCCATTTTATCCCACAGGCATCACTATTTCTGTTGGGAGTGTGTTTTCTTTTTTCTTTCTTTTTTTTTTTCTCCACGTACTGAAATGGTTGTATTGGCATCATACACCTTTATACAAATATAATGTTCATTCATAGTGAAGGAGAGATCACAGAGCTTCAGTTCCAGAACGATATTTAAAGCCACTGCAATTTCTTTGTGTAGACAAACCTCATAGTTTCCAACACTTGGAGATTCATCTATTGCAGTTCTTGAGATTGGACTTGTCACATTATTGGAGAGCTTCCCAAAACTTGCCAACCTGAAATATTGTCACAATATGCCAGATTCTTCACTAAGTCCCGTTTCATAAAACCAGGCAGAAGTTATAACTAGGAGCCACTAGCCTTCAAAGTCTACAACCTTTTATTTCCCTTCCACAAAGCTGACCTTGAAATGTACTTGCAGCAGCTATTCTCTCTCTCCATCTGCTTTTGCACTGAAGAGCTTGCTTTGCTCTGCCTGACATTCCTGAGTCATTATCTGCGCCTTAATATCCATCTCTGAGTGTCTTGTGTGCAAGTTAAATGACACAAATAAAAAGTTCCACTCTTAATAACATTTCATAGCAAAAAAGATCCAAAACTGTGCCCAGCCATAACCCTCTTACAGACTTCTGCTTTCTCTGTCGTGAGAAGCTGGAACACATTGCATCAGGTTTCAAAGACCTGACTGCCTGTGGGGGATGCTTATCTCCTCTCAGCAGAGAGAGAATTGCATTAATTGGCAGTATTATCAATTATTTTGGAACAGACAGACATTGAATCCAGTCTCAGTGGCTCAAAATTGTTCCCACATGCTCTGATCCCTTAACCCTGGCCCTAGAAACGGCAATTCTGCTGCCTCCATCTGCTTAGGAGTCCTTTCCACAGCCTCGAGGAGATGCTCAGCAGGGACAAATGCTGAAAGCAGGTGGGCAGTAAATGAGTTGGGATGAGCTTGGAAGCATCTTCTCTTGGCAGCTCTTCGTTAGCTGTGGGGGAGATGCGTGAGCCACAGCCACCTCTCTCCACAGCAGCCAGAGCAACAGTTACTGCCACATTCCTTCACTTTTCTGCTGGGACTCATCTTATCAGTATTCCCTGCTGTATTGCTACAAGCTGACTGCTAGGACCACAAGGATAACTTGAAGCTGAGCAACTCCAAAGATAGGAAAACACCTCTGTAAAGTTTTAGGAATAAAAACTCTTGTCCTCCTCTTGACTACTGGTATAAATCTAAGAATATTTCTGTTGTCTCTGTTGTCTCTTTTTCTTTTTTTCTCTCTCTCTCTTTTTTTTTTTTTTAAACTAGCCTCTCCTATCAGCATGTCCCTGAAATACACACATCCCCACTAAGTTTTGCCAGACCTGGACCTGAAAAAAACCCAACCCAGCATGATGTAGAGCTCAACCTATTCAAAAGTTTTAGCTAAGGAAAGATGAATCCCATACAGGCAGAAGGTAAAAGAATGATGTGCCTCAGAAGAAGTGTGAGGACAGGGGTGCACGGGGATCTCAAGACCTCAAGAAAAACACAGATGCTGCCTGCTATAATGAAGGAATCCCTCAAAGGCTTTCTCCTCATCCTCCTCCTTTTGAGAGGCAGTCATGGGGCAGTGACCTTTTCCTGGAACCCATATCTGGTCTCCTTAGGCCACACAATCCATTTGTACACCAAAATCAAGAGCATTGTAATCCTGAGGAAGGACACAAGAAACAACAGAGATTTACAAAGAGGCTAAAATATTAGAAGAGGTGGAAAACACATAGTGGAAGATAGAGCCAGGGGAATTTGATAAAATGGTCCTACAGTTTACTGAGTATTGTAACAGCCCCCAAAAATACTGTACAAAAGCTGTCCTGCAGGACATTGTATCAGGCTCCGAGGGCAGCACTGGCTGACATCCCACTGGGCACTTTCACTTCAGCCAACAAGCCACCTTTGGGGAGACAAGTGCTGTCTTTGGTGTACAATAAAGGAACAGCTTGCAAACAAACAAATCTAACAGCTGCAGAACTCCTGACTGCAGGCGTGGCACAAATTGCTTACACGCCTAATTTTGCTTGTAAATGGCAATTAGGCTTTTAGATCACTTGGGTTGTAAAATTTCAGAGTGGACCATCTGTAATGCACAGGAGCTGTAGTCTCAGGCCACAGATTTTTTTTTTTTTTTTTTTTGCTTACCTGCAAAAACTTAACTGTCTGGGAACAGGATGTCCCATGGCACTCCATAAGGAGAAGGTGCTTTTGACCTCACTTTCTAGTGAATTCCTCATCCTGCTCTATAGCAGTGATTCCTATAGAATTATTCCCGGTTTACCACATTGCAGAGAAGGGAATCTGGTTCACCGAGATGAATCTGTGAAAACTGGCAGCCCTGAGAAGATGCCACCATGCCCTGCCACCTGCATCTCCTGCACCTGAGAGACAAGCCCTGAGCAGGAGTACCTGCCAAAAAGCCTCGACTTCACATTAGGTACCATAATAAAAAAACACTGCTATTTTATTTACATTGCCAAATTAACAGAAAAGCTCATAAAAAAACTATCCTGGCAGTGTCTAATAACAAGCTTTTTAGAGGCTTGTGTTTTTCTGTAGCTGCAATTCTTCCAAAATTTAATGCTTTGTTTTGACTTGACTAAGGGCTGGGGTGGGTAGGTGGTGGGTGGTCTGAAATCCATATGGACCGCTTTAATTACCTTAGTCACACCAGCAGCTTCAAGTTACCACAGCATCCTCTCTGTTTTTTCCTGTTAGTAATGACAGAACCTTAAATTGAAAAAAAAATTTAAAAAAAAAAATTCCAGTTTAATTACCTACAAACCACTTTTATACCATGTTTCCCTTTCTGGAGATCTTCAGCTTATGAGATGTTTGCTGCCTGGTGACTAGTTGTCTGACTAAGTTTTTTGAAAGAAAGAGCTCAGCATGTTTTTTTTAGCTATTCTCTCACTGCCTTGAAATCATACACTTCTGAAGATACTCCCTGATGCACTGCAAAAGCAACAAGCAGGCCAACTCTTTAAAGTTATGTTTTCTAGAGGGTTGCTGCTGGAAATTGTGTACCTCAATCAAAATTCCTAGTATTTCTCCCACCCTGAGTGTCCTAGTGGCATCTGCTTGGCAGTTTTCCATCTCCTGAACCAATTTAGTACATCATGGTGTCACACAATACCCATCAGCTGCTGTTCAACCCAGAAGCAGCTACAGCTCCACGGTGGGTCAAGTTTGTTTTGTGCATCCCCGGAATCTCCACATTCTTGCAGCCCTGAAAAAGCTTTCCTGTCCTACAGGAATAATCACTTCCTTTTGATTACCACAGCCAAAATTTGGCTGGGCAGGTAGCATTTTAAGATACTAGGACTGCACAAACAACACTTGAGAATGCTTGAGAAGAAAATACACTTTTCATGGGTACAGTACAGCCACATTATTCATACAAATCGACTGCCAACAGAGTCTTGTCATAATATAAAGCCTATGTAGGAACAACTAAATGAGGAAAAGAGTATCTTTCTCATAACCGGTGGGATATCATAAATCCTAGATTCTAAGAGCTTCAGCCCCTCACCATAGGACTACCAATTTCTTTATGCCTTTTCTCTCTCTACCAAGGCATTTACTACCAGGTACTGTTGCTGTCTCTCTCCAGACTTGGATGGATGCACTCCTCCCTCTTATTTCAGGCCACCCTTGCACTCTCTGTGGTGGGGACCCCAGGTGCACTGAGGGGAGCCAGAAAAACAGCAGAATGGGCCCAGAAAGGCACCATCAAGGAAGTAGTGTGGATGGCTGTAGGGCTTGAGTCAAGCACATACCAAGATGACAATTTAGATCTGTCCTTATATACCCTTTAGGCCATAAATCAGCTTTGCCTCACTAGTAGAGCCCTATTTACAATTTGTTCTTTCCTGGTGATTTTTTTACTAAGGAAGAAGATTAGGGACTGCCTAATGCCAGTCCCAGTCAGGTCCAGCCAACTGACCATAGGGAATACCAATCCTCCATGCCCCAACATCGCAGCCAGCCAGAAGAGCACATTGAACCTCTGGGAAAACATGTTTAAGAAAGAGCAGTAGCTTCTCCTAGGGCAGAAGATACCAGAAAGAGAGGAGGAGGCACAAGTGCAGGTGTACCAGGAGACACCCATACAGGAGCACAAGACACCCGAGCAGAGGCAGAGCAAGAGACATGCCAGAGCAAAAGGAAGCACAAAGCGAGACATGCCTCTGCATGGACTGCAGCCCATGGGGTAACCCACACTGGAGCAACTGTGTAAGACACAAGAAGTAGCAATCATAAAGGAACAATAAGACACGAACTCCAAACTCTTGTGCCGTCCCACATCTCACTGAAGGGACTGAGCATAGGGGTTGGCTAGGGAACTGGAGACCAGCATGGGGAAAAATGGATATCTAAAGGGAAGCTAGGATGAGTTACTTCAGCACTTGTTTATCTGTCTTACTTATTTCTCAATTCCAGAATCAGTAATTGCCAGTTTATTTTAATTGGAAATATATTAAGTGAAATTCTCCAACCCAAGACTGGTTTTGCCCATGACAGCGTGCCACTTCGCAACAACTATGCTTATGTGTATGTTGATATGCAAGTGAACATATGATTTTGCGCTGGGGGACACACACTTGCACATGGCATATGTATATAAGGTTTTGACATATGGACATGATTTTGAAGATAAATTCTCTTAATGTCAATAATCTTTCAGTTCTTCCTTGCTAGTGAGTCTAACCTTCTGGCTGAACAGCTACGTCTGTTTGTGCTGCCCAGTTGTGTTTAATTTCTAGTTTTGCAGACTGCACAGGAGCCATTGGTTACGGGTTCTTGGAGTATTTGACCACCTACATGTGACTTCTCCACAAGCAGTGAAACAAGATAGACCACTGTCTTGACTATATTGTAGAACAGGAGAAGATCAAGGAAGTGTCACTAAGGACAGGTCATTTTGACACCCCTGCTATTTTGGGCAATCCATTCTTTTGCTTATATTACCATATGCTTCACGATACAGGGAAGGAGAAAGCACTGGGTTTCATCAGCCTTGAGTTCAGAGGCTGGTATATTTTTAACAGGAACCACATGATGTGAAAGAGGAGACTTTAAGAACCTACATGCAGGGGAAATAGTAATACAGTGGTCAACTTGCATCAAGGGCAGCCAGCCTCTCCCACTCGTGTTAGCAAAATAAGAAAGTCTGCTGGGCCAAGTGCCCTGGCACCGCAACACCACAGCTCCATGCTTCCCCTGCTGAGCAACCCCCTTGCCAACACTTTATTTCTGCCCCAAGGGTCACAGTCATGCACTATAGCATCGACAGGAGAACTGCCCCTGGGCTGCTGGCAAGTTGCAGACAGGTGAGGAGCCACAGGCTGGCCACTCCTGGGGGCTCAGTGGGACTGCTGATGTGTCTCTGGGGTGAGACCATGAGAGTTCCTAGATGTTGTCTAGATTTGCAGACTGGATATATTAGGTATGGCAGATAGAGCCTGAATTCAATCTGTATGCAAGATCGTTTATTATTGTGCAATTGTATTTCTGCAATTTGTGTGTAGTGTAGCCAGTAGGATGCTTTGATAGAGAAGGCTTTTAAGTGTTATTAAAAAATTATGTTGTGGTAAAAGCAACAGTAAATAGAAGTTGCTAATTTAGTCAAGGAAGTAATATTAGGGTCTGATTGGTTTTACTACCACAGCCAAAGATTATATTAAGGAATTGGTGACAGGCATTGTTGCTTGTCTGGAAGGTTAAGTGAAATGCCTAGATGTGTCTAGTAATATTGTTGTGCGTTACCAAGGGACTCTGCAGGAACTGGAGGCAAAGGTGTCTCCCAGAGCTGGGAAGCACAATTTCTGACACATGGTCACAGCATACCACAACATTTTAAGGTTTGTTTAAATGTGGGAGGTGCACTAATATGCCAGAACACACGCACAATCTTGATGCAATCCATTCTGACAACTTTATAATAAAGTTTTTTATCCATGCAGATTGCCTAATGCTAAGAAAATCTCAGCTTCGTTTCCATAAGCAAGTTACTTTTGTGAAGTTTTGCACTCCTTTTGGCCACTCAGTTTCAAAAGGAACAACTTTTGGGAAGAAAATACACTGAAAGAAATTAACCTGACAGTTCGTATCACACATTTATTGCCTGAGCTATCTTAAAAGCTTGTAGAAAACTCGTTACACAAATACACTGGCTACCATCTCATTTTCCCTTTTCAGAATCTCTGAAAAAATCTGTCAAAAAAAATCACAAATGAGGCAACTAGTATTGATGACATACATGTAAAAACTAAGTTTTCAAAATTGGGAATTTTTTTTTCTACTTTTTGAAACTTTCAAGTTTTAAAGTTCTTCCCAGCAATCATCAGGAAAACGTACTCTAACTAAACAAAAGGAAAGCTGACCCTTGTATAAGACCGTAACACTGACATAAAATCTCTGACTGCTGAGAAAATCCCAACAAAATAAGGAAAGCTAGCAGTAACAGTCATAGTGACCTCTTGAGGTATCAGTGACTGGCTGGCCTGGGACAAAGGCTGAAGCAAAGATAACTTCATACTAGATCTAAGCCAGCGCCGAATCTCAAGCTTGTCTATAAAAATAACAGGAAGAGCCTGTATAGCTATTTCCCAATGAAAGAAGACCTTGTCCTTCAGGACTTAGGATACCCTTGTATCTGCCTTTGCTGTCAGCAAGATATATCAGAAATCACATAGCCTTGTAGCGATTATTAAAATCAGAGATAGGAGTCTAAGGAATTTCAAGCATTGAAAAAATGTCATTCTTTATATGTGTGTTAGGAAAACAGCTTGGGTTTAGCTTGCGGTAGTACTCAAAGATCCTAAAGAAGAGGTCTGAACCTTAGTAATGATCTTCTCCTGATCCATATCAAGAGGTGAGAGGAGAGTATAAGACATTCTTCTCCAGGGCCTACCAGGAGGGCCACAGATGCATCATTCGAGGTGTGCTCCAAGGTACAGCCAGCTCAACAAATGCATCACCACACAGCCACTGAAAATCACCTGTCCTTTCATCTCCTCTCAATTTTCTTTCATCTTTTCTTTTTCTTTCCTCACTAACTCCCCCATTTCATTCCTTCACCCCATTCTCTCAAACCTCCTTCCCTATTCCTGTTTTCCAAGTCTTCTTCACAAGATCCTTCTCTGTTGTCTGGCCTTCTTTTTTTCCCTCACAATTTACCTTGTCCCACCCCACAGCTCTTGTTCTTCTCAGGGTTTAGAAGGGTTGACACAGGTTTGGATTCTGAAGCAGGAACTTAGAAGATCGCGCCCTTAAACTATTTTTTTTTCTGATGCCCATTTGTACAAGGCTTTACTCTCCTTCTGATTTTTGGAGACATCAAATTATTCTCAACAGTGGATTCAGCCTGGAATTATATGGCCCAAGAAAAGAGCCTACCAACAAGTATCTTCTTCTGAGGAAATGTTTCTTCTGCATGGGTACATGCACACCTTTCACAACCCAGCTGATTTCTGTGCGCTCTCTGTCTTGCAGAAGTGGCTTGCATTTTTTAGGTATCCTCCTATATAATTATACGCATTTTACACATAATTTCCAGAACAGCTATTGCTTTGCTGAAGTCATTTCCTTTCCCAACACTGACAGGCATTTCACACTTCTGTGGCCTTCCAAAGAATGGCACATAAGCCCCCTGTCATGAGTGTTATGTAGCTCGATTTAGCTTATCTCTTCAAGTCTGTGTCAGCAGAACTGCGAGCACATCTTGACATCTTGGATGAGGTACCCGAAGTAGGTTAACTGTCTGCCTTCACCTACAATGCAGCATCTGACAGCAAATGTTTAGCATCTGGTGTTTACTTATTTGAGGCTGTGGTAGTTATTTGCAGCTCAGACCAAGGAGTTCATGCTCAGGAGGCTGCAACAGCATTTGCTGAGTCAAAATGCGCCAAGAGAAGAGGACCAGCAAGAAGCTGTTAGGATCAGTGCAATGACCCCACACACTAGGCTCCACCCTTGACCCTGCTTAGGGGTAGCATAATAGCACCGAGAGGCTCACCCAGCCTGAAGGGCTAACTGTGCTAGATGACACACAAACGTACTGTTAAGGACAGTCTGTGGCATAAAAAGTTGAGGAAGAAGAAAGCATTTTCTTCCCCAGATCAAAGATGGGAACTGAAACAGTACATGTGACTTGTCAAGGTCACTCAAGAGTTGAGCAACAGAGATGAGAACAGAATTTTTTCTTTTTCTGAGTCACAGCTCAGTGCCTCAGTGACAAGACCATCCCTCATCTCTCACTCTTACCCCAAGGGAAGAACATGTCATTCCTACTTGCTTACCTAGCAGCAGTCCTATCTACAGACGACAGGTTCCTTCTAAGCAAGCAGGGTACCAGCAAGAGGACAGTCTGAAGCAATAGGGACACATGAGAGTTTGCCTTCCTGCTGGAGGCACATGACACAGCTGGTGTGCATAGAAAGGCTGCCTGATTCCTACAGCACCCTCAGACTTCGTGCCTCATGAAGTTGACGGAGGCAAGGAGAATTTGCAGCCTGATCCACCTCAGATTATGTTTCTGAACGTTTCCTTTATGGCATGTGGAGAGAATCTGACAGAGAGCTCAACAGCACAGATATTTTCCTGGCAAGGGACGGACCTTTGAAACTCTCAAGTGGTCCCAGAATAAACTTCATGACTTGGGAATGAACACTATGTGCTGACAACGTCATCAGTTCACAGCTTTAAAGGCAACCTTCAGGGCAGCTTTCCTGATGCCCACTGCAGTGCTGTAACCCAGCCAGATTTTCTGGAAAGAATGCAAAAGGTTGAGGTGGGATGGATCAATGGGGTTGCACGGTGATGGGGTCATCCGCTGGGGCATCAATGAATGGAAGTCACTCACTCTTGAGAGCCATATGTGAGTTGGAGATTTCTGATAGGCAGAATCCTGCTGGTTTTAATGCCCCTCCATGGGTTCCCTTCAGGAACCTGGGATCTCACAGCAGGAGGAAAGACGGGGTTAGGAAATCACTGAGGCACAGTACGGAATTGCAACAAACACAATGACCCAGTTTAGTCTGGTATAGCGTAGCCAGGCAGATTATGGAAGGCCTTACAGATATCTAAAATAACCACATAATGAAAAAGCAGCAGTTCATATTAAGCAATTATTTGCAGAAGATGGCCAGGGATTTAAATAGGAAGACGGCACTGGTCAGACATATGGTTTGAGATGCATGCTGGGTAAGGGGCAGTGTGGAGGATTAAAAAAAATTATTCCAATGAAAATAGATGTTGGGCAAAATCTTGGCACTATTGAAATCCAAGACAAAAAAAGACTTCACTGGAGTCTAGATTTGGCTATGGAGATCCACTGTGCTAGTAAACCTGCAAGAACTGCTTTTGCTCATAATCTCAGTATGGCGTATGTACCTCTCCTAGCTAGAAAGTACAAATTTCTAGTTACATCATACACCCCATCTCCAAAATCTTTGAAACTCTGTGGGAGTTCTTGGCTTTAGACAGAAAAGATGAACAAGCACAGCTTTCCCTGCTCCTTCATGTGGTCCTGTGAACCACTTTTCAAATATCTTAAAACAAGGCTCTTTTCTGCATTGGGTCAGGCACCAGCCCATTTAAGACCAAGTTTCATGATCCAGACTTCCACTGTCATGGAAGTTTCACTTCACTCTCTTAACAGGTCCCAGGTAGAGGCTGTGCAGCAGAAGCAATGGCAGGAACTGGTGTCTTTCTGCAGGGATATTCCTGGACTCAAGACATTTTCTGACAGTGGGAGAGCAGAAGCAGCCACAGAGCAAGACAGTTTTTCTTCAACAGGAAGCCCCACTCAGCTTCTGGCCTTGCCCAGTTGGGTCTCCAAGTTCAAGACCATTTTTCCTTCCTCCAGGGGAAAGAAGAATAAAGACATTATTACTGTCTTACTCATATCTGCCCCCAGTTTTAGGAAGAGATTGTGATCAAAGCTACAAGCAAAAAGCTGGTGACAGATGAGCTTTGTAGGTTTTATAATTGACAGAGAGAAATCCTGAGGTCTCCCCACTGAGATCAGCTTTTATCCTTGCAGATTATCTCACCTGGTGGAAAGCAATGTAAAGGAGCACAACAGAAGACCTGCACATAACTACAGACAAACACATACAGACGTTGTGGCTGCCTGCCACTGCATCCTCGAGCGGACACAACCTTTTCTGGAGCTTAGTTCACTACTTGTTCCCTTCCTCATTCTTATGCTGTGTCCCCATACTGTAAAGTGATGCACTGCCACATCACCACATACTCATTAAAGCCTCTGGTGACAGACCCCAGAACCACTGAGCTCCCACAGCTACTTTAGTCAGAGGTCGTAGAAGGGGCAGCAGGAAACTGATGCCTGGAAATCACTGATGGAGAAGGGGATGTGACAGTTAGGCAGCCTGATGAAGGAGGCCATGCAGGAATACACATGCATGGAAAAGAGGATCACATCACAGGATCACCTCTTTCAACTACTGGACCTCAGGGTTAGAACCTCTCGCTGTGATCACATCATCAAGATGTGATGCCTCAGATGAAAGGGGATGAGTCCACGTTAGTCATTCAGCTAATAAGAAAGAAAAATAATCCTCCTGAATAAAGCTTAAAGCTTTGCATGAAGCTTTCCAAAGGAGAAGCTGGTGTATGAAGTGGGTTTTTCCTTTATTTCTTTCCAATAAAGAAAGTGGTAAATCTCTAGTGGTAGGTCTGAGCTGTCGTAGTGGCAACAGCGAGATCTGAACCCTCAAGTCTTCACCACGGTGTGTGAGCTCCTTAACTAGGAGAAAGGATGGAGACAAAAGGGAGAGAATGTGGCAGATCTGTGGCCCCAGCTTTGTCAGGGAGTCTGTGGTACAAAGTCAGCAAAGGGCTGATGAAAACAGATTGGTCTGGGGCAGAGTGTAGCAGTGTTTCTTAGCAATCCAGTTGCTATGAAAAATAAAAAAAGACAAAGCTCACTGCTTTTCCTTTATAATCAAACAGAAATGAGGTTTAAAAAGCTAGGCCAAAATTAGGCTTTCATATTGTCCTTCTTGTGTTTATGTGAATTAAATACTTTCTCCCTCTCCTTTTTGCTGTTGCTTGCAAGAAGGGATGTAGGTCTGTATTTTCTTTCTGTGTGTATTTTTACAGTGTTTCATAGTAGAAGACCTTTAATGTCTTACTAAACACCTGTGGTATTTGGACAAGTTCACAAGCACTGATATGAAACATCCAGCTTTATGCCTCTTGCTTCTCCTGCTATTTAGGAGTAGACAGGGGAGAGCACTGTCCACTACAGCAGTCTCCAAAGGACATACACCTGTGGCATAGGTAGCACACACCCTAGAGTACTTTTAAGGATTCACTTTGGATCCATTTTAATCTTTCTGTGGGGTAAAGGCCAGCTGGGTAAATTGTTACCTTATGTCACCTTGCCCTGCAGACTTCTCTGAGACAAATATTAACTTGATTCATCTGAAGAGCTGGTCCATTGTGATTAATAATTTCTCAGACGTTTATGGCACCAACCACATTTATACATAACTAAGACATTTTCCTTGTAAGCAATCGCTGCAATTGCAATAAAAGTTACATCCATATAAATGAAACAGTGACAGAAAGACTGTGAAAGGCAAAAATCTCTGTAACTGGTTGTACCATCAGATATCATATTCACCATATCACAGTTACTTTTGAGAATCCTTGCTTGGAAAGACACACATACGATGAGAAACATCTCCATTCTGATCACAACTTGAACACATAAAAGTTCTGACACTTCAGAGAAAATCTGCCTACTCAAAACACCAAGCTTGCACAAGCCTGCTCACCCAAAGGACTACAATGGCATTGACAGACCCTTTCCATGCTGCACATAAATTTTGTTTCTGGGGACAGAATAATTACAGTAGAATGTGAATGACATATAATTAGCTGCTATTCCAAATCAAGGCACATATATAGATGACCTGCAGCTCACTCTGCTTACTGAATGATGCACACATGTGAGTTTCCTTGCACTACAGATGCCCCTAGAATAGTCATATCAGATAATTTCAATGGTCTCGCATAGCAATATCCACTGCTTTTGCTTTCTTCTCTGCCAGCTGTTTGTCTCTTCCGTGCATTATGCTGATAGGAGTTGCATGTGGCTCACTGGCTCACACGACAGTGCGAAAAGATCGTGTCCTGCTCTGTGGTACCCCTGTGCTTCCAGATGATCTTCAGTGGATCACAGATTACACTCATGAGCTGTGCCTGGTATGCAAGGGGCAGCACGGGAGAGACAAAGGCTGCAGTGCTGCAGAGAAAACACAAAGTAAATACTGCCTGGTGGGGGGAGCACAAGGTGGGAGTTAATTTCATTAATTTCACCCTTGATGAGCGAGACCTGGCAAGATTGTCATATAAGCTTCTATCCACTTTATAAACCAAGAAACCTGCACAGGGTTCTCGCAAAGCCCTGCTTCCCATTTGTACATGCATATTGCCTCAGCTGGAGTGACAGCAACTCATCTACTTTTTGTTCCTTCTAACCAGCCCCGTGATTTTGCTGGAAATTAGAAGAAAGCTTCTAGCCATCAGGGCAATTAAGTTGAGGAACAATCTATAATGGGAGATCTACAGCCATGAGAGCTGTAAGAGTGATGGATGGAGCAAATGGAGAACCATGAGAAATCAGAGGGCAGAGGCTTGCAGTAAGGCATCCAAGCCATGTGCTTCAGCTGGCAAGGAGAAGCAGCAAGTGAAGAGGATATAAGTGAGCTTGACAGAAGCAGGATAAAATGAAAGGGGAAAGTGAAACAAGGAAGAAAGAGTAGCAGAAGTTTGGTAGACAATCTGTTCTACCACAGACTTCCTGAAAGACTTTAGGCAAGTCATCCCATTGGCTTGAATATCAGTTCCTCTTCTGTAAAAAGTTTCTGTGAGAAGAACTGTGGCTAAACACCATAAGGAGCATAAGCACAGCATGGAAACCACCTTGTAAGTGAACAACATGCAGAAAAAAGAAGGTTTTCACCTGAACAGCCTCTACAAAGTCACAATTCATGGGGGAAAGCAAATAGAAACAGAACGGGACAAAGCTGGGGCTATTTCTGTCTTTGTGACAGGTCTATACACAGTGTAGGCAGTGACTACACTTTTAGGAAGCTCTTTTGACTCATCTGTTGCCACTAGCATCATGGGACTATATCCCCGAGGTGCAAATGTGGTGTTATCTTGTGTCCTTCAGTACCAGGGACTTCTGAAGGGAATACTGCTGAAATAGTATTTTCCTTCTACTGTAATTCTCTCCCCACCAAATGTTTTCCAGTGAAACATTTTTCTGTATTCTGAGTTGTACCGGTGTGGTTGAAAGTGTAGACTTAAGTTCAGGTAAGTAGAAACCTCTTGGATATGGATGCCACCAAATTGATTTGTAATTAGGCAAATGTAGACCTAGAAACCTCTGGGTCACTGAGTGCTATTACAGGAACACACAGCATGAAATGTCTTTCATTTGAGTGAAATTCTCTTAAAGCATGCTGGCTTTCTTTCCTTGCATCTCCCATTATAAACTTTTTCAGAACACAATTGCTCTGATAGCTAGAAGCTTTCTTCCCATTTTCAGGCTAAATTCCTTTATGGTCTGCTTATACTTATTCTTGGGATACAGTTGTTCTTTAATAACTTTTTAAAAGCTTTAATAACTTCCTCTTTGAAAAATCTTTGCTGGCTCTGAAAGCCAGTCTCTCCATCTCTCCACATAGGCTAGGAGTGTCCCTGCTTCTGGTATCACCTGCTCACTCTTCTCTTCACCTGTTCCCATTGAACACATATTTCTAGTAAGAAGGTGATAAGAATTGCATTGTATGTTTCCGATGATACTTCTCTTGAGTTTTGCATACAGTTCTTCACTCTTCCTTCTCTCTCCAGATACATTGTAGGGTATTATTTGACTTTTCACAATTGCATCATGTTGCGATTCATAGTCACCATGTAACAGTGTAATGTATTACTAAGTGCAAGCTTGTGTCCTTCCCTGGCCTTTCCAGCTGTTGAGCCACCACAGTGTTGCTGTTATGGATGCTGAGAAATTTCTGCACATGAAAGCTAATGCACAAAGACAGACAGTTACTGAATTCTGTTCTTCTAACCTGATATCTTCCCTTTCCGTACAATCTACTTTTGTCTCTGCATGAGCCAGCTCTTTGTCCATCTTCTAACTTTTTATAAATTCTATTTTCATAACTTCTAGTTATTAACTTCACATACGCACTGTGTCAAGTACTTTAATGTAGTCTGCACAGATAAGATCTCTATCATTTCCCCTATCCAGAATAGTCATCTTATCAAAGTGAAATATCAAGTTACTCAGGCATGCTCTGCCTTCGACAAACTAGCATTGCATTGTACCTCGTTGTCCATTTGCTTCTGTGTTCTTTTTTTATTATTCCCTCCAACAGACTAGCTCTACAGCCATATGTGTAGTGGTGGTCAGAAGAATGGGTCTGCATTTCCCTAGATTACACCTTTTTCCTTTTCTTAAAGGTAATAGAAGTACTAACATCTGTTATTCTACAGTCAAGCAGTGCCACCGACAACTTGATAGATTAATCAAAAATCTACCCTAGAGGACTTGCCATTTCACATGCCAGTCATCTCAATATTCTGGTCCCTGTGTCTGGAGCTGATCAAGATGCTTACGTTCTTGTTTCATCTCAAATGCAGCAATTTCCTTTTCTGTACACACAGGGCTTACCCTGTGTTCTCCACTGTCAGAATTACTGAACACTAAAGCATTGCTTGTTTAATTCATGTTGTCCTTGGTTCACACCTATGATGCCCTCACTACTTCTCTCATGCATGCACGGGTCCTTTCCATATCATGCCACAAAGGAATTGTTTGTTGTTTCTACTACTTGCCTTCACAAGGTCTATCTCAGGTTGGCCGTAGATCATTCTTAACTTATCTTTTACAGTTTTAGACCCCTTGACCCCTAACACACAGCAACCACTGCTGTGACCTGCTGCTAACTTCTGGTGCAATCTGTGCTTCCTGTGCCCACATCACTCTAAACGTGCCATCACCAGAATCACTTGGGGACAATATAAAAGAGATATCACAGGGACTTGCATGGGTTTAACATTAGTCACGTTCTAAACTATTAAAAATTAAACTTGTACAACAAGTGTGTGGAGATACGCCCTTAATCCTTCACTGAAATTTAAATGAAAGCATTTCATGCCCACGACCCAGTTGCTCTGGGCCAGGAAGAAAGGCACATTTTCTCTCCTTGCCTGTTCTACACGTTCACTTATTTTGTACATTGTCTCTTTCGTATTTTTAGAAGTGGATGTTGCTAAGGCAACCAAACTAGCTGAACATTTTGTTTCCCTAAGAACAATACATGTTTAAATATTCAGGCAATTTTCCATTGTTCAGCAGGAATGGTGAGATCAGTCAGATTATCCAGGCCAGATGAGGGAAGTTTAGGTTGGCTTTCTATTATATTTGAAAGTCTTCAGTGTGCTGACAGGCATTCAGCAAGGAGGAGCAATATATATAGAAGACACATAGACTACCCTCCCTAAATGGGAGAAATGTTTAGTTTTATTCCCTTCTCTTACAATCCCCACAATAAACCACAGCATATATCTATTTCCAGCTAGCTGAGCTACACTCACGTCTGCATTGAGACTGACACAAGGCCTGCTTATGCTTTGAAAGTGCAGCATCAGATAATTATAATATTGTACAGGTCAGAAAGGGCAAATAAAAGGTCTCTGATTTATCATGTGCTTCCCTCTTGCCTAGTCTGTGACTTACAGGCATGTGTTTCAAGCATGTGGAAAAGATTTGGAATAGTCCTGCAGAGCCAGCTGTTTGCTGGTACCCCCAACACTGGGCTGGTGATGGGATCCTGTGAATGACTCTCACCTACCCATACAAAGACCACTAGCTTGCCTTCCCAGTTGACTTTGCACTGGAGCACATTAGCACTGGCTGGCACAGCCCATCCCATTGGCTTGATGATCCACCTTCTGAGTGGCTTGGAGCAAACTGCTCTGTGCAGGCCCTGCAGTAGAGCCAGAACCGTGCACTGAGACTGAGATACCTTGAAGGCTCCTTCTGATTTTGACATGAACATTTTCTGGGATGATTGCTTAGAGTGGTTCATTGTTGATCACAAAGTGATCACTTCACTTTTTTCCCCAGCATTGTGAGATGACTAAACCTATAAAAAACCTGAAGAAAATATGATTATGGTTTAAAATGTTTTTCAAAAGATGTGCAAAATACTATTATAATGTTGAAAGGAGCAGGTCAGGGAAGAGGGGAAGAAAGAAATACAGGAGATTAAAATTGTGAAAGTGGTCTGTATGTGAGACTCCAAAGAGAGGCACAAAAACCATGGCACAGTCATGAAAGGGGATGTACTCCCAGAGCTGATCCAGGAAGCAAGGAGCAGTTTGATACTAAAGGAGGGAAGGTGCACAGGAGTCATGATGGGAAGATAAGTGAGGAATACAGGGCTGAAGCTACTGTCAGAGAGAGCAGAGATCCTGCACAGTAGAGCAGGCACTTCTCCACTGAATGGCACACAGCCTGACTGACTAGTGTTACTATAGGATGGAGCTCTTTACCCATTCCAATACATCTAGCTCTGGAAATGTGCAACTCCCTCCTTCTTCTAAAAAATTTTCTGGAGACATGGGCAATACATCATTAACATTGGATGGCAAGTTATCAGAACTTTAAAAACCTCATTTGGTATAATAGTTTCTGTGTGCATGTTTGTGCTCTTCTCTGGTTTTCTCTTTTGAAAAGTGAAGCACATCACCTAGAGCATTCAAACACCTCAGCCTAACAGCTAATCAGTGCAAATAGGGCTGCACTGTTCAAAGAGCAATAGCTAGATCTCCTAGTTTATCAAGACCAGATCCAAACATACCAAACAGTGAGAGATGTGTCCTAGGATTGCCAAAGATACTGGGTTGAAATGGCAGTGCTGGCAAGGAGAATTAGTTTTCAGGAAAACAGCTGGTTCCTGGGATAATGGATAGCTAGACAAAGCCTGGATAACTAGAAAACTAAATGAATGGTGGGTTAGCCTAACATAGCCACATGAGCCACAAAAGAACCACACTAGCTGAACAAGTCCTAGCCCCAACAAAAGCTAATGTGCTTGGCTCTTTTCCACCCCATCATTTTTCCTGAAAGACAAGAAGAACTTGCAGATTATATATGGCACAGGATGGTTACACATAACATCATGGATAATTAAACTACTGCCAAAAATATTGTTTGGGATGATTTCCATTGTGTCCCTCCTTTACAGCCCTCACTCTCCCTGCAGACCGAACTGCCCACCTGATCAGTCTCCTCTGGCTCAAGGCCTGACCAAGCTGGAGGAAGGTCAAAGTCCAAACAGGGTTCATGGGTAAGAATGCCTTTCAGTCAGAGACAGAGGTATAGCATTTACTTAGACCTAGGCAAATGGAAAGATGAAATTGGGCAGAAAAGAGTTACTCAGAGATCTAGGAATGAGGCAGATTGTTCCACTTGGGGCTCTCAGAAGAGGCTGGGGAGAGCCCTAATTCATCACAGTGCAATACATCTGACTGCAAAAATGGTGATATTTTCAACTTTTGCCCATGGTCTACAGAAACCTCTGTGCAACCAGGGCATGGAGCACCTGAGCTTCATGCTCCTGTGAGGCAGACAGTTGCAGGGAGTGAAGGAGGGAAGAAAGAAGTGGAAACTGCAGACCAGAGTAGATTGGGAGGGGGTACCAAAGGGACAAGGGGCAGAGGGGAAATACAAAGTGTGCTTACTCTCAGTGCAGCCTGTTCTTGGAACATCAGCAAACAACAAAGCCTTTGTTTCACCTTTACTGACTCTTAAAATGTCAATGTCTCTGCTCCTGCCACGTGGTACTTATAAATTATTCAGTCACCCAACGACATCATGTGCCCCAAAAGGGAAGACTGAGCTGAACAGGATCAAAACCCAGAAGAGATTATTTTAATTTAAGAAACAGTTGTGATTGTGTAAAGGATCAGATATTTTCTCACCATAGACACTCCCAGGGGAAGGGAAGGGGAAGTTCCTCACGCAGTACTGTCAGATCTGTCAACACAGTGGTGCAACCACAGTGTCAGCTGCACCAGCCGTCTACAGTCAGTCTCTCTGGAGCAAGAGTGGGGAGCCCGGGGATGTTGAAGTCCTGTTTGTTACACGTTGCACAGAACCTGACCTGCGCCAGTCTTAGCTTCAAGACTGGGCATTGCCAGTGATATTACTCATACCACTCTGAGCAACTCATTTGCCCTCCATCTGTCTCAGTTTCTTCATCTGTGAAACAGAGCCTGATAGTGGCTTTGCAACGCGTGACTGCTTTTCTGGCCCAGGCTTCTCTGCCTGCTCTACAGCTGCTGGCATGGCAGTCTGCAGGTGGATCTGCTTTCAAGAATGTAGACTTAGGGGAGGCAAATTTCCCTATGGGAGACTACAGTTGTATGAATATATAAGCAGCACCGTCAGTGCTCCGGTATTTATTACAGACAGCAATAGTGGCTGCTACAATCTGTCAGAAAAGGGGATTATTGCTCAGAAAATGCAGATGCTGCAGACATGCAAGACGTGCATGCCTACCACTTTCAGATCCTATTGGCATTCACATATGTGAACTCACTTCAAGGTGGGTTACCCTCGGTCTTTCAGCTAGCCAGGTAAAACTCCTTCTCTGAATATGACATAAAAATACCTCAACCGTTCTCTTGCAACCATTGCCCCGTGTGCCCACCCCATGACAAGGGTATGTGGCCTTTGCATGTAGTTATGAATACTCCACCTAACCTGGGAGAACCACCTCAGTCGTGCACAGCAGAAAGGACGCTTTCCATAAAGGAACAACTAGAAACTGCACAGAGAACAGACATTGCTCTGCACTGAGCAGTGAGCCTCCCAAATGATTTTTATTATCAGGTTTCTGAGGGCAGCAGCTTTCTATTCATTTGATACAAGAAACACAGCCATGGGCTTGGGGTTTGTATGGATGAGATTACTTCTGTCTGTTTTTTACGCACCTGCTCTTCCAATTGCTGTGCTTAATAAGCACTGAGGGATCAGGAAGAAGCATTGAGGGATCAGGAAGAAGGGGACTGTGAGAAGAAGGGAAGAAACAGCAATGCTGAAGGCAGATGCCTACGTTGGTTTAATGGAGCAGCTAATTGGACTTTCTTTCTACACAGTAACTTGAATTTTGCAATGCAGGAGAAAGGAGTTAAAAATAAAGTTGTGACCTTATTGTTCCCATCAACAGAACAAGCTATTGTCAAATCATATTAAAAAATAAAAGCTGAAAACTCAAACATGAATGAAAAGCTTTTCAAGAGTGAACAAAGGGGAGGTTTGGATTTTACTGTGAATTTCACTAGTTCCTCACTATGTGGACACACTCCTGACTTCAGTACTGTGAGTAAGAGGCATTACATAACTATGCAAAATACCAGAGATGTGGGGGCAAGAATCCTGACGGGGCTCAGGTATTAGACTGGGACTCTGAAAATATTGCTGTGATTTCCATCACAAATTCACTGACTCACAGAAATGCTAGGGTTTATTCATACTGTGGGAGGAGCCAAGGGAACACACATCTGGAAGGAGACCTTGTGCACGAGACAGCTACTGCTTAAGGCAAGCAGTGAGCACTTTCTGGTCCATCAGCAAAGAGCCTATATACCCTTCCAACTATTGCACACCATGAACAAATATTTTCATATACACAGCCATTCTATCCTAGCTGCCTGTGTACAAAGATTTCTTTGGTATCATCTCAAGCTATTCAGCCAGCCTGGCTCACCTAGAGCCTTTATATATCACCCTGATGGAAAGTATTGGCTGCAGATTTATCCTTACATTGGCTAGCCAGATTGGAATTTCTTGACAGCATGCCTAGAGCTGAGGACACAGAAAGATCAAAGAGGAGGATCTCCATACATAAGGAGATCTCCACACAGGCTTGAACAAGCAGCTGTTTGCTTTGATTTCAAAGAGATAGTAATCTTCTCTTCAAAATGACAGCTTAGGACTCAGCTGCTGCAATATTGGGTTTGGAATCAAATTACTAGAAAGGTCACTATCATTAACACGTACTTTAGGAAGAGGTTTCCTAGGTTTTTATTTTCATAAAAGGCAAAACCTGTAAGCTTCCACTGCTTAAAGATGCCCCCTGGACTAGCAGATGCTCTTACTTTCTTCGTTTCACAGTAAGCAAAAGGATGCCCTCTCACCAAGGGAACAGGGAAGGAGGTCATTCTGCATAGAGGTCTTCAAAAAATGTGCATAGCAGGAGGAGCCTCTTGTGACTTTGTAGAATTTAAAAGGCACAAAACAGTGTTCGAGGGAGTGAATAAATAGATTATGTCCTTCTTACATGGCACAGCCTTAACATCTACAGTCTCTGTGGGGACCCTTTAGCATACTACACTGTTTGAGGTGGTAGTTCCAGTTATAAAAACTTGCAGACTCTCCCTTGCTCCCATATCCATCAGGAGAGAGCAAATATGGAGTTGGTGCTACACCCAAAGGACAAGACCTAAGAAGAGAATTGTGCTTAAGCCTCAATTACATGGGTTGGCACATAAGTATATTATCACACTATAGTCCTTCTCCAACAAGAATTCTCAATAAATAAGAGAAAGAAGAACAGACAAAGGCTTCCAAAATCTTTGAGCTACAGCTTTGTCTTTCTTGTTTACCAGACAACTCTGTAAGGACACCTGAAGAGACCTAACACCTCATCAGTGCGTTAATCGTTAAGTTAGCTGGCAGATCAGAGGTACGTATTTCCCCTTGGAGAGTGTTCAAATGGGAAGCTGAAACATCTTCCAAGAAATCTTGTAGACTTCCTACAAGGAAATGTATTTTGGGTGCTTCAGGTACCATTTGATTCTTTGAGCTGGGCTTCACTAAGTAGAAGCCAACTCTACATTCCCCAAAATATGGCTAAGACAACATGGAACACAAGACAGACACAACCTCTGTCTCAACTATTCAACTTTAACAAGACAAACAGTGTACTTACAGGCTTCTCTCCCACTGATGCATTTAACCATCTCCTTTCATATAAGTATGCTGCCTCTATATTTCATACTCTAGTGGTGCTCTAACATTTGTCATGTGTACTCTGGGATGGATGATAGATTCACCTTGATATGATAGCACCAATGTCTCTAAAGTAATCTGGCCCATGAAAAATTATCTTTCTAATCCTTGAGCGCGTCATCTGTATTAACTGCAGCCTTTCTGGAATGAATACTGTAGAGCGGATTCAATTTCACACAAGTCCTAGCAAGACAGACCATCCCAGTCTAGGAATTCATACCCCTTACAGCCTCTTTTCTTCAGAGAGGCAAGTAACCACTGCTTTTCAATAGGATCCACCTTTACACCCCTAAATAATTTTTCCTTCCCAGAGCAGGAAGGTTTGATCTGGGAATTTGAAGGTCAAATGCTTTGGACTGTCTTGCCCTGTATCTCCCATTTGTACACCTTTCTGCACAGCACTGCGTATTCACACCCTGTGTTCACCTTCACCTGCAGCATTAAGTTAAGCTTTTCCACAGCAGTTTTCCTTATCCATTTCCCCTTGGCCCACAAAACCCTATCACCTGAGTTTAATGAGCCATTCAACTTGGCTCAGGCTGTTAGCCTCTGCATTCAAAACTGCTAGTCTTCCAGTGCTTTTCCATAACTTGGGTTTTGTATTCTTTGTCAGCTACCTACTCACTGCTTCTACATCAGAAATTACTTCTCAAGAGGACATTGTACACCAGGGTTAAATCCACCTGCAATGCAGTCTGATGGGCAGGCAATATTTCTAGTATTTCTATGGAGACAACCAGACCAGCTTCCAACCACTCAGAAAAAAAAATGTATCCCTAGGGTAGTGCAGGGCTGAGGACCTGGAAGGTGGTTGTAGAATTCCTCCAGTCTCACCTGAGTGAGCACACCTTTTCAAAGGACACAGCCCAGTACAGCTTGGCATACTTGTCTTTGTTTGGCCTAGCTTGATCTAGCCCAAGGTCATGCAACAGCAAAAACATGCCCTTCACGCAGTGTACTCTTGTAAGAATTCACCTTTGCTGTATGCTTTGCATGCTCTTTGTTGCAATTGCCAAACAATTATTCTCTCATCTCAGACCACTGTGGCACAGTCTGACTTTTTTTTTTGGCTTTTATTACTGCTTTGCATTTCATTTTGTTGGCCACAATACTGTCATTGCAATCAGGTATTTTGGTTCACAGCAGAATAAACGTTTGAAGATATAAATAATTACCCTAATTTACCCTATTAACCCTGTACACAAAGCTTGAAGGCTCTTGCAAGCACCACTGCTGGAGAAAAGATATGTCAGAAACAAAATATTAGGGAAGATGTTTCTCTGTGCCCAGGAAAGGCAATTCAGGAAGGTTGTCTAGAGGTCATATTTAGTTGTCTTTAATATTTGGAAGGGGAGAGTGTTTTAAATTTTCAGGAGTGAGTAGATGCTTCACAACAGTGCCTCCTTAACTCTAGTCTTTCCAATGGAGACCACTCACTCTTGAGACCTGGACAGTTGTTTGGCCCAGAGGGAAATAGCTTTGGTCATGACCTTACTCTCACCTTTTCCCATTACCACAGATTTCTTTGACAGTTAGGGGTGTGAAAGCAGTGGAAGATTTGCGTGCAATTGATGATGAGGTCAGGACATGACTTTGTACAGGAATATAACAGATCTAGTGAAAACATGAGTGCTCTGCTCTTCTTTCATCTCTGGGGTCTCTAGCACCCAGAATCTCTGTGCAGGATTTCCTTAAGGTGTGGGAAGGGCTCAAAAATGAAAGAGCTGGCTTCAGGCCAGCACTTGCTCCTTTGCTTGTTCAGGCAAACTCCTGAGAGGCCCTGTACGTGAAATGAACTGAGGACCTTTACCTCCGAGGGAGTTAGAGTTAATAGCTTAATGTTCTTACAGAAAAAAAAAAAAAAAAGAAAGAAAAAAAGCCATGCAGGCATTTTGAGCACCCTTACTGCTGGGCTGTGTGTTTCCCTAATGTAGTTTCAGGAGAGATGGTTGTTAGGGAGGGGGAGTAGGGTCCCATTTTGTGTGCAGATTTCAGGGCTGAATCGAAGGTCTTACAGCCTCATGATGTCAGGGGAACAGCAGCAGTATCTGGCCATTCCTTTTGCAGTGATCATCATATGACCTTGAGATTTACCCAGCTGGGGTAGTACAGTCTCTATAAATATCCCATTTTCCAGGATTGTGTTTTCAGCTGTATCAGAGACAATCCTAGTGAAGAATCAATTCAGTTGGGCATACCCTCCCTTCTCTTTCACCCTTTCCCTCCCCTGTTCCTCCCTTACCCTGGGTTGTAAAGAAAGCTGCCGAGATTTTGCTTTTCGCACTGACCTTCTGAGCTATCTAATGATGAAGATAGAAAGAGGCTGCAACCAGACAGTGTAAAAAGAAAAGACTTTTGCTAGCAGGCAAATGTGTGAGTAATATACACACTGTTGGACGGTGGCCAAATCACTCTAGTAACGGCTGTTAGTTCCCCTTACCAAGAAAATGATCAAATGAGAAAGAGGAGCTGCAGTTGGGTGTCAGAAATGCTGAGTCGCAGTGGGAGAGTGCCGCATCCGATGGAAATTTACCCAGCAGCCAATGACCTTCACATGCTGGGGATGAGGACTGAGGGCTTGCAGGGGTATCCTGCTCTCATTTGCACACTGCTGTACTACCTCCATGTCACTGCCCAGGCAGAGCACAGCCTTAAAAAGGAGGGCAGGAAATGAGCTCAGGAGTCCTGCAAGCCCCAAGACGTAGTGGGCTGCTAGGAAGCCGCTACAGCGTGAAACTGGGTACTGCTAACATGGTATGCAAGGATGGCTGGCCCCACATCACCGCCTGGTCTGGTGATTGTTTGCCTCTGGTGATTATTTGTCATTCATCTCACCCTTCCCCTGCTGTTTTGGACACAAGGTCTAGAAATGAGACAGCTGGGTCCAGCTGATGAATGCCTGGGGCTACCCCACCTGGAGACAGCAGGTAGCAAAGGTGACCTCACAGCTCCCTGCTTTTAGGGCTGATGGACTGTGCCTTGTGTCAAGCTAGACCTTTCCCAGGGGCTGTTTGACCCTTGTTAGAGAGTATGAGGTTTGGGGTATCACCAGAACATCTCCCTTGCTCATCCATGAGACATGGTCAACGGCTTTGTCTGCAAGTTTGCAGCCTCTCCCTGAAAAAATGATGGGGATTGGAGGAGGAAGTGCAATAATGCCAGAGGACAAAGGATACAAGAGGGTAAGTAAGAATTGTAGCTGAAAACAGAGGACAACTACTTGCATCGAGCTGAAAGAAGGAAAAAAAGAGAGACAGAGGTAGCTGGTAGTGCAGTGATGGGGATGCTGGCTAGATGGTGCTAGCACATACTCCTGTATTTTTGTCAGGGACCATTACAACATTATTACTGCTTTTCCTTTTGACAGAGATTTCATTTCCATTGCAAGAGCCAGAGAAACTACTGTCTGTTGGTAGTACTGCTGACAGAGAACTAGTAGTCCCTAGTGGAGTTCCTGTCCCTTTCAAAGATGACCGGTTTCTGGAACATAAGAAAGATAACACTCTCTTTGCAGCACAGGGGAATGATAAGCAGAAGGTTGTCTGAGTCCAGATCTCCTATGTTGTCTAATCATGACACAAAATACAATATCTGTGTGATGATGTATCAATACATCATCCTTGAAATCACCTCTTCTTGTTCTGTGCTGCAGGGAATCGTTCCTAATCCTCTAGACTATACTGGATTAGGCTCTCCTGGTTGTGCTAACAGAGCTGGTTCCAGTCACCAAGGCAACAGCAGGCTCCTCAGCTCCTGAAAGTAGGGTATCCACATTGTGAGGTGAAGATCATGGCTGAAGCACACCCAGTCCCAGAATCCGCACACTTTCTTTTTGCACACTGTGCTTTTAGTTTTCATGTATCCTGCTTGTCGCACAGCATCTACACTGCCCTTCAGAAAATCCAAGTGCAGGTGTGAAAGCTCCTATGCCAGACTGTGGTGAGAAACCAATGAGCTTCTGGGACACCTGCTGGTGGACTGGTGCTTAACACATCGGGTTGTGCGAAGTTCAGGCCGGCAGAAAGACTGTACTCAAACCCCAGAGCATGGATTAAATGTCTTCTAGCCCTCTTAGTGAAACTCTGAGGTAAACAGTACAGACTGAGAGCAAATTAGATCTTGCATGTAGGCTCAAACCTAAAACAAACTCCCTAAGCAGCTATGGCTTAGAAGGAGCCCAGCCACCACTAGAGGGAACAGAAGGCTACAATGAATGATGAAGTTCTAAGATTGCTCTCTAAAATGAATGCAGACAACCAAAACAGCAGATGTGCTCCATTAAAACTGGAAAAAAAATACCTAAAATATAGACATCTCCAAATCTGGTAAGAGGAGGAAATGGAGACTAGAAATAGAGAATGAGGAGGAATTTCATATCTTTGCCTGTCCTACAAGTCCCATCATCAACACTTCCTACAGGCAGAAGAATAAAAGGGGACACCTTACACCCAAGTCTCCCTGAAGCTATTGCTAGGAGGCCAGAGTCAGTGGAGAACCAGGCCAGTGAAGGCAAATCAGAGGTGTGGAAGGGTACAATACCACAGTCCCAACAGATTCCCAGCAAGGTCTTGGCTTCCAGGAAATTAGGCAAAGCTGCAGCCTACGACAGTGTATATTCAGGGGAAGAGAAAGTATAATCTTTGTCATGTGTATCAAAAAGATTCTATAAAAACCCCATACCTTCTTCTTGCAGTGGGCATAACATTGCACATGGAAGCAGAATCAGCTGTGTTTGTTGTCCTGGAATCACTCCTGAGTGCTCTGTGAACCTGTAGCTCTGCTCTGGGCTGAACCATTCAGCCCACCTTGCCATGCACAGCAGTGGGAAAAGAAAGCACCAATGTTACCAGCTAGAAAGTGGAAGTAAAATTTTGCCTAAGAGGTTAGAAATAACCTTGGCTTCAGCAGTCAGTTATCCAGCATCAAGAGAAACATCAGAAAAAAAATGAGACTAAACAGTACAAATCCCTGTGGGTTCTTGCCCATCCTCAGGATTAGCAAGGAAGGGGCTTCAGCAGTCCCTGAATAGCTTCAGAGCTATTCATACTGCCACAGGCACCCTTTGGCCTATGCTGGGACAAGAGCGGGATGCCTTGCTAGGTATCCTGATGCCATGCACCTCACGACAGTCCTCCTGCTGGTTGACGGTGCAGAGCAGACAGGAGCCAAAACTGATACAGGGGCTGAGCAATCCTCACATAGCAATTCTTCCTAAGGTTAAGGTTGGCTGAATAGTGCTGTGGGAAGAAACTGCACTCTTACTGCCTTTGGTGCTAGTCATTTCTGCATATCTTGAAGTCTTCAGGGCTGTCTCTTTTATGGCTGATGGTTTTATGTGTCTTCATCCCCTGTTTCACTGCCAGGACAACTGCACTGACTTCAACAGATTCACTCCTGGTTTGTACCACTATAATCAAGAAGAGAGGCAGGTCTCTGTGTTATTGTTCCCATGAACGAATGCCGAATGTCTCTTTTGATCTGCGTAACAGCTACAGGGAAATTGAAGTAGAAACTGTCCCGTTATTGCCCTTTGTCTGTATGACTCATCTTCATCCTGTTAACCGCTACTAATGTAATTCCTAAGAATTGGCAGTTGTAGTTCCACTTCCTTCTTATGCTCAAGGTTTCATCTAATTCCTGTTGGTGCTCCCTTGCCTGGTCCCAAGTGAACCATTTCCCCTCACTCACACAAGCAAAACTCATACAGCTCTGCACTGTAGCTAACAAACAACCGCCAGTCATATTACAGTGAGAAACACAGTTTAGGGGCTCCCAACTGAACAAAAGCTACAGTGCATCTCCAAAGATAGCTAGTATGTGCTTCTTTTCTTGTCCCCCCCTCCCCTGGAGGAAGAGGAAAACATTGGGTTAAACATGGCTCCAGCCACCACCATTGCACAGAAGTCAATGGAACAGCATGGTATCAATCCAGTCCCGTCCTTGTGGTGGCACTTTTCAGGTCTGAAGTTGCCTTTAGCCTTTTATCCCACCCTCAGGATCAGTCCACCTACCTCTGTTGCCTGCCAAGCACCTTAGCCACAGATTTCAGTATCTTACCATAGATTCACTCATACATACACACACAGAAACATATCAACACCCGTGTTCATGGTCTGTCTTTTTCTCTCTTCATTCATCTTCAGATGTCAGTCTCACAGAAGTACTGCAGCTGACCCACACCAAGGTTACATGCTTTGGCCTCCCCGTGGTCTCCCAAGTTATAAACATCTCTTGACCCAGACAGCACAGGAAGATTATTTCCAAAGCAAAATGTATTTTCACAGCAAACTAAGCTCAGATCCTTCTGTACAGCAGCCTATTAGCAGCTCAGAAAAAAATATGGCCCACCCAGACTTTAGCCACTTCTAGATGGTAAAGTTTTGTTCTTGATTTCTGTGGGCCTAGATTTATTATAACGACTTTTCATCTATCAGAAAACAAAAGTACTTCATATATTCTGTACATAGACCTTACCTTCTCATTCAAGGAAACACTCTGTGGGATGACCATGGCCTGACAAGACACCCACATGCATATAAAATCACCATGTCAAGGCCCTAATTTTTCTGAAAATCTTTACCTTCAAGAACTATGCAAATTAAGCGGTTCACCTCCTCTTCCCTCTTGTAGAAAATAGGCTGAATCAAGAGAGGAACTACAGATGGGATTTGACACTGTGTAATTCTTCAGAACAATTAGGGCCACAGCATGGTACAGGGGACAGCCTCTTCACCACTCTTTCATGTGTTCACATCTTAACATCCATTTGAGAAGTTTGCCACTGCCCTACAAACAAGAAATGGCTGAAACACTTGAAGTATGCAGAAGCCAAAAGAAAAATTGAAACGTCTTGCAAGCCAAATCTGTAGCTCTTAAGCCAGTTTTCTTTCCCTGGAGCCTGTGTGATGCTAAGATGAGATTATCATACCTTCAGCAGGAAATTGCACCCAAAGAAAGAAGGGGGAAAATGAAACAGTGAAGACACGCATTACTTTAGCATAACCATACTTATGCAGATAAGCCTTAGGGATGTGGGGAGTCCACGTCTTGTGGTATGGAGAGAAATGTTCCATATGCCCAAATATCTCACATCAAAATGATCCACTTTAGTATCTGCACTGCAGATAATCGCTGACAGTCCCCAGTTTTGAAGGGATATATAAGTATAAGGAGGGGGATATATAAATAGGGAGGGATATATAAATAATAAATGATACTTTGCTGAACAAATAACTTTTTGCACACCTGGTACCTCAGGAGGATATCTTTACCTACAATGAAGAAAGGGTTGTGGTGGCTGACTGTTCAAAATCTCGGTAAGAAGTGCTTCTCTCAGAAAACTTTGATGTTACAAAAACAAGGCTGCTGTGGGTTGCATGGTCAGTGGACCTCACCAAGCCATGAGACGGTTCAAGCATTGCTGACAGGTGATTAAGCATTAACAGACATCAGTCAAAAGCACAACAAAAGAGGACACTGAAGAGCAGTGAAACAAGATACTGCTGCAAAACTCCAGTGAGGTGGAGAAAATGTTACATTTACACAGCAAGCCTCTTTCTCTTCCTACTTTTGGCAAATCCTGCCACCTCTGCAAAAGAGTTCTCTTTGCAAACAAACAACAGAGGTGAGGTTTAGACAAGGGGAAAACCAAATTTCCTTCTTGAGCACAAAACACAGAATGCAAAAGACGGCATCAGCCTGAAGAGTCCAGCAATTCATTAACATAAGCTTACATGAGCCACATTTTCCATGTTTCTAAAACACAACCAAAGTAGCTAACATCTCTTATGTGGCAGAAATCCAGAGAAAGAGGCAAGCCAAAGCAAGACCGGGCAGTCCTCCAGCAGAGTGGTTTAGTTTCAAAAGCTGAAGTGCACTTAAAACTTTAAGGGGGAACAAGAGGCCAACTTTAGATGCTGTTTTGCCAACTGTACATGAATTTTCAACCTGATGAGAAGTTCCTCTCTCCAGATTAATTCTCCACCATTAGGTTACAGTTTAATACATGTGAATAATCAATTTAAGCAACTGGGACAAGCTTCAGAATTCCATCAATGTAATTATAGCTGGCATTGGCCATTCCTGGTATACTCTCTGTTGCATTTACAGTGCAAATTTCCCCCCCACACACAATATCACATCTACATATTTAGCAGCAGTGCAGGGCAGAAAGTGGAGACAATTGCTTCTGAGAATTAAGAGTGCTTGGGAGACTCTGGTTGAGGCAGAACATAACTAGCATCTAGTAAGAACTGGCACATATATGTATGGATGAGTAATCTCATGTTTAGAATAAGACTGTGACAGCCTCTACCCTTGTGGAAAATAGCATAGCAGGGAGCTCATTTTTTGTCCCACTTGAAAACTACCATTTTCCACTAGTACCAGAGCATCTAACATGAGGCTGTTTACCCACCTGGTACTGGCTAAATGCCTTGATAATCTCCCATCCAGGTGGTGACTCCAGTCACTGATACTTTTCTTCAGTAGAGCTAATTGGAACATGCTGCAAAGTTGTATCAGCTGGTAGCCAGCTTATCAGCATGAGGTTACTCTTAGTTAGGGCTGGTTTGCCTTGCTTTGTTCATACAGGTTGCTAGTGATGTAATACAAATGAGAAGAAAAATAGATCTTTAAAATCAGGGATTTTTCCCCTGAGCAGACTCAGGCAAAGACACGGTTACAGATATCTGGTGATTTTAGGAAAGAAACAGAGGGTGATGTCATTTCAGGGAAGATATATAGAGCCAAGTAATCTCAGACTTAGTGATACACAGCATGCGTATCGCATTGAACAGGCTAAAGGAGGAAGGGTTTATAAGCCTGTTTATATCAAACCAGTGTATATAGAAGAGATATCCATAACGGAAAACCACCATCATGACACATAACTCTGCTCTGTTGACAGTCTTAGAGAAGGGAGCAAGAAGTGATGCATTTTGGAGACTGAACTTCTGCCTCTATCCAGGAGCAAATGTGAAGGAACAGAAGCACTGGAAAAGAGTAAAGGAGTGGGAGGAGGGGAGGGGTGTGTGGAAGAATAGTTTTTCTTTTATTGAAATTGGCAGACAGCTTCTCTGGTATCCTTAGATTGGCAAAGAGCCTCCTCTCCTCCTTAGCAGCTGCTCCTTGTTTCAATGTATTAAAAACAAGGTAACAAATCTATCCAAAAAGGAATTTTCACAGTTCCTAAAATACAAAGAGTGCCCACATCAATAGGAATCAGAATTTTGAACTGGCTATTCTTACTTGGTGGAGTACATTTCCTAGAGCTTTTGAAATTTTTTGAAGTTATGTTGTTCTTTGGGAAGGGAAAAAAATCAACACAAAAAACCCACTCAAACCCTAAACACTTCCCTTTATCCAGCTGCATCATACATAGATAATTGTCTTTTTGGGTGCACTGCAGAGCAAATACTGAAGATTTCACATAGGAAGGGTTGGGGGCAGGGGGGCAGTTTGGGAATAATAGAAAGAAAATTTGAATTAGGAACTTCTTGTGAAATATAGGCTGGGAAAAGATGGCCTTCATCCTCACATGCTACTACTGCATAGTCATATGACAGATATCAAGTCCAGAAGGGCCTAGGGAACACTGTTCTCCAAGTCTACACACACTGCAGGCACCACAACATTTCAGAATGACCTATTTATAATGCAAAATACTAATGGCCTATCACACAAAATTAAATGCCAGAGCTATAATGGGCCACAAGGAAAAAAAACAGCAGATATGAGAATTACTGCCAGTGTCCAAGGTCCCTGAAATAGCTGGGAGATTGCTATAGAAATTCCTAGCTGTTAGCATGTAAAAGAAAAGCAGAACTGGCAGTGTGTGAGTGCTTTACAGCATATGCATGCATGAGAGGAATGGTTGGGGATTAGATCCAGATTCACAAATCTGGAAAACAAACCCCACTTTGAGGGATAAGACCTATTGTAAGAGAGGATAACACAGTGGCAAAACAGTAGAAGGAAAAGAAGACAGGAAGGAGATTAGGCACAAAGGAAGGGAATGGCTGAAAGCAGGGAAAGAAATGGTGGTGACCCGTTGTTTTTAATGGCCAGTTTTTCTATAAACCCAGTGCATGGCCTTGATGACAAGTAAACCTTACCATACTTCTCAGTTTCCCACTTCTGTAAGATATAACATTTCTGTACCTCATAGACATAAATGCATCAAGATCTTTAAAGTGATAGAAATCTATAAAATATTACCGTGTAAAAGAAGTATCAGACAGGCAAAAGAAGAGAAAATCCAACTCAGAAAATAACCAGTAGTATCTCTGGAAAAATGCCATTTTGGGTGCCATAAAGAGCTAAGCCATCTATATTCCTAAAAGGAATATGGCTCAGAAAAGCAGTGCTCTATCTTTGTTACCACTATGGTTCCCAGTAGAGCCTCCTACTGAAAGAACAGACAATGTTAACTATTAAATGCTGATGCAATGATGATAGTGACTGATGAAGGAAGATCAGGTTCCCATTGTGACCAGCACTGTGAGCACCTAATCATCCTTACTCAAGAGTCTCGTGTTTAGACTGTAAGCAAAAGACAAAAATGGATAGAGTGAGCTGGTGAGAGATGTACAAGCTGCAGTGAAATTGCTTTTTCTAATTGAGTTTCATCTTGCTGAAATGATAAGTGATCCTATTATCCCAGCCTCACGTTTATGGGCATCTGGATCTGTCCATTGTTTATGAAGGCAGTGAGCAATTCTCTGCCATGGAGGGCAGAGACTGTATCATACAATTTCTGGAGCTGTAACTATATGCAAATAATTTTCTCTGCAGTGGACAACAGTGAAGAAAAAATTTTCGGCAACACCCTCTCCAGGTTTTTCAGTGTTCCCTAGGGAAACTCTGTCTAAGTGAAGGGAACTTACAAAACATATTATTTTCTTATTCCTACATCTGGGACATTGTTTTGTCTGCAGTGCTGCGGGGATCTTAGCCTGCAGCTTTGGATTTTGCCAGTCAGCTCACTGGAGCACAGAAGCAAAGCAATGAAGCCAATGCAGCAAAAACTGCTGATTGTACTACAGTCCGGGAGAAATGCTATTCGTATTCAACTCACGGCAAAGCCTGTTGTAACGTCATATAATCCTCCATAGCAGCAAGAGTGGGACAAGGGAGATCAGTCTGCTATCTCTGCTTTTCTTGCACAACCTATTCTCAGCACTGTGCATCATGCTCTCCTTCATCACTCTCCATCACTCCTGCACAGTTCAGGCAGACTCTGAAATCCAAGTTTGCAGGGTTATGAGTCAGCAAAAGCCTTTTCCACCATGGCCCAAAGGCCACGAAAGCCAGGGAGTTCCTTGCTGTCAATCCACATGTTTGTGCTCTGAGTAAATTTGACAGAAGAAATATGGAGCCACCATGGTGCTGATATTAACAGCTATTTTCAGAATACAACAGCAATTTGAGTGGGGAAAAAAGAGACAAGACTCTTGGAAGAAATAAAAGCAGCTGTGAATGTCAAATTCATTTAATGTCAGGAAAACGTATCTAGAGAGACAGGTTCATACTAGTTGTTATAACTGCTGGGTAAGAAACATTTTTTCATTTTCTGCTGAATAGTTGGAAAATCTTTTCCTTGTCTTCTTCCACAATGGGACAAAATAGAGACCCTTGTGAGTTTTCCTGTGAAAAGACAGAGAGCAAGAAGCAAGGAACAAATAGTTAGTAGCCTGAGACTGCAAGACAGAGATTGTCAAATCCGTAGTAAGAGATATTAACTTAACAACTGAGCCTACCATATCAGGCCAGAAAGAATGAAAATGAGCAGGAGGCCAAACAGGAACATGAAGAGGTAAAGTAATTTGCTAGAGGATCCAGAACAGTCTAGTGTCAGAGCCAGCTTGAGCTGTGACCAAATGCAGCACGTCAGGATTTATTAACTCATGACTCCAGGATTTACTAAACCAGCACCTCCTGCTGAACTGCTGATATTCTGAAGCTTAGGTTTGAATATATAAAAATATTGTTTGAAGGACATTATAAAAAGGGTTTCAAGCAATTAGCACAGTTCTTTTATTTGGTGCAAGGTTGCCAGGGCATCTGGAGAGTTGCAGCACTGCTGGGCTAGGAACAGTGATATAATTCCCCAGGCAATTGGTCTAACCCTTTGCTGACATGAAAGAACATTGATGCACTCTTTTTAGCTGCTGGGTTTTGCATCCTTCATAAAAATAACTAGGTGGGAGCTGGCAAATGTGCCTAATACAGGCTGAGAAACAGCCTTTGACTTTCACTGCACGTGTAGCATGCATCTGTATCCATGCTGCTAAATATTCTAAGGTCACAGAGGCAGGACATGCCTCCTAAAGTGAAAAACATAGCGTTTTCAATGTAACACTTTGAAGGGCATAGTGACAAAGACAGCTGCAGAGCAGAGGAGTGCACAAGTAGCACAATAACAGCAGCTTTGATTCTATTACCAAGTTCCTCTGGTCACAAAGATATTACATTGCCATGTACTGTAATTTACACTTTCTGCTTGTGGGTGGAAAAATGAAACTTCCATCCTTGGAGTTTTTTAAGACTAGATAAAACTATGAGCAACCTGGTCAGATCTTCGGCTAACCCTGATTTGAGCAAGAGGTCCAGAAACCTCCAGAGCTGCTTTCCAAACTGAACTATGCTGTACCTATTGCTGCATGGGGAAGGTGAAGCATTGCCACCCATCACTAACAGAACGGTGACTTCTGGCCCTTATTTCCTTCAGCTAGTGCCAAATATTTGATGACTATTGAAGACAAACCCTTCCATTCTCCATGCTTCACCAAAAAGCACCACTGGGTATGGCTACAGAGGCAGTTTAAGCAAGTAATAAAAGACCTAGCCACACACGCTTAGCTCAAATCACGAGCTCCAGAACCAATGGGAGCTGACACTTTGCATTGTGCTGTGTGGACAGCCAGACATTTTAGTAATGAACAGAAATTTCTCTTAATCATGTCATATTCACTTGAAGGCAGTAACACAATACAAGCCCAAACTATTCCACTAGTGCCTGTCATCCCTGCTTTCTAATGCCTTGTGAAAATCCAAAACGTAAAACTTTGTAGAGATTTTTTAGAGTTCTGCTGATTCTTATTCATTCTTCCTATATCTGTCTTTACATTCACTGGCAACTATTTTCATTTATCCATATAAAGCAAATAATAACACCAAGGTTATACACTCTCAAATCTTCTTTTCCACAGAATCACAGTGTTATCTGACAATGAGGAGTGGCTGTAAATATGCTAAAGGAGAGAAGAAAAATGGGGAGTCTGTTGCCCTAATAAAGCTGTTGGAGCTCTCAACGCAAATAAAATAACCTAGAGCATAGCACAAAGAAAAGGATGCATTATTCTGTGGATGTAGTTGACAAGCCATCAGAATTTGATGGGATTAGAAAAGCTAAACACAGTAACAGCTATGTAGGCATTTTCCTGCTTCTTGGTGAATACAGATACTGCTAGGATCTAGCATGGTGCCAGGCACACCAATGAAATATGAGTGCTCTTACAACAATGGCCTGCCAGATGGGTGAGCATAAGGCATGATAACCTGTGTGGTGCAAGGGCAAATGTGCATATTTGAAAGCTTGAAAGGAGGTTCAGGAACTTCACAGCTCAAGCATTTAAAGACCAGATACTGACATCATGTTTCAGGGGCTCTCAGTTACTCTTCTTGTAGTGATAAGCAGACGCCGATCTGCCCCAGACTCACAGAGAAGCTGAACCAAGAAAGAGGCAATTTGTAGCAATAGTGATCCTTGTAACTGCTTGCAACAACAAGGGGGTTGAGGGAGGAGAAGTACATAATGGATCAGAACCAGTTACGGCAGTGTGACACTACCAAAAAAAAAAAAGGCTATGGCCTTATCCTGAAGGACTGGGGGTACCAGTTTTTATGAACTTGGAAGTAAAAAACCCTGTACCTACACAGGGGGGCACAGAATAGGTCAGGCAAATATATTTTTGGTTTTATGCAATATCTATCAGAATAGTATCTGAGACAGGGAAGTGTCAAACCTGCCTGCCACATAGACTGAAATAGTTCATCACCCAGTTTAACTGTAGGCCCACCAGGATCTTTGTTATCTGACTGTGCTCTTTTTGTCTGAACAGATACAATGGCTACCAAGGTTGGACGTCAGATATTGTAGCACTCTGCATATTCCAATTCTTTGTTTGAAGCCCCAATATTTCCTGGGGTCAGGCCAACTTCTTTTGAGCTGTCACTGTGCTGCTACCTCTGCACAGCAGGTGAGCAGGAGCTGTTCCTAATTAGCCAAATAGAGTAGCAGCAAGGATGACATCCAGCTACCCCCTTCTTATAAGATAATGACATGAGATTTGTAAATGCCATGTAACAAGGGCGTTCACAACAGCAAGTGCCAGTCACACTTGGAGAAAGTCTACAATCCCTTTACAAAGACAAGGAACTTGTGGCATGAGGAGGAAGATCTGACCTAGCTTTCATCTACGTGGCTGAGGTATCCACAACAGCAAAGATAATGAGTCTTAGACAGCGGCATGAACCAATGGCCACACAAATTTGTAGGGACCCATGTGGTTTTGTACTCTGCAGTGTTCACACAGGAAGAGAAGTCCCAGGCACAGAAGGAGAAGTGAGATGAGCACATAGGAGGAGGATCTTTTTGAGGTTGAGCAGATGGACCTCATTTGACACAGTCACAGAAAGTCACATTTATCATCCACCCACATGGATTCTGGGACTGTTGCCTTGAATGCTCTCATTAGCAGATTCACTTCTCATAGCCAGAAAAGAGGCGTGGCATGTGGAGAGGCAGGAGGGTGAAGCAACCCTGGGAGTTGGGAGGACACAAGAACAGAGTGAGACAAGAGATCTAGATTACAACAGCAGGAGCACAGGACTGTCTCAGTGTGAATGCCAAGGAGCTACTTCTGGAGCAGGACAATCTGTTGTGCAGTGATAAGGTTAATTTTAAATTGGCAGAGAGCTTCCCAGACTTTTTCAGTTCCACCATCAAATCTCTGGGGCTGGCAGTTGCTAATTACAATAATGCAAGGCGACAGTCACGTGAGGAGTGGTGAATGGCCAAGCAGAAATGAAAATCTAGAAGGCCAGTTCATAATGAATGGTAGCGACAGGATGCAGATGCCCCTTCACTGAATTTTCTCTTCCTCTCTACTCCCATTCCCTCACCATCTGCAGCACCACAAAAGAAAGAAAAACACCTAAAGAAAGAAAAGACAAATCATTCTTATGACTAGAATGCAAATGGACAGAGGGCTCCAGGAGCTGAGCCAGGAGCTGGGTTTCAATAATTATGCTGTCACTCCAGCTATCCAAATTCACAAACCATATGGTCAAAAGGGACTAACTAAGCATGTCTTTTCATTTCCCACATCACATGGGCTACCAGATACCACCCAGCTTTAGTGGCTATTAAAAGGCAAGATCATTCTGCACCCTTAAGATTTTATTTGGACACCAAGAAGCCTGCACAAAGAAAGTAAAAAAATGTGTAAAACACCATAAGCCCTGAGTGTTTCTACCCGGCATTTGCTTTGCACTCACCTGACAGATCATGCAGAGAGAGAGTCCATTGCAGGTAAAAGTGAGACACTACCGAGTCACATTCTCACCCCTTCTCCCCTCTATCTAGCTCAGAGAAAACTGGTTTTGGCTCAGTCCCATTCCCATGACCAGCAAGTGAATTACAGCTACTGCCGTTCTCACATCAAAGATCAATTCAGCCCTGACCTCAGACTTACCCCATGGGTCTGTGCAGAGTTATTATGAGTGATTAGTTCAGATTTTCCCCTCCAGCATTTCACAGCAATGTTGTGATCTGTAGGTCACAGTCTGTTCTAGAGAAAGCCATGTGAGAACTTCTTAATGATACCAAAAATCCTGTGAAGGAGAAACCTGCTCGCCATCACAATGGTTTGTTTCCATGACAAGGATCGCAGCTGTTCAGTTGGAGCGCTACAGCCACATCCCTGGAAAAGGGTGGCCCTATCAAGCCCTGGGTCAGTAAGTAGTCTGTGGATTTTGCAAACACTACAGCTGCCTGCTCTGGCCATTTCTAAAAGCTGTCCCACAAATTAAACTGAAAGAAAAGGTAACTGAGCCATACATGGAAAAAAGCTTTGTGTGAAACTTTCAGAATAAACAAAATAGGACTCGAGACTCCTTTGTATCTCTTCTCAGATTATGAATACCTCCAAAATACCGCCCTTTTTTTAACTTCTACATTAGAATTTAACATTTTTCTTACCTATTTTATCACAACAGACTTTTTCAGTGCTTCAAGAATCAACCGTATCTACACAATTTGAGGCCAAACTTAGGACAAAATGGGAGAGGGAGAAAGTAATTTTTCATAGATTTATTCAAAACTTCTTATGCAATAGGCTTAGTACCAATTTCACTCAAATGTCCAATAAGTGCACAGGAGAAGAAATCTCTTTCTGAAGGAGTCAGATAAAGTTTTGGAACATTTCTGCCTCTGATGACTGCTCTTCTAAGAAAGCTCTCCAGCTATATTGCACAGGAACCACCAACTTCTAACTAGCACAGAGATAGCCAAGTTTGAATTCAGCTCAAGGACTAAATATAAAGCTGTTATATTAAAAAAAAAAAAAAGAGGAAAAAGAGGAGATCCTCCATGAAAAGAAGAATTCAATTACTCACCTCATGTATAAAAACATCATGGTAGAATGCTGCCTGCTAGCCCTGTGAGGAGGCTCAGCACTGACTCTGCCTGAAACATCTGGCTCTCTCCTGAATCGATGCCACCTGAATTTCCAGTAGCCTGAAGACTTTTGCCTTTACTTTTGGCAGCTTCACTATCAAACATTACACCCTGTCCGTTTAGGCTTAATACATGCTAAAAGAAATAGTGGCAACAACAGCTATAGCAATAAGAAAAGACCTTTTTAGGAAATAGTAGTAGGAAAAAACACCTAGCTTTTAGCAGTGACATGTAATTGGAAAAATACCATGGCCTGTCCTGACATTTGAAACTGCAATTGCAAACATTCATCAAATTGGCTTTTCCTCATTGTAATGATCCTGGAAGAGTCACTGTAATTGCAACAGCTCTGTAATTTGCAGCAACTCTAGGGAACGAATTTATTAGCACAAATGGTAAGAGTTATTTGAATAGGGCAACTTTTACAGTCTGATGTGCAGAGTGGGGAAGAACAGTTATATCACTGCTCTGAAAAAGGCTGTGTTATCATGATTAAACCATGCAGGATGTGAAAGAGCAGGAATCATCTAACTTCTTCACTACTGATGGACCTGAACAAAAATGCATGATTTTCTGTTCAAAAGCTGTGCGTGACTTCTTACTATACGTCTGCACTAGTCAAGTGACACAATTCCTCATGCCCAGATTTGAGGAATGGCTGTATCAGAATTGGTTAAATATCTCCTAGTAAATCTATTTGAAATTATTCTGGGGAAGAGATCTGTGGAAGTCAGTAAGATGTCAATTGGTTCCTGGGTTATTTAACAGCAGAATGTTCTGTGTAGGCATTCTAGGAGTTGATAAGGATGTCTTCCCTCACACAATTTTGTTCTTCTCTCTCTAGCTTTTACCTACTCAAAGCCTTGTATGAGCATGGAAAGTTTTGTCACACAGGTTCGTGACTACCACTTTTGTACTCAGTTTTGGGGGGCAATTTTTTCAGGGAATAGTGATAAATTTATGAAACAGTTGTTCACCGACTACTTTTACTACATTTTCAAAATATTAGGTTTCAGAGTCAAAAATGGAAAATATTTATCATGACATCTAGCCAGCTTCCCAGAAAATCTATTTTGTTTTTTTCTTTACTAATGGTTCAGTGCAGCTTCCTTACCCTTTCCTCCGAGCTTCTATGACTTAAGTTTTTTATTTCCTGTTTGCTTCTATAACTTATCCTGTGATGTAATACTACACATGTTGGCATGAAACTATAAAAAAAGTAATCCGAAAGCTTATGATAAACTTGGAAAAACAGCACTGCAGCTAGTGCTTTTTTTCTCCACAGCAATATTCCAGGTGGCATCATATCAGAATTCTGTACAGTTACTTCCAAACTAAAACCAGCTCTGCAACATCCTCTGATATCACAGCATCTTAAATAGTAGCTTCCATGTTACAAAGAAAGTGCTACGCAAAGTAGAAGCTGAATCAGTGTCTCTGTAGGAAAGCGACAGGAAGGAGGGATTGGGAAAAGGTGTCCTTTCCCAGGGCTGGAGTCTGATGCTGACTGTCTAGGTGCTGGAGTTCCAAATCTGTTTCCAGTCCTGAGGTATTGGTGGACATTGGGCAGATCACTGGACCTACCATGGCTTTCAGCCTTTCCTATTTTTCAAGAAGGTGATTGAATTTAATCAAGTACCGTGAGAACATCAATTAGAAGGTGCTAGAAAAAATATCCAGTCTTGACCAATGAACTACAACTTCAAAACACACATTACTCTGAAAGAAGGTAATAAATTTGAGCTAAAAAGTTGACAAGGAGATAACTTTGTCCCTTGTGAAGCACAGCTTTCTAACAGCTTCGTCCTACTCTACATTACCGAGGCTTTTGCAACTTCATTTCAAAAACATAATAAGGCACCCCAAATCCTCACAGTTTTATAAAAACTGACAATGCAGGAAGCTTATTTAAAAAAAAAAGTCATGCTTCAGAGATGGCATGGAAAAATAATCAGCAACTGAATTCAATTTACAGCTCCCAGATCCTGCAGCCTCCCTGACTCATCCAAGCCACGGTGCTTTATCAGAACTGCCAGCATTGCTCTGAGACATTGCGTAGTTAAATATGGAAAATGTGTTCAAGCTGTGCGACCTCCCTGATGCAATCAGCTGACATAAAAACCACTTTCTTCTCACTGTGAAATGCCATGATGCAGTTGCATTAGCTTGCAAGGAGGCTTATATTGCTGCTGCTACTGTCACTGCTACTGCCATACCTGTTTTGTGTATAGAGGGCTTCAGGGCTCACACAGGGGATACACACTCAGCCTCCTCCACTAGCACAAAATTCAAAGCTCAGATTCTGTCTATAATCCTGAATAACATGGAATGGAATTACTCTTAGGTACCTAAAGTATTAAGTGCTGGGAAATAACACTTTTTCCCTCATAGTAAGGAAAAAACCTAGTTGTCCGTGAGTCAGAACTTTGCAGATGCAGGATCTTCAGCAGCATGGCCACTCCAATAAAATCAGATTATTCTACTTTCTTGCAACCCGGTTTTGTAGACACAGGTCTAATTGTACCTGTCACTGGCTGAGTCTGAACCCTTGCTATTCTCATTGCAGCTCTAGCATCCCTGTGTTTGCCAAATAAAAAATAAGGCTTTTCTGTTCTTTCGCATATTTTAGTATAGAGATTGGGTGTTAAAATAAAAAACCATTGAGCTAGCTATGTTTATTCATTTGGATAGTACTACTGTGCCTATGTTTTTTGTTCAGAGCACTGCAATGTCTCTGCATTTCATAACTGTAATATGGCACGGTCAGAGAATACTGCAGCATTTCTCCTAATGGCTCCAAAGCACTAATAATAGCTGCAGTGCTAAGTAATGCTACATCTGGTATCTGCAGCAGGAGAGAAACATAGTATAATTCAGGTATGAAAGGATATCTCTTTATGGCCTTTAGTCCAAACTGTGCTCAAAGCAGAACTAATTTCAAAGTTAGGTGAGGTGGAGGGGAAATCAAGAATAGTAACTTTCATCTGTTCTCATTGGGAAAGACAGAAACTAAATACTTGTTTGCATGGATTAAATGAAGCATTTCTAAGAACTGACAGGGAATAAAATTACCAGCCAATAGAATAGATTCCACAGCAAGAAACTGATAATGAAATGTTGGCCCTAGCACCTCATATTTGTTACTTCATTGACATTTTCTGCTTTTCCAAAGATTGGATGCACAAGGTATGTAGCTGATGTTTTTAAAGTCAAATTAAAGAGTAAGTAATTTCAGAGAGGGGCTGGTTTTTAAATATCATTGAGTTTTTTCCTAGTGTAAATTCTAGCTGAAGCCAACCAAAGTCACCAAGCTGCAGACTAGTTTGTAGCTCTTCTAGCCACTGGCTTTTGAACTGCTGTATTTGAGTCACTGGCCAGAACGCAATAAGGCATAGTGGTTAATGTGCCAGTGAGTCAATGGAAACATAGCTAAAATTGCAACTCTCAGCACTGGCAATATCAGTGGAATTATTTGGATTGGAGCAATGATGTAAAATGTTAGTGAAACACGTTGCGTGTAGCCTCAGCTTTGCTCCATAAACCAAGCAGCTGTGAACTGCAGAGCTGAATAAACATTACTCAGAAACAAAATTCATGTATGTATACTATTCTCTTTTTTTAACCCCCATAGGAATTTTCAGATCACAAGTCCTCCCACTCACAAAAACCACCCTTCCCCAAGGTGACTAAAAACCATCACATCCCTTCTATAAGAAATTCTGTTCTCTTCTGGCTTTACCCAGCATCAGAATGAAGCATGAAATTTAATATCCTAACTACCCAGAAAGCACTGGATCCAGAAACATAGAACAGCAGATTTTTCAGCCAGTTCCTGGTGAGGACTTGTCTATGTTGCCATGACTGCTACAGGGAGTTGTAGTTTCACATCTCTTGCATCCACTGTCTCCCACACACAGCTTTTTCCCCACAGCCAAGACACTTCTGGATCGCAGTCTAGCATGGAAGTGACACCCTATCCACTAACTGGGATTGGGCAGGGTAGTTTCTAGGTAAGAAGAGTTACCAGACACCTCGAAGCTTCACACACATGTCAAAGGTAGGCAAAGGGAGACTGTGTCTACTCTCCACAGAGCCCTCCTCATCCCCTCTTGCCTCTGATTTTGTGTGGGTTATGTGAGGACTTACTTCCAGAGAATGGTGCTTACCAAGGGTTATGTGAGGTGAGGATTATATATATGATAATGCAGTGCTTCCTGCTGAAATGTCTTCCAGAATGCCTCTCAGGCATATACGGAAGTGTACAGTGCTCCCAGATGTTGACTACGTGTCTGAGGAAGTAAAAGGGAAAAAACGTACACTACTGCATCAGCTGAAAAACTTATGTGATATTGTGCAGTTCAAGTCTGCACTCTGGTGACCATCAGACAACCATGGGTGTTCTAATCTTAAATTTCCTCTCTCTTTATGCTTTGGCTGTGTGCCCTACTGCTACCTGAGATCCAGAGGAGGACAGTTTCAAGGACAGGTCTATTCTGTGTTATCTCCACAGCCCTCTTCCCCAGGCATCTGGGTCTGCTACAGCTGGAGGTGGAGCACTGAGCTGGATCAGCAGCTTTCAGCTTCCAGGTTCATGTGGATCTCCACTGGCTGTGAATGTGGACAACTGAGATATTGCTGCACTATGCTCCTGCAAAGAGCTCAACCCACACTTAACGGTTTTGTCAAACAAGCCTCTTCTACAAAAGAAACCCATTAGATAAAGGCACAAAATCATCACCTGACTGATGAGGCTGAAGGCAGCTTTTGAGATCTGAAGCTGGTGAGTAAAGACATTCACCTCCTGGGATGCTTACGCTCCTGCAAATCAATAACCAGGCACAATGGGTTTGGAGATCCCTAAAGAAGAGCAATTCCACTGTTTCCCATAGAGGATGTTCTTTATGGTAATATAACAGAATAAAGGCTCATGCCCATTTATTTTGTATGTGTGCGTGGCCCATATAGGGAAGAGGGGAAGTGAAAAGAGCAGAGGAGAAACTTGCAGCAAGAAACAGTGTCTGAATACCCGCAGTGATTTCACTGGAAGAGACAGGATCTGAATTTGGAGCCGCTGCAAGGATCATACGTTTCACTAGTAACACAACATGGGCTATATATGTATATGTAGAGTATGTTAGATTGACTTGGACCATCTTGCTAACACGTGCTCAATTCCCACAGTTTTCTATAGGTCAAGTACACAGGTAAGCAAAGCACATCATTCCATGCTTTCCTGAATAGGGTGGTTGTCGTATAAAGAAATTATCTGAGGACGTAGCACATCAACACAATTCCAAGTACAGGCCATAAGATTTTGAATTTGCAGCACAACAGTTCCTCAGCAGTAGTCCCATGTTTCTAGCCCATGACAAATTCAAGATAGCTTAAAGGGCCTTGTTTAAAAGTTTCAGTGGGCTATGGTGACACATGAAGCTTATTTCATTGTAACTTGCTTATGTGCTTAATCCTCACTTTAAAATATCTGCTGAATTCACAGTTTTACAGTTCTCACACACAGTCATCACAAAATGAGTTCTGCATGGAAGCAGTCAATGCCCTGCTTCACAGGATGGGCTACTTCCATGCCAAGCCACAGTGTCAGTGATTTGGGCTCCACCTCCCCTCCAACCAAGCCAGACCAAAATATCTGAAGGATTTTTTACTGCAGGAGCAGTGAATTTCCCCACCTTGTCCAACTCCCTACTTTCTAGGAACTGGCAGAATTATGTCACACATATTTAGGGAAAAGAGGGCAGGAAGATACGCACATGTTCACATTTTCTTACATGTTACTAATGATGGAAACTGGCAACTTAAAACAGAGCTTTAGATACAAATAAAGTAGTTTTCAAACTTTAACTGCTGTCTTGAGGACAAAAGTAGAATATCTGTGACAGTTGTACTACAATCTGTATCTTGCTTTATACAGTAGCTCTGCAGTGAGAGATCACAGATGGTTTGTGGTGGTGGTAAGACCCTATTCCTAGGGCCTGAAGATTTACTGTGCATGAAGAATTCCACCTTAAAAGTAATTGGATGTGTCTGTAAATCAGAGAAGATTTTGCTAAGCAATGACACATTGCACTTGGATCTGGAAGCATAACATCTGGAAGCCAAATGTTAGAGGCAATATAAAAGGGCCAGCCCAACAAACCAGTGGGGCATTTCTAAGCCAAGAACATCCTTAGGATGGACCTCGTCCTTCTCTGTGTATTTCTGCCTCTGGTGACAGTGGCATGGGGCCAGTATGGTGACTATTACTACGGTCCGAATAACTACGGAGATAATGATGAATGGGTCAATGTGTACCGGCAAGGTTTCAACTTCCAGTGCCCACATGGGCAGGTGATCGTGGCCGTCCGGAGTGTTTTCAGCAAGAAGGAAGGCTCCGACAGACTGTGGAACTTTGCCTGCATGCCAGCAGCCCAGAGCCTCGGTGAGCCAACAGAGTGCTGGTGGGAAGAGATCAACAGGGCAGGAACTGAATGGTAGGATATCCCCAACCATCCCTGGAGGGCACAGCCCTGACACCACCTGTGAAATGTGGGTGCTAACCCTGCAGTCAGAGCAATGCTGACCCATATTAATACCATCATAACCAATGGCTTCATTGCCCTGAACGGCTGCCTGAAACTCATTAATCATGATGCATGCATGTGAGATGATGAGCATCACATTTGCCTCCTCTGCATCAATTTCTTGCTGGAGGGTCTCAGAGTGCTTTAGAAAGGGGGTGTCATTTGGTAACACACAATCTTAGCTGTGGAATAGTTCCAGTCTTGCTATTGTTGTTTCATGGATGAGGAAAATAAGGCATTAAGCTTCAGTAAGGAGAGGATAATGTTCCTCTTCAAAGGCCACACACTGAATCAGTGACTGGGGAAAAATTGTAAATCTCCTCACTCCAATCTCCTGCTCTTGCCACTAGAAAAAAAAAAATATTCTTTGTACTGAGCTGGCTTTTCTCTTTGTGTATTTGTTCCTAAGCTTTTTGGCTTAGGCCCAGTCACAGGCTGTTTTCTAGTCATGCTGGTATTACAGCAGCCAAACCCCCCAAACTAACGAGTGATGATGGTGGCACATGTATATGCACAATAACGATAACAGATGACTGTATCAGTTCCTTCATACAGTCAGCTTTGGTTAACTGTTACATTTTCCATCAGCCTTAGAGACAAAGGTGATGACATTTTACGGCCACAATAATTTCTGGAAATATGTATGGTGTTTCATGTTTAGGCTGCACAAGCCCAGTATTTAATATTCTTCTGATTTTTTTCATGAAACATGAAACACAGACTTGGAAATCTCTGAGTTTGAAATGTTCTTTGGATAGAATGAAATGATTGCAAGAATATCTTCAATTACTAGAAATGGTTTTGCTCCAGAAATTGCAATGTGATTTTTATAGATTTCATGTTATCTGGGAACAGGTTAACAATGAAATGTGAAGCTTCTCCTTTTTAAATGATTCAAAATTTTGTTCTGAATTATTCATACTCTTTCATTTACCACGTGATACATTCCTATGGCTGATGCAATTGCTAAGGAAAAAATGATTGACCTTATACTTAGTTTTGGAATAAGAACTGAAAACAAAGCAGGAGGGCTGCAAAACAGGCAAAAAGAAGACACTGTGATAGTACTGGGTGACCTCTTTATTTTTCAAATTTTGATGCAATTCCTACTTATTGCATAGTAATTTTGAATTAGATGTTTCTGTTGTTCAAAATAAAATTACTCTTTTTCTAAGAATCCTTGGCAGCAATTGCTCAATTTCATTTCTCACAAACAGGATACAGTCTAAGTCTATACAGAATGTTTTCTTCTGCTGTCTAATCATGGGGCCACATTCATCACCACGCTCTGTGTGCTTAGCATGACTACATGCACAGTGTATTACCTGACTCTAATTTCCTTCACCTCTTAAAAAAATCTCTTCACTTGTCCTCTTTCTTGCCTACATTTTTCCTGTTGCCAACCCTATCTTTTCTCCAAACACCTTTCTTGTCAAACCCCTCTTTAATGTTTTTAACTCTGTTTCACTGTCTTTTGTAGCTTTCAGAGTTAGTTATTTCTTCCCTAGGTCATCTTTCCAGTCCAGCATCCTTACATCTATCTGTCTTCTCTGCATAGATTTCCTTACTTGCTTCTGTTTTCAGGGAAGGAAGGAATACACCAAAGCAATTAGGGAACACATACCCCTTTGCAAAAATGAACTTGTGCTTCTGATTACTTGGTCCATGTCCATACATCTTAGCTAGCTGTGCCTGGTCATGCTCTACAGTTTCCTGCAACCAGGACTGAGCTGGTTGCATCTACAGCATTTCATGGAGAGGCTTGCTGTGAAACAGCTGTGCCCAGACACTGCTGCCCAAGAACCCAGCAGGCTCATCCCAGACCAGACTGAAATTGTGGGCCAGCAGTCAGAGAGCCTGGACTGTCTCAATGAAAACTCAAACTTCAAATTAATGTGACGGCATAAATGTAGCCTGTCAGGCATTTGACAATCCCACATCACCTTTCTTGGCAGCCTGACTTGTCATAACTGCCTCAGTTTTCTCTCTCTCTTCCATGCCCAGCTCAGAGCTATTTGGAGCCATCCTCAGTTCTAAAGAGATTCACTCAGTAATCAAGTAGGACCACAAATATGAGTCATAGTCTGTACCATTAACTCTTGTTTGGCCACCTCTGTTTCCCTGCTGATCTCCTGATGAACCAATCTCTTGGTAAGCAATACATCATCCTCATGTCAGCTGATAGAGCACTCTGCATGATTTGCGAGTCCAATCCGCATCCTTGTAGGATGAACTGTGACAATCTTTCTTCAGCTCTGCAAAATTCTGTCACATTTTGCCTATCACATCCAGGAAGATTCAAAGGTTTGTGCCACTAATAACTAAAACGCTGCCAAGATTTTCATAAAATTTAAGCTACATTTCCTTTGCTGTAATTGAGGCTTTTTATTCCTTGCCCTACCTTCGCTGAGTAATGAAAACAAACACATTGCATTCTTTAACTTATTAATAGGTAGTAGCTAGGCCTTTCCTTCACCTGCACACCTTCTCCCATGCTTTTGTTTTCAGGCTGAACATAGTTGCATTCTTATAGTTCTCCTCTGTAAGTTTCATATTCCAAGACTCCTAAGCAAGTGCTGATCATATGTACAGCTCTCCTTTGAATTCTCTCCAGCTTCTCATCCATGTCCCAGAAACTCTAGTCTGGCAGAAACACCAAAAAATGACCTCTGGCAAATGATGTCTATGGCTCTCTATTGTGCAACTGCACAATTCAAGAGAGGTTTCCTTAGAAAATACAAGAAACCAAGAAAAGTGTTAAAAAGGAAATGAAGCGAGAATATAAAGCAGAGAGAGGAAAGTCTCCAACTCATTGTTTTCTGTTAGCACTGGGGGGCAAATGGCAGAAAAGGATTTGGGGAACATAGGGATGGGAGAGTTGTGGGGACTGGAGGGCAGCAGGGAACCATCAGCAGACCTGCTTTGGGTATGTTTGCTCCTTACACTAACACTAGGTATTGTATGTACTTGTAGGATAAAACCTGTAAGACCTTGCATTTCACAGATACGAAAAAATTATTCAACAGAAAGAGGGCAACAACACAGATTCATGCTAGGCATCTAATCACAGTGTCTAATTTATGACCTCTGCCCCCTTCTAGAGTCAATGGAGAGAAACAGGTACTCTAAAAGCTGCCCTCTATGACACCCAATCTCTCTCCAGAAACAGACTCATGAAGACCTCGATCACCTCCGAAAACTGCCTACTATTACCCTCCTGGCATTTCAGAATACATCTAGTTACAAGTGCTTCACTTAATAAACACATCCCTGAAGTTAAGCATAAGCATTTCTGAACAGAGCATATTCTTCTGTTGTTTTGCCTAACAGACATCAGAAACTTGCAGACATATTATAAAACTCAGAGAGAAAATTTTGGCAAGAGATTGGATGAGATGACCAGTGAATACCTTCTCAGCTTCATTAATATGTGTAGATATTTAAAGTTAAGTACGCATAAAAAAGGCTTTGTTGAATCTATTGCAACACCTTAATTCTGGCCCTACTGCATATTCAAAGGCTCTCTGCTAATAAAGATGCTATTCAATACTGGGAGCAGAATTTGTTCCTGAATGATTTGGAAATACTCATGTCTGGAGCAGAGGCAAGTCTTCAGGACATCCCCTAATTCTATGTACTTCTTCTAATTATTTATGTGTTGATATCTCAAAGAATCCTGACTGTTTAAATAGAAGAATGCTTACATTTTTAGCTCCATTTGTACTGGAGGAAGTTTGACCTCAGGTAAATATTTCACCACCAAAGAAAAGGTAAATTCTGAGTGATTGCAGGTGTGGCTGTTCTGCACTGCTTTGCTGAATACTGTAGAGTTTTCTATATAGACCAGTCTTTGAACAAGGTACTTAAGAAAAACTATTTTTCTTGCCTGAAAGTACCAAAGGGATCAAACAAACAAAAGCTTTTAAGTTAAAGAGCAGCAGCTCCTCCTTCCAGAAGAAAATGTTTGGTTTACTACACACAATCCAGATGGAACCATGCCATATCCCCAATATACTCCCAGTTACCCAAAAGCAGAAGTATTTCCAGCCAAGTGGTGTTTAGTGTATGTTTATCGCCTCTTTTCCTTGTTTGGACTTCTGAGAAAGTGCTTGGATGGGACTTGGGTAAAACATATATCTAGATTCTCCCTCACTACTCCCATTCTCACTCTCTTCTGCCTTGTCTTTAAGCACACAAATGTGCACACACAGATCATTCAAGTAGGGACAAAACCCTGTTTCCCACGAATTGGGTACAAATACAGACTCACAAGAAATGGAAGCATGTTCAAAAGCCTCCTGTTCAGGCACTGGCAGCACACCAGGGTACATCTGCAAGGAACTGGTTTTGTTCTAAATCTCTGACCAATCCCAAGTCTCAAATCTGATGCTGTATTACCCAAACCAAATAATCAGGCTGGCCTTTCAAAATGTTCCTATTTGTGCTATTTACACAAACAAGTTAATTTTCTTTAAAAGCCTAGGTTTATGTTAAAGCAATAGTGCTACAAGCTCTTAGCACAGCTGCCATGGACTGAGTCCGGTGGGAGTATCTGAGGACAAGAGATGTGTTTGTGTAGATAGGGAGGCCTCACCAGCATCTGCCAGGAAGAACTCAACAGGATGATTAGGGCCTTGCCTTCCCTTTGGATGGGGAGGAGAAAGAAGGTCATCACTGACCTCTAAATGACAGAAAAAGATAGCAGAAGATGATAGTGAGGTAGCCTTTCGTGTGTTGAAGTCATGACAATGCATCTCACCATCCCACAACAGATAGTGGACACCTCATAGAAGTGGCCATTGGAGACTGGCACAGCCTAATCAAAGAAGGAAAAGTTCTTCCTTTCATCTGAGTGCCAGCATTTCAAGTGCCTTGAGTCTGCTCGCAGCCACTTATCTCTTCCCTCTCTTCTGTAACAGATTTACCATAGAATTAACTTTCAACATGCCTCTAAACAAACTACACAGAGTAGGATGCTCCACAGAAATAGCTAAGGGCCTCCCCTCCACAGCTGCACCGAAATGAAATTAACTTTCAGATGCTGAAGGCAGAAGGTTTTGGTGAAACAATGCTCCAGGAAAACAGCACATCTAGTATCTCACCAAAAAATGGCTCCCACATTCTAACCATGGTCTTACTGGCTGCATGAGGTTAGGCCACCTCCCTCGGTATGCACTCCAGGGAGGACCACAGATGAGAGCATGCAGAGTTATTTCTGTTGGGTTAGTTTGCCATGTCTGACATATCTCAATAATATATAGATGCATTCTGCTGTGACAGGCTCTCGAAAGACAGCTTTAAAATAATTAATGACGCAAGTTTTACAGGAGCCATCTGTTCTACAGCAAAACAGTAGATTTTTTGGAAGTACATAGAATGACACTCTTAGGTTACCCTTTTATAAAGAACAAATTTCCCTCAATGCTACATGACCCAGTGACTACTGAGCTGTGCGTAGGTTCTGCATGTTTTCAGAGAGCTTCCACGACGTTCTACCTGGCCAGCACGGCAGGGTATCAACACGATTTCTAACAGCACCACTTATTGCATCTTGACTTGGGCTTCCCTGAGCGGATTTGTAGTAAACAGGTTTCCTTTTTGGGTTGTATCCTCAGGACAACATGCTGCCCAGGTGAATTCCTCACGTATCTGAGGAACAGAAGGCCTCAGAGACAGGTTTACAACACAGTGTCAGCATTAGAGGGGGCACAACACGCTGGGGCAAAAAATAAGATGTAGACATAATTATGAAGTGTCACCAAAACAGGTGGTGCTCAAAACTATTATACTGTTGCAGGTAATATTTATCTTCAGTCTGGCAGGCAGCTGTTGAGTTAGTGATGTACAGCCTTGGTCACTGGGGCTTTATCAATGTTTGCAAATAATGGAGCACAATTTAAGCAGATCTGTATGGTGAAAGCAGTTGTGCATGGTCCCAAAATCTACATACGTGTTTTGAGTAGGTTTATTTGAAATCAACTCTAGTTTGTTTGCACAGATAAATGCTGATTAGTGAACAAGCAAAGCAGTCCTGACCTGAACTAAACCGATGATATGCAGAACTCACCTGTACAACATTCATTAACCACATCAGAAGGTTTGGAAAAGGAGAGGCTATCCATAGCAGTGGAAAGTCTCAGCTAGCATAACACTGTTACTACACAAAACTCCACCTGAAATAAGGCTGTATAGTTTACTCACTTTCTATGAAACACTGCAGTCATTTCCGATAGAGGTAAATGAGGGAAGTGCAACTTCCCATTCAACAGCACCTGACCCTCACCACCACTATTCTTCCCACTCCTACATCTACCAGCCAGCTCACCTCCTCTTCTTCCAGTACTGGATCCAAAAGGGAACTCTTCATACATCTTGAGCAACTTGAGCCAACTAGAAAAACAAAACAACATATCCATTGCCAAGTTTAATCCCACGCAGTCCCAGCTGGTTTCTCATGCTCTTCTGCATTCACCTAAGAGGTATTTTCCTCTCTTCTTAGCAATGACAGGATTTCATGAGTGAGGAGAGCCCAGTGACATTAATTCTGAATACTGAGTTATCCTCTCTAATGAAAGTGCTACAGAGTGGCACTAGAGAAAAAGATATTTTTTTTAACTTTGCCATAGATCACAGTTTTTATTCATCATACTTGTTTGCAGGGTTTCCTGTGGCAGAGGTAGTAAATTCAACAGAGAAGGAAGAAATCCGCACATAGTAAGTTTTGTTTTCAGATTAGTCAATAGAGTATCAAACTAAAAAGGTCTGTGGGAAGGGGTTGTTTGTTTCCTGCTTGTAGGAAAGAGGCTATCTGGAAAAAAGGAAAGGAAAGAGAAGAAAAAATTTTATATGAGGTCACAAAAAAAGCACTTTAATTTCTGAGAGCATTTCCTCATTTTTGGACAAATACCTGGATTTGACTTGAAAATCAGAAAGGTCAGGGAAAAAAATCTTGGATTATCTCAAAGTGAAAGGAAAGTACTTCAAGGTCACTATTATCTTTCTTTTGTTGAATCCAATATTGAGCTTGAATAACAGATTGCAGGACTTTGGGACTTTGAGTATATGAGACAGAAGTAGAGAGGGAGAAGTGAACATGAGCTTAAGAGTATATTTCAAATTTTAATTTAAATGTTATTAAAATAAAATGGCAATTTAATTAGAAGGCATAACTTATGTCCTTTTATAATCTCTATCTAAGAATCTTTTATGGCAACTTCAAATGCAATTTTTTTTAGACAAACTTTTCATGAAGTTTTCTGAAGTTTCATGCCCCAATATGTGTGCATGTAAACCTGACAGGGCTACATTATCTGAATTTTCTTCAATCCACTACAGAGGGAAGGGTCCATCAGTGACATCTCTTTCAAGATGAATCTTGCCATCAAAACTGGGGTGTATTAGAAAAGGTGTCAAAAAAATAAGAATTTTTTTGGAAATTCTTAGGGGAAAAGAGTAGGGGAAAGAGAGCGGGGAAGAGGGCAGGACTTTGCACACTGAATGTGAGCAGGTGGGGGGAGAAAAGGAGAACCACCTCCTGCAAGGACAAGTATGGGCAGGAATATCAGATACTGATTGGTGGGGATGGGAAATTGCAGGGAAACAGTGAGCCTCTGAAAGGAAATGTAAAGGAAAAGGAGGAAGTAAATCCTTCCATTATTACACTTCTGCAAAAGAGCTCAACTATCTTCCATGGCACAGGGACTTGAGCAGTGGAAATGCATGTAACTGGGAAGGAGGAGAGGCAGCAGATGAAGAGAGATATTTGGTTCTACTTTAAACAGATTAATGCAGAAAAGTTCTCATCTTGCAACAGGTACAATCATTGTCAATATTTCTGTGCAACAACCTTTCTTCCATCATCTGCAGCTATCCAATATGTTTACACAGAGTCTTAGCCATATGTTTCCATGGCCTATGTGCCAAAAATCAGAACAACTTCCTATCAAAGTCCTGCTGAAATCCTCTGAGTGAGAGCCAAACTGCCTTAATTGGTGTGATACCATAGCAACTCAGAGTCCCCATCATTGCGTAACTCTGAAAGTCCTCGGAAGACTCTCAAAAAGCACAGCAAATATGCATGACCCCAGCAACACAGGAGATGCGGGGATACAAACAAATGTAAATAATCTCATCTGAACAACACAGCATGGTGGAAGAGCCATATGGAAGAGACCCTTACTTCAAAGGAGGAAGTTGAAAGCTAGACAGAGGACTTCCTTCCTGAACTGGCCAAAATTGATCTGTTTTTCAGATCCATTTTTCAGCTTTTGCATACAAACAATTGAGCCTCACCCTTTGTCATTACTAACAAGTCATGTGCAAGTGAATGACTTTCCAAACGCCAAACTCTGCTAGACGATGTGTTTTCACTCCTGGGAATTCTGGGCTCATTAAAATAAACTATGAGGTCATTGAATAAAACTAGGGAAATTTTTAGTATTTCTTAATGATAAAGTTCTTTCTGAAAGTGTCTTTTGAATACATCAATGTATTTGATTTTATGGTATTGCAAGGAATGCTTCAGCCCTAGGCTACCAGTTTTCCTCGATGAAGGAAGTGGAAGAAACTGAACTCCTGCAATTTTCTCCAGTAGGGAAATAATGAGGCTAGGAGGGTGCTTGAGAGAATGAGCAATCAACAGCTAAGTTAATAAGCTGCCTGTTTTCAGCTCTTTTCTTTAGTCTCCACGAAGCAAGCTATTCAAGCTGATTACCACTTCAATTACTTTGGGTATCAGTGTCCAGATGCCTGTGTACAGGAAGAGAAGCATATACCTGTGTGCTTAGAGATCATTTCTATTCTACTTGAAGGCAGTGATTTACATGTATGACAGAATTCTGAAGTACACAGAAAGCATGAAGCAGCAGATTTTTCTTTTGAAAAGCCAGTCATAAAATTTATGTAAGTCTTACAATTTCATAATATCTGAGTCTCTGTTTTCCTGTGTGTTTATTATCAAATCATTATTTCATCACAAATCTACAATAGTTTGAATTAAGAGTGCCTTCTAAGGCTTCTTTTTTTTTTTTTTTTTTTTTTTTTTGCAGAGGGGCAGTTGAAAAAATTGCTCCAGTGAAGCCAAGATGCTCAAATACCAAGAGTCAAAGATAAAAATTATAATGGACAATTTTGAAGTCTGTCTCATGATGTGTAAACAGTTGAGAAAGTCAAAACTAGAACAATCTTCTTGGCTGATTAGCAGACTGGAATGATTAAATACTTAAAACCAATGTAAATAGTTTTAAGCAAATGTTAAGGCATTATTAGTTTACTACTGCGGCTTTCTTACCCAAAATGGTTACTCAGTGCACAGCAAGTGCATGCAGTTCTTCTCAACACAAAGCCAAACCCTTAGCTTCCACCCTAAATAAAAAATTTTAATGTTGTTTTCAGAAGTGCTTGAAAGTATCAGGGAATCTATTATCATGTTTTCCTTATGTGTTCTTTCTCCTCTTACTTAGGTATCAAACCTGCTCAAACAATGGGCTAGTGGCTGGTTTCCAGAGTCAGTATTTTCCATCTGTGCTTGACCGTGAATGGCAATTTTACTGCTGCCGCTACAGCCGGAGATGCCCATATTCATGCTGGTAAGTTCAAGCAGAAACCAAATCTGTTAGCCTCTTTTTCCTAGCAGTCCCTATATATGTCTTTGATCACTTTGCTGTCTGAAAATTCAAATCCATTACCCACCATGCAAATAGCCAACCTCACACTCCAAGTTGAGACACTGACTTTATTACAGAGTTGGACAATTCTTTGTGCTTGGTGCCTTTTCACAACTCAAGTACCTCTGACAGGAGCCTCTGCTCTCACTTTATTACAAAAGTTACAGATGATTGCATCATACAGGTTCTCTACTATGCATGCTCTGTGAGCAAGGGGCCTGCTTCTGAAGGCAGTATTTTATGTTTCTTTGATAAATTGGCAATCTTGATGACAAGGCCCAATTTAATATGTCTTTTGGCAGATTATAGGTGCTTTGATCACAGAATCACAGAATCACAGAATAACCAGGTTGGAAGAGACCCACCGGATCACCGAGTCCAACCGTTCCTACCAAACACTAAACCATATCCCTCAGCACCTCGTCCACCCGTGCCTTAAACACCTCCAGGGAAGGTGACTCAACCACCTCCCTGGGCAGCCTGTTCCAGTGCCCAATGACCCTTTCTGTAAAGAATTTTTTCCTAACGTCTAGCCTAAACCTCCCCTGGTGGAGCTTGAGGCCATTCCCTCTTGTCCTGTCCCCTGTCACTTGGGAGAAGAGGCCAGCACCCTCCTCTCTACAACGTCCTCTCAGGTAGTTGTAGAGAGCAATGAGGTCACCCCTCAGCCTCCTCTTCTCCAGGCTAAACAACCCCAGCTCTCTCAGCCGCTCCTCATAAGGCCTGTTCTCCAGCCCTTTCACCAGCTTTGTTGCTCTTCTCTGGACTCTCTCCAGAGCCTCAACATCCTTCTTGTGGTGAGGGGCCCAGAACTGAACACAGGATTCGAGGAGCGGTCTCACCAGTGCCGAGTACAGAGGGAGGATAACCTCCCTGGACCTGCTGGTCACGCCGTTTCTGATCCAAGCCAAGATGCCATTGGCCTTCTTGGCCACCTGGGCACACTGCTGGCTCATATTCAGTCGGCTGTCAACCAACACCCCCAGGTCCCTCTCCTCCAGGCAGCTTTCTAGACAGACTTCTCCCAGTCTATAGCACTGCATAGGGTTGTTGTGCCCCAAGTGCAGGACCCGGCATTTGGCCTTGTTAAACCTCATGCCATTGGACTCTGCCCAGCGGTCCAGCCTGTTCAGATCCCTTTGCAGAGCCTCCCAACCCTCCAGCAGATCGACACTTCCACCCAGCTTAGTGTCGTCCGCAAACTTGCTCAGGGTGCACTCAATGCCTTCATCCAGATCATTGATGAAGACATTGAACAGGGCTGGACCCAGCACTGAGCCCTGGGGAACACCACTTGTCACTGGCCTCCAGCTGGATTTCACACCATTTACCACCACTCTCTGGGCCCAGCCATCCAACCAGTTTTCCACCCAGGAGAGTGTGAGCCTGTCCAGCCCAGAGGCTGACAGTTTCTCAAGCAGAACGCTGTGAGAAACTGTGTCAAAGGCTTTACTGAAGTCCAGGAAGACCACATCCACAGCCTTTCCCTCATCCAGTAGCCGAGTCACTTTGTCATAGAAGGCGATCAGGTTAGTCTGGCAAGACCTGCCTTTTGTGAACCCATGTTGACTGGGCCTGATCACCCGGTTCTCTTGCATGTGCTTCATGATAGCACTCAAGATCACCTGCTACATGACTTTCCCTGGCACTGAGGTCAGACTGACAGGCCTGTAGTTTCCTGGGTCCTCCCTGCGACCCTTCTTGTAGATGGGCACAACATCAGCCAGCCTCCAGTCCAGTGGGACTTCCCCAGTCTTCCAGGACTGTTGGAAGATGATGGAAAGGGGTTTGGCCAGCACATCCGCCAGCTCCTTCAGTACCCTAGGGTGAATCCCATCCGGCCCCATAGACTTGTGACTGTCCAGTCGGGCTAGCAAGGCTCTAACCACCTCCTCTTGGATCATGGGAGCCTCATTATGCTCCTCTAGCTCCTGGGTTTGTACACAGATGGAACGACACTCCTTACGACTAAAGACTGAGGCAAAGAAGGCATTAAGTACCTCAGCCTTTTCCTCATCCCCTGTTACTGTTGTTCCTTCTGTTACTGTACTGTTGTTCCTTCCTTCTGATCTTTTACTTAGTACAAGTTCTGCTATTTCATTTAATATTAACAAATGTTAGTTCATTCTGTTGACTGCTTATCAAGATGTGTATCATAGAATCATAGAATCATAGAATAACCAGGTTGGAAGAGATCCACCGGATCATCGAGTCCAACCATTCCTATCAAACACTAAACCATATCCCTCAGCACCTCGTCCACCCGTGCCTTAAACACCTCCAGGGAAGGGGACTCAACCACCTCCCTGGGCAGCCTGTTCCAGTGCCCAATGACCCTTTCTGTGAAAAATTTTTTCCTAATGTCCAGTGTAGAACAGTACACTCTCTTTGCAACAATGTGGTTCATCAAAAACTTTGAGAATAAGTTAACTGTGTGTTATGGGGCTAAACACATTATTTCCAGTCTAGTTAGCAGATTCTTGAGGATCCATGGCTAAGGGAAGAGAATGAGGGCACAGTTACACCAACCAGTACAACACAATAGCCAGACGTAACCAAACAGGTCTGGGTACCAGCAGCAGCCTAGCAATGCTTGAAATCAAGACAGGATTCTCCAAAGTACGACGACATTTTAAAGGCAGTGATATAGCTCCCACTACAAATCCAGCACATGTACAGGAGCAGGAGTATCTGTGCGCTATGCAATTGTACCACAATGACCTACGGGAGTAAACTTACTGCCAGTTATCTCAGAAAAAAATACATCCTTGGGATTTTTGTATTTGTAGTACATAAAACTTGCTCCCAAATCTGTTTGAAGACCAAAGTCAAAATGAGCTACTGACCATACCTAAAATAAAGGTGGCCTCACCTCAACATAGTATCACAGCTAGTGCTGGCACCTCACAGAGGCTATGGAAGAATGCCATGCATCTTGAGCTCCCCTCTGTCCCCAGGTGTGGTTTCTCTAAACTGGGACAGAAGCATAGTAGCAGCCTATGCAGAGAAATCTCATAGTGCTCCTGTCCATTCTGTTAAACGGAACTCATGATTTTATACTCCAGGGCTAATAATCCAGCTATTCTCAATGATACAAAGAATAACCCACCTACACTTCAAAAAAAAAAAAAAATTGGGGAAAAAAAAATTCTGTGTTTGAATCTTTGTTTCCAAAACTGAGCTTTGAAGTAAACTTCCCACTGAGATGCATACAAACCGTTTACGTGCCTCTTGGTCTCACATGTCTGGCTGGCTACTGGCCAAACACAACAACAGTGCCTTGCTTTACACCCCTGGGTCTCCTTGCAGCCAGGAGGAAGAGAATGAGGGTTTTTTGTCATTATTTTTAAATATTTTAAATGACAGGAACTCTCTAACAAAGTCTTTGAACATTCTTCTGCCCCTCTTCCAGCCTACATGGCCTACGGATGTTCTCTGCCTGGTGTTTTATTTACATACCTGCTCAGACTCTTCCCTCTGAGGGAAAATCACTCTACCTTTTAAGCAGTTCTTCCGATCTCATTTAGTCCTCTAATATTGCATGCATTTTCAGAGAGACAACAGAAATCTTCTCTGACCTCTTTTATTGTTGACAGTTCTGCTTCCCTTAGACATTATCTTGACAACTGGGAACAGCTTTGTCTCCACCCTGCAAATTGGCATTCAGAGTAACACAAATCCCAGTATAAATGTTCAGGGTCTTAGATTTTTAACCCAGCTGAACACGGGCTTCTATACTGCCCTTCTATATCCAACAGTTACAACACTCCATTATTTCATGCTTGGAGAAGTATGCCTTATAGACCTCAGCTACTATGGTATTTCCATCCACAAAAGGCAGCATTTCAAAGGCAGGTGAAGAATTTCTCCCACTAAGCAGGGTAGAAATCTCATATGCTCATGTTCCTCTGGGAGGAGAGAGCTGTAAAAACTCTGGGAAGACCTGTCACCTGGCTTGTGTAAAGCTTCTGATGCATTGTTTGTTTTTATGGGTTCATTATAAAATGAATGAATAGAGCCTTGAGCAGCCTGGTCTAACCTCATGGCTGACCCTGCTTTGAGCAGGGGGCTATACCAGAGACCTCCTGAGGTCCCTCTCCACCAGAGTTATCCTGCGATCCTGAATAGGGTAAGTCCTCTGCTGCAAGCACACAGCTAAACTCTCTCTCCTCTCCAAAACAGTGGTCTCTTGCCTCTTGTCTTCTGGGAGCAATTTCTTTTCTGTTTTATTCCCTAACCCTGTCTAGGCAGTGTCTGGGATAGTGCTAGTTGCGATGCTAAGATATAAACAACATGAACTACAACATGGTAGCAGGAAGCTCCATGCCTTGGACCTACTTTTATTACTACAGATGGGACTTGTCTGAATTGTCAAATTTTACTGTACAGCCATTAAACGTCCCATTCTCCAAGCCAAGGAGATCTCACTCAAAACTTTACTTCTGTTGGCATTTCCACTTTATTGTCACAAAACCTTGTTCATACATCACACTTCTTGTCTGTATCTTGCACTCTGTTTGACAGATTGACTGTTTTCCAAACAATCTGCAAACTAGTTCTGGGCTACCAAGGGTAGGACCTCAAAATGCATATAGTTATAAGACACAATAAATATGTGTGTGTGTCTATGGTATCATTATTTATCACAATTTCTGCCCCAACCTATAAGGTTATTAATTCTGTTCCAGACATTAGCTGTCAATAAATTATCCGTGGAGAAATGGCTATTACCATGCTGGTGACTCCTATTTCTTCATTGAAGCAGCTTAATTTTATGCAAAGGCATCTATCAGCATATGACTATGTGGAAAAGTAATACCAGGAAAATATGCAATGACTGTGGAACCTCATGGATCATGCGTGACGCATAGGGAAATCCATATTCAAAGACACTATACACTGCAGCATTTTACAGCATCCTTGGATTTTAATATGCAATGAATCCTTCATTATGAAATCAAATATGAGCAGAGAGGCATTTTTAAGAAAACTGACTATACTGAGGCATAACAAAGTACTTTGTTTTAAATTAGCTCTCACCTTGGGTATTTGATCCCTTCCTCTTCCAACTGTTTCTCCACAGGGCTTTCTGGTAAGTATAAAAGCAGTAAGACAGCTGATACTTATGCATGACTTCTCTTGGCTCTTCTTCTTCTTCAGGTCTGCATTCCTCCTGTAGTGAGCTTGTCTTCCCTACAGTGAATAAAGAGAGGTTTTCCCCATGTATGAGAGCCATGCAAGTGGTTTGTTGGAATTTGGCTCATTTTTTAGAGCTGGAACACTCTGCATTTTTTGAGTCTTGCTAATATTTATTAGAATACTAATTTATAACACCGTTGTGCTGGCTGAAGCCCACACTTATACATTTTGCTTAACTTAAGAACACGGTTAAAGCCAAATATATGCTTAAGGGCTTTGCTTGGTATCATCCATATTGTTTCTTAGAGCCCAGCTGTTCTGTTTCACAGCCCATCTTCTTAGCATTAATTCCCAGTTTACCTATAAAGTCAGCTCATATTGCAAATAAATACTCTTATCTTTTCAAGTCTCGTTATTTTTCACTTGCTATTTTTTTTTAACAAATTCTTTGTTTCATTCTTCACCATGCCAAGTTTTGTCATGGATTCTGCATGCTTTTATCATACTGAAAATAATGAACATTTCTCACTGGAGGCAGAAATGCTCCTGTTATTTTACCTGGCTAGGGAACGCTACCACAGTAAAATAAACTGTGTGCTAATTCAGACCATAAAGGAGGCAAATCCATCGCAGATGCATAGACAGTGTTATTAAGTCACCCCATTAGAGCTCAGACTTTTCTCTTTGCCAGGAAATTGAAAGCTAGACTCCATACTCTCAAAAGCAAACACATGTCACAGAGCAGCCCCAAGTCTGCACAGACTGTTTACGACTGTTTCCCCTTTCCAAACAACCAGCAGTCCAAGTGCCAGAAGGTCTGTCTGGAGCTGTGGCTGCTTCTGTCATGGTGACATTGTCCAGGCAACAATTACATTTTCCAAGAGTTATGAGGCTTAAAGAACTTATTTGTTTTCTTGACTCAACCTGCCACCATATGGAAACTGATCCTGTACAAGCTTCTCAGAGATTACCAACAACAGAGATATAAATCCAGAAGGTGAACTCAGAATAGATATAGCAGAACTATGCTCTTCTGGGCAACTCAATTTCCACCCCCATCCCTCCCTTCCCCACCTTTTCTTTAATATATATATTACTTTATATATATATATAATACATATATATTAAAAAAACTCATTTTATTGTAATATATCCTAGCAAATCCAACCCTACAGCTCAATCTCCAGGACCATCTTCCAGAGACATCTTAGGAGAAACACATTTGCTTAACATTGGAAAGCTGGCTAACATTATTTCAGATAAGACTTTTTTGAACAACAGGTATAAGGTGCCCTGAGCATTCTGCTGCTTGTATCTGTATAGCACTAGCTCATATTGACCACCAAGAAGAGCTATGGTCCCCCTGTGTTGGCCTAGTGGCTCCTCAGACCTGTGAGATTTTGTGGTGTTCACTACGACAGAGCGGAATCAGAAAGGCAGTGGTGTGTCTAGGTACCATCTCAGGGCGTGGAACTTGAACTCAGACCCTAAACGTACATGACATGGGCACATGAAAGAATTGCTCCGTTCCAGAGCAGCTCCAGGACACTTCTAGTTCCCTGGCAGCCCAGCAATCTGGGATCTATAACTACCTGAAAGGAGGTTGTAGAGAGGAGGGTGCTGGCCTCTTCCCCCAAGTGACAGGGGACAGGACAAGAGGGAATGGCCTCAAGCTCCACCAGGGGAGATTTAGGCTGGACATTAGGAAAAAATTTTTCACAGAAAGGGCCATTGGGCACTGGAACAGGCTGCCCAGGGAGGTGGTTGAGTCACCTTCCCTGGAGGTGTTTAAGGCACGGGTGGACGAGGTGCTAAGGGGCATGGTTTAGTGTTTGATAGGAATGGTTGGACTCGATGATCCGGTGGGTCTCTTCCAACCTGGTTATTCTATGATTCTATGATTCTACACTGGGAGCATTGGCAGTAATTTCTGTAAACAGTTTACTAAGACTTTCTTTAGCTTTTCAGTACAGTATGATTTTTAAAGGGGGGTGCCCATTGTCTTCCAGCTGGAGAAAGAATCAAAATTGATTAAAGAGCATATAATTCCCATGTTTATGGAATGTAACGTGCAGGTTCATGGCTCATGAAACAAAATTCTCCTTTAGGAGACCCATATTCTTAAAGCACTTGTAAATAACATCTGAAACAGTAAGGCCAATTAGGGGACATTCCTTGTTTTAAAAGGTAAAAAAGTTATTGTCAAGGCTTAGGTATTCCTCTTGAAATGGAACAGCTCCTTTTTTTTTTGTCTGGGTGTTGTTAGAGGAGGAGTTCAGCAGCAAAGACGAACATGAAGGTTTCAAGAGGAGCTGTTCATCTTGTAGCCCTGTAACTGCACAAGAAGCGAAAAGTGTGAGGCACTCGAAAACAACGTACTTAGTAGCAGGGAATAAGTGTATTCAACACTTGGAGCAGGAAACCATGAGCTCTACCACTAACCATCTTTGACATTTTAAAAGGCTCATTTCTTTTGTCTGCTTGATATCTGAAGGGAAGGCATATCCACAGTTCCCATGTACATCTTTAAGGGGTGGGCTGTACAATACTAATAAGGCCATTGATGTGTCTTGATCTTCTTATAGGTAAAAAATAGACTCATGATAACTATTTCTGAAGTCAATTGTTTAAAAAGTGTTACAGATTACTGTAGATTAACAGAAAAAATTCTTCTCGGCGGTAAATTTTTTCTATTAATCTCTAGCATAGTAATACTTCACCATGGAAAATAAACAACATTACTACTTTCAGACTAAAATAATAAAAACAGTAATCCTGTTAAAGGTTTAAAGCCTTTTTTTCAGTATGTTTCCTGCCCTGAGCAAGATTTATAGGATTATAGTGAAGTACTTCAGAAAACTATGGGGATGGATGGAGCAATACAAACCAGTCAGAAGATAAACCATCCCACATCAACTCTTTACCAGCTAAAAACCCCATTATAAAAATACTTTTTTCTGTCATTTTCCTGCTCTCCCCCCACAAGCACCAAAGCACTTTCATCCCTTTTCACAAGCTTTTATTTCCAACTCTTTAATGTATAATTACCTGCTTTGTCCTCTCTCCACAATGCCACTAGTGCTCCAAGTCTCCTGTGTCCAAACATCATACACTTGACGCTAACCTGAAGGGGATTTGCAAAGCCAAAACAGAATTCCTCTGTTTTTGATATTACTTCTTGCAATTAGATCATATGGATTGAACAGACTATCCCTTGCTAAAGGTCTCACATGGCTATTTTCTGCCTTGTGCATCCTTTGCCAAACTTAATACCTATGTATGCATCTGGGTTTAGTAAATGATCTCACTAAATGCCGCTACACAGATCCCACTGCTAGCCGCTACACAGATCCCTTGTCTCCTCAGGGTCTGTTTGACACCAAATTGCTCTGTGCCTATGTCCCACAAACAGCACAGCACAAGCCTTCTTACCGCTGTTTAGCAAGCCTCTCTTCTAGGGCTTTCCTTCACGTACCCTCTCAGGCATCACAAACACCACAGCTGGTTCCTAGAGGCCTTAGACAACTCCAAATGATAGCAGCAGTTTCGTCTCAGCACCTGGCAATTCCCAAGCTTCTCACTGCTCCCCTAGTCTGGTTTTCTTCCCTAAGAAGTGAATTCCAGAAGTGCTTATAAAACATCCATGCAGGTTACGGTGGATGGCTCTTCTCAAATGGGTCTTGCCTTTGGGCTTGAACTCCTTGGGAGTTCAAACTCCCGTGGGCAGGCAAAACTTCATCAACAGGAGCAAAAAGTATGTCCCCCTTGTTTCATGACTCCTCTTGGTTATAAACCATATATTGCCACACGTGGCTCACAAATGCAACTACATTTGTAAATAAATTGCCTGTCTGTAGGGCCCCAGTGTGTGGTTCACAGTTGATAAGCAGTTGATGTTCATCAGTGAGTAAAGAACAATATTTTCAGCTAGGCACTTGACAATAAGGTTACACACCAATCTGCTACAAATGCTGAGGGAACCACTGTCCTGTGCCTGGCAGATCACTTTAAGAAGAGCCTTAAAGGCTGAGTTAAATTACCTTTCTCCCTTCTATGACAAGAGAACCAAGTACTGAATATCCCTCTGCATTAAACGCTACAGCATTTCTCAGTGCAGATTAATTTTGTGCGACTTATTCCCAGGATTCCAAAAATGGGGATAATAGAAAAGAGCTTGGAAACACCACCAAGCCCTGCTATACAGACATCCAATTGCATTTCCTTCTGAAGAATACGGTGCAACCCGGATGACCTTGAGATACATGGGCTTAAGGGAACAGTCTCATAAATGAGTGCTGCAAACATCAAAGAGAACTGAATTAGACAGACAGACCACACAGACTGCAGTGAACTTTGCATTGCTGTCATAGCACTATTTATAATTTTTCTCTCCAGAACAAAAAGAATCAGTAGGCATCTGCCTATGTAACATGACAAACTTCAGAGCAGCTCAAGTCCCCATATAATTTACTTTTGGTAATTGCAGATATTTGCTTTTCAAGCATTTCTTAGCAGAGGATCCTTAAGAGGCTGAATGGTAATGTGAAGAAGTTGGTAGAGAGGGAGGGAGAGATGACACCAGGCATAAAGAAAAGAGAGGGAAGCTAAATGAATGTACCCTACTGCATCCATTCACATCAGAATGACACTGCCTGCTTCTGCAAAAGGTCTGTGAGACACTTCACACTTATTAGGAGCTTGTCATCAGATTTAGTTTTCAACTGGAAGGCTCATGAAGCAAGTTCAGAGGTCTGTCTCTGAGTAGAGCTGAAAGCAGCTTTAACCTTGTGTTTTGCAGAGTCTTGTCTGCCCAGTGCATAGTGCTGGTCAAGATTACAGAACATTTTCCTTGCTGAATGCCAAATAGATGTTATGAAACATATACAAATACATGCCTTAGTGTTTTCTCACAATAACAGCCCAAAAAGGCCCCAAAACCTGGAACTGATGGGAGAATGCAAATTGAAACCCTGGTCCATAGTTGGTCTTCATGTCACATGTTCTGAAAAAGCTTCTGTGACCCAGGAATCTTTGAAGATGCTCTATCAGATGCTCATGCTACAAATTAGCAAATTAAATATGGGAACACTCCACTGGCATAGGAAGCAGCCACATTATTAAAATTTATTCTCCAAAACAGAGGGTCCGCATTCTTCCTGTTAGGGATGGTATTTTCCATGTGCTAACTCTCAGATTATGTCTTTGAGTTATCTGCTGAGGTATGCTCTGCAAGTGGGAAAATTAGAGCCACAGTTTTCAGTCCAGTCCCCCTGAAACTCTGGGCTAAAATTGTCCTAGGGATTGTTATAATAATTCAGACATCTAGGCAATTGAGTTATACTGCCCAGAAACATTCTCTGGTGTTGTTTAATTTATCAGCATAGATTTAGCCCCAGTTTCTCTTTGTCTTTGGCTATGGATCCAGAAATTCTCTCAGGTTCCCAGATTCAGATCTATGACTTTACTTACAGGTGATTCGGGCATGCAAAAAAGTCCTTCTTGAGGCCTTGGAAAAATAGATAAAACACAGACCAGGTAGTAGAGGTCAGGCTTTGTGAAGTACACTGAAGACTACCTATTTATCCATCCTAATAACTGCCAGTGTGCATGGTCTCTTCTGTTTCTCCTAGCTGCAGCAGTGATCTGTATGACCTGCATGACCTGTGAAATACTGTTGTTTATTTCTTATCAACAGCACAGCACTGTGAAGGCTCTGAAAATTCACAGACCCTTGGTCAGGGTTCTAACAATAGATACTGTGACCAAGCCTGATCTTCTGCCTCCCAAAGCCACTTGGGCATGGATGTTCTTGTACTACAACTCGTAACTTCTTTGATGATTCCCATGGCTGAAGGACAGAAAGCACAAGATAGGTTCCAAGAAGTTGACTATTGAGACTTAAGAATCTTATAAGGCTGTGCTTGAGTTTCAAACTCAGTCTCATTTTTCATCTGCCAAGGAATAATGATTTGTTAGGAATTATGTTCCTGCTGAATGATGTTTTTCGTTCATTTTCAAAAGCTGTAAATGACCTGGAATTGACATCTGCTTTAGAAAGAAGATGTAAACAGCATAAGAACAGGGTAAACAAAGTGATCAAAAATACATTTCAAGTACTCAGAGAGTGGTGGCAATTTCAGAGGAATTTTTGTTATTGTAAATATATCTAAGAGAAAGCACTCTAATATTCCAGAATCCCTCCATTTTCAGGTGAACTTTCAGTTTCTAAGTATTCCAACAGTAACTGATTTAGGCTCTAAATAAGCTCAAAGTATCTAATTTTAAAAACTTAAAACTATCCCAATAATTATATTCCTAGTGAGCAAAATATTTAAGCTTGTGTTCAAACCCCACTGATTTATCAAAACGCACTTCGGTGCCTGGCTGGGATATGCTAGGATCACATTCAAGCATCATTCAAGTACTGCAGCAGGATTGAATTAAATCAGAAAAATGGTTGTCAGAATTTCTGCAAAGGCATCTTAACCCTGTTAGTCTCAATAGGAGTTGAACCGTTCATTTCCATAGGTAAAGCATGTCCCTTACATAGAATCTGATGCTTCCTGTGCTGCTTCGGAATGAAGTTGACAACTTCACTAGCAACTCCCACATAAAATGGTGTAATACAAGGAAAGACTGAGTGCCAGGTTTCCATTCCTGACCTCTAACATAATGTTGACATAAAGTGCTGCTCAAAGTCCCAGCCCCTTCTTGCATCTGTTCATTATCTGTAAAACCAAGTATGGTATTACTTGCCAGATTCTCAGGGAAGCAGAAACCATTATTTGATTAATAAGCACAAAAGCCCTTTGGGCTTCTTAGATAAAATACACTGCACAAATATTGTTCAAGCTAATATTTTCACATTATAAACTAGGCGGAAAGAACAAAAAGGAATGGATTAATTGCTGTATTCATTTAATATAATTCACAAATGGATGAATGCTTGTGGCTATTTGACTTGGCAACTTTTACAGAACTGTACAGCAGCAAACCAAACAGACTAACAAGAGGCCAGAGAAAATCCCTGCAATAAATAAGTAAGTAATGGACAAGTTTACATCCTTGCTCAGGCTGCTATTATCCCAGAGCTGCAGATGCATGTACATAGAATACTCCAATATGCTCTTAAGAGTTCTAAACTTACTGAAATTTATCCACATAGCTACATGAATTAGTTGTGTAGAAGAGAAATACAGTACGTCAGATTGCAGCTTGTGATGCTATTAAGAAACAAGAGCTTTAAAAGGAAAAAACTACTGTTTGAATTGCAGTCAACTGGACTTTTCTGTAAGGTGGTAAATTATTTTATCTTCTTCTTCCTTAATGTAAAGGTTAACAACAGAGTATCCGGGACACTATGGAGAAGATATGGACATGATGATGTACACTTATGACTATTACATCCGTGGCGCAACCACAACTTTCTCTGCTGTGGACAGGTTTGTTTTTTTCATCTGTTTCACTAGAAACTGGTAGGAAAATAAAAGAAAAAAAGAAATTTCCCTTTTCTATTTCTCCCAAACTGTGCATGGCTACACATCATCTAGTGTGGTACTCAGCATCAGGCTAATACTTCCGAGAATAAAAGTTAACTCTGCATATGGCTAGTTGTCCAGGGAGGTGTAGTAGGAAAAGAGCATCTTCATGCATAAGGGGATCATCTCTCATGTCCATCTGAGTTGCAAATTATATAGCAATGGTAGGCTTAGCTAAACTCAAACTCCACAAAACTTCACAGATCTTCAGCGCTGTTTCCCACCCGCCTCTAGTTAGAGCACCTTTTTTCTAACCCCTTAAAAACTTACCCTAGAATACCTTGTCGTTTCAGGAGATGAGGGACTTATTTCTTTGCAGAGAAGGGAATATGCCAGCATACAAAGACCATACAAACTGTGATCTGAATGCTGTAAACTACTATGCCTATTGCAACACAATTCTAACAGATCTGAGGCAACACCAGGAATTAACTCAAGGCTGTGCACATTAAACCCTTTCCAGAATATTAATTCACTATTTTTCTTGATCAGTCCTGGTCATAACTTAACCAGGCCCTATAAGGCCCTGTGGCTAGTGAAGTTGTAGTTGGATCTTGATCATTGCCTCTTGAGCTGACTTCTAATACATCAACTGTGAGTATTTCTTTGCTTATTTTTTCATCATACACCTCAGCCTCATATTAAAGTAAGTGTTATCAAACGCAGCACAGACAGCAAGACAAGGTGTGCTGCACTGATCTATCATTGCCACTACTGGCTACAGGAGAAGCAGGTAGAGAAGAGAGAAGGAGGAGTTTAAACACACAGGCGTTTCAAGCTCTCTCCAATACCACTCGGAGAAGCTGATGTGCTTTTATCACTATGATGACCTCAGGTTGCTAGACTTCACCAGGGATCCCCTCATCCAGAAGATTATCTAAACCAAGATGACCTTTCCAAAAATGAAAACACATTGTCAGACAGCTTCAAGTCTGTAACTGTAATTTTACGGCTAAAATTCATTAGCCAGTTTATTAATAAATGGAACCCATGTCTGCAAATTTTTCCTACAGATGGAAACATAACTTTCACAGTTAATTGACTCAAAGGTAACTGTTAATCCCTTTAGATAAAGAATTTACAAGGTTGCAAGGGACATCCCTGTTCTGTATTCTTCTCTCTTAAATATTCCCTAGTGTTATCCTTAATCCTTGTTCCTTATGGCAATGGCAGAGAGCAGGGGAGATAATGCATACAGTGCGCTCCCTTGCAGCTGGATTCCAGCCTCCACCAGATGTGAACTAGGGTAAAGTCAGAAATCACAAGGACAAGCCTGGAAAACAGAGCAGCTGAGGTAACCAATGCCTCGGAGCAGATTTCTGTCTGCCACTGCTGAATGCTTAACACAGCCTTTAGAACAGGGTGGCAGTGGGGTGAATGGCTAGGAGCGGCGGCAGCATCATGGACATGTGCATTGGGAGTACAGGTGCTCAGAGTATGGGACCACAGTACATGGAAGAAGTCACCACCAATTTTGTCCTACCACGGCTGTGACACCACAGAGGAACGTGCAATAGTAGCAGGTGAAAACGATAGAGAAAATATTTTATGAATTGCAATCCAGGAAACTTTTCTGTGCCAATGAACTTTCTGGCCTCCAGCTTCCAAACTGACAAAAACCAGTTTGTGTTGCCTTGCCTAAGAAGTATAAAAATTCCATCTATGCCAGTTCATAACTCAGAGTTGTGTAGTAACTTTTCTGAGTTACTTGCAAAATCTGGCATACTTTGTCATACTAAATAGTTCTTTGCAGCTGATTGAGGCAGCACTGGGACTAAAAAAGATATTCCAAATCCCAGTCTAACAGAAGCGTGTACACACCCAGCTGTGTCTCTGTAAACATACAATAGATTTTGAGAGTTATTTTCATTTTCAAACACGTTAAACATGTGTCTGTACTATTTAGCTTCTGATGGCAAATGTTCTTGAGCTATCAAGAGACACAAAAACCACCTTTGAAGGTATTCTAGTTTAAATTTTCCTAATAACTTGAAACAAATATTTTTAGAATTTCTGAATAAAATTGCTGAAATCATATCCTCTCTTCCCGCTCCCTAAGACATGGCATCACTGGATACTTGATGGAACATGTGATGCCTCCAGCAAAACTGTATAAAATTTAGAAAAGTGGTATCGCTACGTCCTTTTCTTTCCACACTTGTGTATCAGGAATGAATGAAGGAGTTGCTGTTCATTGTCAGAGATTTTAAGTGTTCATCTCTGGGGAACAGATTTTAGAAGTGGTTAATATTAATGTTATCAGTCCAATTTTAAACAGGTCAAAAGGAGAAAACAATCATCTATAAAGCACGACCAAAGCAGCTGAAAAGAATTAGCAGAGGCTTTAAGTATCTCTGGGAGCACATTTGGGAGTATGGTGATGATGTTGATGCAGACAGAATGACCTGTGGACATAAATAAGGGAACATTTGCGAGGACGGGCAGTATGTTTTGTTAGATGAACTGGTACAGTCAAGTTTTTGAGATGGACATGGGGTATGTGAAGCAGGCTGTAAACAAATGAAACTGTACATTGTAAACCCTTGGCAAAATATCTTTCAAAATTAAAAAAAAAAAAATCATAATAGCTCCAAAATAGTTTCAGCCTGAGGTTTGAAACATGCTAAGTGATGATGGCATAGCTCCCTCATGGAGCTTTGTTATGGGGTTGTGGCTGGGTTGGATCAGTCTCTCAAGTCCACAGAGCACCATTGGAGTACTCACAAGCCAACCTGCAGCGAGTAGCTTGGCCAGGGAGCTGGGGATTACTGGATGTACTCGGCAGGTGCCACAGCTTGCCCTTCACTGCATAGTATAAAACCAGCACCTGAAGACTGCCATAAGCTCATTTCTTTGACAAAACCATTCCCTGCTCCTTTTATTTGGGTGATCTGAACAGCCGGTAAAATTTCTTAACTGCTCAGACATCATCACTGCCAGATAAATCAACAACCAGATACCCCAGCAGTATTCTAAATGCCTGGGAAAGCTGGATATCAACCAGGCTCTGCTGAGCTAAATTATAAGATATTTTAGGTCCCTAATAAATTTCATATGACCAAAGAAAAAGATTTTGTCAAACTCAGTATGAACAGGAAATCATAAAATTTTTAAACTGAATTGAAAACAGATTATTCAGCAGTCTTTGGAGATAAAAGATATTTTCCCTATGACATCTAAAATTCAAATCTGACAGAACATGACAGCTGGAGAGTAAAAGTGACAATTTAATATTGACACCCCAAGGAAAGTGTATGAATTTAGCAGTTTGGAGGGACTTATAAACTGATATTAAGGATCTACAAAGGCAAGTTCATCTGTATTTCAGAGTATTCCACATATGGAAATTCCTGATGGGATACAAAATTCCACTGGAAAACTTCTAAGGGATCTACAAATTGAAGCAGGTAGATAACTATTGAATTAAACACATAGCACAAATGGCACAAAGTAACTGCATCCTGAAAAGCTGGATGTATATGCTTAACTTCAAATATCAGTAATGTAAAAAAACATAAATTAAGATGCTACGTACATTAACCTATTGGCCAAGTGTCTGCAAGTTCAAGCTCAATTTACAACTTCAGAAATAATTCTGTGTGAATATTTTAAAGCATGTTATTAATTCAGGCAACTAAAACACATTTATTTTAAAGAACTTGACTCTTAACTTTGTTATATCCACTTTTAGAAAAATTACTTGACCTCAGCTTTTGAGCTAAAATTCTCTCTGACCATGGGTGCAAGTTTAGCACTGTAATTTTGACTCACATAGGCCTGTTAATCCTCATATGAGTCATCTTTTTTTTTTTTTTTGGTCTTACTGAGTAGCTCAGTGACCAAAAGAGTAAGAAGTGCCATTGACAAGCATGCACATAGTCCGGGCAAGGACTTCCTAAAATAAACCTAAAACAGTATCTTACACTTCATTAACCTTTGGTAGCAGTTTGATGAGGCAATTACAATGAAAAACCATTTAGGAAAGTCCTTAAGAAAACCAAAAATAAACACTACATAACTAAATGCAGACTTGCTGGTGTGTATGAAACAAACTCAGTTCGAAATGACATTCAGTATAAACTGGTGAAGTAGCATAGTAAATTTCTAATCAAAAAACCTTATTTAACAGAATTTGAAATGAGAGCTTAAAAGTAAAATTAATCTTATTGCAGGATAGAGTCACATAGTCAAAGAAACTATATTAGAGCAATTAAAACCTAAATCTAGGTTCAAGTGTCTCAACACATCCCCAAGAGGCAGCAGGTTTTGCATCAATTTTCTCACTTTTTCGACCTGGCCACCAGAAACCCAGGACTGTGCAAGGGTCTTCTAAACTAAGCCCTTATTAAACCACTCCAGCAACATTACCTGTCCTATGCCTCAGGTTTAGGAAGCAACTGTTACCAGGATCTAGACTTTCAGAGGCTTCTTAGAATTAAACGACAGTTGCCATCGCAAGGCCTTTGAGCCAGTACTAAACAGCCTAAATTGAGCATTGGCCTCACAGCAGGACAGTATTTGATCCTCTGAACTCACGCATTTTTGTCAAGGGAAAATTTAACACACACTAAGCTAAAGTGGAAAATTGCAGCCTGTTGCAGTTATTGGATGCTAAATCACTGGCCTCCACTGTTGAATCCTGCTGCTCCAGCCATTCTTCCTACTAAAAATTATTAGGAGATCTCATATCACTCTCCTGAGAAAGAATACAGACATCCAATTACTCACAAACCAGGAGGAGCATCAGCTCCCCTTGCACTCATAAACTTTACTCTGCCTCATGTGACTTGTGGAGATGAAGAATGAGAAGTGAATTTAATTTCTCTCCCTATCAATGCCTTCACATCTTTAATAAAGGACACTAGCTAGAAAATCTAGTAGTGGAAAGAAAAAAAAAAGAGTGGATTTTGTTGTCAGGATAACTCCCTACTTAGAAATAGCTTGAAAGTCACCCACATATTTTACATTGTGCACATTCCTGAGCTATATATCACACGACAATAACTTTTGACAGAACTATTCTTTTACTCTTGGTCACTGACTTAAAGTCAATTTAGGATTGATCGCCATCAAGAGTCATTGTCTTCTGAAAGATGCTAAAGAGACCTAATTATTCAAAGAGCTAATTTTTTCACCTTGTAAGGGTGTCTGAAAGAATTACAAGTATCAGATCTCCTTCCAGCCTATAAAAACACAAGCACTCAGAGGATGGTCAGCTAAAGGAAGACAGATGTTTTTGTTACCACAATACCTGGTGTAAAGTTATCCGTACTTGTATAGTCTTTTCCTCTGCAGTACTAGCTCACTAATATCGCTCTTGTCTCTCTTCCATGCAGGGATCGTCAGTGGAAATTCATTGTCTGCAGGATGACAGAGTATGACTGCCCATTTCAAAATGTTTAGAAAGTTGAAGTGTATCCAACTTGAAAAGTTTGGGGACAGATGGGGTGGGATGAGGGTCAGTCATTATGGGAGAAAAGTAGTTAGGTTCACAAAAGAACTACCAAGACTCATCAGCTGTCTGCTGAAGATACAATTTTTTCCCTCTGGAGCTATTAAACAAATTGCCAGCCCATGGGCTTGCAACAGTGATTTTGGAGGATTTCTTCAAGCAGCACTGGCAATTGTATCCCCCAATTAAAATTGCTTATGACATACATGCTTATGATACACAAGTCTAGCATATACAGTTACCTTGTTTATATGTGCTTACAGCTATTCTAAACACATGCAACTTTCACATAGCAACTTTGTATAAATAGCTTCCCAGCAGAGTTACTCTGAATGAGATGTAAACATACTACAAACTTCCCAACATCTCTTAGGCTTCCCTATCTCTACCTTGTACTTGGAACCAACCCAGGGATCCCTATAGGCTTCTCAGCATCTAGTAGCTGAAAGTGAGCTGAAAGACATCAGAGGGTCTCTGCATCTGGCATTACCTGTTACAGCCCTCAACTTAACTCCATTGCAACAAAGATTTGCCTACACAGGGGAATTGCAGATATTTACAACACTGGAAGACGTCAATACCTGATAAAATTGAGAGTAGATCGTCAATAAAAACAGAAGCCTAACACAACTTTAACTGAGAGTCTCTTTTATATTGTCTTTAAAGTCTCTAGTGACATAACCAGCCAGGAGCTTTACTCTGGACAAACTCAGGAGTAGGGTCAGGCCACTTGCACTCTCAGTAAATAAGTATACTGCAGTTGTCAAAGGTCTACTCTTCAGGTGGATTGGGTTTCCACTATGGGTGCCTGTTCAAGATCCATCTGCTCTTGGTAATGTACTCTTGGCTTAAAACAGACAAATAAAGCTGATGACATAGGTGACCTCTGTTCCTTCAAACAGCAGATCTCATTCCCTGTAAAGGATAAGCTGACCATGTTTCAAGACTGCACAGCATTTGTGCAGCTGCAATTCAACAGGGAAGACTACTGATCTCTTCCAGAAGTTCTGAGGTAGGATTTTTGCTCTTGGACAAACCAGGATGTAGGGCTCAGTTTCTTAGATGATTAAGTCAATGGTAAACTTTGCAGTAGCTTCGTCAGTGCTAGTCCAAGGGCCATGATGACCCCATGTACCAGCTTAAGGTTGCAAAGCTCCGTAAGATACAGTGTTGTCAGCCAGTCTGTTTCCATGTTCCAAGCTTTTTTAACGTATTTACCAGCGTAGCCTCAAGTGTAAGTATTAAAACTACACTTCTCCAATAAAAGTATAGGTTTTGCATTGCTGTAGCTTTGTTCTGTCTTGATTTTACTTACACTAGCTTATTAATTTGCACACAAAGAAACCTTCTGTTACTCTCAGAGACCACGACAGTGATTAGGGAGTTTCTGTAAGAGCCAGTTGCTGAGTCATCTAAGTAACAGCAGGAAAGAGAAATCAAGAGGCCTAGAGAAGGTGAAGAAGTTTGTTAGATGAAAGTGGTAGACAGGCAAAGGAAGTCAAGCGAGCTCCAAACAGGACAGCACCACAGGAGAAAGTACTCACATCAGCGAGTTGATGGAAAAGGCCAGGAACTATAATTAGGCATAGAAAGATCATCTCTGAAAACACCTGCTCCAGATGGACACCCATCTCCTACACAACTTTATCTTGGATACTTAGGCTGCTCTTAATTCTGCATGCACACAATGCATGGAGGCCTTTGAGGTGACAGTGCAAGATCTGCTTAGGGTTATGAAGACCCCAAGTGCCACAGAAAGGAGCAGTTCTTCTCTCCTGTCCACTGGAGCTACAGCATCATGTTGTCCCATATGACACCTTTCTCCCTCATCCCTGTCCCAGTCACTTCCTTCCACCCATGCTCTATTCCCAGCTCCACCCTAGCAGCACATCTATGTAGGGTAATTTTCACGGGACTCCTCTTCAGAAACTTAAGTAATTCTCAGATCAGGAAAGGTGTGGGTGGGAAACAGGATGTATCTTAGGGGAAGGCAGAAATGGGATGTGGACCAGAAAAAAAACAAAACAAAACAAAACGCAGAACTGAGGCAGAGTGGTTCCTCTGAAGTCCTAGGACAACTAGTTAGCAAAGCTAGGCACTGAACTTAGTTTTTATCCAAGGTTTTATCTAAGTAGCAGCATCCTCTTCTAATGTTTAGGTGATCTTTGCATGTAGGAAGACATTGCTCCTATGCTGATAAGGTTCCAGCCCAAATTCCTCAGCGCAGATAAGGATGACAAGCCTGCCTTGCAATTGTTCACTGGCTTCAAAACTTGATCAAGCCTGCTTTGACTTTCCTAAAACCATTCTGGAAAAGACAGCCTTTCAACCTGTGTAGGACACCTTGCCAAATCTGAACCATCTTTCACTTGTGCCAACATAAACCAGATACTATCGCAGGGAAATGAACAGAGTTGAGCCCATTCAGACCAAGTGCAACTGAGCACAGTTTCACCATGCAGGAACCCCACAGCACTTCTTTATTCTCTTGTGTTCTGTAGCACAGAAACACCCCACCTACACGTATACTATATGGAGTAAAAGTCACCCCGATCAGAGAGCCAACAGAGACCCAATGCATTACTGAAGACCCTCATAGGCCTAACATTTTAAATAAAATCTTATTTTTTAATAAATAAAACATCACAAAATAAAGTCTTATTTATTTAATAAATAAGAACAGTATGGATTGAATTCAAACATCTGAGAGAAAAACTCTTTCTCATAAATGCTGAGCATTGCCCCAGGCATGCTACAAGGGCTGCAGATGGCACACCGTCAATATTGTCAGGGATTTCTTTAGATAAACTAAGGCAGGGTAATCTTTGCTTCACAAAGGAAAATGCAGCAGATTTCAAAAACCAAGAAGAACCTTTTGAGCTTTTCCAGCTATAAATAAAAAAGGTGTACAACTAAAAGTGGTGTAAGTTGGCTGGGAAAGAGTAATACTAAACTGACTCCCTTTGTGGATCTCCTTTTATCTGAAACTCAGTGAAGGCCAAGTCGAACACATATTGTCCATTTGATCCACTCCTTTTGAAGAGAGGTTTAAGTAAGAGAATAGCATAAGTATTTGGGGAAATCAGAGACAACTCTATAAACCCCAAATAGTCAAAGAGGAGGAATTGGCTCCTCTTCCTCTCAAATCTCAAGATTAACTTAAAACCCATGAGATTTTTGTAGAAAAAGAGAGCTCTTCTTTTTTACTATGTTCTGCAGAGCACATAAGCACTCCCAAGACTTTTCACTTTCAGTACTTTGCAAGTGCTTCAATGCTAAGCCTAGAAACTGGTTTTTTATGTGAAGCTGAGATTCTTGTTTATTCACTTGACAATGAGAGCTGGGATTAGTTTACACAACATCAAACACTATAAGAGTAATGATAAATGTATCAGACAACAACACCGCATTGATTAAAAAAAGAAACAGCAAACCCATAGTTGTGTTGAAAAAAGACATATTTCCTGTAAAATCTGGAGAGATCTTTAAACCTCTTCCAGTCCAGTGTTCAGGATTTTGTAATATGAGATAAACCTGGCAGACAGTCATGGCATCACCTAAGCACAGAGATGCCAAGACAGCTGAAGGGAAAACCGGTCTGTGGATAAAGCAAAAGATCTGGCAAAAGACCAGTTGGCTCTTAGGAAAACTTACTCAAGTTTGACCCTTGACTCACAGCCATTGAATCCTTTTCTGGTTTTAAACTTTATTTCAAGCCTATGTTTATTGCACAAACAACATGTTACTGTACTGGCCTGCAACTTTGAGGCTACAGTACTGTTTGCAAAGAAAGAGTACGAACATCACTGATAGTGGCACTTTATACTAGAGTTGTTGGCGTGAACTGTAGGCAGGAGGAGTTCTGCTAATGACACATTATCAAACATAAAACATAGCTTGTGCCTAGATTTACTTTCCAAGACAGCAGTTACACAGGCGATTGCTACTGTACTCTGTACTGTTTCAGGGTACTGATATCTGCATAGCTGATGATCTGCAAAGTAATCTGGACCTATACCTCTAGAAGTTTAGAAAAATCAGCAAGGTTGCCCACATGCTGAACATGAAAGACATGCACGAGTGCCTGTGGGTCAGAGCTAGCAGCTCCATACCTGAATAGCAACAATTAAAATCTTATCCAGCTTCTGAACCTTGGCCAAAAACAATGGAGCCCAGTCTCAATCAAGAGTAAGGCATCTAAATGTTTCTTGGGATCTTAGCTTAGCTGGTGCATCTTTGCAAGGAAGACTTGAAAACTGGACTTTGAGTTAGAGGGAACCAACCAAAGAGTGCGCCGCCATACATAGGGATGAAAAAGGCATTTCATATTCTGTTCTCAGTTTCTCAGACATAAAAGACTTGAATTGGTCAGGCAGTAGGACTAGATGATCATTGTAGGTCCCTTCCAACTGAAATTAATTTACACACAGGATCAAATTCTCCAAGCCTTCCTTGAACCAGCCAAGTCACCACATTGAAGAATGAGGTCTTAAAAAGATCATCCCAAATTGTGGAGAACTCAGAAGATGATGCAGGTGCACAAGAGTTGGATCTATCTGAGAGAAAAATGAGGCGAATGACAAGAACTGAAGTGAAAATAGTGAAAGAGAGACATGAAACCACCTGAAGAATATGCCATTATGTAATTTCTTAAAATAAATGTGTGCTCCTCTATCTTAGGAGATGAGATGACTAGGATAATTTAATACCAGAAAAATTTCAAGAATTTGGATAAAGTTCCCCAAATAACTTTGCAAAGAAAAAAGCCACCACAGTATATCAAATGTCATCCTTGAAAAGCAGAGGATTTGCCAAGTGAAGCAGAATCAACAGATAATGTTGATATAATTTTTTTAACCCATGTTGGGAGCGCTTAACCCTCAACCAAAGAAAACAGAGAGATGAGAACAGAAGGAATAAGCCAACTATGAAATGTGAGTAGAAGGAGGAAGTGTGATCACAGATTAAGAAAGAGGCAAGTAAAAAAAAATGCCGCAAATAAATTCTCAACGAACTGAAGAAAATGATCCTTTGGCACAACATGAAGTACCAGAAATTAACTTCTAGCTTTCCATGGTTATGTGAGGTTGAATACAAGATTTTGCTTCAGCTAACATAAACACATTGCTCAAGCTACTTCGAAGTTTGAAATTACTTAAGATTCTGGCTTGGTTTCAGACCCATGATAAAGTGAACAAGCTTTGACTTGGAAATACATATATTCATCAGCAAAACCACTGCCTAAATTATATAGTTTATCCAAAATTAAACACTTTTGTCTTCCACTGAAATCTAACAGATGCCACAGCCATGTCCAGGGGTGAATAACATTCCCATCCACTTGTTTTCAAACAAACAACTCACGGGAATTTTCCTTCCTTGGACCTTACTTCTGTTTTCATCTGGAGGCAGGGAACACAGCCACATAAAACATCTAAGATGGCCTTTTGTGAGTCTCGCCTTGGTAGCCCCAAGTCAAGTTGTTATAAACTAGGAGGCAAGCAACTTGCTTCTCCTCTGTCATTTTTGTGGCCAAGCTTCTCATCCTCTAGTTTCATGTGATTTTTCACTGAAGCTCTCTTTCCGTGCTTTCACTGTCTCTCCTGTATTCCTGTTATTCATACAGCTGCTAAAAGATTCTGGGGCAGCAACCTTCTCTGCCTGCTTGGCCTGTCAAGTCACATGCAGACTAACTGCATGCAGCACCATAAAAACAATAAAAAAGCAATATCTTGAAATGACATACCATTGTATAATTTCAGATACACATTCCCAAAGTCCTGGTCAAAAGCTCACTGGTAATGGGTGAAGCTTCTCCATCAATTTTCACAAGGTTTGCACTATCCCTAGTGCAAAGAAATGCAGCCTTCTCAGATGGAGAAGTCCCACGCATCTTTTTCTGACCTAAGCCAGCAGCAGGCAAGAGATCCTGCTACAATAAATAAATAAATAAATTCTGATCGTGATCTTGCACAGAAAGTGCATTCCTTCCTTTATTTATCTTCATTTTGCTTATTCAGAGTGAGTTTGGCACCGGTGGAAAATCTGAGGTGGTCCTGGAGAAACTCTTGCCCATGTAACAGAGAGAGCACTTTTCTGTCACACATTCCTGATCTCCTCTGTGTTCTAAGAGAACAGCTGAGTGTCTATGGCTTCCTCGCTGACAGCTAGCAAGCAACAAAGGGCATAAGTAATGCTAGTTGCTGTAGCTCCTCTGCTGAAACTGACTGGTGACTGTAAACTTAACTCAAGATCACCAATAAAATACTTACTAAACTGTAACACGCTTGCACTTGTTACAGTTCACAGGCTGGACTGTAGCATCAAGAAGAGATTTTTCCAAGGATTTTATTTGTTGTATGTGCTGCACTGAGTTGGAAAGAAGTCATCTACTCAAATTTCTTCACCTCCAGTCCAAGGAGAGAACAAGATGAGATAATATTGATGCAAACATCCTTCTCTACCACTTAGAAATGCTAAATCTGAACACTTTTAGCAGCACAGCCTGCAGTTTGCTGCTTTGCTGGTTCAACATTACTTGCTTTCCATATACCTCTGTCTGACATCTGCCTTCACTGCAGGTGGGAACTATGGCAAACACATCGCAGACTCTGCATTTAATGTTGCAGCACAACAAACATTGAATTCACAATCTGAGTTATGATTCGCAGTTAGTCTTTGCATTATTTAACAAAGCAGACAAGAGAAAAAAGGCTTCAACTAATTAAGTGCTATTCAGCAGATACAGTAAATACATAGACCATCATTAATCATAAACGGTAACCGGGGGAGCATCGGTGCTTTGCACCTGCTTCATACAGACACAGCACATTCGCAGGATTACTAGCAAGAAATGTATGTCATGAATTCAGATCATTACTGTCCTCTGTTAAACTGAATTTGTTTCCTGGTTCCCCGGCTAATACAAATGGGTTGGATTCCTCAGCAACAGTGGAATTTCTTCTGCTTAGTGTGAGCTGAGTACTTGGCTGCACTGCTCAATCAGGGCCAAGGAATCTCACTGTCAATGTCACCACCCAGGCTCTGTGCTCTGCCCAAACAGTGCTGCATGCCACAAGCTGCCCCACAATGGAACTACTTTGTCCTGGCTCCTGTCAAGCCATCCGAGATGCCCATTTCACTCTCTTTCCCCTCACACTATAATCACAATCGCCACGACTAAACAACAAAAAACATTAACATCAACAGTGAAATCACTGACACCATATGGAATTTGAGATATTTAAATACAATTCAGTGGGAGCACCACATTTTGTTGAAAAACAAAATAACCTTAACACATTAGGAACCACTGTTCTGATGGCTTTGAACAAATCTTTGTCTCATACCAAGAGTTATTCTATAAATCGACATTTGGGTTGACTCTGCTTGTATCATATCTTCATTATACAAGCTGCTGTCCACACCCAGTGGTCAGCTTAATAGTTTGGCAGAGATTTCTCACAACTACCTGAATCTATTCAGGGATGAGGATAGGATAGGGTGGGATGGGGTGATGGGGGGTTGGGGGGGATTGGAGGGGGAGGGGAGGGGGAGGGGAGGGGGAGGGGAGGGGCTCTCCAGCCATGCCTCTCCCAATTTATCCCTGTGCTTGGCATTACTCTGTCCTAGCTGCAGAATCCAGCATGTCAACTTGTTAAATTTCATCTCATTAATCATAGCCAAATGTTACATTTTATCTAGATCCCTCTTGCAAGGCCTCTTGTCCCTCAAGAGAGCAAATAACACCACCCAGTTTAGCAAACCTGCTAACTGTGCACTCCTGCATCCAGATCACTGACAAATATATTGAGCGGAACTGGCCCTAAATTGAACCCTGAGGGACACTGCTGATGACTGGTGACCAGCCAAATGTAGCCCCATTCACTACAACCTTTTGAGCCCCGTCCTTCAGTGAGATATTCACCTAGTGCATCAGAACCTGCCTGTTCCACAGTCGGACATCTTGTGCAGAAGTGAGGAACAGTATCAAAAGCCTTACCAAAACGCAGAAAAAAATACGTCTATAACCTTCCTGTCATCCACTAGGCAGGTGACCTTATCATAACGATATCAAATCACTTAAACAGTATATGCGTTCTCTGTTTGTCGTGCCTGTTGATCTCATTACTTGAGTTAGATTTAAACAACTCCGATGCTGCAAAGTCAGATACATTCACTTGTATCAGAACACTTAAATTCTATATACATATTCAATAAAGCTAATAACACATTTCCATGATGTGCTGTATGTATACCTGCAAAGATAATGAAATGTTCTTATATCTTTGTGAGCTGAAAGTTTACAGCAGCAATGAATTAACTCTTTTGATCAAGCAAGAAGTAAAATAGAGCAGGTGATTAATATATGTTATCCTCCTGACTGCTCTACTAAAAATCTGATTCAGCCTTCAGTCTGTTGCTTGGAGGACCATGCAAAACAAGCAAAGAGGATAATGATATAGTGCAGGATGAGCAGAAGTAAAGAAAGTATAAGTGCTTTCAGGGTGAAACACCCTGAGTGAGAAGGATGGGCCATGCAAGACATGCCTCAATTCCCACGCTGGTTCTGAATTTTCCTTTGTCTGTCTTTGTCAACAAGGGTCTTAGCATAATGGACAGCAAACTGCAGTGTGGTGCTAACACACCAGAGAATCTTGAAATGAACTTGCTAGAGTAGTCTAATTCCAGTTGCTTAGAGCCTGACATTAAGAATTTCATCACATCTCTTCTGTTGAGTTAATTGAAAACTATAAAAAATGGCTAGTGCTTCAGAGATAGCTGTCATGAGAAAACGGGCTGTTTTCTACTGTTGGGTCTTCTTTTCCTTTGAGACCTACATCTTCCTGATACAAAGCCTAATGCTGTTTGACACTTTTCTAGAGCAGGAAGGTAAATGAGCCCACTGTGGCCCATTCTGTCATGATTAGATATATTTCTGTATCCCAGCTCATTTGCTTGGCATTTGCTTGAGTGCTGCTAGGTGGTACTCCAGGCACTGTGCAACGCAGACCCCCACTCTTCTTAACTCCTGACCTATAATGAGATACTGCACTTCCCTGATTTCCGCATGGACAATGAAAAAGCTTTTAGAAATTGAGATTGACAGGGGATGGGAAAGGATAAGAAGGTGACATCTGCCTTATTATAAGCATCAGCTTGGTACAACGGACATGGTTACTCATACCCCACACAAAGCTCAGCCATAGATTTGAATACCAGAGCCAGGCACATGTCTAAACCAGCATGAGCCCTGATAGGGAGAAGGACAGTGGAAATATATACCCTAAAACCATGTGCGGTCAACCTGACAGTAGGAAGAGAGCTAACGTTTTCTATAAATGTTACACCGATGAAGTGTGAAAACTCCAATTAAAAACAAATTAAGAGTGAATAGTCATCATGAGGCTTCGCTAGTGAAGCAGTCAATTGTCTGAAATCTTAAAAACTGAAGAGTGCTTGTGTGGGCACAGAATAATAAACCTGAAGCTAATTCCAGCAAAAATAATTACAAGTGCCTATTTCTTAGTGGGCTTTCATGTTGAAAGTGCAGCGCAGAAACACCTGTGCCAACCCTCTTATAAACCACCATGAACAGTCCCACTGTGAATAGCCTCCATGGAAAGAGTACCCAGTGGTTAAAGTGCTAGCCAGGATCTCGAAAGGCTCCTGCTTGGCCATCCACTCTCCATGCGAATGGAGCAGGTCACTTGGGTTACACTCCCATGCAACACTGCAGAACACATACAAGGTTCTGTAAGCTTTAAGCAGGATGATACCCCTAAAAGCCCCACAGAGATGGTAAGATACATTTTCAAAGCGGTACTTCCATTGCGCCCAGGCTGCTAATTAATCCAAGCACATACTTCAGCTAATACAGCTTTCCCAATTCCAAGATAGCTCAGTTAACATTATGACTGTGCTTTTTTTCAAGTGTAACTTAGACATATGAAACATGCCTTGTGTTTCTCTGCATCTCATCTTTCTTTCGGTAAATCAAGGATAGTAATCATAATTGTATTGTCCACAAATAAATGCAATGACAACAGGGAGGCTTTAAGATACCGTGATGAGAAGAAATCAGGGAGATATCACTAAATATGACAGATCAAATGAATCCCAGTGTGACAGTGTTGACTTTATGCTCTGGCGTTTTCTGTTTGTCTATGGTACTGATGCCAAGAGCATCACATCTGGCTCTGCAGGGCTCTGCTGCACCGCAGGCCCCTCTGGAACTAACAGCAGTGTGGCAGCCTGCTAGTCAGCACAGTCGTCTCAATGCACCAAACAACACCAAGTTCCCCATACAGGTGACCATTGCTAACCCATCAAATGTGGCTACTTCTTCTGGGATGGCCATGCTGGCCATAGCCAGCAACCAATAGACTGCTTATTTTGCCATTCACTGCTAGGCCAGCTACCATGTGCAGGCAGCGTCGATAAGCCAGCTGTGAGTTGGTTTTGGCTGTCTACACCCTTCAGGAATCATTTGCTGGAGACACAAGCTGTACCAGTAGGCTAGGCAAGTGCCATCTTTTTCAGCCGTGCCAGTTACCTATTTTCTGGGCTAGGGTCTTTCAGGACAGAGATATGGAGATACTCTGCTGCTGCTAGGTCACTAGGTCTGCACTTGTCATCCATGGGATACTGACTGCTAAAGTGCTGCAGGTAATACACATGGTACAAAGGACAGTTTCCCCAGCCATCACTGTACATCTCCACTGCAGCAAGGAGGGCAAAGGTTCTTAAAGCATCAAAGCCAGACTTGGATAAAAATGCTTTACGTATCTAAGGCACTTCCAGGCATAACCCTCTAGACCTTATCTACCAGTCTTATACTAGAATATAAGACACACTTCGTATTTATGAAGAGAGCAAGCTCTGATTCACTTGCATTGCTGTTATTACCAACCCAAGTAATTTCATGGACTTCATTTTACTCTCTTCTCAAAGTGTAAGAATAGATTTCTCTTTCTGAAAAACATCATGACAAATCATTGTTATTTTCCTTTGCTCTTCTATTGTGTCTTACCTCACACCTCTCATTCCAGGGAGTAAGAATGGCTGAAGTTGATATATGCATGCTTTAAACAGACTAAAACATATCGGTTTAAATCAGAAGGGGAAAAACAAGTCCCCCCATCAGGGAAGGATCCTACCATATGCAGTTGCTTAATTACAGTTTATTAGTGCTGACTTGATGGATGAAAAACTGCTTGTTACACAATTATATATAGTCCCTCAAACTACGTGGCTCTTCCTAGAAAGGAAGAAAGGTTCTCAGATGGGAAAGGCTGTCAGGAAGCAGTGAACTTGATGTGTGTGTATATACACGGGTTTGCCCTGTTCAACACAGGGAAGCTTCCATGGTTATGATGCTGAGTGAGGTTAACCACCCTTTAACCTTCTCACATATCTAGGACTGTTTTGCCTACTGCCTGCACTTATCTCAGAAGAAAATAACTTCTGGTGCAAGCCCACAACAGCGTACTGTTATCATTCACTGAGTCCCCAAAGGAGGATAACTTTATCAACTCATGTTTTGAACTGTAAAAAGCAATTTTGTTTAATAAATACTAATGTTTTTATGCAAAGGGGAGGGGCTTCAGCAAAGCAAGCAAAGCAAGCCAGAAGAAAAAGCAGCAAGTGGAAAATCTGAAGATAAATTCTTACTCTAAATCAGGCAGTGGAGGGACATCAAGCTGATTCACCTACACCCTAGGTAAGTTTAACCATTGCTGTCTTGTGCACAGACTGAACCAGACTGCTAGCCCAGGGAATGCCTACACAATTAAGTCCTGCAGGTGAAAGTTGCCTGAGAACCCTGTTGAGTTTTAAGGTTGGAGCCAACTGAAACTGAGCAGCTGGGTTTGTGCCAGGCAGCATAAATTAGTCAGGATTCTCCTGGAAGATTCATACACATACAGAAATCAGGTATGTCTGACTAAAACAGCTGCTGAATGGGGTTTGAAAGGAAGCGTTGAGGCACCTAACTGGGCACCTACACTTTTTTTAATGGAACTGCCTCTTTAAAAACACAGTGCAATTGCAAGTGCATCTCCTGTGCTAGCCCACATGAAAGAGATCAGACTCTCAGCTCCAAGCTCTTGGTACCGTTCATTTGAAGAATCTCACTCTGGAACGTCCTGAGCCAGATATTGAAGGTCAAGGCTAGATGTAACTTGAAGATGTTGACATAAAGTTGCTTGATACAGTAGCCAAGAAAATGTGAACCCTTTTTAGCTCCATGTTCTTGAAACTTGCCTCCCTGGGTAGATACTGACATATGGGCATAGTCACTGTTCTAGTTAGCACAGCTTTTTACAGGCTACAGAGCTCAAGGAAACTTTGAGTGTGCAGTAGTGTGAACTAAGACTCACCTGCTGGAACTGGCGTTGTCTGGTGGATTAGAATAACTGCTCACAAACCAAGTCAAAATGCTCCACAGCTAATGACTCGTTATTAAATCATATTCTTCTATGTAGGAGGTAGCTATGTTGTCGTAATGGAAGGTTTTTCCACTTCTAAATCACAGATGGTTAAAATGGGTAACTCGATAATGATAGTAATAAAGGCATGGGAACATGGTAAAGGCACTACATTTTTATAAGGCAAAACTATAAAGATATTTATAACAGACAGTACCCTTGTAACCTCCAAAACATAACCCACAAGCAATCATGAAATGAATATGCTTAGGCAACTGCTGGGCTTAATCCAGTGCAAGCTGAAATTAATGGAGGGATGTCAGGGACACTGGACTAGGTCCAGAAGTGAGCGAATGAAAAGCACAGCACAGAGAGTGGTGATACAGGCAGCCTTCATACAGTAGGCTAAGCACATCAGACACTGGCAGACCTTGCACAGGAATTCTCAAAGGAAAATCCTCAGTAAGGCAGAAACTACCTCATTTTTGAGGTATTACGGGCATAATTTTCAACACTAAAGCTAAGGTCCCAAAGCCATAACAAATGCTTTCCTAGGGGTTTAGTGGGTTTGCTGTGAGTCAGGTTTAGTACAGCATTATCCTCTTCTTTGCAAATCTTGTTAATTTTTTTCCACTTTCTCATCACTGCTTTTCCAATAAAGATGAGTTAGTGCAGACTAAAGGAAGCAAGAAAAGAAAATCTCAGTTGCTTAGCAGTAAAATGTATGGACAGTTTCTGCAAACAGCTTGGATGTTTTGAGTGCTTAATAGCTGCAGGCCTGTAGTTAAGGTGTTTCGAACAGGATTGGATGGGAGAAAACTTTCACAGTTCTCCATGTTTGCCGCTGATTCTCAGTGAAGTGTCTCTCCTTCTGAGATTTCTGTACTTCCATAGGCATTTTCAGTAAGTATTACATGAAGATCCACCTCCATATCTCCTAAAGAAGTCCAAATTACTGCAGTTTCTATGCCTCTGCCTTGGTCCTGTGTGACCTCCAGGTGTACTGCCCGCTTGCAACTAGCTGGGAGAAACTCCTTTAACACATCTACTTGCTTCTGCTACTCTCCTTCTCCTGTCTCTGTCCTTGATAATAAAGACAATCTCAGCTGACAAACCACCTCCCCGGTATTTCAGCAGGTTTCCAACAGATGTCTGCATAGGGACAGAATATGAAGCTATGTTAATTTAAGTGAGTTGCTATGATCCTGATGTACACATGTACACAGTGTAAGATGAGTTCTTGCTTGACTTCGGGAGGCAGCGTGAGGACATTCTTGCAGACACTCACAGAGCAAGGCCTCCTGCTCACTGTGACTCAGCATCAGAGCACTGCTGCTTCTTTTGTTCTTTACCTTCCCCTAATATAAAAATAACACCCAGATAGACAAGACATGATACTCATTACAGAGGGTAAACTCAAGCAACAAGATCCATTACAGGATGATGATTTAGTGGACACATTAGTGATAAATACTACATGCACAGAAGGAAACAGTCATCAGAGTGGTGAAGCGCTGTGCAGATACATGACAATTTTGTTGCCAATTAGAAAATGTGACAAATATATTAGCTATAAGAGTTATATGCCCTCTGAGATCAGCTTAACCTAATTTATTGATTCTCTGTTCTTTCTCTTTAACCTGACTAATAATGCTACTAAAATATTTACTATGTACCATAAAATATGTACAATGCTGCCTTTTAACTGTGTGCTTGCCAGCGAAAGCACATGTAAAAAAATCAAGCAACTTATGAAACTTGGCTGAAAAATACTCAGCTGGCATCAAGCAATGCCTCTCCATACACATATATACCTCCTTCAACAGAGTGCAAGTAGTTATTAAATGTTCTTACTGATGATAACTAAAGTAGAGCCCCAGTAAACCTGAAGGAATGTCTGTCTTTTTTAAAGACGAGGTTGAGCTTTCTAGGTATAACAGTACAGTGTGCTTCAGTGGAAAGGAAGCTGCAAAAGATGTAAAACACATGTCAGAATCTATGGAGTGTCCCAGTTGGATAAACTGATGGCCTTGAACAGCTAAGAGGTGCCCATTTTAAATGTTCTTTTTTGATGCTGGGAAGTAGATGCAGAAATTCTTTTGCACAGATAGACAGAGGGAGAAAAGCTGTTGATAAGGAGTTGCTGCGCACACTCATCAGAGACTAAGTGAAGTCAGGGGCACATTTACCCTGTCTGCAGCCAGAGCTTAACAGGCTCCCAGGTAAGACGCCTATGGTTGAGACAATGTAGACACCCAGCTCCAGCTTTGGGAAGCACCAAAGGAACACAGCCTCTTCTATAATGCATTACTCACAGATGAGAAATCAAGACACTGTAACGTGATCAGGGACAAGATAACAACTTGCACACAGATCACAGCTCCTGGCACCAAGCCACATGCTTTGGAGTCAATTGCCCTCTCTTCTCTCCTCAGAGCACAATTATCTCCGGCACCCAGACAAGGTGGCAGAGAAGTGAATTAACAAATAAGACAGAGGAGGTGGACGCAATATTTTAGTTTTCCCTTGAAACACACTGGTAAGTGCCCTCTATGAAGCACCTCCTCTTGAAATTCTGAGCAGGCTCCAAGGCTTGATTCCCTTGTTTTAGATTCACGTGTTTCCTTCATTAGCCTGACAATACAGGGAAAAATGGCAAAGGGATTTGTTTACACTGTACATGGCATTACTGCTCACCTGTTACACAATTAGATGGTTACATAAATGGCCCAAGTTGTCACATTCCTCACCCAGGCGCTGACCATTGAAATAATCCAGACAATATGACTCTGAGTAGCTGGAGGGTCTATTTGTGGGAGGATTTGCTGAGCAGGGCTGCAGCATAGTGTGCTTTCCATTTTTATGGGTGCATTCATGAGTGGATCATCATTTGCAGGCAGAGAAATTCAGACAGCATTGATGCAGAGGTTTTCCACAGTCCATTCCAAAACTGGAACGTCCATGTGGTCTCAATAACATTTCCCTCACCTTCCTTTTTTTCTGAGGGCCAGCATAAAATGCAATCAAACATCATTTCCCCAGCTTGCTTCCTTGTTTGAAAGCAAGTAGATGATGACTTCAAATAAGTTTTTTCACTCCTATCCCTCCCTCCACACTGATTATCTGATCCAGAGCCCACAGAAACGTGTGAAAACGTTGACACAGACTTCAAAAGCCTCTATAATCAGCCCCTTTTCATCTGTCCCTGTCAAGCACACCCAGCATTTTATGCAGCACATTGTATTCAGTAAATCTAGTGCCATTCTCCTACAGACCTCAAAGCATTTCCCAGTCATTAACAGCTCACAATAACAGACACAAATATTATTCTAGGGTTGATTCTATGGCTCCTTCAAAAGAGTCTAACTGAGGGGAAAGGACTTCTCCAGGGTGACACTGTGTTAGTGCTACAGCTATTCACTCTCCCCTGAGGCACATTTCATCTATTCGTATACTGGATTTATTTTGAAAAAGCTGTAAAGAAAACATGCAGTGACCACCACCACTGTTTCTCCCATCATATCCCTGAAGGTGGTTCTCAGGTGTGGCCTTCCAATGCAGCATCAGGGTATGTTGTTCAATTTTTCAGAAAAAGCAAAGCACCCAGGCAAGCCTCATGTAATGCCAGCAGGCCACCAGCTGATTCCTCAAGAGGCACTTGCCTCCCAGCTATAGGTATTTCAATCATAATTGTCCCTCAGTTCCCGCAAAAAAAAGGAGGTGTATAATGTTTTCGACAACCAGAGAATAGAGCTGCACTAGTGCTGTATTCACATCACAGAAAAAGGAACAGCGCTTGTCTAGCAATTATGTATTCCCCAAACTGATGCGCACTGTGAGCTGGCAGTTCTTCCAGAGGAGAACTCACCCACTGTACCAGCATGTACCGCAGCAAGACAACAGAGCTGCTGCTAGTTCTTCATCTTACAGGCCAAAAGGCTGAGGCCTGAAAAAAATTCTCTCTTCTTCTACAGCAGGGCTGCAGAACACCATACAAGGTTCACCCTTTCCTCACCAGCATTTAAACACTGTCCCTGGCTATCCAGCCAGAAGACTCTTCACATCTCCTCAAATACAGCAGTGCCTTTGTCCTTACTAAGAAAGGATTCAATCTTTCATGAGACAGAACAGCTTTTTGGCCATCAAAGAAGGAAGTTTTTCTTCCTCTTTTTTGGTCATTTTCAAGATCAAGAAATTATGACAAATGTAGATCAAAATCAAAGGTAGTGTCATCTGTTACAAATATTTATTGGAATAAAAAAAAATCTTGCAAAAAAAGCCTGATATTTCCCATTCAATTATAAAGCTCTGGCCTGCAATTATAACTTGTTCCCTGTTTCTACTAAACATGACTTTATATAGAAAGAAATGTCCCTACACATCAATTTGCAATGTGCTCCAGTTTCTCATGAAATATTGGACCTAACTAATCTAGTATATTAATTCCCAGAAAAGAAGTGGCAAAAAGGGGAGGGCAGGTACTGGATTGTCTGTGGGGGATCTCTTAGTGAAGTTATGTGACATGATATCTTGCAGCTGTTTCAATGGATGCTCTCTTCTACACTTTCAAAGACAAATGATACACCAGTCAGACTACTCCTAACCCAAATCTAGTTTACAGGAAGTCTGGGATTTAGGAAAAGTCACATGGGTGACTTGAAAGTTGGCTGCAAATCCTGAATTTAAATTTAAGTTACAAGCCCATCTAGCACCCAGAACAAAGCTCTGGGAAAGAACAGATCTCATTCCGCAGAACCTGAGACCCATCTGTCTAAACTGTATCACAGCTTCTACCTTTTTGCATTTGTTCACATGTGAATGCTACAAGCTCTCCAACACAAGAACTAGCTTCCATATTCTTGTCTTTCATTTATTTACTTGTGCCCAGTCCAATCTATGATTAATTCCTCTGCAAGGGGTGACCACAGTCCATTTAGGAACAACCAACATATAGCTTTGCTTAGCACATTTGGTGGCATCATACTCAGTTGCAAGAATGATTTCTTTCCAAAATGTAACATTTAACATTGACAATATTTGTTTCTTGCAAGGTTGAAAGAATAACACATCAAAGTAACAGTAAAGTCAGGTAATAAGCAAATTCAGCGTAAACTCATATAAACTCAACTTCTACACCTCATTACACATTGCCAGCCCAGGAGGTTTTCAGAAGGAGTATATCAGTGTCCCTTAATTTTCACAGGCCTGAATAAAATGAATAAGATGACATTAGTTTAAAAGAAACCCACCATACAGGTGAAAACCGTGAACATTTCCCTAGTTTCATTAGCACTGAGTTGTCCAATTGTTCTCACAACTTAACCTGACCTTGCAGATCAGCAAACTGGTTGACAATGACACTACAGCTATCTGGTCTGGTTATCAACAGCCAGAGAAGATCAGAGCAGCTAGCAACAGGAAGAATCATTTTCTTCCTATCATGTAGCCTTTTCTAAATTTAATCACCTGCAGAGCAGTTTACCTACATATTTCAGATCAAAGTAGCTTTACTAAACAAAGCTGACAACTTACGAGGCAGCAGTTACAGATAACTTCCTTAAATGAAGCAATAACTGGAACAGATGAACTGCAGATTTAGGTTTTAAAGACAGGGTGTGTTACCAGGGCCAATGTTAAGGCAGCTTTTTCAGTAATATGTATCAGCATGTAAACACACACTCCCAACATGCTGTCACGAGAAACAATTTCCATTAGAATAGAAAGAAGAGAGAACGAGAAAAGCAAGATTTTTAGAATACAGAAATGATGAGCAACTTTTGATCTGTTACCTTCTTTTCTGAACCTTGAAGGATTTACACTTCAGTTGCAAAAAGTAGCCAGCAAATCAGGTATTTATACAGACTTTTCAACAGCAGGAATCTCCCAAACAGTGATAAGCCAGTCACCTGGCAGTGAATATCACTAAGATTCTCTCTTATTCCTTTCCTGGGAGGCCAACAAATCTATCTAGAGACAGGTGTTCATAATGAAGATAGAGAATCTATAGCTTCCTGATATTTTCTTATTTTTATATGTTGAATTCCCATATTTCAACACTGCCACATTTGGGGAGCCAAACCTGCAATCTGGTTGTGAAATCACCTTCTCACAACACTTGCTGAGGAAGATGGGCTTCAGCCTAATCACAGGGAAAAATTGTGTTGTAGTCATGTGTCCTCTCAAAATCATACAGAACTTCAAAATACCTTGTTCTACAGAGTCTCTCTGGGGAAAGTCATACTTAGCCTTCTGCTGTGGGGAAAACCAATTACTCCTACCTCAGGTACCACTACATGCCAAGCAGGTCATTAAAAATAGCTAATGGACTTGGCTTAGTCAGCCACTGAACCCTGTCACTTGCTCATGCGTCCTATTACATTTTCTCAGCACACTGGAAATAAATTTAACTAGCTTATGACAATCAGTTACATCCTTTCCATCAGGAAAGAATGTTAGGGAAGTAATTGGGTAAAAGATGATGATTTATACCGCTCTTTCAGACATAGGAGCAAAGTACACCATAACATAAAGTTTTTACTCCATAACGACCTCAAATCCTTTTGACATAAACTAATCCAAATTTTTGCCCAGCCATAATTCTCACTTGGGCTTTTTTCTCTTTATTATAGGTTAAAAAAGGGAAGAAGAAATAAATTAGAAAGATGCTCAGGTGTGTGTGGATACCCAAGTTGCCTAGTTTGTTCCCTAATCACAATAAATATTTGTGTAAAATGCTATGTCGGTATGATTTCAGGTTAAGAACTGAGGTCACAAAACTGGAAATGGCTTGCTGTTAGCAAAATTACCCTGGTGTCAAAATTTTTGTGGTACCTGTGCACTTGTTTTCTCCCTTGTATCTTCTAGGTTTATTGTAAAAGTGTCAACCTGCTTGATCATTTTATAATGACAAAAAGATATCTATAGTAGAGATGAAGAAAGAAAACAAAGATGGCATGAAAAATTGCACAGAAATTATCAACAGCTACTATTACTATACAAACTAAAATTAAACCAAGGGAAAGCACTTGGAAAGATGAAGAGAGAAATGAGTAAACCTATCTGGAGCAATGAATGATTCACAGGGGTTGTAATATAACTGATAACATTTCAGGTCCACGTGACCAGTCTAAATCTAGTCCAGTTTCACAGCGGTCAAAAGCTGGTACAATCTAATGTGGTGCTCAATGGCTGTACGAATCAGCTGATTATTTACATTCAATCCCTCTCAGAGGGCAGCAGTTGGTATTGTAAGCATGCTGTCCAGGAAGCTTGGAAGACCAAAGGTTAATTTCCCAAGCAAAATCTTTCCTGCTCATTTGTGCTCAACATGTAGCATAAGAGGAAGCCTGACCAAACTACTGAACTGTGCAGCTGCACCTGCCTATTTACTTACCTACTGAAACCGTAGTAAACCCCTCCATTAGGAAATAAGAATACAACCACTGAGAAAACACATACAGTATTTCTAATCAACTCAGAAGCCATTATTTCTGTCCCTGAGAGAAGATTCACTAAATATGGTACTTTCTCATTCAACATTTATTGCCTTTCATTAACTCGAGATGAAACATAAAGTCTGTAAAAACAAAAATAATGTTCTCTTCCTTCCCTAAATGATGGCTTTGCAAACTCAAGCACATATTTGCTAGCAAAATAAACCTTTCTGTCTGCACCAATCCATGCAGTCTGCAGTCCTGCACTACATGACACAGTCATAGCTCCACAGCTCTCTCGTTACATTAAGGTCAATATCATGGCTGTCCATAAACCTCTGAATCTGATGGGCTTAATCATTATAGGGTCAAAATCTAGTTCATACCCTGTTGATTATGTGGGAAGCACATAATATCTAGTTCCCTCTCTCATGAACAAGTCCATTTGGAGAGTTTGAAGGAGGCACAATCTGTAAATACTTACACTGTTTGTCAATACTACAATGCACACAGGACTCAATGCATCCTACAAAGCCAATCTGCAAACTACAATAGCACCACATTCATTTGCCATGTAAGAATGGCTCCTTCTCACTCCTCTACTCAGCAAAAACCCACTGAAGAAACCAGTCAGAGAACTGATCTTGTACTGAGAAACTAACGTTAAACTTGTTGCTGTAGCTGATTTGCATCAGAAATGTGGAATAAAACATGCAGTCTTATAATTCTAAATGACAAGTAAATCCACATCATGTTATTCAACATTTTCTTTGCTTCTCAGACCTTTTATATATCTCCTCATGATCCATTTGAAATTACTTTGAACAAAAGATACCTTCAGGAATTTTTTATAGAATAAGCACAGGAGAACTGTATTGTATTTAGCCTTGAGAAGAGGAGTCTTCTGATCATCTTTGTAGCCCTCCTCTGGACCTGTTCCAACAGTTCCATACCCTTCTTACATTGGGGATTCTAGAACTGGACACAGTACTCCAGATGGGGTCTCAGAAGAATGGAGTAGTTGTGAAGAATCACCTCCCTCACCCTGCTGGCCACGCTTCTTTTGATGCAGCCCAGGATACAGTTGGCTGCCTGGCCTGCAAGTGCACATTGCTAGCTCATGTCAAGCTTCTCATCAATCAGCACCTCCAAGTCCTTCTCAGCAGGGCTGCTCTCAATCATGTCATCCCCCATCCTGTATTGAAATCGCGAATTGCCCCAACCCAGGTGTAGGACCTTGTACTTGGCCTTGTTGAACCTCATGAGTTTCTCACAGCCCCATTTCTCCAGTTTGTCCAGGTCCCTCTGGATGACTTCCCATCACTCCAGTGTGGCAACTACACCACTCAGCTTGGTGTCATCTGCAAAATCTGCTGAGAGTGCACTCAATTTCACTGTCTAAATCATTAATGAAAACATTAAACAGCACTGGTCCCAGTACAGACCCCTGAGGGACACCACTTGTCTTGGACCTCCATCCGGACACCAAGCCGTTGACCACTACTCTCTGAATATGACCACCCAAATAGTTTCTTATCCACTGTACCATCCACTCGTCAAATACATATCCTTCCAATTTAGACAGAAGGATGTTGTGGGGGACCATGTCAAATGCTTTACAGATAGATCACATCCACTAGTTTTCTTTTTGCTGTGGTTACCCCATCATAGAAAGCCACTCAGCTGGTCATACAGGACTTGCTCCTGATGAAGCCGTGCTGGCTGCCACTAATCACCTCCCCATCCTCCATGTGCTTTAGCATAGCTTCTAGGAGGATCTGTTCCATGATCTTACCAGGCATAGAGGTGAGGCTGACAGCTCAGTAGTTCCCAGGGTCGTCTTTTCTACCCTTTTTAAAAATGGGCACAATGTTACCCTTCTTCCAGTCACCAGGGACTTCTCCTGACTGCCATGACTTTTCAAATATTATGGAGAGTGGCTTGGCAACCACATCAGCCAAACATACCACAGGTTTCCAAGCTTCTCAGTAAGCACATGTTCTTAGGTTGGCTGCTATGCCTCATCTATTAGTGGGTATCTTCCTCTGGAAAAGCAGTGGACTGTGCCAGTTCTGTGCTTCACTAGAGCAGAAGCTAGTCAGAGCAGTCAGCACTATCCTTGCGGCAGGAAGGGTGAGCCTACAGCCTCCCTTCAGAGGCACCTGGTGCCTGCCATTTTCTGCCTTCACTCTGATTTACTTGTCCTCATCAGTTTTCCCATGTTTCCCTTCCAAGAGCAGAAGCAACAGTAACACAGGCAGGTACCTCTGTGTGCTTTCTGAAATGCAGCTGGCTTAACTTCCATGTTTTTGCCAGCCAGCCAGAGAGCATTTGCATTTTCAATCCATCACCCACAGTGACTTCAAAGAAGGAACAAGTATTAACCAGCACTATTCAATAGAATTAATCACAATATAAATCTTGCTCTCAGGCTCATTTGCCTTCTCCCAGGCTCATACTGGCGCCTAACTTGCACTTAACCACAAATTCCCGCTCTTCTTCACTACTGAGGGCCGAGTAGTAATTTGACAGACACTGGGGTTACCACCAGCAGGACAGTCTTTCAATCTTGTTGGCATGTCAAGAGCTATTGATTTTATTAGTGCCTCTGGCAACTTAGAATTGACAGTTTCCAGGGTTTTGTAGCAGGAATGCAGTTCCCAGGCTGCCTGCTAACCTAGCTGTCTTGCTGTGCTCTTGGAACCAACTCTGTAGATGGAGGACTATGAAGTGACGCCAGGCACAGCTCCAACACAAAAAGTGGCCACAGAGGTTTGTTTGGCAGGCAGGCCAATGAACCAAAGTTACCTGCAGAACCTACCACCCTGTGTCCCACAAGGAAAGAAATTGGTCTAATTGGTTTCCTGGAAATTTTTCTTTGTTTGTCTTTGAAATTGTTAAGTCTGAACAGTTTTCAAGATCAAGTGAGAGAGCTAATTCTATAGGATAATACATAGTTCAAACTAACATCCAAATGCATCCAATAAGAAAAACAAAATTCTGCTTGTGAGCTTGTCATTCTCTTGCAGCAGCAGTTTGTTTGCTGTTTTTTGAGTTACAGCTGTACACAGCTGTTAGTGATCAAGTGCTGCAGACCACTTAGCAGCCACCACAACTTTTCACATATCTAGTTCAACATTTTCTTTTATTTTGTTCCCTGTTAGGCTCATATGGCCTAGCTGTTAACTATAATAAGAGTAATCCACTCCGGAGACTTGGTGGAGGTTGTGTAGCTCAAAATGACATGGTTTGGCACTGAGGAAACATATAAATTGGGGAAATTCGGGGGGTGGGGGGGAATTAAGGGATATCTTCCCAATTAAATCCCTTCTAACCAACAGAATTTATGTTTTTGCATGCATGATTAGACATCTCACCATTACAAAAAGAACAGCAATAAAGATTTCAACCCACCTTACGACAGAACTAGAACTTAAATATACATGTCTGAGTATGATCTCAACTGGCAATATGAGGAACCTTCACTGGAGGCAGGAGAATGAGAAACCACCAAATTGTCAACTCAGAACAAAACATGTGGAATGCAAGAAGAACTTTTAAACAAGCACAGTGATAACCATATTTCATTCAAATTTGCTGAAAAATAATGGGACCACAGCTTGGAAACTCAGAGAAATGGATCTTCTTCTCTGACATACAAAAGTAGCTTGAAGCTTAATATTTAAAAATAATATTTTTCCAGCACCCTAAGCCATTCATTTTTATCTTCATTAACACTAATATCTGCAATTGTTAAAACAGTGGTAGTTCTTATTTCTTTGATCTTGTACTATAGATTGTCAGCAGAGATTTTTACCAGATTTCTTCCTTGCCTTTGGTAACAGAATGCATTTAATCTTGTGCTTACACACAGAAAACATCCTGAAATGCTGACGGTTGCCTACAAAAAGTGATGGTTCTTCCTCTAGATTCAATGTCACTCGTGTTCTTTCTAATGCCTTTCACTAAATTGCATGTTCAAGGGGAGTTTAAGACCTACCACTTTAACCTAGCATTAGGTGTGAGTTTTGTGTTTAAGCCTTGTTCTGAATCAAGGTCAAAAAATTTAGTTTTCCACCTGTCAAGAAGGCCTACAGAAAGGAAAAGAAAGTATGAAGGAAGAAGGGAAAAAGAAAGAAGAGGAAATACAAAGGAGGAGAAGCAACGAGACAGAAAAAAAAAGAAAGCAGCAATGAGAAAAGAAAAACAACTGCTTGGTTAATCATAGAATCATAGAATAACCAGGTTGGAAGAGACCCACCGGATCATCGAGTCCAACCGTTCCTATCAAACACTAAACCATGCCCCTTAGCACCTCATCCACCCGTGCTTTAAACACCTCCAGGGAAGGTGAATCAACCACCTCCCTGGGCAGCCTCTGCCAGTGCCCAATGACCCTTTCTGTGAAAAATTTTTTCCTAATGTCCAGCCTAAACCTCCCCTGGTGGAGCTTGAGGCCATTCCCTCTTGTCCTGTTCCCTGTCACTTGGGAGAAGAGGCCAGCACTCTCCTCTCTACAACCTCCTTTCAGGTAGTTGTAGAGAGCAATGAGGTCTCCCCTCAGCCTCCTCTTCTCCAGGCTAAACAACCCCAGCTCTCTCAGCCGTTCCTCATAAGGCCTGTCCTCCAGCCCCTTCACCAGCTTCGTTGCTCTTCTCTGGACTCGCTCCAGAGCCTCAACATCCTTCTTGTGGTGAGGGGCCCAGCACTGAACACAGGATTCAAGGAGCGGTCTCACCAGTGCCGAGTACAGGGGGAGAATAACCTCCCTGGACCTGCTGGTCACACCGTTTCTAATACAAGCCAAGATGCCATTGGCCTTCTTGGCCACCTGGGCCACTGCTAGCTCATGTTCAGTTGGCTGTCAACCAACACCCCCAGGTCCTTGTCCTCCAGGCAACTTTCTAGACAGACTTCTCCTAGTCTGTAGCACTGCACAGGGTGGTTGTGCCCCAAGAGAGAGCTGGGGTTGTTTAGCCTGGAGAAGAGGAGGCTGAGGGGAGACCTCATTGCTCTCTACAACTACCTGAAAGGAGGTTGTAGAGAGGAGGGTGCTGGCCTCTTCTCCCAAGTGACAGGGGACAGGACAAGAGGGAATGGCCTCAAGCTCCGCCAGGGGAGGTTTAGGCTAGACGTTAGGAAAAAATTCTTTACAGAAAGGGTCATTGGGCACTGGAACAGGCTGCCCAGGGAGGTGGTTGAGTCACCTTCCCTGGAGGTGTTTAAGGCACGGGTGGATGAGCTACTGAGGGATATGGTTTAGTGTTTGATGGGAACGGTTGGACTCGATGATCCGGTGGGTCTCTTCCAACCTGGTTATTCTGTGATTCTGTGATTCTGTGAAGTGCAGGACCCGGCATTTGGCCTTGTTAAACCTCATCCCATTGGACTCGACTGGACTTTGTTATATTTGATTTGTGTTTCCATCTGTGCATTCTGCAACATGTACTTGATTGGTTTGATTGCTCACCTCTCTTAAAGATGAAGTTTCATTTCCATGCATAGTCTAACCAAATATTTATCTATTGGAAGCATCATTAAGTAATCACTGGGTAATCAAATCTCCCTGGAAGAGAACAATAATTCTTTAGCAAGGAAAACACAATAGGCCCCATGAGAGGAGTCATTCCAGATTCAGATCAATTAGCACTTTACATATCACTATTGCAACGCCCTGTGTTGTTTATGCCTTTTAGATGTCAGCTTGTAAGTAGGAGAAAACCATAAATATAAATTAATTCATTAAAAAGCATATAGTTAATTTTAAAACAATCATATTGCATGCACGCTGTATGATAGCTATAAATACAGTGAAAATATTTAAACAATACTCCTGACCACAGGTACATGGTAGCCAGAAAATAAATATGAGCTGTAACACATCTGACCCTCCAACATCAGCTTTTTAAAAAATTTTAAACAACCAAAATGCAAGTACAGAAATCAAATTTACTTCATTTATTGCCCCTAAGTAGGATGTGTAGATACTTTTGAGGATGCCATAAGGTGCTTCTGAGCATCCTTAGGGATCTAATTGTGTTTAGAAATGTGACAACCTTCACTTAAAAGAGGCAGGTTCTGTAATCACGCTGCTGGGAATGTGAAGTTGCAAATGTATGTGTCTTTGTTCTTCTTCTATCTTGACACAGGCTTCTGATGTTTTGCTCTCAATAAATCACTTCTTCTAGAACACAGGCTTTCACTGTAATGTATCATAGTGTCAGTAGCTGATTGTAATGTGACAATTTTCTGTTGAGATCACCTAGATAATTAAAGAAAACTAGATAGATCCTTGGTGCCAATCTGTAAGAATTCATCAAAATAACATTGCACACCCAGGTGATATCCCCTCTCCTCTCTTCAAAAAACAGTTGTTTCTCTTAGCCTCTACCCAATTCTGCCACACTGTCTTTTATCATATTTAGCCTGCCCAAGGAAATTCTACTTACTAGAATGTAGGATGCCCATTCAAAAATCTTGGGATTCTACAGAATTGCTCCATGGGCTCTACCTGGATCTGGGTGAGGTCTCAGCGTTAGCAACCAGTTCCCTGAAGGAGCAAGGATTTTACATGCCATAAAATACTCAGAGCGCAATCAGGAAGAGGTTTGTAGTGTCTTGCTGGTCCTCTGTTGTGTTGGGCACATTCTGAGCCAGACAACCTCACCCCATAGAGCGATAATCTAATTCCCCTCACTCCTCACTTCCTTGTACTTCTCTCATTACCACAAATCCTCTTACCACTTGAAAAAGCACCGCTCCCTTAGAAGTGCAGTTTTCTGAATCACTAACTCCCCAAGGTAACTTTTGAAGGAAGCCATCTAGATTGCTCAGAAGCCTACAACTCTCCAGAGAGGCAGGATCCATGGAAAAACTAGGTGTCCTTCAAGTCACTGAGCAAAACATTGGTACCTCTGGTGTAGCAACAGCTGTAAATTTCAGAACAGAGAGAAAGGTGTGCTTGGATGGGTGTTCTGTCCCTCTGCAAGAAAGCATTACAACGTCCTTCCTCTGAGGGCCCTGGTTGCCAAGCTGACTTACACATTCAGAACATAAGCTAAAAATATATATTTCTTATTCTGTATAATGGACGGTCTTATGCTATCATTCCTCAAGCAGAATAAAGCAGTATAACCGCAAGGATGTACAAAGACATTTTCATTTCATTACTTCAGATCAATCAGAAGAGAATATTCACTTACACAGCCATGTCACTACCTGACAAACATGTAAGATACAGTTTCCCACTCATTAGTCTGTACTTTTATATCCTTCTTCAACCCCACAATCTCCTAGTTTCTAAACTGGGATAATCTTCAAGATGTTAACAGCAGTTTTGGGATGGAAGAAAGAGCCCCAGACACAGCCCAGCACCAGTCTATGCTTTTAGATTGTAACACTTTGTGTTAAAATGCAACCTCTTAAGATCATGAAGAAAACCTTCCCAATGGATACCTCTTACCCTTAAGTGCACTGCTGAAGCCTCCAGATTGCTTGCATATCTGCCGCCTCCTCCTCCCACCTTCACCTCAGGGCTCACAGGGCTGCTTCTCACACTATTTCCCCCCTCGCTTTTCACTATAGGGTGGGGGTTTGCCCTTTTTTTCACAGGTTTTCCCTGCTTGTGGCTGCAGGGCTCAAGCTGTGCCCTGTGGTGGAGCTGGTAGAGCAAGCTGTGTCCAGCTCAGGGCAGCCTGGGCCACTGCTCACAGGGAAACAAACAGTAACATATGGAGACTGGTTCCCCTACAGATAGGTCCATGACTGAGAGCTAAAAAGCGTGAGTTGTTGTACGGGAAGAATGACCAGCTCCCACAACACAGTAGTTATAAAGGATGTAATTGGAGGCATGCACTCACTAATAAGAAAAACATATAAACAACCTATGTTGACAACAGTCATTATTTACTTACATGGCTGCAACTCTGCTGGCCTTCACCACCACCCAACAGGTATATCTGCTCCACAGGTATACCCTTTTCAGGGACAAGGCAAGGAAATCATCCTCTGTTTCAGCAAAGAAAGAGACGGTTTGATCCTGACCTTATAGGACATTCAGGGCAAACTCACTATGCTTTTGGTTGCCATCATGATCCCTGGGTGTTGAGGTCAGTCTTCAATCTGGAGTATTTGTTCACAAATCATCACTGAAACCCTCAAGTTTGAAAATAAAAAAACTCAAAAAAAAAACCCCAAAAAACCCAAAAACCCAAACCAATAAACTAGCATTAGCAAATGAGAAAAAATTAAAATTTCACCCTGTATCTATGACACAGGTTGACAACTACAGAGCTGTGCTGCTACAATAACAGTACTAAGGAGATTTTTACATTTCTACTGATAGAGAAAAGCTGTGTGTTGTACTACCAGACCTCAGAAATTAAATCACTTTAGAAACAACAGATAATGTGGAGCAAATAGCAGATAACAAATTTATAGTCATTGAGCATTTTATGTTAGAAACTAAAGAACCTCTGGCAAAACCATCTTCTACTGCTAACTAACACACCTCCATGAAGGTCCATACATGAGGAAATTTATACCCACTCAAGGTCTGATCAACACAGGTTTGTACATTGTTGCTTCTACCATTAACACATCATCCCATTCAGTTTTCTCTGCAATTACATTAAATGTCCAAAATGCAGCTATATCCAGTTTTGGTATATCTCTGTATTTTCATGTCAGTCACTTAGCAACTCATTAGGTGAAAAAAAAAAAAAGAAAATATCCTCCTTTAAGAAGAGCAGCAGAGTAATGGAAATGGCAGCCCTCTCCTTTTCAACACCTCAACCATGTTTCTATCATCCCACAATGAGCTTTTAGCCTAGCTGGGAACTCAGGGAACAGCTTTGTCTCCCCACTACCCTGATACTTCCCTTGTTAATGAAAAATACAACAGCAGGGAATCAGCCATGCTAACACAGAAACTTTTCACTAGAAATGTAACTGAAGTCATCCTAGTGCCCAGCACAGAGGACATTAAGAAGCTATTAGAACTTTGGGGATAAAGTGGATAAACATCATTAGGCAACAGGTGAGAACAATTGTCCTCCATTATGTGTCCCTGAGGCAGCTTTCCTCCAGCCACTTGTACTCACATTTGCTGTAGGCATGAGCTGAAATTTCCTAGTATAAATGTTTTTTAGGGCCTCTTACTAATGTAAATCATATGCAAAATAGCCAGTGACATTTCAGCAGGGTGTTTATGTGCATTTGAACAGCTGTTCTAAAGTAGTAGCTCTTTCATCTGCACAGTTATTTCTTGTGTCTTGAAGTGAGGAAGATTTGGTAACAAAATATTCTTGCATGAAAGAACACTGCTACTTGGTAATTAAACACATTGTAATTCATGGCACCAGAGGAATGCCAGCACGGCAGGATTGTCCTCTGATTAGGGTAACAAAAAAGGATTTAGAAAAGAAAGCAGGTTTTACCATGGTTTCCCTCTTAGTCCTTCAAGGCCCTATTCTCTGTCTATAAAACACGAAGAACAGTGCTCCCTTGTGAAACAGAGAAACTGATCTCATCTGCAGTGTCCAGACTTTGCTGTGTATGGTATTAAACATTATTACATACTACATTAGGTTGATTTTATTGTGGTGACAAATGCAATCAATGAACAGTGTCATGACATTTCCAGGAATGCTGTGAAAAAGATAAGGGGGGAAAAAAAACCTATAGCAAACAGGAGATCTCTGGGGAAAACATGTTTTGCATGAACAGCTGAGTACTCCTAGAATATTTGTGATAAATGGGCTATGGATTCCAGAAATGCAGTTGGTTAAATGTGACTGGCCAGATGGAGGAAGGAACATCCTCTCAAACAGCAGAACAGAAAGCACCACTATGAACATTTTGGTTGTCCATAGAACTAACCCTCCTCTTCTATGTCAAGTCAAGACATACAAAGAAATAAAGGGTATACAAATTAAACATCTGCTACTTAGCTTTACTAAGATGGAAGTAGAAAACTGATGAAACATTGACTTTAAAGAACAGCATTTGAAACACATTAGCAAAAAACCTAACAAAAAATGCCTGTAGCCACAGCTCCCCTGTAAAGTGCTGAAATCTTTGAAGGGTCACTTCAGTGAACTGTAAAAACATGCAAAAAGCAGCCAAAAGATTTTATAAACTGAAGTACCTTGAGCAGTTTGGGGGATTAGGCATTGGTTTATGTTTTCTTGGGAGTTCACAACCTTGCCTGCAGGAAGGAATATTTGAAAAGTTATTTTAGTAGTTATGAGCTGGTGAGGTGTGAAATGCACCATGTGCAGCTCCCTACTCAGCTCCAGTTTTCACTGACACACAATGCTAGGTAGCCACTGCCTTTGATTGTGTTCCTAGGATACTATACAACCCTTTTATTATAGGAACTAAAATGCCATTGGCATAACAATGTGTCCTTAGTTATTTTGTTGGATTCTGTTTCTCTTCATATGCATGTGCAGATTTGGCACTTAGGGTCTTTTACAGCCTAAAATGATTTTATGATTCTGTGAAAGCATACAAACACCTCTGCAAACAAATGTAGCAAAATTTTCAGTTAAGAACAAAATAAAAGACTTTAAAATGAGAGCCTGACTCTTTATATAATGGAAATCTGGGAAAACATAGCTCAACATATGGCTTTGCTTCTTCAAGTAGACCACGTTGATCTCTCCTGACTGGATCAGAAGTGGTTAAAAATGTACCATCAACAGAAACTGCAGCCCACTCTGTGGAGTGTGCAGAGCTCATGGAAGTTGGAAATATGGCTGGCATTTTAATGGGACTACGGAAGAGCAAAGATATCTAATATCTGCTAGAAATTCATGTGGCCAGATGCCAAATACATGGTGGTCCTCGACAGAGGCAGTATGTGGACTCTTTCACCACTCATATTGTAGTGAATTGCCTTTTACTTAATTTAGTGCCATGTCCCATGGCCTAAGATCTTTATATATTGCTCTGATTTCCACTGAAATGAATTCTGCTTGACCCCTTCAAAGGCTAGATTATGTAGAGGGACCACACAGCAGGACCACGTATTGTTAATTCAGCCATTCCTGACAACTGTTAAGTAATTCCGTATTAAAGGTATGAGTGTGGCTTTTCTGATCATGCTGGGATTAGTTCCCTCTTCCCAGTCTGATATTTGGTTCTTGAGGAGGAGCAGTCCTAGGCTGTGCTCATGCACTGTCTGTGTTTACCAAAAAACAGAGGGGAAGCTGACCTTGCCTGCAGAGAGGACCAAAGGGCAGACTCCTGAAGTCCCCAGACATACTTACAATCAGCATGCCTGTTGCTTTCAGCTTTCTTTTCAAATTTAGAAACAGAGCCTTTTCTCTTCTCACTTGTTCCTGGCTGCAGAAAGGTCTCCAGCTATTTATGTATGTTGCAGAGGTGCCAAAACACACACAACACGGCTGGCAGCTTCCAGGGGGCTTGGCTCTACTAACACTACAACTATCCAGAGTTTTTTGGAAGCTACTTTATTCCATCAAATCCCTTTTTTCTGGGGACATGTTGATCTGAGAACTTATATATATACACTTCCTAGCCTGATACTCTTTTTCAGACTTTGTAATTAAACAAAGGGTGCAGAATGGTTTTGCATCCTTTATAGCCTATTAGCAGCTCATTTATTTATTAGCCACGTGTGAGCTGGCTCAAATGAAATGTAAGGTTTTTAACCTATCACACTAAATGTGAGATACACTGCAGTATGGAAAATGGTGTAGTTATTATGTCTTCTTTATGTATACTGCATTTTTAAAACTATTGAAGTAAAGTGAACAGAGAGCAGAAGCTATTTGTTCATTCTGTCAAGCACAGAGGGGTTTGAAGTTTTAATTCATATTGGTTTGATTTGCTTCTCCAGCAAATGCAAAAGCTTTGGTTTTCCCAATAAATGAAAATTACAAAGAATCTTTGTAGTAAGATTAAAAATCTAACTTTTGTTTCAATTAAGAGCCACAAACTGAATTATTTTTCACTTCCTTTTTTCTTTTTCTTTTTCATTTAGGAAAAAGAAAGAAGTGAGAGAAAAATATGATGGAACTAAGCCATAACTTGTTTGCATTATTTACTTCTATGTTTTTCACTTTAAAATTCTACAGATAAAGGAGAAACTGAAAAGACTGAGGAAAACATAATTTGGTTTTCCATTCTTCCCTATGATACTTTTCAGTTTTCCTACAAACTCTCCCATGGTTAGAACTCAGTCATGGTGAAACACTTTTGTCTCTTTCTGTTTCTAGGTCACCTCAATTAAAAGCCATGCAGAGTGACAACAAAAGTTGCCAACAAATCAGTCATGCACAGTACAACAGGAATAAGTTCTTTTTGTGTGTTAATGTTTTGGTGCTTTTGAATGTTAGAATATTCCTCTGCTCAAAGGAGCTGAGAAGGGTTTTTTGCTGCTCTCCAATGCAGTCCTCATTTCCAGTTTCCCAGCACTGTGTGCCTCCCATATGCCCTTCTCATTCAGATCCCCTTCCAATATGACCACTGGCTAACACGTCAAGGAGAATTCTTCCCACAACTTCTCACCAACCATCACAAGATGGGCTCTCTTCACCTCCTTTTGGAGCAGAACCCCTTCAGGTGTGGATATGGTCCTAGCTGCCACTGCTCCCCAAGATCCCACATGTGCTGCTTCTTGATACTCTAGTCTGATGTGACGGTGAACTTCAAACAAGAGGAGATGGCGAGTAACGCTTGGGCCTAGCAGCTGCTTCAGCCAGTCACCATGGATGATATGCAAACCTCGGATAGGGACTGGATGGTATTTTAAGAACCACAGATGCACACTTGGCAAGTAGCCCACTTAACCCGTGGTGATACCAGCTGTGAGGGATGACACACAGCAGCACATTCACTTTTAGCAACTGAGCACTCAAAAGAAGGTGGTATCTTAACACAGCTTAAAGCACACTGACACAGGCTGTTCAAGCCACGATGAGGTGGCATCTCATATAGACTGTAAATATTAGTGGGTTCTCTCCAAGCAACAGAAGAATATGGGATGTTAAAGGAAAATGTTAGAATATATGGAAAACTGGCAGATTCAGTCTGGAACCAGAAAAACACAGAGGTAGACTGTGGGGGAGGGAAAAGCTGCTGGCAAGGGAGGAAACAATGCAATAGAGAGGAGAGAGAACTGTGGGCTAGAAATCACAGAGAGGAAAACCCGTGCATACCCCTCCATGGAGAGAGTCCCCTCCCTCTACTGAGCTTCCGGGCATGAAAGCTTGGGCAGAGCCTCAAGAAACCCTCAGCGTGCCGACAGCTCTGACTGAAAATATGAGTCATCACCCCCCAGGATGACTCACGGCTGCACTCCTCCACCCTGAGCAGCAAATGAAAATATAGATGAAGAGGAAGGTCAGGCTGAGGACAGTACTACAAGCCAGGGAGTTTCTCAGCCTCTCGCTATGTCAACACTCATGTCATGAATCTTTTCACATTCAGCAGCTGGTGGCTGAGGAAGAGCCAGCAGTGACCATCTGGGGAAGGAGAGAGGGGTGCCCTCCTCCTTCATGATGCCTGCCAGGCAGGGAGACATTTTAGCAACAGAAGTAAGTACCTGGGAGACAGGAAAAAGGCAATTGGTACTCATTGGCTTGTTAGCACGTAAGCTACCTAGGAATGCAAAACGGAAAGTCACTAAGGGTTTTGCATCTCTTGGCTAATTGAATTGGTTCTGAGGATGGCACTGGTGAATGGTTTGCCGGGCTGAAATCCTGGCCTCATTTGAGTCACCGAGAATTTGGCAACAGGCCTGAGTAAAGCTGGTTTTCACTGCAGGTTCAGTGCCACATAGAATCATAGAACAACCAGGTTGGAAGAGACCCACCGGATCATCGAGTCCAACCATTCCTATCAAACACTAAAACATATCTCTCAGCACATCGTCCATCTGTGCCTTAAACACCGCCAGGAAAGGTGACTCAACCACCTCCCTGGGCAGCCTCTGCCAGTGCCCAATGACTCTTTCTGTGAAAAATTTTTTCCTAATGTCCAGCCTAAATCTCCCCTGGTGGAGCTTGAGGCCATTCCCTCTTGTCCTGTCCCCTGGCACTTGGGAGAAGAGGCCAACTCCCTCCTCTCTACAACCTCCTTTCAGGTAGTTGTAGAGAGCAATGAGGTCTCCCCTCAGCCTCCTCTTCTCCAGGCTAAACAACCCCAGCTCTCTCAGCCGTTCCTCATAAGGCCTGTTCTCCAGACCCTTCACCAGCTTTGTTGCTCTCCTCTGGACTCGCTCCAGAGCCTCAACATCCTTCTTGTGGTGAGGGGCCCAGAACTGAACACAGGATTCAAGGAGCGGTCTCACCAGTGCCGAGTACAGAGGGAGAAAAACCTCCCTGGACCTGCTGGTCACGCCGTTTCTGATACAAGCCAAGATGCCATTGGCCTTCTTGGCCACCTGGGCACACTGCTGGCTCATGTTCAGTCGGCTGTCAACCAACACCCCCAGGTCCTTGTCCTCCAGGCAGCTTTCTAGACAGACTTCTCCCAGTCTGTAGCACTGCACAGGGTTGTTGTGCCCCAAGTGCAGGACCTGGCATTTGGCCTTGTTAAACCTCATGCCATTGGACTCTGCCCAGCGGTCCAGCCTGTTCAGATCCCTTTGCAGAGCCTCCCTGCCCTCCAGCAGATCAACACTTCCACCCAGCTTAGTGTTGTCCTCAAACTTGCTAAGGGTGCACTCAATGCCTTCATCCAGGTCATTGATAAAGACATTGAACAGGGCTGGACCCAGCACTGAGCCCTGGGGAACCCCACTTGTCTCTGGCCTCCAGCTGGATTGAACACCATTTCCCACCACTCTCTGGGCCCGGCCATCCAACCAGTTTTCCACTCAGGAGAGCGTGCACCTGTCCAGGCCAGAGGCTGACAGTTTCTGAAGCAGAATACTGTGAGAAAGGCTACACAGGCTGTGGGAGCTGAGTTTTGGACATGATCTTGGCAGTTGCCACACAGCCAAGCAATAGAGAACTGTTTGCAATCATTCTGCTGCTGGTGTCTCTGCTACAGAAGCAGCTGCATTGCACTGAATTTCCACCGCCTTTAAGTCCCCTCAGCTGGGATGAGGGGGTAAGGTTGCTTGTGAACCATTAATGCTGGCTGGAGGGGCACATGCTTCCCCAATGTACCAGCTGCTATCACTTCTCACCTCCTCAATGACGCATCCTCCCTTCTTTCTCTATTTGTTCAGCCTAAAATTACTGGAGATATGTGACTAGCTCCTGGGCACTGTTTGCCCTACAAGGCCTCAATTTTCTTTGGTGCTTGGATCTACTAGTGAGATAGTATGAAATAATTCACACGCTGTCTTGTCACATAGCACACAGCTGGCTGAGTCTTGTCCTGGAGCACTGAGTCTTTTCCTGAAGTCTTCAGGGCATGGGCTGGATCACTACTGTTCTGTTCCCACAGCAAAATGAGTTGGGTCATTTAGTAGCACTTAAAAAAATTATTAACACAAATCTGAGCAGCAACGTTTCAGTTTTCTTTTTTTTTCCCAGACCAGTGAAATTCAGCATTAGCTCTAAGTGCAGTGAAGCATTTGCTTGATTTAAGTACTTTATCTTCTCTAATTACCCTCAGCATGGAATCCCCTTTCCATTCCCTTCTAGTAGCTTTTGGCCTCCAGCTAAAATAATGCCTTTTCAATCCCCTTTTTTATCAAAGCATTGCCCTGAACACAGGGCCAAATGCTGTCAAGATAGATATACTTTGCAGATAGTTTTAATTCTTGTGTAAATTAGTGAATGCTCAAGACAGAGTGTGCTTTTTAAGTAATGGATAAGTTATATCAGAACTTGAGCAGGATGATTGAGTTTTGTGATTCTATAGAGAGCAGTGGTTACTGACTGACTATCAGTTTGTCCTTGGCCATGAGCTCTGCTTTGCTGCACGGACTCAGCACTGCATAGATTCAGTATTGCTCTTCAGAGATGCTTCCTCCTTCTCATTCTTACACTGAAACAGTTTTCACTGCCTGCCAGCTCCATGCTGCTGGTGCCCAGCTGGAAGGTGTGGTCAAAAGCCATCAGTGGTGACTTATTACATGCATGGAAACTCCACCAGGAGACAGAGGGAGATGGAACAGAGCGTTCACTCCAGCCTGGAATACTGTTGCAAGGCTAAAAACAAGTTTCCCCTTACCAAAGACCAAACCATGTGTGAGAAGCACCTAGTATGTGAATGCTATCCGGAATGTTTTTAATATGCTCCTGCATCTCACAAAAAGTTTTAGAAAATTTGAGAGGTTTTGAAGGCTCTGCTCTTTTTTTTCTCTCTCTGTTTTTGCTCTTTTGTTTTTAATCCTTTTCTGAGGTCATGCTCCTTGGCTTGTAACGGTATGATTTTCTCTATAGCAACTGAGCTATTCTACATAAAAACATTAGTAAACAAGGTGTTGAAGGCAAATGGCCCATCTAGATCAGTACCTGGCAATTTGCTTTATAAACTGGTTCTCTCAGTGCAATGCTCTGTCTCAGAAAACTACTTTGATGTTATCCTTCATAGTAAGACATAATGGCAATTCTTTCCCATGCCATAGTCACCCCACTTCTCCAATGTTATCTAGCAGACAAAGGGATAAAAGAAGGAAAAAATTAAGCACTTATGCCTTGTGGCAATGGTCCTGAAGCTTCACAGCCAATTTTAGAATATGCAATTTGAAGAGCTCTTCTTGTTTAGCCTAGCCAAGCAAAGGCTGGCACAAAATATGATTATCCTAGGTATATTTATAGAGGAGATACATCAGGGAGGAAGAAGAACTAATGAAGAACAAATGGCACAAGAACAAATGGGAATAAATGAGCCACAATAAAATTAGGCTGGAAATTAGAAGATGATTGTACCTGTGCTGTGCTGGAAAAGCCTCCCAGAAGGAGTGCTAGGAGCGAAAAAAAAAACCAAGCCTATTTTTAGGAAATAACAAGATCTGTTTAGGCAAGTTTTACCATTGTATGGCCTGATAGTGATGATAGCAGGGGGCTCATTTCAGGAATTCTCTAGTCCTATATACTTCTCTTTCTAAAGCACTTGTATTTCTTCTGAAAACAGGCTCCCACAAGGCTCTTTAAACACCCTGACAAAGCTTGTCTCTATAACATACCAGCCTTTTTGATCAAATTTTAATGCAACCTTGTTTAAGGTACAGTCTCTGCATAATGGAATGAAAAGGATGACAGTGATTTGCTCAAGCAAATCGATCTGCTCTTTGTCCAAAAGATGTTTTCTGATTCACACAGGAATAAAGATCATATGGTTTGCAGTACCCAGGAGGCAGTCTGAAGTGATTTGTGAGTATCCATTTATATTAACTCTGCTAACCTCCCCTGGTAGCATAAAAGAGGCTCAGTGCTGGCACATCTTATAATTTGAATTAGTTTTCTTTCAAATATCTCAGCCTGAGTCCTCTAGCAATGCTCAATGTGCTTGAGAGACTGGGGCCAGCCCAGAGCTGCACAGAGGGAGCGCACACTGCTGTTAAGGTGCATGCCCACCCCACTCATCCAACTGGTAAAGACTCATGTGAGTAAAAGCCACAACACCTTTCCATCCCCACTGCCATACCTGTGACATGCATCACCTGCTCTGATGTCAGACACAAAGGAGAGTCCCCCCATGTTTCTCATTTCTCTCCCAAATACATCAGCTGGCTTAACAAACAGTATTATACTGCCTTACGAACCTCACCAAGTTGATACTAGGCAAGCTTTCAATAAATAAGAATTGGGTACTTTGTGTATATCTGAGCATATGTATATTTCTGCATGCATCATATATATGCAGATACACAGCCACAAGGCAGAGAGGGAAATTGCAGCCTAAAGCACTCCTGCAGTGTGCCTGGAACCTGGGAATTTTGCATCAGCCTGCCAGAGCCACCACCACTGTGTCCTTACTGGGCTGCCAGGGCTGGGTGAGCAGCTACCAGTCGCAAAGCCAGCGCATAGGCTCAGTGTCCTCTCAGCAGCACTGAGCTCCTCAGCTCTTTGTCTGCTCACGTTCAGGAATCCCACGGTAACTGCTGATACATATTTTTTCAAAAAGCCCTGCCCTGCACAGTCACCTTTCATTGTCGTTGCTATTTGGCCAGAGGGGAAAACCCAAGGACACACTTTGCTAGGTTTCTATTTTTGTCTCTGGACTGCAGAACATCTCATAGTTCCCCCACTTCCTTGCTGAAGTCTGACTCTCACAACACTAAATATAGGAAATGTGCACTCTGCAGGAGCTAAATTTAGCTTTGCTGCGTTGGAAGGGGAGGTACCTCACTACTGGAGGCAGGAAAGAAAAAACACTGCAGGCAGGGAAGCCTGAGTGATGCAGTAGTGGCCACTGCCCTTATTGTGGTAGCACAGGAAGGAATTTAATTTAAAAGTTCAGTTTTGAGTTAGTTTTCTTTCTTTTTAAACAGATCTGCTCAATATCCTAGTAAGGCTTTACAGTAGTTCCCCTCTTCCAGTGTAAATTACACATCCACATGTTATTCCTGTAAAAACATTTAGGAATAATCCTTATTTAAACCAAGGAGAGATTTTAAAATAGTTCAAATGAAAATTCAGGGTTGGAGGTACCTCAGCTTGCTACAGCTGGCATTGTAAAGCCTTCTATAAAGACCCTCACGTGCAGCAACTCATAACTACCTGCCATAAGCCTGGGCAGGCTTTTCAGGAATGTTAATCACTGCTAAACAAGGAAGACTGGTCTGGCTGTCTCACAGATGCAGCCTTTCAACTGCAAGTCACCTTTCCTAGCATACTTGGCAGTGGGGGACACGACCTGGACTCTGTTCCCAAGCTGTGCTATTCATCATGGATTAGATAACATGCCTCGGTTTCCCTACCCATCAGCTGGGAGGCAGCAGAATTTCTCCTGTGCTGCAGACCATTTTCAGACCCAAGTGAAGATTGAAGTCATTAACTTTTGTCAGCTGGCTTCTCTTTAGAAACCACAAAAGGCTGGAAAGATTGGAAATACAGGAATTTGACCAAAATACTATGCAGAAAAAATATCTGTCTGCTTGAAAGCAGGTTTCTTGGTGATTATCATCACACATGAATCAGCAAAAGCAGGTGACTGCCCAGAGGCACAAGACACACCACCTCTGCAGAGAGAGGATGGTCAAGACTGTGAGTACAGAGTTCATTGTGGGAGATGTAGCTCAAAGAGGTGGCCCCAAACCATGCAGCCAATCAGAGGACTGGAAGCAGCTGATGTAAAACTCATTTGAGGAATTAAGATGGCATTGCAGAAATGTAATGGTTAGGTTATTTTAAAAATTTTACAGAGTCCCATTTCTCCACTACCATTCTCATGTACCTGCAGTCTTCTCCAAAGATAAAATTAAGAAAATGGAACCAGATCCCCAGGATTTACTCTGTCCATAACTCATATCAAGAATTTTTGGTGTCATGTAGCAATGCCAGCCACGCCTAACACTACAGGCAAGAATTCTGTCCTCCGTACTTTCAAAAGACAAGGGATATTTTATACTGTACTGCTTAGGGCTTTTGATTTTCTGCACAACATCATGTATGGTGCTATGTTTGGGATTTGTGACCAAAACAGCACTGACAACCTAGGGATGTTTTAGTTACTGCTGAGTAGCCCTTGCACAGCATCAAGGCCTTTTCTGCTTCTCACCCTGCCTCACCAGCGAGTAGGCTAGGGGTGCACCAGAAGCTGGACAAGGACAAAGATGGGACAGCTGACCCAAACTGACCAAAGGGACATCCCATATCATATGACATCATGCTCAGCAATAAAAGATGAAGGAAGAAGGATGAAGGGAGGACATTTGGAATTATGATGTTTGTCTTCCCAAGGAAATGTTACTCATTACGAAGACCTGCCTTCCAAAAGATGAAAAGCAACGAACAGAAAAACCCAGTTTGAAACATATATATATATATGTGCAATATATGAATACATTTTTATGTTGTTACAGCAAATCATGAAATCATTTAGCATAGTGACAACTTCATTGTCATACTGAGGGCTCTTCCTTAGAGCAGAGGTTTAGATGACTCTTTGGTATAGATCTTTCAGCTTATTTACTTGAAGGCTTGCCTTTCACTGAATGCTGTTGTTACGTATTTGTTTCTTAACTGCTACAACTGTTCCTGATGCAAGACTGGTGTTTCTGGATTTTATTATGACAACAAAGAAAATTCTTCCTTGGGCCAAAAATGTCCCTCCTAAAGCTATCGACTGACATGATTACTACACTTGCAAGTCCAATATCTCTGAATAATTGATGAAACCAGAGACAGATACAGGATGTGCAATGCAATTAAAGGATCACCTATGCTGATATAAATTGTGTAGAAGAGAAGATGCAACCCATCTTCAGACTTATATGGTCAATGCCATTTCCACTGGAATCAGGAGGGATCAGTTGACTCTGCCTTGGATAGAAGCCAACTTGCAAAAATGCCTTGTAACCTCTTGTCCATGAAGTGATTAATTGCTAGAAAAAAAGAAGTATGAACAACCTTCAGATATAAATTCTTCACAGCATTAGGAACAACGTGGAAAAGAAGGAACTTGATAGCTTGAATATGTCTGCCAGTATTCAATCTTTTAATGAAAGGTAATTTACTTAATTTGACCCAATGATCTTGCTGAGCCCAAGATTAAGATAAAATAGTGATTCATACAGCATTTCCATGACCAGAGTACACTATGCAATGGTAACTCTATTAAAATTGGAGTTCAGTGTTAGAATAACAAAGGCAAAAGATGTACAACCAAATATTCCACACATATATTCAATATATATGGGCTCCACCAATGTGTGTATTTCCAGTTTTATCCTTCTGCTTCTCTTCTGTCTATTTACAATTTAACTTCACATTTCCACTAAATATACACTAATAAGAGGAGGCAAAGGAAGTCTAGTTTCTTTGTTAAACTTACATGAAACAGTTTTTTTTAAACCCATATTTTTGTTTACATCATCTTACCAAGTTACTTTGCAGAATCTTTTGGAAAAACCAAACACCCTACTTCTCAAGTTTGGATTCCTCATTGAATAAGTACATGTTTCCACACTGAGAAGGGTTGACATTCTGTAAACAGGAGGGGGCTGGGTTCCACATTTATGAACTTAGTTGATCCAAAATTACAGATTCTGAAGAACTGAAGAAAATAGGTTTCAAAGCTTTCTTTGATCAAAGTTGCAGATTGACAACATTAAAAACAACAGGAGAAAGAATAAAATGAAGCAAACGAAGCAATAACTCAATTTTCCTACCAGCCAATTCAACCTCTGGGTGCCAAAACCAAAGCAGAATACAGACTAACTTATTAAATACATTTTTAAAAAATCAGAGTAGTGAGTTACAGCGCTGCAGTTTTTAATATATCTACATACCTAACTGACTCGGCATACACAAAGTGTAACTTTGAACTTCACAGGACTGCTGCGTGCGAAAAAGTAAGCAGAGGCAGATTTGCGACTAGCAATGCACATCCCCTTGGTACTGCCCCATGCCTCAAATACTCTGTAGGTCAGGAGGGAAAGAACCTACCGCTACATAAAGTCCCCATCTAGAATAGACATAATTCCAACAGCAGTTAAACACCCATCTCCTGCACAGAGTTAAATACATTCTAGTAATTTAAAGTGTAGGCACTCAATATATAAACCTCTTAAAATAGTTTCAACATGAGTGAAAACTGGATTTCTATTGCTATTAGAAACCTGAGCTTTTACTCCAAACCATCCACAGTAATTTGTTGTAATCACTGCTGACTACTTGTTATTTTCTTCGATTTATATTTAATGAGGCAGCTTTATCTTTTTTTTTAAACTTTAATTTATTATAAGTAAACAAGGTAGAGAAAAAACAATTATTCAAAGTATTAGAATAGAGGTTTTCTTTTTAGTCAGATATTCCTGTGATTATATTATTATACACTAAAAAGTGAGCTTATGTTATAACTCAAATAAACTTAAAACAACAAATCTTAATAATTAACTATAATCCTATAAATTAATCAGTTGGAAACTCTTGTATTGAATCAGTGAGCTTTTGCAAGTAGCTAAACAAGTTGAATTTTTTATAGAAAGAATGGGGTGAAATACATTTAACTGAATTATCATATCCCACTTTATAGATAAAGTACAACAAACCATTTCCTGAATTAAGAAAGTTTTTATTCATTCAAATGTCAGCACCTACAGAGTTTCTATATTGGCATAGTTACTGCTGTTATCCAGAATTTTATAGAGTGCAACTATTACTGAAGATTTAAAAACTTTTTCATTGTGGACAATCCATTAAGTTATATCAGAAACAATTTGGAATACTAGTTTTCAATGTATGGACCTGTGTTCCAGTCTTCTTCCAAAATTAACTTGATATGAATGCTAAGTAGAAAGTTAATTATGCCATAAATTTGAAACATTTCATTCACCTTCTCCTAAATCTAGTAGAATGGGAATATTCGAATGCAAAAAAATATTGTTATATAATTGCTTAAACACACTTACAGAATATCCTTATCAGCTAAAAATCCCACCCCATTTTGTGTAAAGACTTTTATTTGATTACAATGATCAAATAAAAATATTTCATAGTTATTAAAGCAACTATTGATTTTGGAAAATACAAGTAGAAAGAAAAAGTAATTAAAGCTACTTAAGTAAAAGACAACATGATTGTTGATTTAAAATTGAAATGACTTAAAATCAGTCCCTTGTAGACCCCATTCAGAGACTGGTAGAAAATTATTTAATCCGATCAAATTTCCTTCACCCTAATTTGAGGATCATTTGTGAAAAACCTTCTGAACTAAATTATCCTGTTGTGCATAATTATTATCATTATTTATCAAGTAACTGTGGGTCAGCAGTGCCTTATCCACAGACCATTTTCAGTTCTCTCTGAGAATTCAAAACTGAATTTTTTGGTTGAATCTTCTCAGCCCCAACTGTATATATTATGCAATCTTCTATTTCTACATCAGATAAGCACAATTCTTAGGATTAGTTCTCCAGCAGAAATGCTGCTTGTATTCTCTACCCATTAGCCACCTTTGCTTAGATACATATTAAGCACACCTCTAGCAAGTAGCCACGCAGGAGATCTCTAAGCAGCAAGCAGAAACAGTATTGTAGAAACTTGAGTAAGGGTCTCTGTCTTTCAGAATACATCTAGACAAATGCTCTACTGTTAAACTGAGAAAAATAACATGCAGATATCTTCTGACCATTAAGACGTACTGAATTCAGAGGCAGTCGCCTTTCCCCAGCAGCAGTGCAATATTTGCGCACAGTTTGTATGGAAACATCAGCAGTTCTTTCAGAATAAAGTGCAGGATGAAGCAGTATTTAGTGTCCTGTTACTAGTCACCTCAGAAGGACAGTCCTCGTAAATTGATTAATCGATGAAAGAAACTCATTATTCTATGAAATCCATCCTGCAGAGATTTGAAGTATGCAGGAGAGTAAATGTAAATTAGACTACGTACTATCCTCATACACAAAAACTATTAACTATACTTCTATGAAAGACATGAATTGCCATGGCTCCACATGATCAATTTAATCTAGTGTACGGCACATGAGACAGGTGAGAGCTCATAGAGCACAGGTCCTACTAGTTCATATCAGTATCAAGCTGCTCTGACTTAAGTAAAAGCAGGCTCAGAAGTCAGCAGTAATGGGCATCTCTTGTGCTCCTCTATCAGCTATAAGGTACTCCCTGGTGCACCCAAGGCCCTGACACTGAGCTCCCATCGGGGTCCCGCTTTTCATGGGGTAGAAGCACCATTCCCCTGAAGCTGCTCACACTGACTGCCCCCAAAGCTCCCAGCATCCCAGGATATTGGGGGAGCAGCGGGCCCCCAGACCATATTCATCCGCTCAAGTCTGCAACAGCTCAGAGAAGAGGCTGTGCTGGCACAAAACTACATCCACCAGTAACTTGCATAGAGACAATTCCTGTTAGAAGTTTATTTATAGGCAGGGCAGACCTATAAATATCCAGGAGATAGGCCAAATACCATAAAAGAGCCTTTTCCTTCTCTCATTCCACAAAGCAACACCTAGCAATCACAGTCAGTAGAAGATACTAATGAGGTGTTTCCTGCTCACAGAGCAGCTGAATAAGAGGCCAAGGACATTCCCACTTCTGTAATAACAGAGCTACGGTACTGAAGCACAGGAGCTATGGGCTGCAATCAAGCATTACTAATGTGCTCAGTAGCTTAGGTATTAAGTTCACTAAAGAATAAAAAAGGCACGGAAAGAACACGTAGGCAAAATGTAATGGATAGCCACAGGTGGGAGGAAAAATCAGCTTTGAATTCTCCCTAGAATAATTTCTTGCATAAGACTTTACATAAGCTGACAGCCTTTCATGTTCTCAGAATAGGATCCCAAAATTCACTGGCAAGGACTGCACCCTCTGGTAAAAACGGCCTCAAGACCAGAGTCACCAACTACCATGCTGTTTATAATCAGGAAAAAAGGAAACTGCCATTTTCAGGTGGGGTCAGGGCACAGCTTCGACAACATTGGTTTCTCTGCTGTCACCCACTGGGTCAGCTTACAACCTGGCACGCCTGAAAAGGCACTTCACTCCCTGCCTGCAAACCATGTAGAAAACAGCTATGTCAGTAGGGACAGGAAGGAGAGCTCACCTTGATCAAAGCCTGGAGTCCAGACTTTTAAAGAAAAAAGAAAAACCACAGCAAGCTCTCTGTGCCTCCTGGAAATGCACTGTGCAATACTACAAGTGCAGGCAAAACCAGCCAGCTCTGAGGCACCCCACTAAGTTAACGGTGTGTACAGGCATGCATTTACTTGCCAATGGCCCTGAAGAAGCCTGAGCTCAAACAGAATACTCAAAGATGAAAGGAAAAAATGTGAAGTCTGTCCAGCATTTGCCACATGAACACATTTTTGCTCCAGGGTGCCTTTATACATTTCAAGCCACCCAGTTGTTTTTATGGATAAGACCTATGCCCAGCATTCAAAATATGCCCATGTCATTTCAAAAGTGAGTCAGAGGCACAAGCAGCAAGAAAAGATGTAGGTTTGGTTTCAAATGCTGGGCTGACACCCATCTCATTTTTTTTCATTATTTGGAACCATACGTCCAACTGAAGAAACAGGGAAACCATACAACTAGCACTAATTTAGAGCAGTGCCCAAGGAACTTGTCACCTGACAATCAACATTGCCAGAATTCTTGGTACAATGAGGACAGTTGCATTTCCTAACTTTGCTTCCCTGCTCACTCAGGTGGTTAGCACACACTCCTTCATGGAAGTTAAGGGAGAGACTTGGTTTCTGTTTTACCTTCTAGGTGAAATAAATCTTTCCCTCAAGATCTTGAAGAAAATCTTGACAATATTACGTGACCATAATACTCCAAATTTTCAGCACTGAAAAGCAAATCCCTCTTTTGATAAAAAGAAGAGCCATGATTTTTTAATCTAACTTCATGATTTGGAGGCTTTCAGCTTCTAGGAGTTCAGGATTGGAAAAGCTGGCTATCAAATACCCAAATCTCTAAGAGCACACATTTTAAATAAAGAAGAGGAAGAAAGTAACAGTATCCTCGCTAGACAGTCATAGCCAATACAAGCGGCACACAAAAGGCTGCAAGAGAAAATCAGTAGTACACAACACAAACCGAGATTTTCCAGACTACCTTTCTAAAAAAAAGTAGCCTCTTTCAGTGCCTGACGAACAACGGTGATGACTTGGTGTGAAATTTCTTCATTGAAGCTGCTGCCAGACAGGAAGGAAAAACAAAACCTGGCCTGGAAAGAATTTGCTATCTAACCCTGTGTGGAAGGGCAGGAATACCATCTCTGCACACAAGCTGAATCACCAGGTATGAAACAGAGGAAACAAAGACAGGTGGTCTTTAGAAATGGCCCGAGTTATCCTCACTTACACTTCTGGCAGAGAATATTATTCACACTTTTGTCACTTAGACTATACCAGACTTCTGGAAATCTCCCTCAGCTTAATCCAAATCAGGTTCTAGATGTGCTTAAACACATTCACAAGCCAATATTTCTTATTTCTGAACCTGAAAAAAATACTTCCTCGATCCCAATTAGGATTTTGAGATGCCAGCACATATGAGAGCAGATAACTTTGTATAGACAGATTGTTGTTAGTTTAAACCCAGATAATGTGGTAAGGAAGGGTTACTGTTTACCAATTACAGGAAAGAAGGTGGAAGACATGGAGAGCTACATTTTCCTGCCCTGTTCTGCTTCAGCTGAGTGTCTTTTTTACTCTCTCATTCATTTAGTGGTCAGGTGAAATAGGGACAATACTACACATCACATAGAAGGTGTGACAAAACACGTGCAAGCCTTTGTGCTCTTTGTGTAATTATTGTTCAGGTGTTTACTTGCTCACACTGCATGAAGCAGGTCTGGTCTCATATATTGCCATATTGAGGGGAAAGAGAAAAAATTCCCTCAGAGGAGATCAAGGCTATGGTGAAAGGGGCTTTGGAAGTATTGGGGAGGACAGTACAGGTCATCCTATTCATTCAGGAATAAAATCATGATGTAGGTGAAGGAGGAAATTACTGTATTATTTTTATTATTCTGCCCAAATCCAATTACTTGCCAATTAGTCATTCAAGTGTGATGATTTGTAGCCCTTTCAACATGCTCACCCCTAAAAGATTTGCCCTTGGGAAACAGACCCCACATAATGAAACCAAATCCACTGACAGGTTTTCCTTAGTCCTATTTCACACAAGCTTTACAAGCAGCACAGAGAACCCCCTTTTGTCTCTCGGAGTACGCAGTGCGGCAGGGTCTCACATGCAGACAGATCCTCCTGCTCTGCAGTGTGTTACCTACACTATGTCCACGTTGGGGAGTTCAGCTGCTGGCATCAAGCAGTGAGTTTGAGTGCAAAATAGCTACCTGGGCAGGCCAAGCTGGTGTAGGTATTGGTGTACCGTCCATCTCAATTTCAGGCAGGAATGAATTACACTTCAGAGCGTATTGGTAGCTTATCAAACCCTAACTTGTGGAAAGTCTTGCAGTTCTGCCCTGCTGTCGTAAGAAGCAAAAGCTTCTTACGGGCAGCTGTGCCTGTAAACAGACATGTAAAACACAGTCTAGAAAATAGAACTCAAAAGTAGATGGTCCTTGACAGTCAGCCGCTAAAAGGAGGGATTTTCCTATTCAGGCATTGCTACATGAAATTTAGGTCTTGAAAACTCTGCTCAAATAGTCGTTTCTCTCCCTTTCTGAGAGCAGAGCACACTACCTCTACCTGATACACTTTGTTGATTTTTAATCACCTCTGTTCTGCCTCACTGGTTTCCTACCTTGCTGGGCTTCAGCTAGAGCTACCCAGTCAGAGCAATCAGACCACAGAGAGCCTCCAAGGCATAACAGCCACCAGGATCATGAAAGCACAAACCCCAATTCCCTCCTGTTTGAACTTGATCCTCCTTCCCCCTACTGTGAAGATGGCTAAGCAAGGTCATGCCCAAAGTCAGCTGAAATTTAATTGCTGCAATACAGACTCTGCTCATGTGAAATGGTTTCCAGCAGTTTTTTTGGCCAGAAAGAACCAGTAGACCACCTAGTCTAACTTCTTGCATGACTAAGGCTGCTGCAGAGAACAGCTGCTGGGAAAAGGCACTGTTTTTCTCACAGTGAAGTACCAGCAGGCCAGGGCAGATCCAAGATTAAGTCTCTCCAGTGCCTGACTGGGAAGAATGAGACATGGTCAACAACATTCAGTGTCTTTCCTCGCAATAAAATAAGACAGCTCAGGTTGCCCTTGAAATCCATTGTATTAAGCTGCATTTCCCCAAGGCAACCAAGCCTCTAAATCTTTGAAAATTCCTTCCTCTTCTCTCCTCCCTCCAGCACTTCTGCCCAGGGAGAGAAGGCTTAACACTTGCCTGCCAGTTTCTTCTCTTTGCAATTGCTCTTCTTCCCCTAGTTCCTCAAGCTAGCTAATTCTCCCAGGTTTAACGACCTGGGTTCATGGCACACCTTTCAATCTTTTCTTCCCCTAAAGTAAAGCTTAAATCACCAGAGAATAGGCAATAAAAGTGAGTGGATAAGCCACTAAAGACCACTAAGGACTGTGACTTACCTGGAGGAGATAAAAGTTCCACTTTCCCTCCCTTTTCTTTGTACTTATCCACCATACACCAAGGTGGTGAGACCTTGTAGCAGAATGGCATAGTGGCACACTAACATGGTCCACACTCCCTGCGCAAGCTACCTATCTTACAAGGCAAAGCCTGAAGAAAGAAGGGGAGAGGAGGAAGAGCAGCCTCCATGACCAGCTTGTCTCACCCCACTCAGGGGAGAAGCAAATGGGCACATAAAAGCCTAGAGAAAGTAGGCAGAACTTTGGACCCTGATCCAGCTGATGAGCTGGCAAGTGGACTTGCAGTGAGACTTGTGTTTCCTCACAAAGAAAAACCACAGGAATTACATCTATTTATTCACAAGGCATAGAAGAAAGGAAAGATCATGTGGGAGCATGAGCTTGTTTCAAGGCGGATGAACAAACCATGATTGTGAGTCTCAGCCAAGTCTCTAATGGAAGGATCAAGGAACAAATTTGGAGACAGAGACAAAGAGTTTGCAAAATTCCCAGCTCTGGTTCCCTGTGAGGGAACTCCTGCAGTTCTGCAATGAGCACCTGATCTGTACACCTCTGATGGACTTCACTGCCCAACAGTAAAACATACATGCATATCTTACAGAAACATTAATAGCAGTAGCAAATTGCAACTGAAAAAGGCTACTGCTAACTGAAGGTCAGAGCCCAGCTCCTACTTACCTCACTGTGGCTATTACGTAATGCCTTTGAGGCCCAGGCCATACAGTTTATTCTACCTCTAATGAAACAACAGAGCTCTATCCCTTGACAGGACACAGGAATCCAGCAAAGACAAGTCATGCCTGACAGCTACAATGCCCTCTCCACAGCCAATTTGAGGAACAGCGAACCACTACAGCACTACTTTTCACTTTTGCCAGACTTGCTTTCTCTTTTGTGATAGGAGAGCTAATTATGTTTTCCAATATTCTTACAATCTTTTGACAACCTCAAGAGAGAAGCACTACTCAAGGATAGTGTCATTACTTAAAATTAATCTGCTGGTTGCATATGATGAGGGGAGACAAAATAGCTCACAGGTGGACCAACAGAGAGAAGAGCTGGAGCAAGGCAAAGACTGGGATAAATAGGCAGAGCAGTCCCTGAAATGATAAACTACCAACAATCACCTGACTCTGGTCCCATTTAATTTGAGGCTGCATCAATACCTGCTTAACTCTGAAGTACAAATTGCCCCACCAAGTAGAGATTAGGTCACCTATTCCCACATATGCCTTTGATATTATGATACCAGTGTCCTCCTCTTCATTCTGTGTGCAAAACAAGGAAAATAATTGTTTATCCCAGTTCTTTGGAATAGTGTAGGGGATAGAAGATACAAGTGTCTGTGTGTCAGTAAATAAGCTAGTGGACAGCGAGCAAACAATCTGAAACCGGACCTGGCACAATCAGGCAGCCTTACCGTCCACTGAAATACATGGCTAATTTAGGCTGGGTTTGTGTATGAGAGGAGAGTGAGGGCATTCTCCAGGTCTGGCATGCTTTGCTAGACTTGGTGGAGTGTTGCACATGGGGCCGTGCTCAACCACGTGTGAGGGATATAGCGTGCCATGACTATGCTGGTATCAGCTGAATTAACTGCAAGAAATATGATAACCATGGGAGGGAGCTCTTAATGTATTGCTGTCTTAGACACAGTCAGTGGTTCTGCAGCCCTTAGTGAGAGATAAAAGTAGTTTGCAAAGGAAAAGTGAAACAGCATTTTAAAGTCACGGCCTGATCTCTGAAATTGCAAAGAATAAAATGAATGCTAAATGGCGGGGGGGGGGGGGGGAAGGGGAAATTTTCACATCCCCTCTTGCCTCCCACGTTGCAGCACTCACTGCAATGAGCTTAGGTGAATAAAATGCTTTCCTTACTCATAGCGGTTCTGGGTGGTGGGAAAACCCACAGAACAAATAAACCCCAGAGACTGTCTTTCAGAATGTTCAGAGTGGAACATTTTCAACAGTGGGTGTTTGCTGCAGGCCCCTGTGAGCCAAGCTCTTTTTTCCTTGCTCCTCTCATTTAAGCCTTCATTTACACAGTGACTCTCCTGCTGTTATGGGCTCACTGAGCAAATGTCTAAGGAATTAAAAAAAGCTAAATAAAAGAAAAATACTTCTTCTGAGTCTGTATCTGCTTAAGGGTACAGCTGCATGAGCACCAAACTTAATTTCATTGGACAGATGAGGATCAAGTGCTGGGATCAGTTTGAAGAACTTCTGTAACACTTAGTGGAACAGGATGTGGCGCAAAAATTGTCAGATTACAGCAACCAGTGTGAAGCAAGGCAATGTACCTCACCAGTGGCGTGGTTAGAAAGTGTGACAGTTCTTCATCTAAGAGATGAAAAGCACCTATTGCAGAGGGCATTATAACTGTCTTTGAAGGAAGAAAAATACATAATCATTAAAAATACAAACAAACCCATGGATTTCCCTTGCAAAGATTCTGGAATTATCTCTTCCTACCTTCTTTTTTTTTCCTCCAAGGCATAAGGGTTAATATCATAACTGCAAATTGAAATCTGTCAAATTCATGAAATTCCGTTGTACAACCCGATGAAGGTTTGGTTATTAATAACGTCTGCAAGTATAATTATTGTTGTAAGCAAATATATTTATTAGAAATCAGCTATGTGGGAAAAAAATAGAAGAAATAAATCCCAAGGATTCTCTTTTGGGAATTCAGAGAAGGTGGCCATTTTTTTTAAAAAAAAAGGAATTTCACATTATTCATATGTTTTTCCTTAATTATTTTCCTTTCAAATAAACTGTCCAATTTCAACCAATGCTAAACCAAAGGTGGAAATCACTGTGAATTTTCCAAAACCTAACACACTGCCTTCACTGCAAGGAAAAGCCAGCAGAATAGAGGTATTTGATGTTTGGCACTTGCCAGCAAGTCTGCCAGCACATGTGAACTAGACAAGCATCATTTTCTCTGGCACGTGAAAACACACATTGAGGAGTTAAAATAATTCCTGTCTGGATGTAAGGGAAGTTAGCACATAAAGGACTGAAAACTGCATCCAGGGCTACTGTTTCTGCTTATTGCTCTGCTCCCTGGAACCTGTTACTTTTATTTGCAATTCTGTTTTGCATAGCATCAATCATAGGATGGTTTGGGTTGGAAGACACTTAAAAATCACCCAATTCCAACCCCCCTGCCATGAGCAGGGACACCTCCCACTAGATCAGGCTGCCCAAGGCCCCATCCAGCCTGGCCTTGAAGACCTCCAGGGATGGGGCAGCCACAGCTTCCCTGGACAACCTGTGCCAGTGCCTCACCACCCTCAGCATGAGGAAATTCCTCCTTATGCTTACTCTAAATCTGCCCCTCTCCAATTTAAAACCCATTTCCCCTCATCCTATCACTACACACCCTTGTAAAAAGTCCCTCCCCACCTTCCCTGTAGCTCTTTCAGGTATTTGAAGGTCGCTATAAGGTCTTCCCACAGCTTTCTCTTCTCCAGGCTGAACAGCCCCAACTCTCTCAGCCTCCCCTCATAGCAGAGATGCTCCAGCCCTCTGATCACTCTTGTAGCTCTCCTCTGGACCCATTCCAACAGTTCCATATCCTTTTTATGTTGGGTAGTCCAGAACCGGACACAGTACTCCAGATGAGGTCTCGCAAGAGAGGAATAGAGGGTCAGAATCACCTCCCTCGCCCTGCTGGCCACGCTTCTTTTGATGCAGCCCAAGATATGATTGGCCTTCTGGGCTGTAAGCACACATTGCTAGGTCACGTCAAGCTTCTCATCAACCAGAAACCCCAAGTCCTTCTCTGCAGGGCTGCTCTCAATCACGTCACCCTCCATCCTGTACTGAAACCGTGGACTGACCTGACCCAGGTGTAGGACCTTGCACTTGGCCTTAAGGCTCACACAGGCCCACTTCTCCAGCTTGTCCAGGTCCCTTAGGATGACATCCTTCTGATGTGACACAGCTCCCACCCCAAATTTTCATTAAAACAGAAACTATTTCATGGCAGTAAACACAAAGTCCATTTACTTGCAATAACAGCACATACACAACAGATGAGAGTGAGGCATACAAATATCACTGATGTGTATTGTTATATCTGCACCATTGTTCCCCTTACAATCTTAACTCTTCAACATATTCCCTGTGCTGACCATCATGGAGCAAAGGAATCCACACACATACAGATTTGCCAAAGGGCTCTCTTTTGAGAGCATGAAACACAGTAGAGAAAACATTCCCCATTGAAAAACATAAGGATCTGAACTTCTAAACTTCTTCAGTTTTCTGAGGAAGGCTCAGGTTTACCCAGAAGCAACATACTAGTTCATATCCACCTCCAGTGTCTACAAACTGAGTATCCATGGTTAACTGAGAAGTATATTTTTTTTTTGCCACACAGCAGGCTTGATTCTTCCCCTAAAGGCTGGCAGAATAAGACTTGGTTCCCACATCCCTGATCCTACAGATAAGTCACAAACAGAAATAAGCACTAAACGAAATCTGCATTCTCAGTTTTACATGAGAGCTAAGGAAGAGAAAGAAGAAAATTAAAAACAACAAACCCAAAACCTGGGACATGATAAGATGGATACCTGGGTCCTGAGGGAACTGGTGGATGAAGTTTTAAAACCACTATCCATCATATTTGAGAAGTCATGGTAGTCTGGTGAAGTTCCCACTGAATGGAAAAGTGGAAATATAATCCCCAGTTTTGAAAAAGGAAACGAGTAAGACCCAGGGAACCACAGGCCAGTCAGTCTCACCTCATTGCCACACAAGACCACAGGGAAAATCCTCCTGGAAACTCAGCTGAGGCACATGGAAAATAAGGAGGTGATTGGTGACAGTCAACATGGGCAAATCATGCCTGATGAGTTTGGTGGCCTTCTATAATGCACCTACAGTATTGGTGGATAAAGGAAGAGTAATTGACTTCATCTACCTGGACTTATGCAAAGCATTTGAAACTGTCCCGCAAGACATTCTGGTCTCTAAACTGGAGAGGCATGGATTTGATGGATGGTCCACTTGGTGGATAGGGAATTGGCTGGATTGTCACACTCAGAGTTGTGGTCAACGACTCAATGTCCAAGTGGAGACTGGTGACAAGTGGCATTCCACAGGGTCAATACTGGGACTAGTGTTAACGTATTGGTCAGAGATATGGACAGTGGGATTGAGTGCATCCTCAGTAAGTTTGCCAATGACACTAAGCTGTGTGGCATGGTCAACATACTGGAGAGAAGCGATGCCATCCAGAGGGACATTGACAGGCTTGAGAGGTGGGCTTGTGCTAACCTTGGCCTGTTCAAAAAGGCCAAGTGCAGGGTCCTGCACCTGGGTCGGGGCAAACCCAAACACAATTCTGGACTGGGCAGGGAATGGCTTGAAAGTAGTCCTGAAGAGAAGGACTTGGGGGTGCTGGTGGATGAGAAGGTCAACATGAGCCAGCAACGTGTGCTTGCAGCCCAGAGAGCCAACCGTATCCTGGGTTGCATCAAAAGAAGTGTGATCAGCAGGTCAAGGGAGGTGATCCTCCCCTTTTTCTCCTCTCTTGTGAGACATCACCTGGAGTACTGCATCCATCTCTGGAGTATTCAGCACAGGAAGGACATGGATCTATCAGAGCAGGTCCAGAGGAGGGCCATGAAAATTACCAGAGGGGTGGAACACCTCATCTATGAGGACAGGCTGAGAGAGTGTGGCTGCTTAGCCCAGAGAAGAGAAAACTCAGTGAAGACCTTCTAGCAGACTTCCAGTACTTAAAGGTGGCCTACTGGAAAGCTTGGGAAGGGCTCTTTATGAGGAAGTGCAAGGATAGGACAAGGGGTCATGGTTTTAAGTGGAAAAAGGGGAGATTTAGATTAGATATTACAAAGAATTTTTTTATAGTGAGTGTGATGAGGCAATGGCATGGGTTGCCCAGAGAAGCTGTGGAAACCCCATTCTTGGAGGTGTTCAAGACTAGGTTGGCTGGGGCTTTGAGCAACCTGATCCACTACCAGATGTCCCTGCCCATGGCAGGGGGGGTTGGAACCTATTGGTCTTTACAGTCTCTTCCAATCCAAACCATTCTATGATTTTATGATTCTATAAAACAAGGGGGAAAAAACCAATAGGATGAACTGAGAATATTCCACAAATTCCCAAAGGGATTTGGTACCTGTTTCCACATTTACAATATTTAGATACATTCACAAAACTGAGCTGTCGTCACCTCTGTAATTCTCTACAGCAACAGCACTGAATTATGTTTAGTTATCTCCTCAGTGTACATCTCACAAAGAATCAAACCAGAAAAGACTAAATAAGATCGTAAAGATGAGGATCAGAGTCTTCCTTTTGTCAACTCTTAGGTGACTATTAAGTGTTTGTTGATTAAAAAAAAAAAAAAAAACCAACCAAAACCAACACTGAATGAAAGAAAGACCAGGCCAAAAACCTCTGCCATATGGAGAATGCCACTTTCATGTCAAGTCAGCTTAAAACATCAGCAAAACAGGTGCATACCTACATGCAGCTGACTGTAGATTTGACAATAGAGTGCAGAGTTGCCTTTATATATTTGGTTCAAGGTCCCTTTCAAATCAAATAATTCTCAGTCTAATTTTATGTATCTGAATGCTTTTTTATGTATCTGACTAAAGGAAAGCTTTTGATACCACAAACTTATTTAAGAGCACATGATACATCAGTGTTAGCACAAACAAGAAAAATCTGCCAGGGAAGTACGGTAGTGGACACAGATGGTCTGCAAGCAAAAACTCTGCTATGATTAAAAGAAAGTATTGTTAATAGGGTTATATTTCTGAAGGAGGAGTTCTGTCAAAAATCAGCACAAAACAGAGTAGTTATTAAAAATATGATTTAAGTGATCAAATTAGATTAAAACTCATTGCCTCTCTGCTGCACTAGAGCAGACCCTGACTTTGCCTCCTGCTGTATGCAAGCAGTCTCACGCACCTCTTCACCTCTCTCTGCCATAGCCGCAGCATTGGTAAAATGGAGGCAGGCTGAAGGGTGTAGGAGAGCCCTTAAACTCCTCAAGCAGGAGCTTGCTGTTGCTGTCCTCTCCCAGAGCTGTGTCCCAGCTTCTCTACACATGGCTTGGAAGACTAACTCAAAGCCTGTGGTTTTTTGCTCATGAGCAGGCTCCAAAGATTAAATTCCAATACACCTACACACCTACACCTGCAATATCCACTCTGTGCACCTGCTTTCTCTCAGCAAAGCATGCATGTGTTAAACATGAGATTTGGAGGGGAGGGGAAGGAGCAGCTGTCTCATGGCACACACACAAGGTAGTAGCTGTAGCCAAGGATTTGGGAAGCATCATGGTAAAGTTAGTCATCTTTATCCACAATTCAGACTTTACAAACTGTCAGAGAACTTCATAATCATACCATCCATTTTATCTGTGGATGTATTACAAAGCTGCAAATTATCATTTTACTCCAGAATGCTTTGAAAGCATCCTGCAATGAGTGAGCTGTATAAAAGGCAGTCAAGACCCAGGACAAGTATCATTAGCATTCAAATTATTGAAAGCTGAGAAGCACTAACAGAAAAAGTACTTAAAGCACATATTAGCTGTTTTTTCAGTATGACTTACCAGGGCTGGTGTTAGAGTATGAGCAAAATGAGCCTTATGCAACATTAGAACACCAGAGATAACCAAACATCCACAAACAAGGCTGTGGGACTTCAGCCCACAAAGCTCTTCTCCAAACAGAGATTTCACTGGATATAACCCAGCTACACAGAATGACAGCCCAGGAGGCAACAGCAAATAAGAACTGCAAAGAGGGGAAAAACTTGCCAGAGGGCAATTTTTCCATCCTACCTTAACAACGATGGAAAACTGAAGATGCAATAGGCTTTCTAACAACACTTCAGGGATGAATCTGCAACCCGCAGAGGCTCAGAGGTCCATACTGAGACCAGTGCTGTTCAATATTTTCATTGATGATACAGATAGTGAGAACGAGTGTATCTTCAGGAAGTTTGCAGATGACACCAAGCTGAGTGGTACAGTAGTAATACCAGAAGGACAGGATGTCATCCAGAGGGACGTGGACAAGCTGGAGAAGCGGGCCTGTGTGAACCTCAAGAAGTTCAACAAGTCTAAGTGAGAGGTCCTACACCTGGGTCAGGGCAACCTGCAGTTTCAGTACACGATGCGGGATGATGTGAGCAGCCCTGCAGAGAAGGACTTGGCAGTGCTCCTTGATGAGAAGCTTGACATGAACCAGCAATGTGTGCTCACAGCCCAGAAGGTCAGCTGTATCCTGGCCTGCATCAAAAGCAGCATGTCCAGCAGGGCGAGGGAAGTCATTCTCCCCAACTACTCCACTCTTGTGAGACCTCATCTGGAGTACTGTGTCCAGTTCTGGACTACCCAACATAAGAAGGATATGGAACTGTTGGAATGGGTCCAGAGGAGGGCTACAAGGATGATCAGAAGGCTGAAGCACCTCTGCTGTGAGGACAGGCTGAGAGAGTTTGGGTTGTTCGGACTGGAGAAGAGAAGGCTCCAGGGAGACCTTCTAGCAGCCTTCTAGTATCTGAAGGGTCTACAGGAAAGATGTGGAAAGACTTTTTACAAAGGCATGTAGTGATAGGACAAGGGGGAATGGCTTTAAATTGGAAGGGGTAAGATTAACGTTAGACATTAGGAAGAAATTCTTCATGAAGTGGGTGGTGAGACACTGGCACAGGTTGCCTAGGGAAGTTGTGGCTTCCCCCTCCCTAGAAGTGTTCAAGGCCAGGTTGGGTGGTGTCTTGAGCAGCCTGGTCTGGTGGGAGGTGTGTCCCTGCCCATGGTAGAGTGGTTGAAACTGGATGATCTTTAAGGTCCCGTCCAACCTCAACCATTGTATGATTTTGTAGGAAGGATGGAATTTTTCTAAGCTGACTCATGCTTAATACAGCTTATGACCCTTTCTCTCAAAGCTGTAAGACAGTAATAATATACATACATGTAGATACCATATCATTGAATAGAAGTAGGTGAGTATCTCCTCTCTTACTCAGGAGACAACATCTCTCTACCATCAATGACAAAATGTTTATCTTGCATCTCAAAGCTGCCACAAAAAAGTTAGAATATATCATTCAAGGAGTGTTCCAGTGAACATTTCAGGCAGTGTTCAGCAAAATACCAGGTTGCTACTCTGCTTGGACACAAATTTAACATTACATTTCCCAGTACTGCTGCTGAGATGAGCATCAGGCATGTCCTTTAGGGACTTCAGTTGAAGATTCGGCTTCCATTTCATTTCAGCTTACAGTAGTGTTGCAAGTGGATTTAGCAGGCATTCAAGTAAAGCAGCAAGTACCTTACAAATCCTTGCCACCTACTTTTTCCATTGCTTTTCCCTGGGTTACATGGTATGTGTAAGACAGCAGAATCAAACCACAAATCAAACAAAGAAAGTGTGTGCACATATAAGTAAACCAAGCAGTGTGTTCTCTACCTGCAGAACCTACAGACTGTTCCCGAGGTTACAGACCAGCCATTACAGCATAGCAGTCAGGCATCTGAGCTCAGTTCTTAGCTTGATCTTAATCTGCCTGAGGAATTTTAGGGAATTGACTCTCATATGCTGCATTTCCCCATGCAAAGTAATTTACATTGATGTTATGAAGAATTTGGAAAACTGGAAGTAACCAGCGGAGGTGAGGTGTAGAGGTAAGAGCAGGGGAAGCTTCAGGCTCACAGGAATGGATGCTTACTCCAAGCTTTGCTCTGACAGCTGTTCTACATCACTGCCTTACAGTCTCAGTCATAAGGCAGCCTGGTGGTTATCTGTTTAGACCAGCCCTGCCTGGGTCTCCACCAGCCTAGCAAGCCATGGCTTTTTCTACCAAGCACAGGGATTTCTGCTCAGAGTTTTTGAACAATGATGCCAGCTCAGGTGCTGCTTTGTGTGTGGCCTGGAGGCCCACAGCTTGTTTGAAAAATATTTTCAGGCGCAAAACTGCTTGCACGTAGCAATGCTGTCCAGTAACTCAGACCACCTTACCGCAACACAAAAAGGACACCAAAAACTGGGTAATAGGACTAGCACAGGCCACGGAAAAGGACATTTTTGATAGAGGCACAGTTGGAGCAAATTGACAGACCTGTTAGCAACACCATGTTTACATGGAAGTGCAATGAACTTCTTTCCTGTAAATTGTGCCTCTCTGATTGCCCAGTTACTTTCTTGGACTCAATACATTATACTAGAAAGACCACATCACAAAAAAAAGTCAAAAATAAACACAATCAAACAAAATGAAACACAAAAACTGCAACAAAAGTGCCCCCCAAAAGCAACAACAAAAAAAACCCCAACCAGCCAACAACATCATAAGCACTTACTCCTCTTTGAAACTGTTGTATTTTAGTTATGCCTGACTGGTAGGAGGGCTAATGGATCTGGCTCTGCTGTATATAAAAGTGTGCTCACTCTTCCTTCTCCCAGCATATAGGGATATCAGCTTTGGTCGTATCAAGTCACAGAAAAAAAACCAGAAGAGTTTAGACAAGCTCCAGCACATGTAGGATATCGGAGTGATACCCTTCCATAGCTACACGTCAAAGTGACCAACTATCTACAGCCACTATGGAAAAAGCCAAGGCGTTCCTGTTTCTGTCATCCTTTAGCTCACAGTTCCCCTTTTAAGTGGCCCATTGGTCAAAGAGGTAACTCGAAATGCTACTCTGTGCCTCTGCGGTGCAGCTTAGCTACAGCGCTCCAAGTCAAGGTGCGAAAGGACAGGAACATTTATTAAAGTTTCCACTACAGAACAATAGCTCTCACTTTTTGCAGCTTGAAATAAACCCTACTTGCAGCACAGCAGCAAGTGCAACCACAGCTGGGTTTGAGCAGGAAAAGCCTTCACAGGGGGGCTAGTGAAGGACGGATGGGGGAAAGAAGGTGGTTCTCTGTCACCAGAAAAAGTACTGCCACTCAATTTTTTCCACTTACAGTCAGCCCCACCATGACGCCCCCAAAGTGAACACTAGAACTGACCACTGAATGACAATATATAAACTCTGTGGAAGTGGGCTGACAACAGCCACTTTCTTCTCTGCCTGGACGAAGAAGCCATCAGCAATGAAACTCCATTCTGCAGCTATCCTCATCATTTTCTGGCTTGGCGTCTTCACTATTGACACAGTGAAAGGTAAGTTTACAACCCAAGAGGAAGACAGGAATTGCTCCATATTGCACCAATGGTCTAATGAATAGGATTTGTTCTCACTCAGACCTGATTCATAAGAAAAAACTCACAAGAAATCCAGATCAGAACCATAAGAAAAGCAGCTTTATGGGAGATTTCATCTGATGTCCTATTAATTAGTGGTTGGCTTCTGCCTTAATGCAGGGAGAGTTTCTGTACAGTAGAACACTTAAAGGATTTCTGTACATTATGCTTTCTCTTAAAATCATGAAATATTGAAGACACAATGTCTTTTAATCTACTGATACCATGTGGCAAAGAGTTCTGTAGGTTAATAATATTTTATGAAAAATGTTTCTTGAATAAGATGTACTTTTTTCTTTTTCTAGTTATACTACTTTTATATGTATTTTACTATATTGCTTTGCATTTGTTTTCCTCTAACTATTTGGCTTTAATCCCTTTAGCGTTCCTATTTTTAAAAGTTCTCCCAGTTGTTTACTGTATATTGCCTATTTGCTTATTTCTAGCCAAAGATTTTTGTACAGACAGGCAAACCGTGAACAAAAACTGCAAAGGAGATCAACGGATTTATAAAATGTCTTATTTGAGAACATCAATGAGTACTGAGATGGGAAGTGTTTATTAACCGTGCTTTAAATAAGTTTGTCTACAGTGATGTTTAGATCTGCGAATTTTGGATTAGACTACATGGATCATGCAAAAACATGAACACGCATACACAAGCACACCTTCTTATACACAATTAGCTTCATGCAAACAAACACATAAAAATCACAGAAAAGACTCACATTCAAGCCATATGGAAACCCACATAAATATGCAAAGAGAAACACACAGAAAAGGTATCTTCACAAAACCACACCAAAACCAAACTGAGACCCGCTAAACAGTCACAAGATTATGTAGCTACACAATGACTATGTTGATCTAGTGCCTCTAGAGTTAGATCATGCTACAGTCTTGTACATTAATTAACGCTACTGCTGTTCATCTCGGCAACGTGTTGCTTCATACCACACACTGCCAATTCATAATGTCATTCTCCAGGTTGTATAATTTGCCATAAATAACACCAAGTCTGAGAAAGCACACTGAGATGGTGTGCAAGGGACAGGAAAAGGGTTAGAAATAAGAATGACAAAAAAAAACCACCCCAGGAAAAAAAAGTGTAGTTAAAGGTGCAAAGCAGTTTGGGTTTGTTCCCAGCCTTAGAGCAACTCTGCTGGTGTACCGCTGCATGCACTCCTTAGAGATAGTTTAGTATTAGAGAGAATATTACCAGGACTACTAAGTATTGTTTGACTGTCCCTGAGCTCTTTAAAGTCATATTTTGAAACTAATCGGACTGAGGCAGTAAGACACGTAATTGTAAAGAATCATCAAAAAATACATCATGTTACTCATGGCTAAAGCAAGATCAGAAGAGATTTTCCTTCAGGCAAACAAAATCCCAAGAATCAGCTTCTCTTCCAGTACTCAAGCACTGGCTAAGTTATAGCTTCTCCAAAAGCTGATGTGTGTTTGCCTCAACTATTCCAATTATTTCAAAGCAAGAAAAGCCTACTTAATGAGATTATGTGAAGCAGGTTTTATATTTAGCAAGTTGTACCTAAACGACTCTTGGAATTTTTTTAAGCCTGTTTCTCTTTATACGTTTTAAAAAGAAACTTCAGAATACAGCAGTTGTTTGTTTGTCTCCCTCATGCTTTCCCAAACCTGCCTTTGAATGGAGAGGCTGCATGTAACATGTACATACACTCCATCTTACTTAAATGAGGTCTCATTTTCAGTTGTGATCATATAAGATGACAACTGCTTACAGAATTTTGCACTGATATCACAATCGTCTTTATTAATCACCAATACATTTCCCTGAAATGTATGAAAATATTGGAGGAAAGAAAAGATGAAGAAGTACCCCATTGCCTATGAAGCCAAACTTAGAGTAAGAGTAGGCAAGTAATTAGTCTTCTTACAGACATACCTCTCTTTCTTGCAACAAGATTTTTAGTGCTAATTTTGGACGTCCAATGTGAGACAAGTACCCTTGCTCTCCTTTCCTTCACTTTAAAAGTAGGAGGAATTACTGATTCACATTCAGATGACATTTGGAAATCCACCTGCTAAAAATTCTGGCTCTAAGCACTACTTCATTTGGACACTTATTTGCAGATGGTACAGACCTAATTATTTCTTATTTCCTATTAATACCTCTATCAGGAAAGGCTGAGAGAGACGGAATTCTTCAGCCTGGAGAAGAGAAGGCTTCAATGCTGAAGTGGGCCTATAAGAATGATGGGGACAAACTTTTTTGTGTGGCCTGTTGTGATAGGACAAGGGGTAATGGTTATAAACAAAAAAGGGTTGGATTAGACTATATATAAAGAAGAATTTTTTTATGAGGGCAATGAAACACTGGAACAGGTTGCCCTGAGTGGTGGTAGATGTCCCATCCCTGGAAACATTGAAGGTCAGGTTGGACAGAGCTGTGAACAACCTGCCCTAGCTGAAGATGTCCCTGCCCATTGCAAGGGGGTTGGACTGGATGAACTTTGGAGGTCCCTTCCAAACCAATTAATTCCATGATTCTATGAATTATGAATGATGCCAAATACCTTTTCTGCTACGGAAGCGGTGACTCCTTAGGGGCATAATAATTACACACCTGTTCAGGAGAACAGCTCAAGATTAGTTTCTTAACTGAAGTAGCGATAGCACTTTAGAGATGGTGAGTTGCATCACAAAAAATACCCTAAGCTCTCTTGTATAACTGGTATTCTGTCTGTACATCAGGTTCTAACCACAGTTGGAAATCTGCTGGAATTCATAATTCATAAAGTAATTATATCTATATATGAATACAGTACTGACTGCCTTTGTCATTCATCTATTTTGCTTCTAGGGAGCATTGGAAGTCAGCCCATGCGCAAATTCAGTTGTGTAACTCTGTCTACACAGCAACTGAACATCCAAAAACTTGTCAGCTATGAAAAGCAAGAAGTTCCAGTACAAGCTATAATGTAAGTATCCAGTGTACAATTCACCTTCAGACTCATCCACGCAAATATGCTACCATCAAAAAGAGAAAGGGCATTGGAAGACACTTCACAGCCCAGCTCACTAAATCTGGCTAGTTCAGGTCACCTTTCTACTGCTTCCATGAAGCAATACCTGGCAGCTGAGGGAGTGAGGGGAGAGGCGTGGGCTTTAGAGAGCTGGGAGATGTATGCTGCTCTCAAATGCTGGCAGAAGCCTCATTGAAAAGCCAGATCTTTTGTGCCCAGAAAGTGGGGAAAAATCTCAGCCAGGAGCCAATGCAGAGCAGTTAGAGGCCCGGTGCACTGAATAGAGCCAAGGGGAAAGATCACGTGAAACAGAGTTTGGGATAACTCTGACTCCTGCTAAGAGCTGTGTTTGGTCTCTTGATCTCACAAACATGCATTGTAATTAAACCCAAGATCTGCTCCTAGAAGGTAAATGCACATCATGATTTCATACAAAATCTCAGAATACCAGGTATGCTCCTTTTTTAAATGTCAGCTACGGATGCATACAACCATGTGTGTTATGTACACACCTGTGCCATAAATAGGGAATTAATATTATCAACTGTTGTTATTCCAACCAACAACTACAAACTCCAGCACGTGATATGGGTTTCCTACATTGTTCCTCATGTTCTGCATAAAAAACGAGAACAGTAAACCTGGATTTGTAGACTGAAGTTTAATGGCTACTTGGTTTCCTTTCTTTCTTCCTATAGGTTTATCACCACCAAAGGGATCAAGATCTGTGTAAGCCCTAAACAGAAATGGGTGCAGACTGCTATGAGGAAAATAGATCAAAAACATACCAAAGGCAAATATTCTCATCCCAGGCAAGATTCTAAGGCAAACTAAATGGAATCACCATCAATACTACACATAACAGGGAATAAAGCTTTAGTATCTGCTTTTAATTCCTATTTATTAATTGGCAATAAAATACCTAAACAAACATGAACTCATCAGAATCTGTTCATCACTGGATGAATGTCTGCAGATTTCTTCGTTTTACAGCTGGAGTACGTTACAAATGCTTATTTTCTGAAATGCTTGTTAATATTTATTTACAGCTGTAGATTTACTTACAAGATGTAGATATCTTCTCATCCTTGTTTCCCTGACCAGGGTGACATTTAAAGGTGAATAAAGGGTGATAGTTTTACATACCGTAGAAAAGAAGACAGCCTCCCACAAAGCTGGATGAGTGCAGACTTCCATCCTGATGGATGGAGGTCAGAACGTTCTACATTGAGTGCTGGGTTCGAGAAGGTGCTGTATAATTTGACGGTTACTCATATCTATATAATCTGTAGGGAAACTAATCTCATGCTTCAAGCTATCACCTGATCAGTGCAATATTCAGATCATCCTTGGGCCTTCTATTTTTATACATAGTATTGTGCTATTATCTCAGTCCACTTATCCTACCCACTGACTTCTGTGAAGTTACTTCAGTTTCACCCTCATGTGAGACAAATCTGAAACAATTTACTTTTTACTTTGCTATTCTCTGTATAAGCAAGAACAAACCATGTCTGTAATCTGTATTTCACAAACTCATAGGAACTCCCTGCCCTAGTGAACTATGTATATGCAAATGTCTTATATTTTTAGAATTGATATATTCTACTAACAGAAGGTTATGAATCTTAATAAACTTACTACAAACCTAGAATCAAATGGTACATTTGCCTGCTTGTACGTAATGCAGATGGAGACTGTTGAAACAAGTACCAAGATGACAGCTCAAATCTGAAAACTTCAGGCAAGCCAGCCAGAGATGACACTACTGCCAACTCACGACTCGGATTGTTTGAAAGCAGTCTGATTCTGAGCTTTCTACATCATATTTCAGCTGTAAAGTTCATATTTCAGACTACTTCTTCAAAAGCTGAAGTACTTAAAGTCAGACTTCATAAAACCTTAGGATGATACCCATGTTATCAGAAGCAGACATGGAAGAGCTCTGGGCAGGGAGAGAAAAGACTGACATTTGGGGAGCTTGAGGGGTGAAGGAGAGGTATAGGCAGAGGACCTCCAGCAATAAGCTTCCCCTCATATTAGCACATGTATGTAGCCTGCACTACTGCTAAACTATGGGCTTTTCGTCACAAGTAACCTCTTAGTGATACACGTGAAACTACAGCACTTCCAAACGATACTACAGAAATGAGATCACATTACTCCAAAAGCCAGCCCTTGCAGTTCCCTGCTCTGGCCAAGTCTGCAGTCAGAACTTGTCACTTGTGGCTCATGGTTTGTCATACTCAGTCCTGTGCAGGGAAATGCATTTATTTTTCACTATCCAGGACAGTTTTTATATCAGTGCTACTGCCCAGGCAAGGAAGCAAAGGACGTCTGTATGTGTCACACTAAAGAACAGAGCCAAGGCAGGCTACTGAGCCTCCATTATATGAAGGGATGCTTCGTTACTGAAATTCTTGATACCTATACTACATTAGGAAAAAAAAAATAGTTGCTTCTAAAAACTTGGTAAAAAGAGCTTTACAGGCAGAAAGAAGTGTTGAGATAAGATGATTCTGGAGTATGGCAATATACAAATCAGTGTTCACTCATTTTTGAATCACTGATCTCAAGACCCCAGTTCCCCATATTATAGACAACAAAAACATTTATGTCCTCTTCAGCATCATAAGACTACCAGCAGGCTACAAAATCAGGTCACGTATGAAAGTAATTTAATGGCAAGCTCTTGCAGATGAATGCCATTAACTTCTGCTGACCAAATTAATTCAGGACTAGAACTAACTAACATGCTTTCAGCAGGCAGAATTTTAATGCTTTTGCTAATACTCAGTAGTATCTTATCCTGGAATTAATCTTGCTGAAGTGAATATATTTTTTTTTTAATTAGGACTATCACAACCTGAGGATATATTAATTAACATTCACATAGCAATTAATATTTTATATCTGCTCCTCCTCGTCACAGTTCATAGTATGATTTTAAGAGTGACTCATCCTACTCAATATTACATCTTGTTATACCTTGCAAGATCTGTAATGATGCTTGTGCACTTCTTGGAAGTTAATTACTACGGGTGATCAGTGGTCTCAACCTCTCTTCCTATTCAGCCATAAACACCAGGGACTTCCATGACTTTTCCTGACCATTCCTTACCCACTCCTTGATGTGGTGCTAATCGTGTGCTATTTTTGTCATATCTAGCTGTGCGTAATTTGGAAGTTTATCTGTAATGGCAGAGCTCCTGCCTCACACTTCTCCCTGAGGCTCTCAAAACGTTTTAGAAAGAATGGAAATTATGATTAAACCTCCTTTTCAAACACAGACACAAAAGGAAGTGCAAAATTAAGAACTAGAGCACTGCTGTTTTGTTGGAGGGAAGCAAGAACCATAGCCTCAATCTCCCCAACATCCTTAGGAAACATCTCACTTAGAAAAACAGGAAGTTAGGCTCCAAGGTACATTTGAATATCTGGGGGTGTGGTTGCATTGATGTCCTCCCTGCAATTAGTGGCCCACCATTTCTTCTCTAAGGTAGGTAGGGAGCAGGGGGCTCGCAGTGACTGCTTCCCTTCCTGCTTATCCTCCGCTAGACTGCAGCCTGGAATATGATGGTTGATTTCCTTTGAACTCCTTTTGTAAGATTTGAACACCACTCTGCCAGAAAGTACCCTCCAAATTCACAGGGGGCAGCAATATTCGAAACAAGTCAACCATTTCTCTTCAGTTGCACACTACTCACACAGTTTCCAAAGGAACTGAAGAGGTGTGCTGGATTCAGATCTGTAGCACAGGGGAAAGAGAGCAGAAAGCTCAGTAGACAAACCCTCAACCTGTGTAAGTATTCATAGCTTCACTAACTTCAAAAGAAGTAGACAGGACAACTACCCACCACTTTGGACATGCTGGCTTTTTACATTAAAAAGAGTATGCTCCCTGGGCCATGATTTTATGTATCTGCATCTTTATTATTTTCACTGCTTATGTATAATTAAGGGACTAGAAAGTCAAGGGCTTACAATGACAATCAACTTTCCTGGAAACTGTTACTACAACATTCAATCCCTAACACCCAGTGATGAACTGGGATATTCCTTGATTGGTTTGTTACAAGCCTTCTGACTATCATGTATGTTTTACTTTATCCTGGAGGTTTTTATCAGCTGATCAAGCATGTTAACAGATTGCTCAACACCCCGAATGTGAAGAAGAAAAAGGAGGAGAACTGGGTACCTGTGTACAAACATTAACGCATCAGTGATGCTATTTTGCCAAATATTGGTACATGATGTGACAAATAAGGCATGCTAATACAGCAAATACAAATATTTTCTTCTCCCATCCCTGTGGAACAATGCACCGCATGGATCTGGAAAGCTAAACCTTATATTTTAAGTTGAAAATTAAGTGATTACTTAAGCCAAATTATTGGGGTTTGCTACAGAACACTAATTCTAATTTTATGTCAAGTCAGTACAGGAGGAGGTGAGAGGAAAGGTGGGGAGATAACAAATAGGAAAGGAGTGACAAGAAGTTATTTTAGGAGAAAGTATTATGAGGTAGCTGCCATTAAGTCCTTAGTAAGTCGGTCTTTTGGCAGTTCACTTACTCCCCTGATTTATCATCTCTGCTCTGTTGCATGTGCCCTAGGGTAAAAGTCTCATCAACTTAAGGAAACAGAAGCTTAAAATGTGCCATAATCCTGGAAGCCCAAAGATATACTCTTCCATGAGCATATTTTTAGGAATCAACAAATTGAAAAAGTCTTACGAGGAGCGGCTGAGAGAGCTGGGGTTGTTTAGCCTGGAGAAGAGGAGGCTGAGGGGAGACCTCATTGCTCTCTACAACTACCTGAAAGGACGTTGTAGAGAGGAGGGTGCTGGCCTCTTCTCCCAAGTGACAGGGGACAGGACAAGAGGGAATGGCCTCAAGCTCCACCAGGGGAGATTTAGGCTGGACATTAGGAAAAAATTCTTCACAGAAAGGGTCATTGGGCACTGGAACAGGCTACCCAGGGAGGTGGTTGAGTCACCTTCCCTGGAGGTGTTTAAGGCACAGGTGGAGGAGGCGCTAAGGGGCATGGTTTAGTGTTTGATAGGAATGGTTGGACTCGATGATCCGGTGGGTCTCTTCCAACCTGGTTATTTTATGATTCTATGATTCTATGAAAACATCTGAAATCACTGCACTCTTTCAGTGCAGTTTAATTCAGAGTACAAATTTTAACTATTTTATTTGGATAGCATGATAAAACTATGTACAGTGCACTCTATGATCTGTTTCACCACTGCTGCATGTCCCAGTGAGCCTACCTGCTCTCTAGGAACACCTTACTGCAGCGATATCTCACCTCTTCTGAGGGCATCCTTCTTGCTGCCTGTGTACTTACTTAGACAGAGTGCTACTCCTCTCTGCCATTTCCCACCTCATGCTGTCCACCCACAACTTTTTGTTTTGCTTAGGAAATCTGAGAAGAAGGGAATAGATCTGCCAGGACAACTCCTACACAACTGCCCAGAAGATTTAAAAAATATCCTGTCATGGTTCAGCTTCTGCCCATTCCACCTGACAGTAACAAGGAGCAGGGGAAACTGTGTAACAAAGAGCAAATGCAAAGCAGAGAAGAAAAACCTATTCTACCTGATCTTTCTCACCTTCTAGCCTAGAAAACATTAAAACAACTGAACCAGTAGATTCAGACTGACAAAAACTAGCGCTTCCATATTTGTACAATCTGTGGTTTTTTACACTTGTAGACATCACTGGCCAGATTTAATCTCTCAGGATTTTGTCTTTCCTAACCTGATCCCTGTCTCCCTGGACAATTTGTCTGTATTCCTCCCAGGCTGTTTTACACCTGGGACAGAGCAACCCTGGATATACATACAGACTGGGGATTGAGAGGCTGCAGGGCAGTCCCGTGGAAAGGGATCTGGGGGTCCTGGTTGATGGCAAGTTGAACATGAACCAACAGTGTGCCCTGGCAGCAAAGAGGGCCAACCATGCCCTGAGGTGCATCAAGCGTGGCATTGTCAGCTGCTTGAGGGAGGGGATTGTCCCACTCTACTTTGCACTGGTGCAGCCCCACCTCAAGGACTGCACTTTTACATGCTGCAGTATAAAAAGGATGTCAAACTACTGGAGAAGGTCTAGAGGAGGGCCTCAAAGTTGGTGAAGGGTCTAGAGGGGAAGTCATATGTGGAGCGGCTGAAGTCAATTGGTCTGTTCAGCCTGGAGGAGACTGAAGGGAGGCCTCATCACAGTTCACTGCTTCCTCACAAGAGGAGCAGGTGCTGATCTCCTGTCTCTGCTGACCAATGATAGGACCCGACGGAATGGCAGGAAGATGTGCCAGGGAAGGTTTAGGTTGGATATCAGGAAAAGGTTCTTCACTCAGATGGTGGTGGAGCAGTGGAACAGCTCCCTGGGGAAGCAGTCATGGTGCCAAGCTTGACAATATCCAAGAAGCATTTGGGCAATGCCCTCAGACACATGGTGTAAGTTTTGTGGTTGTCCAGTGCAGGGATAGAAGTTGAACCCAATGATCCTTGTGAGTCCCTTCCAGTCAGGTCATTCTGTGATTCTATGATAAGATTCATAGGCTCAGTTTCATCTTTTTAAACAAAAAAAATCATCCAATTGGAGTCAAACAGCCCGGTAAACAGTTTCTAAACCCAAACTTGTTGTTTCCTTCCTTTTGTGAATACTTGTAGTGAATGAAAGTTTCAAGAATATCTAAATTCAGTCTTTAAAACTACAACCATAAGAAACAGTTATCACTCAGAGAAAATCTTGGGAAAAGCTTTGTGGTTACAACTAAAGATTTAAGCTGGGTGTTATTTTCCATCTCAAAAATCATGTAAGGTATCTCAGGACTTCAGCTGACAGTCTGGAATTACATGAACATATTTACAGACTCTCTAAAACATATGTTTATCTTTGAAGCCCCACAAACTTCCCTATGCCTGCCTAATGAAGCCTCTACTTAAAAGCATGATTCACATGGTGACTTGTGGCTACATTCTGCAAGTGAGCACGTGTCTTCTGCACTTTCCCTCAGTCAGCCCAAGCACTTTGTGGTATCAGCCTGGGCTGCCTGGAGGTCAGGAGAAAGCACTACATTTTTGACAAGTCCCATCCCACAGAAGGAACGCATGTTACCCCTTCCAGAGCTCTTCTAAACATAACAGGGTAACCACTGGCTTACACAGACACTGTGGTTATTTCATTCACATTTCCATTAACAAAATTAGCTTTCATTTAATGCATGTTCTCTTTGTCAGTGGTCTGCTGGTCAGTGCATCATTCTGTGCTTCTGTGGGGCTATATATACAATGTTTAAAACGTAGACAGGACAGTACAGAAGAAAGCTAGCTAAATTAAAAGAGGCTAAAATAAAACTTAATTCAGAGAACTTCAGCCACAACAGGGCCTGAGCAGGAAATGCCTTCACAGGGGGGTTACTAACAGATAATGGATAGGAAAGAGGTGGTTCTCTGTCACCAGCATTAAAAATTTCTACATATGTACTCTTTTCTCAATATTACACTACTTTTTGTTGGCAAAACCAGGATGTGACAACTGAACAACAGTACATAAAGGACATGTTAATAATTTCCTTCTCTGTCTTGACACAGAAGCCACCAGCAATGAAACCTCACACCACGGCTATTCTGGTCATATTTTGGCTTGATATCTTCACTGTGCACAAAGTGAGATACAAATTTGCAAGCTACCAGGAACATAGGAATTCCCAACCACATTGCACCTGCAGTCTGATGAGTTCAGGATTCATTCTGAGCAAGAGTTTATTTCTGTTCAAACCAGCAAGAAATGCTGTTGAAGGCAGTTACAGCATAACCTGACTACGTAGGAGATTCATCTTAGTGGTAGGTTTCTACCTTAATGCAAGGAGAGTTCCTGTGTCTTAGAAATCTCTTAATTGTACTCCTCTAACTATGAAATCCAGAAGCCTTATACATAGATTATGTCTTTTAATCTCACTGATGCCTTATGGCAATGAGCTGCATGGGCTAATGACATTTTATGAAAATTCCTGAGTCAGTTTTATACAGCATCTTTCCCTTTTTGCTGTGCATACCCATATTTCACTTTTTATGTGTCCTTCTCTAAGCTGTATAGATCTAATGTCCTAGTATCTTAATTTATTAGTCCATCAGCTCTCTGACAATGTATCCTACCTCTTTGTTGGGTTCTTATTTTGCTGATAAATATTTTATAGATGTGAGGACAGTGGAAACAAAAACAACATTCAAGACAAAGGAGTACAGATGATTTTTACAATAGTCTTATTCCTGTCTTTGTACACTCAAGACTTTAAGACCACTCTTGCACATTATTTACAGTGGTGATGTGATATAGCCTCAAATCCACAGACTGTGCCTGCTGCTGAAGCTCTCACATGGTGCACATAATCTTAAACAGAAGAAAAACTTTTCCATGAACTTGACAGTGCAAAAAATCACAGGCACAAACTGATCACATACAGACTCATGTAAACCCATCAAAATGCAGAGATTAAAGCACAAAAAATACACATTCAATAATACAAGAAGTAAAAATCAAGGATGCCGCTAACTTTTTCATTAAGTGAGCCAACACACACCCTGCAGTTACTTCCAGTGTCCCACTGCTGCTTTCTCTCAGCCACTTCATGAGGAATAATTCAATATCTAACTGTCCTTGTTTGCAGCATTGTTAGCAGCTTTTCAGAGTGAAATACTTCTGGGTTTTGGGAAGGATAATTTGCTATAAGGCATTCCCACAAGGGGAGAAAGATGTGGAGGAGAAAGGAAGTCTGTGGAAAAATACCCTGCGATTTTTTTTGTTAAGTACAGTGGATATGCAGAGGTGACAAGGCTTAAAGGAGAACCAAAGAAGCTAATAGTTCCATTGACTAACGTGTTAAAGAAGAGAGATTTTGACAAAAAAACCCAAAGTGGTAGAGAGGCAAAACCCTACAGCCTGGAGACAATGTTGTGAGGATACTTTTCAAGGACTTTGCTGTTGGTTGCAAGGTGAGTTTGGGTTTTTTTTCTAAAAAGACAGTGCTAAAGGCACAGCAGGCAACCATACCTTTTACAAGGGAAAGAATTGCAAGGAGTAAAAAGAGGGCAGGTGGATTGGTCCTGGCATGAAAAGAAGAAATAAAGAGGGAACAACAGACAAGAACAGCAGTGACAAAGGAGTATGGGAAGCAGACAGAGGAAGAAAAGGCAATAAAAAAAATTTAGACAAGTGAGTAACAGGAGGTTAAAAAGGAGATAAATGGAATTATAGACATGGACCTTGATGGTCATGGCATTTCCTGGTTTCTCTTAGAATGCTGATTCCTGCAGCATGAGTTAAGAACACGCTCATAGATACTATAGACTTCTTGGTAAGAGCTGCCCAGACTGTCATCTTCATCATACCAAGTCTGCAGTGTGTTCCCTCTCCAGAACAGGCTTGTATGGAGAAGAGAGGAACAATGACTGAGATCACCAGCACTACACTAGCAGTCACTACAAAGTTGTTGGCCTTTTGACACTTACATGTCATTCTTTTCAAAACTGCATAATAGGGAAACGAAGGGATAGCTTCTGTTTCTAGAATGTCTACCTTAAGACAAATTAACTTTCATTTCCAGAGCTGCTTTGCATACAAAATGTACAGTTCTGTACAGTACTAGAAGTTGGAACCCAAAATAAAACCACTGCATTTTATACACTTGGAGGAAATGGGCACACAGTTTTCATCCTGTTTAACCATTGATCTATCCTTGAGGAAAAGTCTGAGATATTACCACTAGTGGTACACAGTGCTGGTCCACAAACACACCTATTTCCTAAGCATAGAGGACACTTTTTGCCAGGTACCTGTATCCTTCATTTTATTAACTCTTTCACCATCTATTCCCTGTATGTCAGACTCCCCAGAGTGGTTCACAGTTGTAGGTAGCAACACCAACTGTTCATACATTGCACACAATTTTAGTTATATATATTCATAGTATATATAATTATGCTTCTGTGCAATGTGCGATCTGTTGTTAATGCTGTCTGGTTTTGTATGGAATATGTGATGAAAAATCAAGTTTAAAGGTCTCATTGTAATAGTTACAGTGAGTCTTGGGTCAGAAACCAGTGTAATGGCTTCCTGGCTTTGCTTCTCTTCAGTGGATTCCTTACAACAGCACACTACAAGATCTATGTGAGGACTGATCTCCAGCGGGTACAAGATGTCATAGAAATATCAGATGAAAGACAGGTCAAAAAAAGACCTCCAGCAGAGTGATAAGTGCCAATCCTAACACACAAAAAAAGGTAGGACAAGTTCTGAAAGCCTCGAAGTCAGTCCAAATACTACCTCCAAGAGAACACCAAGAAATGCATTTTTTCCAAAGGCTATGCCTGCTTCTGACACTCCTCCCAAGACCACATTACCTTCAAATGCATTCATAAAGCTCTATTCACTCCCAAGCCCACTCTGTCTCCCAGCCCCAAATACTTCCCTATATGCATCCTCAGGGCCAATCTCTCCTAAACTCCCAAGGCCACATTCATTCCTAAGATCATTCCTGAAGTTATATTTAATCCTAACCATGCAGTGTCTCCCAAATGCACTCTCAAGGCTACAGTCACTCTTAAACCCACTCACAAGCAACAGTTCAGACCTACGGCAGCTGACTATACATGGCACTAAATACAGCAAGAAACAGCAAACTAACCACCTGCACCTTGAACTACTGAAATTGCCGCCCACTAAGCAGCAAGAAAGAATCTGAACAAACATGGGCTCCATGAAACCCTACACATCTGTTTTTATTTTCTGGGAATAAACAATTATATGAGGTTAATAGGCATCTAGCTGCAACTCTGCCATGTGATAGGGGAGTGTATATAACGTGTTGGCCATTACTAGCTATGTGGAAAGAAGGGATTCCAGTTCTCTAAGCCTCCAGATTCCTTCAAGTATATTCATGCTCACTGAATATGCCAAAAGACCTCCTTGAAGACATAGCATTATATTATTTCACTCCAGTAAAGAATTCTGCTCATGCAGCTGAAGATGTCATTTGCAGGTTGAAACGTTGGTGAAATTAAATGAAGAAGTCTCAGGTAGACCAACACATTTAACAAATTCATGTTCATTTTGGCTAACTACTGGGTTGAGAATATAAACAGCAAATCCTGCAAAAAATCCTGAAATGCTTAACTTTTTCAACTCTCTGTATTTACATTTATATTTTTAAAATTATCTTTACATTTAAAGAAATATATTTTATGTCACATTATATTTTTATATAATATGATATTTAATTTTAAAACATCTTTAAAAGTTTGAAAATAAAATAAATCACAAAGATTAATCTGTTGGAAAATGAATTGACTTTGTTTTTATAAGCTTTCTGTTTTGGCCTCATTTGAGATCGAATGAGAAATGAATACCCTTGCAAACCCTCCCAAATCCTGGCATTGATGCCAATATGGTGTGGGATGAGGTACTAAATGTATTAATTGCTACAACCAAGGCAAAAAATTTGAGAAGCCTGAAATCTAGCTGAGGAACTGAATAAGTTCCAGTAATTCACTTTACACTTATCTGTTACTAAATCAGTCCAACTTAGCCCATACCAAGTAATTACACAGAGCATTTTAGAAAGCAAGTACAGAGATGGATGTGATTAGATATCTGAAGGTGGCAGAAATAAAGTTCTGATTCATTTTTAAAGCCACTTGACATTTACACATACAACAAAGTGGTGGGCTGGCGAAAGTCGGCTAATGGAGGGGAAAATACATCAAATAGGGAAGCCACAATGAACAAAGCAATAGTTGCATGAGGATGGTTGGCAGGAGGTCCAACAAAACCTCACTTTTACTGCAATAACAACTGTGGAAATTACCTTGCATGGAGCAGCTTGCTTCAGTGTTCAGTGCAGTGACCTGACCCTTGGCAGGTACTGCCCTTAATAAAAACCAGACACAATCTTCATGCAGAAGCAAGGAGAGAAGACAGAAGGCACAACTCAGATGCAAGTTTGAATCATAACTCCTTACAGTAAAGGACTATTTATGACTACCTATCACCTAGCTACCTGTTATACCTGTCAGCAAATGTTTAAAAGTTGCCTAGGATGTACACATGGCTGCTTTGAGTTTGCTGTGATATAAATAAGCTCATCCCTTAGAGAACTCTGTAACAAAATAAGAAAGAATGCCCTTAAGCCTAGGAAGTTTGCAATTCTAGAAGTCATTTAAAAGAACATATCTAACAAATCAACTAATGTACAATTTTTTTCCTTATAAATTTGAAGCTGCTACTAAATAAACTAAGATCCTCCAGGGAATAGAATCCCTTCATGTACAGGAGAAGGGGAAGTCTGTTCAACAGTAGTCTAAGCCCACCACCAGAAAAGACCCATGGAGCAGAACATTACCACAGTTAGTGCAGCCTTACGCTGCAGTTAATTTTTCCCTTCTCCCTTCTATTATTTCAGATTAAATTTCCAATGGATGTAGTCCCTATCTACCCTCCCTGTTTCATGATAAACAAAAAAGCCCTATCCTTTACTTCAGCTAGAGCAAGTCTAGTTCTAAGGGCTTCATGAAGCCTCCCTCTGTGTGGCTGTACACATGAGCCTGCTATCACCTGGGTTTTGCTTTTGCCTTTAACAGATTAGTCATGGAATCATAGAATCACAGAATCATCAGGTTGGAAGAGACCCACCAGATCATCGAGTCCAACCATTCCTATCAATCACTAAACCATGCACCTCAGCACCTCGTCCACCCATGCCTTAAACACCTCCAGGGAAGGTGACTCAACCACCTCCCTGGGCAGCCTCTGCCAGTGCCCAAAAAAATGCTGTCCTCACAGACAGCATTGAAGGAAGGAGCCTGGAGGAGCTTTCCAGAGTACAGTGAACATAAGCAAAACCACTCTTCTTCATTCTTTAAAATGTTGCCAGTCCCTCTTTTTAAGCTGCAGATTTTATGGGCAGATCATGCAATCCTATCTATTTCTCCAATTCTCATCTGGCAGTTCAGCTGTGACTCTGGGGCACAGTAGAGTCCTTCTGCCTATTCACTTGGTGTGATTTTTTGGCAAACAGTTGTCATGGCTTCTTGGTCATTCCTTTGGTAGACAGCTGTTGCTGGTGCTCTTGCAGTCAAGTGGTAACCAGATCCAGAAATACTCCATCAGTCCAGCAGCACCATATAATCATTATCCTTTTACTTAAGCAAAATTATTCCCTTTGATGCCGGCAGGAATTTAGCAGAATACAGATGAAGGACTTGCAGAATTTTATCCAGTAGTTTTACCTGGTCAGTATCACAATTACTTTAGCTGATTATTCCCACAGGTATTCTTTTCACTGTTGCTCAAGCGGATTACTGGAAAGTGCTTACACGCTTCAGAAGAGCTGATTCAGATTTGATGTGGATGAGGGAAGTGGCAAGGTGGTAGAGTGCTTTGAGATTGTTTAGATCGACTAACATTTAGATCCTTTTCTCTGCCAGGTTCTCTCACGGATTTATTCTAATCTGTATGAACAACTGCCTTTCTGCATCTGCTCCTGGGTGGTATGGGCAACCACAATTGCATAAAATTCATGTTTCCTTCAGCCAGAGTCACCCTTCCAAGACTCCAAATGCAAGCTGGTACAGTCATGGAGGAGTCAGGGATCCTCTCCATACAGCTAGATAAGGCAAGAAGGCAAAAGAACTGCCAAGCATGAAATAATAATGCATGAGACTGCATTTTCATGTCATCTGCTCCATCTCTCTTTCCCGGCCTCAGATCAGCTAGAATTATAGAGTTAACTGTAAGCCAGTTATAAACCCATTCCAGGCATGCAAAGGATCATCTCTCCTTACTTTAGTCCACATTCTGTATAAAACATGGATGCCCTAGTAACTTTCAACTTAACTAACTGACGTGTTACTGCAGTTTAAACTTACAGATTACAACTTTACCTGCTTAATCTTTTTCTGTTCTTCATTCTGAAAACACTTGTTGAACAGATTCTAAACTACAAGGTTTCAAGAAGAAAGTCCAAGCATTGAAATAGATGCCTGCAGGCATACTCCATCGCTGAAACAGCTAGTGAAGCTCAGCCTTGCTACGGGAAGAAGAGATGTGCATTTAGGAGACACAGTGACTGGGTCTTCTGTGCTTCCTCTGGGATGCAGGGTCACGTGGTCCTTTCATCAGGGTCACTACAAAGGTATCATTATGCCAGAGACAATTCTGTGCTAACTTTACATGCTTAGCTGAGTATATGCAGAACTCTCCTTACTTAGACCACCACAAATGGCCCTTGTGTTGCATCAGTATCCTGGTTTTTTGGGTTTGTTAACTATTCAGCAGGAGAGTTTCCCTAAAACAACAGCAGACCCCATATGCTGAGAACATCCTGAGAAGGAAGGCTAGTTCTGAAGGTCTTCAGGCTGGAACCACTCTGTGTAGAGAGGACAACAGGTCTTGGGCCTCTTAGTCTAGGTCATCTCAATATCACCACATTCAGTTATAAAACCGAATTATTTTTCGCACAGGAGAGAGTCTCTGTGGTGACCAGCTTGTCACTAACAGGAAAAGCAGCCAAGGGCTGTAACAGTAAAGATGCCAATAGTGTTTCTATAGCAATCTCCACAATCCTTATCCCTTTTACAGCTGAGAAGGTGGGATGGTACATGTAAGGCTGGAAATTCAATCTGTGCTTGATTTGTGAGTGTTACACACTTTCCCAGCTAAGATCAGGTGACTTGAAATGTAATGCTCTCTTCCTTCTAAACCAGATGAAGAGCATCAGGGAGAGGCCAAGCTAACAACTAAAAACAGGATGCCTGCTGCTGAGGAGAAAAAGAGGTCTTATATGAAATATTCATCTCAGCTATTTGCCAGAGGCAAATAAGCCTCTTCTCCATGTTTATTTATGTAATCAGTGCTAAGATGAGCTTGCTATTCTCTCATTTTCAAGTCAGTGTTTTTCTTCATACCCTTGTTACCCATTGTTTAGCAGAGTAAAATAAATCAAAGAATTTTGTTATAACAGTATTCCTTTGCTATGACTTCTGATACAATAGATCTCTATTACTGTTATTTTGCACCTACACTACCTTTCACCAAAGCATCTCCAAGCAAATGAAGCCTCACAAATGCTTGTGAAGTGAATGCAGTGGTTTACTTATTCCACACAAATGCGGAAAAATTTGATGAATACTGCAATTCAGTAGCTGCGTGAAACTGTTCTCTAGCAACACTCTTCAACAATTCAGGATGGAGAGATAAATACTGAGGGCCTGCTGCTGAGCTGGGGAATGCTGGCAGAGCTGTCTTGAAATCAGTTTAACAGAGATCAGCCCACTGACTTGAAGCTGCACTATTCTGAAACGGTAATTACAGCTTGACACATCTTTCCCAACAAAGAATACTGTGATACCCTAACATAAAAATTCAATATAGAAATGTCACAGTTCCAAAGAGCTTTTCTTGATTCATTGCCTGGTTCCTTTTTACTGGCCAAACAGATCTTAAGAGTCTTCACAAGGACTCCAACAGGTTTCCAAAAGACTTCCCCAAGCTCAGGCTGCCCCAATACTGTAACAGGCAGCTATGGAGCAGTAGGAGCTCAGTGAGACATGCTGCAGCAAGGGAATGGTAAGCACTGACAACTTGAGCTTATATCTGGTTACTCAGAGCTTCTAGAACCCTTGCCAAAGAGCTGGCAGAGAAGGCAGTGGCTCTTCAAAGCATCTGTGGCTTTGCCTCAGCAGATCATATACAAGCTGTGTGTGGCCTGGCCTTGGGACAGCCCAAGTGTTCTGTCACTCTGTTGCAGTAGTGCACTTCAAAAACTCAATTTCATATTATGGAAAGCATTAGTGTCCCCAACATCAGGGAAGGCAACAGATATCATAGCACTGGTCCAAAGCAAGTCCATGTTTTGTACACAGACTTTGTTACGAGCCCAAAAGCCCAAAGAATCCATGCTCTAAGTGGCATTATAATGATTTACCAAATCCACTCTTTATACCAAAGGATAACAGCTATTCTCCAGGCAGTAGTCTGGACAATTCCTAGAACTGAAGTCCCAGAGAAACTGGGATGTGTTTCAAATAAACAAATAATATGTCTCAATTTTTTTCCCCTCAAAATGGAAAACAAGTTTTCAGTTGTATAGAAAGCTTATATTTTTTTCTGTTTCCAAGCAGAAACAAACCCCCTTTATACCCCAATTTTATTTTATTTACTACCTCTAGCTGTAAAAACTTAACATTTTTATAACCTTAGCTACCTGAGAGCTTCTTGCTGCATAAGGTACATCTGTTAAGACTTTATGATAACTAGCAATAAGGCATTGGTATATCTTACTTATCATCATATGATGAGTAAAATTACACAGGAGTGGCACACCTGTCGTGTTAGACCTAAGAACAAAGCAGAAGTCTTCATTACCAAGTCTTAGAAAATGCTCAAATCTGCCAGGCTATTGCCTTTATCATTGTGTTATGTAAAAATTGATGCAATTAAAATAAGATCCTAAGCGCTACTCAAGAATTTCAAGCATTATAAACCATTAGTTGCTTACCTACTATTTAGTGGATTCTCTAACCCTATGTCTAGTCTCAGTCAACTCCAGAAAAGATCTGCTGGGCAGAGGTCTCCAATTGATCATGCAAAAACTTTGTTGTTGCAGTCCATATATACATCTTTTTAATGTATTTCTCATACATTTTTGAAAGCATATCCACATCAGAGGACAGAAGTGTTTTCTACACTGAAAAAAACCCAGATTATGAACAAACTTGTATAAAATCAGGAAGAAAGCAGGAAGCTGGTTTGACTGTATGATAATGGAGTTTATTCTCAATTGTTCTGCACTTTGGTTCATTGCACTTCTGAAAAGAGACTGAACCTTGTAGACAGAATTTGGATTCCATACAAATAAGTCATAAAACTGTCCTGTTTCAGTGATGTCTAGCATCAAATTTGAACTAGAACTCACCTGAGGGACACAGTTTTCCACAAAAAGGGAATTTTTTTCAAAGCTGTTCACTAATTGTTTTTAACTCTGTATGTCAATGATCTTTTCTTTCAGCTACAAAATTCAGAAGGAAAATGTCACAAAAATATGGTCTACTGTCTTTTTTTAATGTTGTACTCCTAAACACTCAGATCACCTCCAGTCAGAGTGGCTAACCACTTTGTCTTTTATTTTTATTTCTAAGGTGGTAAGCCTAACTGAAATCCATGACTTAAGGGAAGCTTTCAGAAGATGTAAGGCATTACAGCAAGTTGTTCATGCAGAAAACTCAAACAAAGATAGCCAAGTATATAACGAAATTGTTTACACCACTGAAGTAGCTCTCCTTCTCTGTCCTTATAAATGTACTTTAAGAAACTGAACATCCTGTCTCTGATGACATAACCAAATTGCACTTAAAATCACTGATAAATGCTGGCTTTGTCTTCGTGGAAAGCAGTGTTTTCAGAATGACAACTATTTCTGAAAAACAATTTGAAATAAAATTTGAAATAAATTGTGTATTAAGGAGAGATACGCACTATTTAGACAGAAGCATAGATGATTTGTTTCAGAAGAGTTTTCAGAAATAACCAGCACTATTTCAGCCTCCTCCTCATTTTATATAAATAGCTACAGATACATTTTACACACATTCATATATACAGGGTAAGGTTCTTACCACTGTGCACTGCCAGAAAGGGGAACAGCAGCCTCCTGGTTAACTGTAAACCACCCACAGTATGTACCTATACAATAGGTTTATCATTAAATATAGATTTAGCTAGGCAAGACCCACACATTTCTGACATTCCAGGTTAACTTTCCACAAAGGAGTTGAATGGGCTGCTCAGCTGCACAGTGATTATCAGGCTTTTTACCCTGAGCTTTTTTCCAGTGAGTAGGCAAGGGTGTTTTCCCTTGACAGTCTATTTCAGGTCCACAAGACAGTCTGTTCTTCTATGACTTATTATATTTTAAAGCCCTGTCAGCAGATTCCTCATCCCAGGCTCTGCAATCTGAAGGCTAGTCCCTCCAACCTTCCCGGATGCAGCAGATGTTCACTAGAAGATTTTATAACCTTACGATGATAAAAGCCTATTTAAAAATGCAGATATTTTCCCAGTATTAAAATGGGGTTTAGGGCTTTTAATGGGATTAAAAAAAACCAAATAGCACCATGTCACAGTGCTAACTTGATACTGCCTCTTTGCCAAACCCCTGGCTTATAGTAGAGACCAGCATCTCTTCAGTCTCCTGAGAAGCAATCTTATTTTCCCTTCAGCAGCTAAGCTTGTCTCCTGCTGGTGCTGCGACGCTGAAAGTATGGCTACATACTAGTATTAGTTTTTTATCCGTCCCTAGTTCTCCTCTGGCAACTGTCCCTTTCCTCAAGCAGAGCTAGCTAAGTGGCAAGCAGTTCTGAGGATGGATCTCCACACCTACACAAAACCCCACAGGAAACAGGCTGTGTTCTGTGTGAACACAAGGTGAGCCATGTGTAGAACTAAGTGTAAGATGATGTAGGAAGAGGGAACTTTAGTGACTGCTTTCACCTTAGTTTTCCTACTGCACCTTCTGCTTCAAGCTGGTGCTGCTGTCCCAGTTATTCCTGCTGCTTTCCCTTTCGCCCTCCTTTTAGTTATTCCTATTTCATATAAACTCCCATCTTTCTTATATTTAGAGTAATCTCTTCCCACACTGTGCTTTGCCCAAGGCAAGAGTAAACACATAAACAAACCTTACAGCCAAACTCTGAGCTCCTATCTTAGTCTTCATTGCTCAGCCCTTCACCAGAATCCCTGTGCTTCACAGGTCGGTCTGGTTTTCCTGAGTGAGGCAACGTAGTGCTAGACAATAGATAAACCATGAGAAAGGAGGAGAAGGAGGAAGTACAGCAAAAGCTGCTCAAAGCACAGGGTAGGAAGGGGCATCTAACTCTCCTCATGCCTCTGTAGCTTAACTCAGCCCCAGTGTCTCTTTTGTCTCCAGCAGCCAATATAACCCTGTCCAAAGTGTCTTCCTTCTTGCCTCTAAGAGAATGGGGCTGTTGCACCTCTTGTCTAAGCAACAGACAGCAGTCCTGCGCTGCAGGCACACTCGTCCAGTAAGGCAAGGTTACATTTCATAATCTAACTCCCTGCAAAGTAGCATGGCCCTCAGTGAGCTGGGAAGTGTATAGACCCTCACACAGCCAGGAGGAGTAGGTACCAGCCAAAAGTAAAACCAGCCCTCTGAAGAATATGGCTAAGTGCTGGTCACCCCTGATCTTCATCCATGTGTAAATTGTCTGTATTAAAGCGGTGAACCTTGCAACAGCCTATATCCTATACCAATTGCTCTTTTTTAATGAAAAAACATACCTATGCAGAACACCCAGAGGAAAGGATGGTTGGGCAGGGTTATTGGAAAGGCAGCCACGGTGTGTGTCAGCTGCATGAAATGTGACCCCATCTACCTCAGCGGAGCCAGAAGCAAGACTGAGTAAGTGAGCACATCATCCCTGAAGCAGATATTGGATTCAGTTTCACCAAACAAGCACTATGCTTGCAACTTAGAGAAATTCCACAGAGGGAAGAAAAAGCATTCCAAGTTGGCCAGAGAAGCTGGAAGGATGCCTTCTACAATCATTAATGGGGCAAAAAAGGAAAGGAAAAAAAAAAAGGAGGGAAAAAAAAAGCATCAGCATAAGAAACCGGCAGAGCCTGGCCTATTAATGGCCCTTTGTTCTGTTCTTCACATTTGACTTGGTGAAAAACAAGCCTAGAGCTGAGGATACAACTAGACAACTGTAAATTTAAATATGTTTGCTTCCTTTCATGCTTGCTGGCAAGGTTTAGCCCTGGCCTGGCTTGATCCGCAGGTAAATGCGAGCAGTTGTAATACCCATTCTGCCCTCTACCCTAGAAAGGGGAAAAGGAAATGAAAGAGAGAGAGAGATTTGTGGGTTGGAAACTAAAACAGCTTTAATAAAATAATAACAATAATAATGAAAATACTGTAAATAAGAAAATAACAAGATATACACAAATATATGAAATTGCCTCCCCCAAATCCCCCCCGATGACTACATCACCACTGATGTTGCAGAGCAGGCATGTGGAAAAGTCTCAGGTTGGACTCAGTGGCAGGAAGGAGCTAGACTCAGGAACTGGATTCAAGAACATATGGATCCAGGATCAGAGGCAAAAGAACAGAAGAGGTCTGTATTGGACACCAGCCACCAAAGAATGACGTGTATGGATTTTTGGTCACCTGTCCTTTCCACCCCTTCCTGCCCTTTCACATCTCACCAACTTGAGAATGGCCTTGGGTTCTATAGGAAAAACCACAAGCAATGGCCTTTCTGCATATCAATGCCCTGTGTTATCACTTCCAGAAACACTGCCTGAAAAACATGCAGTTAAATTCCAATAAAATAAAGTTACATAGATGAAGCTTAGCTGAAAGTTAGAAAAGTTATTCTATCTTAACCAAAACCAGAACACCTGTCAAAACCACTCAGTGGTTCATGGTAGCTTTAGGTTCATGTGGGCTAAGACCACAAAAAAACAGGGCTAACTCAGGACTCCCAGAACAAATCTACTTCAGCACACTATTTTCCAGCTCCCTATCTTTTTTGAGGTTGTGCAAAATTAGGCATATACTTAAGGATATCTGGGCATGCATGAGCCTCCAGAGATGCGTTTATGGAACACAGATCCCAGAAACAATTTTAAAGGCTCTGGGCCTCAATCACCACACATGCTCATCTTATTTCAAGAGTGGTATGAACATAACTGAAGACTAGGAAATTACTTTCTTCTCAGAAAAAAGAGAGATTTTTTGGTGGGAAAGTATTGGATATGTTAATACCACTGTATAAGTAACAAATCAAAGCTTGGTTCCCCAAAATCAGAAAGCACTGGGACCTAAGCAGCATTTGGTCTTGAGGAATACTAGTTTGAGTATTGTGGAGAACAGGGATACAGGGACAATGACACAAGTATTTCAAAGGGTCTGCTTTGTAACAGTCCCAGCAAAACGCATAAGTGATACTGACTACAGCATGAAAGCTTAACAAATAGCAAGTGCTTTGCTTTTACTTTTTGTTTGGTTTTTTTAAGGATTTTTTTTCATTGTCTTATTAATATTTTCCAAGATTCTGTTCTAAATCTCTACCCCCTACTCAGATAAAAAGTGAAGGGCTTAGAACACAAACACTTGAGCAGAATTTTTCCCCTTTAACATAAAACCGCACAAAGACTCAAATCAACTCTGCCCGGCATCTTCAGCCTGCTCAAGTCCACCAAGCCCAAATCAGGCGCAACAGAGTTCGTCTGTTCTGGTTTTGCTGTAATTCCACTAGCAGCATACCAGCTTAGACTGGTGCATCTGCCTTGTTGGGACCCTAGTTCCCAGCCCAGCAAAGCAGTGCAAGCCTGTTTTCATTAGGAATGCAAATTGACAGGCTTGATTCATAGACCAAGCTAGAGGAGCCAAAACACTAAGACACATACACCTATCTACCAGGCCTGTTATGTGACCATGAAAATCCAGCAGGCTAACAGCAAGGGAAAAGTGACATTTCAAATTGCTGCAGTATGACTTACCAGAGCTTATCTGCTAGAGCCTTTAGACAGAAATAACTTAGTAAGGTTGGGAAATTGCTGTCCCAGCTCCCTTTTTTACAGCCATGAGGTGCAGGGCTGAGGTGAGGGGAAGGGAAACTGTGAATTGTATTGTTCGGGATGCTTCTGAACTTGACTTTTGGCTCATTACTCACTGTTTTTATAAAGACAAATGCAAACAGAGGCAAAAGCAAATTACATAGGTGAGTATGCAATTTGTAGGAAAAGCAAGCATTTATGAGGGAAGTAGCCATTCCATAGGAACTGTTATAAATACTGCTTTTTCACTTTAAAATATTTCCCAAGTCAGAAATTTTCCTTCTTCAGTGGAACACCATCAAAATCCAATTCCTTCCTAGCACTTTTGGCCAGAAAGTATGACCTGTCACAGGAAATACCACCTAAAGACAGCCTTTAAATTCACATCAGCAAGATCACATTGAGGAGATTAATGATAGCAAGTGTCAGGATGCAAGGGCTCTTTCCGCTACTCCAGAATATCACATCTGTCCACAGGAGATGCACTTTCTGGTGCAACAAGGCTCAAAACTCCATGTGGCAACTGTTATTATACAACTACGAACAACAATAGAAATGTATCAAATTCACTAGGATGCCCTCCAGCTTAAGCCATCTTCCAGAAGGCAGTGTCAAACATAAAAAGTGACTCTGGCATCCAAAGCATTTGTTACATCCAGTTCCAAAAAGGGGCTTCTTTTAAGTGGACAGGCTTCGGCTTAATACAGCGATAATGAGCATCTGGGAAAGAAGCTCGAAGTGAAAAAGGATTCAGGCTTAGCTTGCATCCAAAAAAGAGTGTGAAAAGATGAAACAAGATATATCAGACAAATCAGACCTTACCACAGCAAGAAACAAAACTACAGCAGATAAAAAGCATTGAAGGAATGAGTAGAATGAAATGATTAAAAGGCTAAATCTTCAATTTTAGATCTCACTTAAAGGATGGTTATTTCCTGCGACGGGAAGTCTAAAAGCCCACTTTTGCATCAGTCTGGGGTTGGTTGAGAGAGAAAATAAATCACCGCCACCAGTGCCAGGGAAGTATAGATGTCAGTTGAAAGGCTCCTGTCCAAGTACATACCAGATAGTTTTAAGGCTAAGAGACATGGTCTTTGTTCTCATCAACCAGAAGAACAAGATTTATATATTTCTCTGAGTTTCAAATGCTACTTCTGCTTCTTCAATTCTAATTCCTTTTCCCTGATACTTGGTTTGCAGCTTCCTATATGCATATAATGCTAACACAACTAATTTTGCTTTGGATTATTATTTCCATATAGTGCACAGTAAATGCTAGAGAAATGCAACTCTCATTTCAACAGCCATTTGGCAAGAGGCGAGATTTATTTGATGATAGATGACATTTTTTTCCAAGATTAGAGAGTGCATGGGTTATTCTGCTGCTTCTAATTACACACGCCATTTGTCAAGACAGGGTAGCAGTTCAAAACTCATGACCATAATTAGTTTCTTTTCTGACATCTCAAAGGCTTCAATTCTGATGTTAGATCTGCACCAAAAATGGAACCGTTTATCTATTGCTTCAACCTAGAGACAACTAACTAGGCTAACACTCTTCCAGAGTGTACATAAGAACCCAAAAGAGAATCGTAAGTGAAAAAAATAGTTAAATTCTCCAGTTGACAGAGCAAACGTTGCTGGAATATATTTTATGCAAACTATATATACATACAAGGAAATAATTTTACTGCCAGCTTGACTTTCTTCTAGCTTTTTATCTTAAAAAGAAAGCCGACAATACAGTTCTAAAAGGAGAGAAAGGCACACATCGATTTATGGCAGTATGCTAAAAATCAGATTGACTCAGACCATGTGCACAGTTTAATCTGCAGGGAGGTATTTTCAAGGAAAAGTCTCACTTCTCTTTGATCAGTAGCTGCAGGTGATGAATGCCTCAGTTCTGCCTAACACAGTGAGAAGCAGACTCTTAGAGCCTCTTTGTTGTGCAGCCAAGCAGAGCTGACTAAAGGCTTGTCATCCATATGCACTAAGTCAATTTAGATGCCCTAGGATGACAGACCGGGGCAAGCTGCTTCTGCCATGGGAAAAGATGGGAAGAACATGAAGCCCCAGCTGCTGCATGGCCAAGGGCAGGGTGGATGGAGACTGTAGTCCTAAGAAGGGCCAGCCACAGCATCCCAGGGATCACACTTCTCAGGCAGCAGCCTGGCATTGCAGGGCTTTGGCGCAGGTTAGGCAGCCAGACATCTTACTGCCCACAGCAGCCTGTTTACGTACAACTGACTATACAAACAGATGATAGTAAAGCAGAAGGATTTCAGTGACACTTGGAGATCACACATTTCCCAGTTGTCCTGTCAGTGGTGGTCCTTCTGCACTTCAACTATGCCTTCAAATTCAGCAGGACAGAAACTGTGCAATCCATGATTACCTGAGAAGCAAGCGGCACTGTATCAAGGTTTTGACGCCAGACGGCAACTAGGACCATACAGGTGCTCTCTTGCCCAGTGGGATGAGGAGGATTATCAAGAAAAAAAGGGAAAATTCATGAGCTGAGATAAATACCATTTAATAGAACAAGAAAGGAAAAGAGAATAAGGTTAATAATAGTAACAATAATACACAAAACAAGTGATATGCAATGAATTGCTCACTACCCAACAACTAATACCCGGAGCAGAGAACCCTGGCCCCCAACCAACTTCCCATTTATATATTGAGCACAAAATTGCAGTATTGAATATCTCTTTAGCCAGCTTGGGTCAGCTGCCTGCCTATACTCCCTCCCAGCTTCTTGCCCACCTGCTCACTAGCAGAGTATAGGAAACCAGAAAAGTCCTTAATTTTTTAACAACAAAAAACATCAGCATATTATCAGCATTCTTGTCATGCTAAGACAGTGGCGAGTGGGAAGAAAATTAACTCTATCCCAGCTGAGCATACACATTACCTGGCAACAACTAAAACATGTGTTATCAACTTTACTCTCATACTAAATCAAAAACACAGCAACTGCTGGGAAGAAAATTAATTTTATCCCAGCCAAAATCAGGACACACTGCAGCCGTTCATTCCCAACAAAACATTTTATCTTCTTAATTGTCAAGAAACATTATAAATGCCTAAACAGTACTGTGCAACTTAGCAATAGTTAAAAATGAGCTGGAAAACCACATGTTTTTTCCACTGATTAAATTCAAGTGACAAAAAAGCTTTGTTCACCACAATTAAGCCAAAAAATTGTGAACAGAAAGGAAAAAATCTCATTTTACGCTTACACTTCTTTTATATTACATCACAATGATTTTTGTTCCATTTCAATTTAAAACAGAATTGTGTTCTACATTTTTATTCATGAATACGGAAAACAGAAAAGCATTTTAAGATGAAGCAAAATTAAAATCATCACTTCTTTTTAAAATATGGATTTAACATGAAATTTTTCAGGTAGCTTTTTCTTAAAGGAAATCCCAGGTTCTTATTCAAAGACAGCAATTCCCTGTGGAAATTTTCAGCAAATTACTACATTGCCAGTAGCAGAACAAGCTACAGGACTCTGCAGCTCTTAATTCACCTAGTGTGGGACTAGCACACTACACACACATGCTTCCTTCAAAACTTTCTTCTCTACATAAGACTCCCCTCTGTTCTGTTTGTGTTCTAACGTCGCTCAACATCTTCCCCAGTGCTAATACTTATGCTGCCTTATGCACCCCATTTCTTCACATTCGCACAGCCACCACTCACTGGTTCCTCTCTTCTCCATAAAGCACCTCCGTCATTGCTGGTTGATGAGTCAAGGGTCAGTCTTGGCAATTAAAAACAAGCAGTCCCTTTATGGTAGGGCAGGATTAAGTGAGGAGGAGCTTTTTTCTGGCAAGATGACGACTTTGGTGATACTCCTTTTACCTTTACAGTAGCTAGACCTGCTTTGGGAATTAGTTCATTATCTTTACAGATTAGATGGAGAAATATACCAAAAAAAATCTTGACAAAGTCTCTCTAAAACACAGGCAGGACAAAAAAAAATCTAATTTCCTGTTATTGTTTATGGCTTGCGTCAGAAGCCATAACTGTGATGTGGGTTCCCAGTGTCTTGGCACCAAGGAAAAGGCAATTTGTGCACCATATGCTCCACAACCTACAGAGACTAGACAAACAGCAAGTGACTGTGTCTCTCATCCCATTTGATAAGTGGCATAAAACCAAGGAGTGACTTGTTGAAGTTAACAGTCCAAAGGACTGAATACAGCTCTCCTGGCTCTCAGCTCAGCTCCTAACTCACATTTCCTCTTCTCCTTCAGAGCCTTCTTAGCAGAAAAAAAGAATTTATGCCTTGAAGAGCAATCCTGTCCTGGCTAGGAGATGGATGATAGAAAGCTTAAAAGTATTATTATATCATAACTTAGGTAGAAAAATAACCTTCCCACCAAGAAACTGCAGTATATTTCTTTCATAGTTCTTGTTGAACTCTTATTTCCCAGCAAGAGTTAGGTTTTGTTCCCAGCTTTAGTAGAATTGAAAAGTGATGGAACACCAACAGCTAAGGAAAACTACTCCTGCACAGTATCTAGCCAGAGTTCCTGTTCAAGGATGGGAAGGACCCTACAAGCTTCTCAGTTAGGCCTCTGATCATAGAAAATGAATCATAGGATCATAGAATCGCCAGCTTTTCAACTAGACCTTATTAAAAAAAAAAAATCAGTTATAATGGCAACAAAAAAGTCACGTTTATCAGCCTTAGCTACTGAAATATTCCCTGTTTTGCCAGCATGCTCTAGCTGTATCTGAATCTACTACCCTACCTTTTGCAATGACTCTTATCTTTGGGTTGCCTAATGAGACCGTTTAGTGCACTGTAAGAGCTGCTAGTTTCTATTTTTATCCTGTCCTTCTTTTTTCTTTCTCTTCAGTATTTCTTGTCCCCAGAACTGCAGTCTTCAAGACAGGCAAAAAATATTCACACATTTGTTCTGAAAGTTGCAAAATTGAAGATTTGGGGGTTTATTTTAAAATTACAATGTAAAAGAAATATCTTTAAATAAAAGTGATTTATTCCTTTAATTTTTTAAAAAGTGTCCTTCCAAAGGAGCTGTATTTTGAGGTCCCATTCTTCACAAGCAGAATATTTTGGTCAGAGTTACTAAAAATGTTGTGCATATTTTATGTATGTTTATATACATAGAAATGAAACTGATCTTCACCAGGAGCCTGCAGGACCACTGCAAGCACTTTCTTTCATTCACTTCTGAAGAAAAAAAGTATTGAGTACAAACCAGCATTATCTCTGACAATTTTCTCACCATGAACTGCTCACAAGTAAAACCACACTTTTACTTGTTAGAAAGGAAGCAGGAACCTCTGCAAAGTTTAAAAGTTATTGGCAGGTATATTGTGCCCATTCTCATGTAAGACTGAAAGTAGGAAAAGAGATGAAGAGAAACAATCAGCAACTCAAGTCACAATAACTTGTGCCCTTTTAACTTAGCATGAACAAAGAAAATGGGGAATTAGACGTTGGACAGGCTTGCAAGATACAGGTTGGGACTGGTTTTATGCTTTTTACAATGTAACAGCTTCCAATGGAACTGCAATTGCAAACAATTTTGCTGGAAAAATTGAACACGGAAGCCCATCTGGATTTCTTGATTGAATCCTGAGCTTCATTCATCAACAAAACTCAGAACAACTTTGCTATTAGGTTTCTTTGTGGGTTGAATCAAGGCCCAACTTTCTCAGAAATATCTGCTAAAGGCAAAGAATTACCTGAGAAGGACACCATCAGCTTAGTTTATGTGTCATAACAGACTTAAGTCTCAAAAAACTAAATACTGCCTCCAAAACTCCATCTTTAAGTCCCCTCAAATATTTGTACATTTTCATGAGTTAAAGTGAAAGCTGTCTGAAGAAAGGAATAGGTGTGGAAATACTCTAAATCTCCCTCAGCCACAACCACGGAACTGGAGCATATGTGACGGTGATGAGACAGAATAAACACTTTGCAGTGAGGAGGAGCCCTGGCCACAGTGGGATCCCTATACTATAGGCAAAGCAACTGTATTCCCCTGAGATTCCCCTCTTCTGTAGGAGAGAGACAGTGAAAGAGAAACAAATAGACTTCTCCCAAACCGTTCAGATTTCCAAGGCACATGAGGGCTCTCCCTAAACTGTCAGTTCAGTAGACAGCAGTGCTTCCTCAGAAAGGAAGACTGTGAAAGGCAGCAGCTGCAACTAGTGAAGAAAAGGTGTGGGGCTTGCTCCATCCACTTTTTGACATCTACAGTGAAGATGTCTCCAACTTAGATGGTGACAGAGATCACTTAGGGGTCCAGTCTCCTTCATAGCCTGGGACAGGGAAAACAAACACTTCTATCATGTCATTCAGCTGTCTTTATATTCAGAGATTTGGAGAAAAAAAGAAAATGAACTGCCAATGTGACTATTGTTCTCTCACATATAAAGAGAGACCAAGCAACCTGCTCAGACTGCAGGAATCTACACATGGTCAAATGAACTGTGTTTAAAAACAGTACAGGGTAAAGAAACAGCACACACAGTAAAGCTTTTTTCGATTTTCCTTTTAATAAGGGGAATATAAGGTACTGTCAAGATAACTATTTCCCCCCATCTAGTGGTGGGATTGCATTTTAAAACATCCTACCCATTTTAGCTGACTGCATTTTGAAACTGGTGAAGGTTGAAAATAGTATTACTACTCTGCAAGATCTAGAAACCTATGGCTGTGATTACTGCAAGTCCCATAAAGCAGGTCCTGGAGATAAGAAACATTCCTCACTTACCAGCTCTTTGCTTTAACCTCCAGATCATGCTACTTCCACTTTCAAAAGTGCTTAAAATACGTGAAAGATATAAACTGTCATACTAGTCATTAGCTTACCTATTTATAGATTGGGTACTAGGGCTTGCCTCTTCTGACTGCAGCTCATGACTATTTTTAGCACTCTTGGAGAGCTTTGTTATTCATCTGCTGAAACTGCCATTGATATGTTTGCTTCACAGTCAACTCAACTTTTAACTACTTCACCAAATGCAAATGAAATAAGTTATTTCTGGCCATGGAACAGCTTTTGAGGTGATAACCCAGCTCTGGGTCATAGTCTCAGCAACATTCAGCTGAGCATCATGATTAGATGTTTCTAAGCTAGTCTTTGTTCTTACTGTACATGTTAAGGTTATACCACGTTCCTAAAGGGCAGTCTAAATTGTGTTTTATTACAGACTACAGTCTGTTAAGCTGTTCAATGCAAGAAGGTGTGTCCTCTTTAATTTTGGAGATGTTCTTGGGGATTTTTCAGACTGGTGCTTTCAAAAGAATAGCTTTGTTATCAACAGCAGGAAAAATTACTGGAGGGCATTTAGTAAAAGAATATATACCCAAGTATACCTTATATAACTATTTTTATACTGGATCTATAATCCATACTTATTTTTGTTCTGGTTATTAAAGTAAATTGATTCAAAAACAGTAATCCTTGTGTGGGCCTAGGTAATGCTCTCTGAAGTAATTAGTTTGAACTGAAACAGGCTTGAAAGACCAAGCACACACAGTTGGGAATTCAAGCACATGCAGACCATAAGCAACATGTCAGAAAGCATATGACAAGGCTGAATGTGGAAAAGTCTGTTAGAAGGCTGTCTGTCTCGAGATTACACAGAATTCAGACAATTTCATTGTGGGTTTAAATGGGGCCTAATGAGCCAAAAAGATATATTTAATTACTTGCCTTTCCTTTACCTGCCAACAGTACAGAGCATATTACTGTAAACAGAAATACTCAGATAACCACTTATCTTCCCAGTGAGTATGCAACAACAGTGAAGTACAAATACACCATTATAGTTAAGTATTTCCAAGATGCAAATCACATGAATAGACAACTAAAAATTACAGTTGGTCAAAATTCAACTCAGGCCTTCTCTAGCAAAGCTGTAAAAATCCTGCTGCTAGTATTACAACTATTGCATGTTTACTACACCGTTTTCTCCATTCTTGTTCCTCACCTACAAAAGACTTTTGCAAACAAGTGACAGCAGAATTGGTCCCAAATTTATCCTCTTTCACTGACTCCAGATCCAACCTGGACATGAGTTTTTCTACCTCTCGTCTTCGCATACTCTTTTTCTGGTCTCCTGCTCCTGACCAGGACCTGGAGACTAAGAGTAGAAAGGCTTTTCTCACAAGAATTAAATCACTTTTTTCTATATGGCCTTAGCCTTAAGTGAGAGAAGACTGCAATGTTTTATACAACAAAGGAACACAATCCACTTCTTGGCAGAGCAGGAAATACACTGTCGCACCATTACAAGATGAGAGAGCTGGGGTGGTTCAGCCTGGACAAGAGAAGGCTCTGGGGAGAACTTATAGTGACTTTCCAGTACCTGAAGGGGCTACAGGAAAGCTGAGGAGGGACTTTTGACAAGGGCATGTAGTGATGTGATGAAGGGTAATGGCTTTAAACTGAAAGAGGAAAAATTTAGATTAGATGCAAGGAAAAAATTCTTAACAATGAGGGTGACAAGGCACTGTAACAGGTTGCTTAGAGAAGCTGTGGATGCCCCATCCCTGGAGGTTTTCAGGGCCAGGATGGATGGGGCTTTGAGCAACTTGGTCTAGTGGAAGTTGTCCCTGCCCATGGCAGGGATTTGGACCTAGATAATCTTTGAGGTCCCTTCCAACCCAAACCATTCTATGATTCTATGATCATAATTGATGAGGAGAGAGGAGTGAGGGCTATTAAATCTGTTATCTAATTAATTTAATCCTCTTTGGCTTTTCCATCCTCCTTTTCAATGTCTGTACTAATAGACTTGTATTTACCTGGTTTTGTAACAAATAGATGAATTAGAAATGACTGATCCCGGGTACAAAAACTGCCTTTGCCAGAAGTTAAATTCAAAATTGCAGCAAACAAAGCCTGCAGCTGCTCCCTTGCCTCCCATGCCAACAATAATAATGAGTTACAATAAAACTAAGCTACCTGAAACAAAAGCAGAACATACCAGATCCTCAGCATAAATTAATCACTGGAACCAAAAGTACTATATTAGCTGGCAAGTTTTGCTTCACCTTGAATCACTGTCCTTTCTTCCCCCAAACCTTGTAAAGTGCTGTAAAAATAAGGACTTAAAGTGCCTGTACCAATATCTCTTGGAAGTCTTGCTTTCACATGATTTAGGGTTAGCAAATGAGTCATCACACATTCCCCCCCACTAAGCCACAGAGATGCAGTAAAGGCAAAACTCTCACATATTCCTCCATACATTCGTCCTTTGGGAAGTTTATTGCTGTTTCAAAAAGGTCCACATGCAGAAACACGTAAAATTTGAGGGGCTTGTCACAGACCTATGTGGAATCAGGGGCTGAAAAGTTAGTGAGAAAGAAGGCCACAGGTACAGAGCGGGGGCACCATGGCAATCGCCAAACTGAAGCTGGCAGGGGCATATAAATCTGTTCTTAAATAGTACACCTGAATTTGCCTCCCTCTTGCCCCCCTGTCCCAAATTTTCAATGCCCCTTTCGGTGCAAAGCCATTTCTTCTATTGAATATATCAGCCTAAAATTGGAAGAATTTCAGCTTACAAGATAGCTTTCACAGGACACATTTTGGATTCCAGCAAAGTATCTGCAACATGGTAAACATCACCAGGCACCACAAATCTGCCACAGATGCCTGTGAATATGTTTCCAGGTAATGTATGCCTACAGCCTTGTAAGAACAAAGCATTCCATAGCAAGTTACTGGATTTAACCAGTAAGGATTATTTGCTTATTTTTCAGTTAAAAATAAAATTTCATAGGCATCCTCCTCACTTATGTTTGGACCCTCCACAAAGAAACGGAAAGAAATATTAGGTTTTGTAGTTACCAGCAATTAAATTTGCTATTTGCTCTTTAGCCTGCATTTTCAGGGATAAGATGACCTCAGGTAGTACTTCAAGATGGCACCAGTCTTGGCTTTTGAACTGTACGCTGGATACTACACAATTAATGGCAAAACAGATGTCTCTAAACAAGGCAAGCTGCATTGACAGACCACTGTCCAATCCCAGTGAGGTGTAGCTGTCCCAAAGGAAGAGCACAGCCCTACCAACTACATAAAGAACCTCTGCAAGATAGAAGAATCAGAGGTTTTTAGCAAAAAAAGAAGACTACATAGAACTCAAGAACTGTCACAAGAATCAGACCTTGAAACTAGTTAAGCTTTCAAAGGCTATTAAAACTCTCTACATGAATTACTTGCTATCTAATGCTCAAAACTAACAGATGAGATATATCAGCCTCTCAGAAGTTTAATTGTATCCTCTGGAAACACCCATGCTTCAAAGAGTATCCTCTACAGCCCAGATGTTAAGGAAGGAGTGTGCATGGTTTGGGGTTGATGTTGTTGATCTCTCCATGATCATTCACCGGAAAGTGAAAAACTACAGAGGCTAGCGAAAGGGAAGGAAACTGAAGCAGCGTGCATATTCTCCGCTCCAGCCATTCAGATGGCTATCTATGGTTATAAAGAAGTCTCTTCAAACCACAGGTTACTTATTTACCTCAGAAGAGCTCTACATCACCTTTCTTTTCTCCACATTTCTCCTCCTCTGCAAGCCAAAGCATTGCTAAGTATATAAAGCAGTCAGCAGCAAAGCCTACTCTTTCCTCCACTAACTCACCACACTCATGAATGTCCTTGCACACAAACCCTTTCCTACCCATGCATTTCACACAGACCCTTCCCCTCACCCCCCATCTCTCCACTCAGATAACATTTCCCCTCCAAGTATGTGACATAACGTACATATTTTCCCTCATCTTACCACGTGTTTCACACCATGAAGAAACACTATTTCCTGACCACAAGACTACTATGCTCTTTAGCAAGCTTTGCTTTCACTTGTAAGAACCAGACACTGCTCCTACTGCCACTTCTGTTACAGGAACAACCTCCTGTGAGCATTAGTGGCCACAACACATGGAACTTCCACCTATAGGTCCCAGCTCCATGATTTCAAGAGAGCCAGTGATCCTCCAAGTGACCTGTAGTGACAAGAACGGATTTCAACTCAAATCCTCTGCTGATCAGCAGAAAAGCTACAAGCTCTAAGTAGCAACATAAAGTAGCAACACAAAAACAGGCCTCAAATGTGACTTGGAGGAATGATTTCCTAAAAGAAAAACACCAGTCTCTACGGAAAGATGAGACTTACAAAAAGACAGGGGTAACCAAGGTTCTTCTACCAGGTGGTGCTCTATGGCTGGGCCAAAGGTTGCTACTTCTGACCCTGAACTAGGGTCAGAAGCCATAAGCACCACCTGGCAGAAGAACCTTCGTTACTCCTGCCTAGTTCAGGGTCAGAAGTAGCAACCAATCTGCACGGGGTGATCCTCACATTCTGCAGACAGGAAAGGTAAGCACGAGACAGACAGGAGTGACTCTGTGCTGAGGGTCTGTAATGAAGGTGGAACTTTACCTCAAAGCCCTGCAGTGAATGCCTATGTGCCAGTCTGTTCACACTTGACTGACAACACAACACTTTCCACATCAGCCACCAGTAAAACCTCTGTGACTATCAAATATTGTCACTAGAAGTGAAAATGAGAGCAAGGACTAGGCAGTGCAGGGGCTTGCTTGCCACTCATAAGACAACTAGTCTCCTCTAACACACCCTCTTTGTCCAAGTATCCAAACAGCTCCACAAAAAAAAATGAAATGCCCACAATGTTATTGTGTGAGTGCATAAATTGCAGCGGTATTCTATGTGAATTATATTCTACCACAGACAAAATTTCAATAAAAATTAAAAAGTAAATCATTTGAACATCAGAAATTTTGAAACGTCCCTCTCTAACTTCTTGCCTGAATATTATGTTATCCTTAACTAGTCGTCTTTTAAAAGAAATAAAAAAAAAAAAAAGTCCTTCATAAAGGGACAATCTGAATAGCCCTTACAATCAAATTTCAGACAGAGAGAGGATGTGTACAGTGGCAAATATCTGTTTAACTCCCTCAGAATAAACAAGTCTGATGAGACTTCTCAGCCCCAGAGTTAGGACAATTTCAGTGCACCCTAGCCAGTCTGGCTATATTCAAAACCACAAGACAGGTGGCAGAGAGGTCATGATGGCAACTCCTTCCATTAGCCCTCTTATATGAGATCTTATGAGTCCCAGATTACTTTGATTTCCCATTTAAACATAAAACTTCTTGAAAATGCAAAGGGGTGCTATAGGTCTTAAGGTAAATCTCATGCTCCTTGGACTTACTGTGTCTTCTCCAGCAGATGTAGCCAAAGCCATTTCTGTAAGTCCTAATAGATATTGGCTCCTGACTTGCAAAACAAGCATTTGAATGCTAAAAGGTACCAAGCACTACCTGGTACAATTAAAAAAAGTCCAGAATTTATTTCTGTTCATAGTTCAGCAGAACTTCAGCAGGTTGATCTAAGTACAGAGCTTAAGTCCTCCCTCTCATTTGTGGCATCCCCCTGAAAAAAAAAAAAAAGCTTAGGCTTTATATTTGCATTTGCTTTCTTTCAAATAGGAATATCACTCAACAGCATCTGAACGTCATCATCAGCAGACACTGTGTGCGTCTACCATAAGACTTCGGTTGAGGTACCTGATCTGAATGACACAAGTTGCACAATGAGAAAGAGCAAACAAAATCTAGATTGTTATATTACTGTCCTTGAAATTGCTAGATAAGCTGATGTCACATGGCCATGTTTTAGCACAGTGTAGTGCCAGGCTGTGTTACTATACATTAGCAAATGGAGTGCTACGGGTGGTCTAACTGACTCAGGGGCAATGATGTGGAATAACTAGATACCATCTGACCTGAGCCCAATTAACCTTTACTGTAACTTCTAAGATCCTCAGCAGGAAATGTCTGGTTAACTCCATTGTATGCTCAGAGGCACAGTTGTGGCTCCTTACCTCCACTCCCATGGGTTAACCACACCAGCAGCTGTAAACATCAGTTTGCTGCAAGGGCAGAACACAGACTGCAAGTCAATAAAGGGTGATACTATTATATTTTTTAAACAATTAAATGTTCTTTTCAAAAAGAACAGCAGCCACTCAGAATTCAATTGCATTGAGGGAGAGTCATAAGGACTAGACACTGCTTGTAGGCCCAGCTTTGAATGCAGTGATGAATAACCTGTACTCAGTGGCAGTCCAATGAATGCTTAACAAAATACCCAGAACCTCACTCTACTGTGACAAGACCACGGCTCTTCCCAGCTAGAGGAGAAGATTTCAAAGTCCTTTCTCTATTAAAGTAGAATAGCAAGTGACCGAGTGACAAAGCTTTATTGCTTCCTCTTCCAAACACTATTTACGCTTCCTTCTTCTCACCTTTCAATTGTATTTTGGAAAAGTCACAGATGAAAACAGGTGGATGTCTTTTCCCTTTTTACTTTATAATTGCCTCCCATCACAAGAAATGCTAAAAAAGAAAAAAGAAAGAAGCAAGCTTTTAAGAGCAGGAGCTAAGCCCTTAGGTAGCAAAAAGTGACTGGCTTCAAATCCCATTTTTCTTCAGCTGAGGATCCAGTCACAGTCTTTGATTTCTTTCCTCGACATATGATGACCCAGACCCAAGGAACATACCATGCAGCTGCTTTATAGAAGGCATGCAATTTGCAAACTAAAGTGATAAATTCATATAACAAGACTTCGGGGAAACAAGTTCCTTCGTATTTTCACTCCTTAAAGAAAGCAACTAAATACATCAGGCTACTGTCTCAGGAACTGGATGGATACAAGGTCAGTACCACAAAGCACAGTCATTAGCGGTGCTCCTCATTAAAAGCACTCCCTAGCTAACAACTCCCACTGTCCCCTTTGGGAACAGCCAAGCACAAAATTCTTTGGCAAAATCTGTCTCCTAGGGTGTTTTGCACAAGCTTTGCAGTAAAGTCACCTAAGAACCCAGCCAGACCAACAAATGCAAGCAAAACTTTGAAGAAACGACACAAGGCATTTCAAATTCCCAATCAGCACTGACTCGCTCAACACTGGTAGCTCCAGGCTGAAAGCAAAAACACTTGACATGTTCATCGTGGTAATTTGCAGGATCAGACCTTAGATCCGCGATGGGAAACCTTTGACCTTCCAAGGGCCCTTGTGAAGTGACTGGCTTCAGTTTTAACATCTGAGTCCATACTGCAAAATAGTCATGTCAGCAGGCCGCGTAATGCACCTACCAGCACAAAGACTGGCCAGGCCCTGGCAACTGAGCTCTTCTCCTATTCCCAAGCAGCAGGTGTGATCACTAGGAATTTACCTTATATCTTCCTGTGCTGCTATAGCCTTTAGGAGGGGACTATCACCTTCAGACTTTCAGAACAACACTTTCACCCAGCACAATTATGTTTGCAAAACAAAAACAAATCCAGACTGGTAAACTAAGGAAAAACTAGAAACCAAAGTTGTGCTCTCAGTTGTGATAATGACTACCTAATGGCCATGGCTGCAAAGAAAAAGTGTTTGGGTCTAACCTGGCACTGAAAAGGTAAATCAAGAAGTAAGGTACTTAAAACCCAGTGTTACTGGATCACCTTACGAAAAGGCAGTATTCTTTACTCTGTGCATTTCTAAGGGGAGAACTATGTTTAGAAAATGTTTGTATTTCCTACTTCTATAGGTTCAAAACACTCATTATAAAGAGTAAAAGCATTATGTAAACCATAAATGTAATATTTGCCCTTGGTTCTCCTTGTATGTTATGGTACATCCTTATCCTCCTCACCTTAAGAGGTCAAAATGCTTTTCACACACTCTGCTGCACCTCAGTCCTGGGGAAATCAATCTGAGTCAGAAAATTGTTCACCAGGAGCGTAGAATTTTCCCAACTCTTAAAACCTCCCTCTCTTGCATTTGAGTTTCAGACTTTTGCAACCTACCTCCTGTTGAACGATACATTGTCCATCTCAAAACAGAGTTTCAAAGTTCTAGCATTTAACAAGACATCAGGGATGACCAAAATTAAGTACTGAGAGCTTACTTGTATGACAGAGCACTCTACTAAGTATTACTGTAATTTTGCTATGGAAATGTAATTTATTTCCTGGTTGGATCAGACCTTAAGTCTGTTCTGATGTTCTGCCCCACTAGCAGCAGCCAGTACTAACACTTCAAAGGAAGGATGTAAAAAGAACCTCTAAGAAATAATAACCATGTACATTACACTTTCTTCTGTGCCTCAAAGAGGAGTTAACTCGCGCCTCTAGAGAATACAGATGGAATAGCCTTCCAAGTATTATTCTAATATCATTTAATTTGAGGCACTTTTAATATCCATGGAAGTAGATAATACTTTTTGACCTGCTGAGTTCTTGTCTTCAGCAGGAGGCAACCACAGTGTTAATTTTGTGGTGTGCACTCTTCATTAACTTTCTACCAGAATATCCCTGTATCAGAGTTTGCTCTGTATTACTACATTATTTTTTTCAAGCACACAAACGGCTCTATTCCCTTTTTAAAACTGCAGCTATACACTTCATTAAGCTCTCTGTGATAACATCTATCCTAATGTTCTGCCTTCAGAGCAGAATGCAAATTCAGAGCGCTCAGGCAGGTGAAGAGAAACTTGGATTATTTTTGCCAGTGGGCATTATTGTAGCTTTATCCCTATCAAATTTCATCTCCCACTGTGCTGCCAAGATGTTTAATTCCTCCTGGAGTGTCTAACAAACCTCTACAGCTTTCAGCAGCTGAAACAAATTACCATCATCACCTAAATTCCCTAGCTCACTCCATTTTTCCTTCTTCACACTGCTAATGAGGATACAGAATACCACTGACCAGGCCCATACCAGTCTGCAGACAATTAAGCAACTAGACACTCCAGCATTGAGTGAACTTGCTGTTGCGTTCAAGACTATTCAAGAACCTAGCTGCAAGCACGTAGCGTGATGCAGATGGAGGCAAAAGGGAAAAAAAATGGAAGCACCTCCTTATCTATTCCATTATTGTATCCTGCTGGCTTTGCTGCGGAGGGCAAGACAACCAATGGATGACCAATTAGAATAACTGGATGGAAAGAAATAAAGAGGAATTTACATCCATTAAGACAATATATCCAATTGATTTCCATTAACAAACTTGAGGTTGCAGGTCTAAATGATCTGGCCTTGTATCAGGTTGCCATTTTTCTGCAATTCCTAGGATCACTTTCTTCATCCATTTTCAAAGAGATACAGAGACCACGTTAGTGAAAAGCTGTCACAATGTGATTATGGATGAGGATTTTCTTGCCAGCTACCGCGTGTCTGAACAGAGGTATTTCAAGAGACAAACATATTTGGAAAGTGCCACCGGAAGTCATGATTCTCCTAGACGTAAAATTGAAGTGAGGAACCCCACTTATTTTTCATGCATCATTCTAAATTTTTTTTTTGCCATGATGGGAGCAAGTTCAATAGCAGCAGTCTTCAGCTAGCTATACTCATATTTAGAGACAGAAAAGACAGAAAACTTGTGCAAGACTTGCCTAGATTGAATAGGCTACCCAGCAGAAGCAACAGAAGTGGCTAGGAGTCACTTTTCTTCCCCACTTCTCCCAAGCCCTTTGTTCTCCTTTTCTGATTCTCTCTCTCAATTCAGTGTGTCAGAGCACTGGTCTAAGAAGTACTTTTCTGTGTCTTTGGCAAAGCTGTGAATTTACAATCCACTGTGTACCCTACAATTCACAGTGCCTTACAAATTTAGGGCTGAGACTTGCACTATGGTCCTATCACACCATGATTATCAGAGATGTCTTTGCTTTCAGCATCAGGATGTCATCTGGGAAGTAGAATATTTCCTAGCAGTGAAAGCCAGTTAAATGACGTTAATAAACCTCAACAACTTGATGTGGTGTGATTACCCTAGGATTTCCCTACTTTATTGTTTTTCAAATTGTTTTCAACCTTTACATATACCCTCCCCTTCAGAACAGTCATCTTCTCTCCTCAGTTATACAAGATTCCCCTTACAACATTCTTCCAAAATAATCCTTGCTGTTTTTTCTGTCATGACTGCAGAAGCACTTTGTCTTCCTAAAACCAGTCAACTTCCACACACATAGGGCCACGCTGCTCACTATTCTGCTTCCACCCTTCAGTGACAAACGTCCTCTCAACTATCTGTCTTTTTCCCCAATATGCACCTTATTTCCTACACCTGAGGAATAGATCCACTCTGTTATTCTGCCAGAAATTATCATCTCTACCCTCACGTCAACAATTTCTTCTCCACCTCATTTTAAAAAGGGGATAATCAGTAGGGAAATTACTTGCTTTGGTTGCATTCAAAATTAGTGCATTTCTAGCTCTTTCAAGCCTTCTCAACTCCCAAATCATTGAAAATGATGTGGAGATTACAGTCATACACAGAAAGAATCAAAAGCACGAAAAATCATTTGAAGGTACATATTAAACAGCACAGATGCTGCAACTTGGTCTGGTCCCAGTCCATTTCCTTTCCTAGAACGTCCTACAGACACTGAGTCTCTGTCAGAATAACAGGTATTAATACTGAAAATGTCAGCAAATAAAAACTCTCTGAGACTCGTTTTAGAAGGCAAGCATCCTTTATCAGGCCTGGGCAACATGCAGGACTGATCTCCATCAATCATGTACAACCAGACAAAGACTGTTAGAGAATATATTTCCCACTTAAATGTATGTGGATATTTTCCCATAAATCTTATGCATATTCTATTACTTTCCAAGGTCTAATTTTCATGTAATTAAAGTTTGCAACAGTCAAAACTCTTGCTAATTTGGAGCTGGCTCCAGCTCTCTACTTGACCTTGCCTTTCAGAGTAGTAACAATTTCAAACAGAGGAGATTACAGAAGAAGAGACATCTGTTTAGCACAAATTGTTCCTCACACAATACGTTATCATTTTCAGAGAAAGAACAGTGGTTGAAAAACACCATTTTAAGGAAAACATGCTATCAGAGAAAGAAAACATGCTATCAGACAGACATTCTGTCTCACTTACAAAACCCACAACTGCTTAGATGAAACTTAGCTGTACTTCAGCTTAAATTGAAATATTCCACATATTGTACCAATACAAAGCCCAGGATGAACCCAGAAAGGCAAGACTGAACAGCTGATGTGGAAGACAGAAGATGGCAATGATGTTTTCTTCTGTGGTATGTTAAGTATGAAGGGGTACAAGACAGAAACCGTGATGTCTCATCACAAAGCAACATGGCAAGGCACTGCCTGGCCCTGGCCAATGGAAGACAGATAAAGTCAAGTCGGGTGGTGCAGGTGGCAAATACAAGACTGGGCATCACGGTGGAAAATGCAAGAGCGAGCATCGCTGCGACACAGAAAATCCAATACTGCAACCGTGTTTGCGTTTTATGGACACGAGGTAAAGACGGAACCCGGTGCTTGGGGGTTTTACCCCCCTTTTTTAATAGCACTGCTCCTGCCAGCCCTGCTCTGTCGAGTTACAGCGAGGGCTGCTCTCCGGTCACCCCGGGGGGGACACCCCGGACACCCCCAACCCAGAGCTCAGCCCGCGGCCGGGAGGGGGAGCTCCCAGTTCACTTGTCTGGACGCAGAGCACCCCCCCCCCGCCTGAAAAAAGCCAGCACCAGCTTTCCAAGGGGAAATTGCTCAACAAGGAAGGACACTAAATCCTGCACAATGTCCCTGCTGTGGGTGGGAAGGAGCCTGAATGCCAGGCGCTCACTTCCTCCTGAGATTAGATGGGTCTAGGGGCCAAAGTCAGCTCCTCAACCCTTCCACATCTGAAGGCAGCACAAGAATCAGCTCTTCGCTTAACACATCTGTACCCTCTGGTGGGGGCCCACAAGCCCAGAAAGTCCTACATGACTGCGTGAGGTCCCACAGCCTTGTAACAGCAGCAGCCTTGCTATAGGGAACAACCAATAACATCAGTGGCTATTGAAGGTCCATGTTTTTAATGTGGCAAAGGCTGTAAAAGTCAGCATAGGGAAAAAAAGACCTGGAGAAAAAATAACCCAAACGCTGCAGTCACATGGAAGGCAGTATGGGAGTAAAGCTCTGATGCAATAGCCTCTAATTATCCCAAAGAAGGTATAGAACAGCAAGGAGAAAGAGTCTATTTGCATTCTGGTTTGTTCATCATCAGCTGAACTCGAAATCAACCAAGTTCCAGCAGCTAAATCTTTATTATACGCTACAACATAAGAGCCCAAAAAAACCAAAGCCCAGAACAAATCAAGCTTATAATACAACAATTCAGAAAAACATGTCAGCTCTTCTTGCCTTACAAGCCTTTGATCTCACTTTAAATTTGGTCTGACTTTCAGTTTTACTAGTTGCTAAGGATTCTGTAAACAAGTACTAAGCTGGAGAATGTTTTAACACTCCTACTTTATCATTTGGCACAAATCTATCTCCAAGTTCATGAAGACTAAATAAAGGGCAAATTTTCAAGTAAATATATATCTAAAACTAGGAAACAATATGTGATATACATCTGAAATAAGATCCCTAAAACTTATTCTTTCAGCAAAATCCTATGTAATTAATGTCATATTTTCAGAACAGAAGACTCCTGTCCTCATAAACATCAGGTTTTATTTCTAATTACAAATACTGTCAAAGTTTATATCATGTAGCTTTGGAACTAAAATGAGTGATTATTCTCTAAATGACTGACAACCCTCCAAACAAGTGACTCTTAAAATAAACATCTGAAACACAGGACAGAAAGATCTCTCCTCTCTCCTGATGCAAGCTCAAGAGAGGGCTCAGAAGAGACAACTGCGAAGTAGTAAAAGACTGAAATATTTAAAGCTTCTGTATAATTAACTTGTAACACTGAGAGGAAACTCCATTATTAAAGATAAAATAGGAAAGTGGCTAGAGAGGAAACAGTTACTGGAGAGGTGCTTCAGGGAAGTGACAGAAATATCCTTCAGCTTCCTTGTACTTTGAAACAAGACAGAACAAGCAAGAGAAGCCACCGGGAAAGAAGCCTTATAGTAAAGCTGCCAAACTTAGATGACCAAGTGTACAGTGTCCAAGTGTAGTACTGAGGGAAAGCACAAATTACTCCGATATGAAAATAGGGATCACCTGGTCTGAAAGAAAAAGGATTGCAGGGATAGGACAAGGGGGAATGGTTTTAAGCTGAAAGATGGGAGATTTACGTCAGATATTAGGAAGCTTGTGATTTGTTTGTTGTTGTTGTTTTTTTTTTTACAGTGAGTGGGGTGAGGCGGTGGCACAGGTTACCCAGGGAAGCTGTGGATGCCCCTTCCCTGGAGGTGTTCAAGGCCAGGTCGGATGGGGCCTTGAAGAACCTGATCCAGTGGCAGGTGTCTCTGCCTGGAGAAGGGAGCTTGGAATTACATGATCTTTACAGTCCCTTCAAACTCAAACCATATAATTATATAGAATCATGGAATCATAGAGTAACCAGGTTGGAAGAGACCCACCAGATCATCGAGTCCAACCACTCCTATCAACCACTAAACCATGCCCCTTAGCACCTCGTCCACCCGTGCCTTAAACACCTCCAGGGAAGGTGAATTAACCACCTCCCTGGGCAGCCTGCTCCAGTGCCCAATGACCCTTTCTGTAAAGAACTTTTTCCTAACGTCCAGCCTAAACCTCCCCTGGTGGAGCTTGAGGACATTCCCTCTTGTCCTGTCCCCTGGCACTTGGGAGAAGAGGCCAGCACCCTCCTCTCTACAACCTCCTTTCAGGTAGTTGTAGAGAGCAATGAGGTCACCCCTCAGCCTCCTCTTCTCCAGGCTAAACAACCCCAGCTCTCTCAGCCACTCCTCATAAGGCCTGTTCTCCAGCCCCTTCACCAGCTTCATTGCTCTTCTCTGGACTCTCTCCAGAGCCTCAACATCCTTCTTGTGGTGAGGGGCCCAGAACTGAACACAGTATTCGAGGAGCGGTCTCACCAGTGCCGAGTACAGAGGGAGAATAACCTCCCTGGACCTGCTGGTCACGCCGTTTCTGATACAAGCCAAGATGCCATTGGCCTTCTTGGCCACCTGGGCACACTGCTGGCTCACGTTCAGTCGCTGTCAACCAACACCCCCAGGTCCCTCTCCTCCAGGCAGCTTTCTAGACAGACTTCTCCTAGTCTGTAGCACTGCATAGGGTTGTTGTGCCCCAAGTGCAGGACCTGGCACTTGGCCTTGTTAAACCTCATGCCGTTGGACTCTGCCCAGTGGTCCAGCCTGTTCAGATCCCTTTGCAGAGCCTCCCTACCCTCCAGCAGATCGACACTTCCACCCAGCTTAGTGTCATCCGCAAACTTGCTAAGGGTGCACTCTATGCCTTCATCCAGGTCATTGACAAAGACATTGAACAGGGCTGGACCCAGCACTGAGCCCTGGGGAACACCACTTGTAACTGGCCTCCAGCTGGATTTCACACCTTTTACCGCCACTCTCTGGGCCCGGCCATCCAACCAGTTTTCCACCCAGGAGAGTGTGCGCTTGTCCAGGCCAGAGGCTGACAGTTTCTCAAGCAGAACGCTGTGAGAAACTGTGTCAAAGGCTTTGCTGAAGTCCAGGAAGACCACATCCACAGCCTTTCCCTCATCCAGCAGCCGAGTCACTTTGTCATAGAAGGCGATCAGGTTAGTCTGGCAAGACCTGCCTTTTGTGAACCCATGTTGACTGGGCCTGATCACCTGGTTTTCTTGCATGTGCTTCATGATAGCATTCAAGATCACCTGCTCCATGACTTTCCCTGGCACTGAGGTCAGACTGACAGGCCTGTAGTTCCCTGGGTCCTCCCTGCGACCCTTCTTGTAGATGGGCACGACATCAGCCAGCCTCCAGCCCAGTGGGACTTCCCCAGTCTTCCAGGACTGTTGGAAGATGATGCAAAGGGGTTTGGCCAGCACATCCGCCAGCTCCTTCAGTACCCTAGGGTGAATCCCGTCCGGCCGCATGGACTTGTGGCTGTGTAGTTGGGCTAGCAAGGCTCTAACCACCTCCTCTTGGATCACCGGAGCCTCATTATGCTCCTCTAGCTCCTGGGTTTGTACACAGACGGAACGACCCTCCTTACAACTAAAGACTGAGGCAAAGAAGGCATTAAGTACCTCAGCCTTTTCCTCATCCCCTGTCACTGTTGTTCCTTCTGTGTCCAATAGGGACTGTATGGTCTCCCTAGTCCTCCTTTTATTATTTATATATTTGTAGAAAGATTTTTTGTTATCTTTCACAGACTTTGCCAATCTGATTTCTAGTTGAGCCTTAGCCCTTCTGATTTTTTCCCTACACAATCTCACTTCTCTCCTGTAGTCCACCCAAGAGGCCTGTCCCCTCTTCCAGAGCCCATAAACATTTCTCTTCTTCTTGATATCCCTCAAGATCTCTCTGTTCAACCAAGCTGTTTTTTCCCTTCTGAAGAGTTCAAAATCTGCCCTCTGGAAATTTAATGCTACTGTCCTGCTAACCACCCTCTTCACTTCACCTAGAACAGAAAACCCTATCATCTCATGATCGCTTAGTCCTAGGCGTCCACCTACTGGCACATCCCCCACAAGGCCTTCTCTGTTCACAAACAGCAGGTCCAGGAGGGCATCTTCCCTTGTTGGTTCATTCACCCGCTGTGCAAGGAAGTTGTCTTCCACACACTCCAGGAGCCTCCTAGACTGCTTCCTTTCTGCTCTATTGTACTTCCAGCAGATATCAGGAAGATTGAAGTCTCCCACAAGAACGAGAGGCATTGATCTAGAGATTAATCCCAGCTGTTTATAGAAGAGCTCATCAGCTGCTTCTCCTTGGCTGGGTGGTCTGTAACAGACTCCCATCACAAAATCTACCTTCTGGTGGGCTCCTCTGATTTTGACCCACAGGCACTCAACCTCCTGATCGCCACAATCCATCTCAATGGAGTCCAAGTCCTCCCTTACAAAGAGGGCTACCCTGCCTCTTCTCCTGCCCTTCCTATCCCGCCTGAAGAGTTTGTACCCCACCATAGCTGCACTCCAGTTATATGAGTCGTCCCACCACATTTCCGTGATGGCAACAACATCATAGGCTCCTTGCCCTATGACAGCTTCCAGCTCTTCCTTCTTATTCCCCATGCTGTGTGCATTGGTGTAAATGCACTTCAGCTGAGCTGCAGAGCCTTCAGCCCTCTTAGAGGGAAGAGAGTTTGTTTCCAATTACCTGGTAACTGGAGTAGCTAGCTCCAGAGTGCCCATATCTCCCTTAGCACCCCCAGGTGCGTTCTCCCCCACTTTCTTTGTGGTGATGTACTGGTGGTCCTCTCCAGCACACCCTCTCCGAATCACCAGTGCCCCATGTCCAAGCTCACTCCTGTCTAGCCTGGTCTCATATGATTCTATGATATTTAAAAGCACGTAACAAATATAGTCTATTTTGGGTTAGTAGCAAAAATTATCAAGCCTAAAAGGACTGTTCACCACTGAATGTGTAGTTGGGAATGGGAACAACATCAACCAGTGGTCTTCAATGACAGCTGGAGTTTAGTAAATGCATGTAATAATTCTACTGTTCTCTGAATAGACTGGGTCACGGTCCACAGAGGATAAGATTCTTAACGGCAAGTAAGAAGCATAATGGAATATTCCCAAACCTATCTAGATTGTATTGGTTTTCTTGATATTGCCAAGATTTGTTCAATACAATATTCAACAGAAGGAGGGACTCCTGCTAGTACATGAAACCTAATAAATAACTTTTTTATTGATAACAAAAATCAAAATATATAGCTAGTGTTGTCCTAAAGGCACCCATCAAACTTAAGGATATAATTTTACCTGCCATATAACAAGAGGAAAGACCATATTAGGTGCTACATAGCAAGACAATTATAAAAAGCACAACAAACAAGCAGCATGGTCCATGCTGATACAAAAAATATGAACTTTCAATGCTGTCATCATGGATTAAAGTCACATAAACCTGCTACAGTGATTACTACAAAAATTAAATCATCCTTAGAGTCCATTGGAAAAGTTTTTCAAAAAAAAATCTAAACTGAAAATTCTTTTCCCTAACTACAGCCTTTATGTTATGACAGTGTATTAATTTTGTTAATATGTATTAGTTCACATAATACACTGTAAAGTAATGAGGTAGTGGAATTTTACTGAAGGCTTTGGTACTAAAGTACAGCCTGGCCCTGGAAACAATGTCTTTGCTTCTTGGAAGCTTAGAGCTGTCCATGAAGGAATAAAAGGTACCCATGGGCAATCAAGTTAATGTCAGCATCCTCACCACTGTAACATATCCTTAAAACCCACCTAGTGATGTCTGGCATCATAGATAAGTAACTACTGCAAAACTGACTCCATGGACATCTGGATCAATAGACAAGCAGCAAGAATGCTGCAGAAATATCATTGGTTTGCAAGTTTAGTGATTAGTAATTGGTAGTGTAGGTGTTCGTGATTAGTCAAATCATGTTGTACCTGAACATTTGAAGGGTATGAGAACCCTGTGCAAACCCAAAAATTCAGGGGGGGCAATTTGGCTTGGAAATCTTGTACACATTAATAAATATTTGCCCTTGTTACTTTATATGTTGTGTTCTATACTCTTCCCTCAGTTGGCAAGGGCTACAAAGTTTTGTAGCATTATTCAGAGCAAGATTCATTACCTGTACAATCCCCTTATTGAGTGGTAGCATCCTATGGAAAAGAGAGTGAACAACTTAGAGAAACATTTTACAGAACACTGGAAGAAAAAGCCCTTTTTACCACTAGACAAAGTCTTCCACAGGCTAAAATTGTGAAATTTTGTCTGGCTTCCAGGCCAGATTAAATGGCAGAAACTGGAGGAAACTTTATAGATTAGAGATTCTGGGAAGATGAAAAGACAAAAACAGAAAAACAATTGGTATGGAAGGTGGCTGCGGTGTGGTACGGTACAGTAAATTTTTAAATGCCAAAAAAAGGTTAGACATCACCAAATGATGAAGCACACTATGTGTTGTTATATTAGTAATAAAAAAAAAGTATAGCTGTCAGGTCTGTTACTTCAGACAATAAAGCAGCTCTCCACGCAGGGCATGAGAGAAATGTCATTCACTGATCCAACCTGAAGTTATTAAATGGAGAAACCATTTTTATACCTAATTCTAAAAACATGCATTAGCCCCTGTAGGAGACAGTTGTCCTACTCTTCACAGGGGATTGGTGCAGCAGCTCCTGTGTTTGTACAGCAGACGCGAGCATAACGGATGTTCTGCTTCTGTATCTGCACAATCAGAATTCAGTAATATTCATTGGCTTTGCTGTTCCCCAAGAAAATATGCTCTAAAATGGTAGGACAGCACTCTAGTACCTAACTGCAGATCTCTGCATGGATGCTGAATGTGAATTGTGTATTTTCCACACAGGAATCAATAAGGAGCAAAAATGGTATCTGGAAGTGTGTCTAGGTTGTCATCTAGAGTGCTAATTTCTTTAATCAAAAGTAAGAAGCCAACTTATCAAGAAAACAACATTATATGAACTAGGATATCAACTACAGTAGGGGAAGGGGAAAAAAAGCTTGAAAGAAGTGTTTCAATGAGACTAAGATTGTCTATGTTGAGGGTAATTGTACATCACTCCCCAAAATTTTACCTTTTTATCTTCTGTCATTTTGTTATTTTTTATTTGTCACATATTGCTGTAGGATGCTTCCCAAAAAAATACTTCAAAAATCATAAATGCTTCATTTTTAAATGTTTTGGTCTCATTCCACTTTCATACCTCTTGCAGATTCAATAACCTTTAACTTAATTGGTGCTGCGGCTGATTTCCACCTGGGTGGTAAATTATCTGATATTCAAAGAAATGACTGCACTCATTAGTTTGTGAGAGGGAGCAGAGCTGAAGCTCTTCCAAGGCAACTGGGGACTGAGAGATTCCCTAGCAGTGGGTGAGCTAAAGGAGCACAATCTTTGCCATCTCAAGGATGCAGTTATACGTACACAGGGTAACCTTACTCTAGTTCCCTAGAACTGGTTCCCAAAGTATGTGTCATATCACAGAATCACAGAATAACCAGGTTGGAAGAGACCCACTGGATCATCGAGTCCAACCGTTCCTATCAAACACTAAACCATATCCCTCAGCACCTCGTCCACCCGTGCCTTAAACACCTCCAGGGAAGGGGACTCAACCACCTCCCTGGGCAGCCTGTTCCAGTGCCCCATGACCCTTTCTGTAAAGAACTTTTTCCTAACGTCCAGCCTAAACCTCCCCTGGTGGAGCTTGAGGACATTCCCTCTTGTCCTGTCCCCTGGCACTTGGGAGAAGAGACCAGCACCCTCCTCTCTACAACCTCCTTTCAGGTAGTTGTAGAGAGCAATGAGGTCAAACCCTCAGCCTCCTCTTCTCCAGGCTAAACAACCCCAGCTCTCTCAGCCGCTCCTCATAAGGCCTGTTCTCCAGCCCCTTCACCAGCTTCGTTGCTCTTCTCTGGACTCGCTCCAGAGACTCAACATCCTTCTTGTGGTGAGGGGCCCAGAACTGAACACAGTATTCGAGGAGCGGTCTCACCAGTGCCGAGTACAGAGGGAGAATAACCTCCCTGGACCTGCTGGTCACGCCGTTTCTGATACAAGCCAAGATGCCATTGGCCTTCTTGGCCACCTGGGCACACTGCTGGCTCATGTTCAGTCGCTGTCAACCAACACCCCCAGGTCCCTCTCCTCCAGGCAGCTTTCTAGCCAGACTTCTCCTAGTCTGTAGCACTGCATAGGGTTGTTGTGCCCCAAATGCAGGACCCGGCACTTGGCCTTATTAAACCTCATGCCGTTGGACTCTGCCCAGCGGTCCAGCCTGTCCAGATCCCTTTGCAGAGCTTCTCTACCCTCCAGCAGATCGAAACTTCCACCCAGCTTAGTGTCATCCGCAAACTTGCTAAGGGTGCACTCCATGCCTTCATCCAGGTCACTGATGAAGACATTGAACAGGGCTGGACCCAGCACTGAGCCCTGGGGAACACCACTTGTAACTGGCCTCGAGCTGGAGTTAACACCATTTCCCACCACTCTCTGGGCCCAGCCATCCAACCAGTTTTCCACCCAGGAGAGTATGCGCTTGTCCAGGCCAGAGGCTGACAGTTTCTCAAGCAGAACGCAGTGAGAAACTGTGTCAAAGGCTTTGCTGAAGTCCAGGAAGACCACATCCACAGCCTTTCCCTCATCCAGCAGCCGAGTCACTTTGTCATAGAAGGCGATCAGGTTAGTCTGGCAAGACCTGCCTTTTGTGAACCCATGTTGACTGGGCCTGATCACCTGGTTTTCTTGCATGTGCTTCATGATAGCACTCAAGATCACCTGCTCCATGACTTTCCCTGGCACTGAGGTCAGACTGACAGGCCTGTAGTTTCCTGGATCCTCCCTGCGACCCTTCTTGTAGATGGGCACGACATCAGCCAGCCTCCAGTCCAGTGGGACTTCCCCAGTCTTCCAGGACTGTTGGAAGATGATGCAAAGGGGTTTGGCCAGCACATCCGCCAGCTCCTTCAGTACCCTAGGGTGAATCCCGTCCGGCCGCATAGACTTGTAGCTGTCTAGTTGGGCTAGCAAGGCTCTGACCACCTCCTCTTGGATCACCAGAGCCTCATTATGCTCCTCTAGCTCCTGGGTTTGTACACAGACGGAACGACCCTCCTTACAACTAAAGACTGAGGCAAAGAAGGCATTAAGTACCTCAGCCTTTTCCTCATCCCCTGTTACTGTTGTTCCTTCTGTGTCCAATAGGGACTGTATGGTCTCCCTAGTCCTCCTTTTATTATTTATATATTTGTAGAAAGATTTTTTATTTTCTTTCACAGACTTGGCCAATCCAATTTCTAGCTGAGCCTTAGCCCTTCTGATTTTTTCCCTACACAATCTCACTTCTCTCCTGTAGTCCACCCAAGAGACCTGTCCCTTCTTCCAGAGCCCATAAACATTTCTCTTCTTCTTGATATCCCTCAAGATCTCTCTGTTCAACCAAGCTGGCTTTCTCCCCTGCAGGCTTTTTTTCGGACCACGGGGATGGCTTTCTCCTGAGCTGCTAGGACCACCCTTTTGAAGAGCTCCCAGCCCTCCTGGGCTCCCTTGCCCTTGAGTACTGTCTCCCATGAGACTTCGCCAACCAGCCTTCTGAAGAGATCAAAGTCTGCCCTCTGGAAATTTAATGCTACCGTCTTGCTAACCACCCTCTTCACTTCACCTAGAACAGAAAACCCTATCATCTCATGATCGCTTAGTCCTAGGCGTCCACCTACTGGCACATCCCCCACAAGGCCTTCTCTGTTCACAAACAGCAGGTCCAGGAGGGCATCTTCCCTTGTTGGTTCATTCACCCGCTGTGCAAGGAAGTTGTCTTCCACACACTCCAGGAGCCTCCTAGACTGCTTCCTTTCTGCTCTATTGTACTTCCAGCAGATATCAGGAAGATTGAAGTCTCCCACAAGAACGAGAGGCATTGATCTAGAGATTAACCCCAGCTGTTTATAGAAGAGCTCATCAGCTGCTTCTCCTTGGCTGGGTGGTCTGTAACAGACTCCCATCACAAAATCTACCTTCTGGTGGGCTCCTCTGATTTTGACCCACAGGCACTCAACCTCCTGATCGCCACAATCCATCTCAATGGAGTCCAAGTCCTCCCTTACAAAGAGGGCTACCCTGCCTCTTCTCCTACCCTTCCTGTCCCGCCTGAAGAGTTTGTACCCCACCATAGCTGCACTCCAGTTATATGAGTCGTCCCACTACATTTCCGTGATGGCAACAAGATCATAGGCTCCTTGCCCTATGACAGCTTCCAGCTCTTCCTTCTTATTCCCCATGCTGTGTGCATTGGTGTAAATGCACTTCAGCTGAGCTGCCGAGCCTTCAGCCCTCCTAGAGGGAACAGGGTTCGTTCCCAACTGCCTGGTAACTGGAGTAGCTAACACCAGAGTGCCTGCATCTCCCTTAGCACCCCCAGGTGTGTTCTCCCCCACTTTCTGTGTGTGATGTACTGGTGGTCCTCACCCGCGCACCCTCTCCCAATCACCAATTCCCCACGTCCAGGCTCATTCATGTCTAGCCTGGGCTCAAGGTGACCCACTTTAAATAGCCACTTGCCATGCTCATGGCCTAGCAGTTGCCATCATTTAACTGATCTCTGCAGAATTCCTCCTTTCTTTGTTATTAATTAATCAGTGTCTACAGTTTTGTTGTTTATATTTCCCCAGTGTGAAACTGTTAAATCTGCGGCATAGCAATTTTTTCTGCAGTTCACTTTTCACCTCCACTTTAATCTTTTCAACAGGAAGAACACCATAAATATTTGAGTGACTCAGTCTGCTGCTTCCACCAAGCATATACATGTTATCTGCAGCTCCTACCACTGGAGCACCAAGCCCACTCCATCTGTTGAAATCAGAGCAAGCTGCTGGGAGAGTTGGGACAAGAGAGACAGCCATCTGTGCTTATCAGAGTCATTTAAAAGGTTACTCCCACCTGGGAAGGAACAAAATAAGAGGCAAGCATAGTAGTGTAATACACTTTAAGCCATTCATTGAAAAAGTGCATTACCTCTGCCACTCTGGACAAAGTTAGACAATAATGTTCTGCCAGCATAAAGTCAGCCTGGAGTTTAATTTATCTAATGATCTAGGCACAAACTACACTGAAGGAACAGATCCAGTTGCGTGTGAATACTGGTTCCAACTTTTTCGCTGATAACTTTAGGTAAGTATCTTGAAAACTCAAACGAAAAGTATGAGACTGCTATCACATACTCTGGATGTCATCCAGAGGGACCTAGACAAGCTGGAGAAGTGGGCCTGTATGAACCTCATGGTATTCAACAAAGCTAAGTGCAAGGTCCTACACCTGGGTTGGAGCCATGTGCTGTTTGCGTATTGGATGAGGGATGATGTGACTGAGAGCAGCCTTGAGGAGAAGGACTTAGGGGTGTTTATTGACAACAAGCTCAACATGAGCATGCAACGCTCCCTCACAGCCCAGAAGGCCAACTGCATCCTGGGCTTCATCAAAAGAAGTGTGGCCAGCAGGGCGAGGGAGGCGATTCTGCCCCTCTATTCCTCTTTTGTGAGACCCCTCCTGGAGTATTGTGTCCAGTTCTGGAATCTTCAACATAAGAAAGATATGTAACTGTTGGAATGGGTTCAGAGGAAGGCTACAAGAGCGATCAGAGGGCTGGAGCATCTCTGCTGTGAGGACAGGCTGAGAGAGTTGGGGTTGTTCAGACTGGAGAAGAGAAGGCTCCAAGGAGACCTTCTAGTAGCCTTCCAGTACCTAAATATGAGAAAGCTGGGGAGGGAGTTTTTACAAGGGCATGTAGTGATAGGACAAGGGGTAATGGCTTTAAATTGGAAGGGGGAAGATTTAGATTAGACATTAGGAAAAAAATCTTCGCAATGAGGGTGGTGAAACACCACAGGTTGCCCAGGGAAGGTGTAGAGGCCCCATCCCTGGAAGTGTTCAAGGCCCTGAGTATCCTGATATAGTGGGAGGGGTCCCTGCCCATGGCAGGGCATTGGAACTGGATGATCATGAAGGCCCCTTCCAACCCAAACCACTTTATGATTCTGCGATTCAAGGGAATATAGGCGTGTTCATTAGAATTAAGTAGCCCTGTTTATAAGTATCCAATGTAACTTTCCTTTTCCTTGCTTCAGAACTTCATCTCTCTTTTTCTGCCCTCAAAAGAGGCCCGAAATAATTCTTCTTTCTTAGCACATCTATAAAACTGTTTGTTTTGTCCCTTCTCAGCTATCACTTATTCCAGTCTGACATACTGAGCACTTTAAAACCATCCCTATATATAAAACCTTCCAAGTCCCGTCATCATTTTTCTGTCTTCCCTGTGAATTCTTTCCAGCTTGCTACTAGCTCTTTGCATCCCCAGCAAGGAACAGACAACTGCTTATCAGCATTCCTGCAGCAGCCTCACTCAGCAAACTGCTCTACAATAGCTTCTCACCTGCTTACAATCTTGGTAACATTCATCTTTTAAAAACACCATATATAACAAAGTTGCTCTCATAATGTCACAGGAGTCGCATAGGTTCCAGTCCTTGCCTCTGTCAGAAAGTGTTAGGAGCTTAGAAATAATGGAACAGCAGCTGAAGCCTGCATTGTCTATAGGTGCTGAAAGGACTGGAGCACATCCAGCATCTCACTGGTAGCAAAGTACCTTTGGGCATGCCTTGGTTGCAGTTAATGGTGCCCTGCTGTTTGTGTGACTTTCTTCCACCTGCTCTACTCCCCTGCAACAGCAGAAAATGCTTCCCAACTTTGAGCAGCCACCACTTCTCCGCAATGCTACACTACTCTCCTTGAGCTAATTAGAAGCTTTCCAGTGTCTCTCCCTACTTTTCCTTCAGCAGTGATTATCTGTGACCAAGGAGAATATCTGGCGAGCATTTAATTTTGCATGCCATTTCTCTGGATAGAAAGAGGAAGGAAAATGTTTGAAGATAAAGATCTGTTCAGATCTTTATTACCAGGTTATCTAGCATCCCTTTTGCTGGATGGTGCTCAGGTCAGGAGTAGCCAAAGAATATATGATACCCTGCAACATTTTGGAGACAAAGAAGGAAGGATCAAGCACTAGACATGACTGCAGATGGAAAACAGCCATTCTTTATATTACAGTTATGCAATCTACACATAAGCCAGAAAAGATGACCTAATCATACAGCCCTTACCTTTTCTCAGCACTATCATTTGAAGAACATCTCTTTCAGCAGAGCAAAAAGCTTGAACTAGTCCTCCTTTTTCAAACAGTTCATAGCAGCACAGGGAAAACTGGGGTCTGATGCTCCCAAGATCAAGGGCTGGGCTCCTACTACAACAGAAAGGGAGGAAGCAGAAAAGGAGGAAGGGAGGACCCAAACAGATCGCACACAGGTCCAGAGAACAGGCTTGTTGCTTCTATAGCTTTCAAGGCTATCAGAAACATAAAGATAGTTGCGGGCTCCCCCTGCCCACTCAGCAGAAGCTGCTGTTTCACACAAAATCTCTCCTTTAGGCAGCAGCCACCATGAATGTAGGTTTTCAGGACTCTGGCTGAAGTAATGGCACAGTGATCATATTGCTGTCCTTGGCAACCTACTGCCCAAGGAGCTGTGCCTGTAATGAAAACCACCCTTGAATCCACCAATGTTTATTTACTCAAAATCAAGAGTCAAATTTACACTCTTCTTGGCTTTGCTTGCTAAGATTTGAGCAGCAGCATGTGTCCTTATTGCAGTAAAGAAGTTGGGATGAGCGTAGCTCTGTTTCAGCAGTGTGCTAAATAGGCCGTCTCTGCATGAAAAGGAGGCTAATGGTAAAGTACTACTCTGAAGATGGTTTACTCCACTCTCCAGCCTGGCTGTGACAATAAGCAGATTGCTTCAAATGTGCAGTCACAGTTTGGTGTGGGATAGGCAGGCCCACATCCAATCCACATGCTCTGACCTAGCCAGCCACAAGGCCGTTCTTCCCAGAAGCTGTGTAGCCAGGTTAGCACAGTGCAGTCTTATCTTAGAAGTCCTGGGGAGACAGGGTCTATTAGCTTAGGCTGAGCAACATCCACTACTTGGATGCAAGCAGGCTTCTGTCTGGGCAGCTCAGAGCAACAGTGGAAAAAATGGAACCTCCTTGTACAGTACAGCAGGCAGTAGTGTCACCTTCTTCTCTACCAGAGAACCAGAACAATGATGTCCCTTTCAGAGACTATCAGTGATTTTATGGCTCCGTTTGCCACAGTATCTGGAGACAGATTCAGCCTTATCAACCTGGTTTGCTTCTGTTTTTACAGTATAGTAGCAGGAATATGTCACATTGCCAGAAAGGGGAGAGATTTGTTACAGGAATTGAACCCAAGAAAGATGTCTGGGGAGAGAATGTGATAGAGGTCTGTAAAATCGCGGGCTGTGCAGGGACTGTGCATGGAAGAGATTCAACTCTGCGCTGTGCCTTCCAATACAAGGATTTGCAGCATCAAATGAAACTCACAGGAGACAATCAGAGGAAATGGTTCTTTGCTCTGCATGTAACTCAAACCCTGCTGCACAAGGTGCTCTGGATGGCACAGGTTCATGTGGGTTCAAGATGAGATTGGACAAATTCAAAGCAGAGAAATAAGGATTACCAGAATATATTGCCGAGTCCAAGGTCTTTCCCTGGGGATAGTGTCACCCATGCTGGAGCTGTTCTCCTGTGCCTCCCCTGGCTTTGACTTTTGGTCATCGTCAGAAACAGGTACAAGGTTAGATGGCCATTGACCCTGTACAGCTATACTTCTATTCTGTCAGATTTAGTCTTAATATATTTAGTATGTGCTTAGCTGATGTTTAAAAGAACAGCCTAGACTCTAGAAAGAGACAGAAAAAAAAGCTATGAAGCTTCATGCCACACTTAGTAGTGGGAATTCACTATGTTAGCCATTCTGCATTAAGAGTACACCACAAAAGAGAAGAATCAGACCCCTCTGCACACAAGCATGCAAGGATTTTATAACTACCTGTCTTCCACTCCAGCCCCAAAATAGCATAATTCACCCCCAACAAGCCTGGCACTATCTGTAGCTGCTCTATGTAGTCTTTCAGAATAGCTCCCTTGACTGACGTGTAATAAGATCAGGTCTTAAAAAAAAATATAATATTAACAAAAAAAAAAAAGGAAGTGTTGATTTTGTAACCTCATATTAAATTAGTTCTATAGATTTTTCTGGCATCCAAAAGAGAATTCCACATACCTAATGTAACAGCCAGTATTGGATGTCAATTCTGGACTCGGATGGCTCATGTGTTGAGTATGACTGAGCAATCATTCATATCTCAAGCTCATTCTGTTGGCATAGATCTGCACCATTCCACAGCTTATTACATGAGATCTTTTTTCCAAAACGGCCTCTGCATTCAGTAATTTTCATCAAGAATTACAATTGTCTCAAAGGACTGGGACTTATTAAAATATACGTGTATGGTCATTCCGTCGCCTTGTGAGTAAGAGCTGAAACTTCTTCCTAAATTGATCCTACATCTGTTGCAGAAGAGCTGGACAAAGAAAACTTGGGACTAGCAGAATTCCTTAGCACGAGATCCTGGATGAAAGAGACTACTTTTCCTCTACTCATGGTCCCTGGGTACGTGACAGTTTATTTTCCACTTTCAATGATTTTTATATTAAAGAACATTTTTGTAAAAGCATATGAACCTGTATTTTTTAAAACAATGTCACCAAGTGATTGCAATTGAAAGAGACTAAACTAATACTGTATGTTCCACAGCACAGATGTGTTCCCGGTTCCCAAAGCAGCTTCTGACAGTGATGTTATACTTTGTTTGTGAGCTGTGCCATATCACACCGCACCGTTCTGAATGGCACCCATATCATCTTTGCACTGAAGGCAGTTTACCCCTTTTCTCTTTGTTTCCGAGGACTGTGATTCTGCTGCCTGGCCAGTATGTTTTACAGCACATAACATATATAACAAAGCCAAATTAAACAGGAAAAATGTATCGGCAAATATTGTGGGTTTACACTTGGTTTCCAAAGTTACAGAGCCAAACAGGCCATACTCCAAAAGGGAAAATATAACCCACATAAGTACGGTACAGATAGGGAAATGACAAGACAGACATCAGCTGCATAGCTGTTATTCTGGGCACTTTCCAGGTAAGAAGTGATCCCTTTTGGAAGTTAGAGGAGGAAGAAGAGGAGAAGAGCTCTTTCCGTCCCATGACATGACATAATTCTACTGTTCAGGTGCTACAAAAGAAAGATGGAGAAGATGAGCAGCCACCTTCCTTTGATCCACTTAGAGACAGTCATTATAGCTGGCATGATAGCAGTCAGAATCCCACTGTCCTATCATGATTTTAGGAAGTGGGGTACAAGTCAAAGGGAAACACTGCTTTGTTCTGGAAGTAAAAGTTATCCAATTAGATGGACCAGTGGATCTTCTGGAATCTAGACAATTCCCAGATTGCAGGGTTTGTTATGTGAATAGTTTGCTGCAAGCTAAAGAAGAACTGAATAACAAGAGCACATAGAAGTCCATCCAGGTGCTGTTTCAACAAGACCTGCTAAACATCCTTCTTTGGAGTTTTTATGTCTTAACTCTGAAAGCAAATTCCAACCAGAGCAAGTTCACAGTGGCAATGCAAACTCAGACTTTGATGCATCTAGAGTATGCACGTTAAAGCTTGTAATACTTAGGTACAATTTTATCAGTAGTCCTATTTGCAGTTTCCTCCTTCAAGTCCACTTCATCCCTCACCCTCATTAACAAGGAGACCTCCTGTTGCAAACGTATGCTGGATTTATATCAGATTTGCCAAATAATCCTTTCCCTAGTGCCTCTGAAGGTATACATTAAGATAAAAAGGAAATTTTAAAAGGCTTTACATGTATAACATTAGATCACGAAGCACTTCAGAAACATTCATACATCCCCACAGCCTCCCCACCATAAGATCATGTACAAGTCAGAAAGCATTTCCCACTGTGAAATCAGAGGAAACCAAAGCAGCAAGAAATGAAGGCTGAGATAAGACAAAGCTCTGCTTTCACTGTGACACGTTACACTGCACCACAAGTCACACACCCGAGCTGCAGGCAGAAGCACAGACAGCTGGCATTCTGCCATCATACAGCATGGCCTTCACCCAGGGCTCACAGAGGCTGCAAGAAGGTAACAGAAGAAACAGGGGGAAAAAACTGCAGCTGTGCCTTCAATTTACAGGCTCTCAAGGTATACCATTAGCTCTTCCTCACCTTGCAGGCAGAAGAGCTGTAGCTTATTAAAAGAAAAGGAACTACAGGCTTGCAAGCAAGGTGCAAAGCCTAATGGAGCAATTGTCCCCAGCCAATTAGAAATTTCCAGCACCAACAATCCCAATCATTTCTTCAGGTTAGTAACACAGAATGACAGCCTGCTTTGCCTGACATAGACAAGCTCTTTTGAGGTTTGCTGCACAAACTTCAGTTTGTGTCAGTTCTGTTTTCTGTCCCTGTTCTCAGGCACACAGCAAGGAGGCAGGGTCCAGAGCACCTTAACCCTTCCCAAAGCCACTACCTAAACAAGCTACCATATAATATTCATTTAATACAGACCTCAAGTCCTTCTCATCACATGGCAGGCTGCAGTAGTTCTTCAGGTCAGGACACAGCCAGCCTCAAGCACAACTCAAAGCAGAAGCAAATTTATTTCATTATTTGAAAAATGAAAGGTAATTCTTAACATCCTACATCATGAGCATTAGATGTATTTATTTTGCTAGCATACTAAAGGACTGACTTGGGACTAGAATATCCTCACAAAGAACAGTGAGCCATGTAGCTGCACAAAGATTTGTCAGCACCATCTATAGCTGATGCCATATATCAACTGTAATGTGGAAAACTCCTTTGAGAGAGAGAAAAAAAAAAAAGGCAAACCAAAAAAATAACTAAAGAGGAGATAGAATTAGAAAGGAAAAGGAAAAAATCTCTCCGGTGGTTATTCAGGACAAGAAATAAGTGATAGGGGTTCCCCCAAAGGATCATCCTTGCGAGGCACCCCTTCAAGTGCAGCAGGTCATTCCTCTCATCCTTTTCCCTTAGCAGTTATATAGCTTCCCTCAAGATCCACTCAAATCTCCTGCTGCTTATCCCTGCACATGACACTGCTAGCACTGAGCAGCAGCGTGTGCCGCACACCAATTCTGTACATGCATGTTATTTGGTCACCTAATGTAAAACAAGAGTTACAGCCTAGTGGGTTAAGCTCACAGCAGTGAATATCACCTCAGGGTGTGCAAGTGTAAGGCCATAAGAATAACACCTACAATAAGGGGAAAGAAAACACTGCCCCAGAGGCTCTGGCAAAGGCAGTCATGCAGCAATATAAGGGGATGAGGCACCTAATGCACTGTTCAACAACTGTGCTGCACAATCAACTGTAAAACAAGAAGCAACACTACAATCCAGCTTGGATTACAGCCCAGGATACAAGTAGGGCTGTCTGGTAAATATCCACTTGTTAAATACAACCTTTGGTACACACTGAAGTGGAGCTAGGAGGTGTATTACACTCCCTGGAAGGGTTCAAGGCCAGCTGGATGGGGCCTTGAGCAGCCTGATCCAGTGGGAGGTGTCCCTGCCCAGGGCAGGGGGGTTGGAACTGGGTGATCTTACAGGTCCCTTCCAAACCAAACCATTCTATCATCTATGATTTACAGCAACTACAGCTACCTCTAGTAAGATACCATATACTCTACACTTATAAAGATCGCGGCTTACACCACACTGCATTACCAAATCATGCTGTTTCCCACGATCAACCATAAAATGATTACTAAAATAAGCCAGAAAAATGAGGCTGTAATTTCCTTGGTTTTCATACTGGATAATCTTTGCTTACCTGCTGTAACCATGCAATAGCTTTGTCAGAGGGGATGACCACACACATCCTCTGCTTGCTGCGTTTGAGAATACACTACCAGCCATGTAGCCCTGTTGCCAGTTTGCTGTGGGGACTGCTGGCACTCAGGAGGCTCCTCACAGCCAGCAGCTTTCCTGGGGACTCTGCATTAACAGCTGCACTGCTGGAGCAGCTGTAGGCTGCATGCTCCAGCAAACCCTGAACTGATTTGCTTACAAGAAGCAGAGCTGCATTGTCTCCAGCACAGTACTGGTGCTTCTGGCTCCTTTTTATGAGAGCTTGCTTCACTAAGGGGTGCAAGTTTTCCTCATGAGATTGGCACCATGTCAAGCAGTAAGGAGGACAGGGTGGCCACTGCAGAACCATCACTGAAACACAGCTGAGTTTCTTACCACTTTGTCATCCTTCTGCACTTACCACACTGCTTGGGCTGGAAAACGAAAATGCAGGAAGGTGATCAGGTGGCAAAAATTCAGCTCTGTATTTTGCCATAAGCTGATTCAATTCCCATACTCTCTGCATGACCTTTGAATGCCTGTCCCCAGGAGATTTTTCTGCAATGTATTCAGGCACCTAATATTACAAAAGCATTTTCATAAGCATTTCTAAAAAAACTCAGGTCTTCAAATTCAGTGATTTTAATGCAGGGAAGGACTTGAACAGAACAAAAAACGCACACAAAACCATACACAGTCTTCCAGAGTAGCCCTGAAAGCGTGACAGTCTTCATGCTTCAGATTCCCATCTGTGAAATAGGGGACACAGCACATTTGTACTTCACAGAGGTGTCACAAGTGTAAATAAAATGTACTGTTATACTACCCACACACCTTGCAGTATCTTGAATAGTTTCCTTCCCTACCCCCAAGCTGGAAGCAAGGCAGGAATGGGATATCATTAAAGTGGCTGAATTCCCTAGAGATCCTAATCAGTTATTTGAACAAAGCATGGAAAGTACCCAGCTTATCCACTACACACCGCAGTTATTTAAAACCACAAGCGACTTAACAAAAGTAAATAAAATAAGTAGCTGTAGACTGCAAAGAATAGTATTCCTTGATTCAGCGTTCCAAGGAAAAATAAATATAGGGTAATCCACCACTCTAACATCCTCCTTTGATCAGCTTCGCTCCCACAAAGCGGAGCCTAATTAAGCACACGTTTATCTGCTAAGATTTCTACATTTAGGGGAGGCAAAACATGCACTAACCACTAGGCAGAAAGATGAAGGCTCTCACTGCTTTCACAAACATCTCAAAGAAAAATGCCCGTGGAACAGCAAATAATTCAAACTGCTGACCCATTGGCACCCTCAGCTACTGGTCTGTCAATAGTGAAGTCATAGGTACTCCTGGATATCTGGCTAGCATATTCCATCATATTTTAAGACTAACACTAGTACACGAACAAGGTGATTAGACTGAGAAACCCTTAATAACTTAGGATCTTTACATGTTGGAAACTCCTTGATATTTGGGGAAAACCAGTGCATGTGAGTCCACATGGCTTTGCAGGAACTGATCCAAGCCTGATGGTGCTGAGAAACAGAATTTCCTTTTCCTGTACCAAGAGTACATGAAGCCCCACGCATGCTTTGTGCCCACTTCAGAGTGGGCAGCAGTGCCACAAGGATTCACCCACTGAACTGAGCATTCAGGGGGCACTGCATGTTCCATCCAAGCAACAGTGCCAGCCCACAGAAAGGAGACTGGAAGTAAGACACGTTTCAAGAAGCAGTTTGCCAGGTCACCAATCCCTGTGACAGAGAGACTTCACTTCAACAGATGGCTGGAGGTATTCCTCGTGCTGATTACAGCACCTTTAACATCTATTCACTCTAAATGGGCTAGCTAAGGCCTAGCTAGAAAGGTCAGGATAAAAATTCCCTATGAGACCACTCTGTTGGGCTTTGGATGGCCTGTCAGTCTGCTCCACGTGAATACACATCTTAACAAGCAAGACAGTGTCACTCAGAACCATATGCCTAGGTTTAACAAACTGCATAAAAAGCAGGAAATTACATCCATTAAAATATGCATGCAAGCAGCTTAGTACAATTAGAGTGATGCATGATGTCCAGTTCCCGCTGCCCACAGAGAAGCATGGCTACTCTTTCAGGAGCTCAGATAAGCCAAAATACCAAGTGACATTGTGGTCATTAGGAACCCAATCCTGCCACAATGCCTAGTTATCTTACCGCACAGGTACTCCCATTAATTCATCATGGCTACTGAAGGAGTAAATGAAGCAGGCATTTGATCTGAACAGCAGCTCCAAAGATTATACTCTTACCCTTCTATTATGGTTCTGCACTGTGATATATGCTCTGCTACAAGTGAGACAAACTTCTCCCTGCTCCACGCCTTGCACACAGACCTCTCCAAGTGTCAGAACCTGGCACACATCATCGTTCAGCCTCACGCAGGGTGCCATCCCATTGTTCTTGCTGTCATTTAAACATAACATTAAGAAATAGCACCTTTACTCTAGAAAGCTTCCAATCTTGTAGCTTACTGGAAACCTCATCTCTAGGTGAATGCAAAGAAATGAGAAGGTCAGGAATGCTCAGAGTCCAGTGCTGCCTTTCCAGGGATGCAAATGGCAAGGCATGTATTGGTTGAAAGATAGCCACAGGCCATTGCCTTATTTTTATAAGGAATAAACCAGTCTATGGCCGTGCAGGTAGCTAGGTTGGTACCAACTTACACAGGGACTTGAAGCAGCTTTGAGACTGTTTTATTCCACATATTCTGACCTTTTGAGGGCAAACAGGCAGCTGCAACTCAACCCCAGTCCTAATGTCAGCTGAAGAGACAGGAGATAAGCTGGAAGTAGAACAGGCCTTTTGCCAGCTAAGGGCTTTTCCTCTGGCACCTCATCAACTCCCCTTCTCTCAAACTCCAGCTACCATCAGCCCAGCCCTCCCCGTCTCTTTGGTGCCAAGCAAGCAGAAGTGCCAGCAGGAACACCAGCCACCAGCCCAGGAGTTGCCTGCATGACAAAATCAGCCAGGCCAGGAAATATTCGTACAGCACATAATAAACAAGAAAGAGAGACTATCCTGGAGAATCCAGCCCAGCATCTATTTACTCATGAGCCTCACTCAACTGCTCCTCCACTAACAGTGAAGGCATCTAGACTGCACATCTCACCACAAAGAAAAATAAGCAAGGAAATAGTTAAAGTCTACAAATGAGTGACACTCCTCTGACTGGCTCCTCTTCCCAAGCCACCTATCAAGCCCTTATAGTCTTCTACCAATTTCTCCAACTTCGAAAGTGAGACTATTTTTACTAAGAAGGGAAACTGCCAAGGACTCAACTACTTAAAGGCACTGCTTCTGCCTACTAGATTTTCCAGAAAGATCTCCACTACAGCATATGAGATAGATCATGTCTGTGAGACCAGCACTAATCTCCCCAATAAACACTTGTGATCAGACTTAAGTACACATAAACACTAAAAGAGAACAACTTCTTTGATTTCTTAAACAAGGACTAGAAAGTTTGTTCCCAAGGGAAGAAAATTAAGGACTATACACTAGGAAGTACCATCAAAAACAAAAAAAAGGAAAATGCACGTGGAAAGAAATTACAACAAACATCAGAAAACTGTAGTCATCTGGCTTTCACAACAGCAGGATCCACTTTCCTTTCATAACCAGTCTGTAAATATCTATTGCTTCTCAAAAATAGTTTTCGCTTGGTATGCGTATGATATAAAGCTTAATGTGCTTACATTAACACCTTAATGAGCACATTAGGTCCTCACTGACCAAATGATGGGACATGACTGCTCATTTTCTATGAGAATTCATAGAAATCAAAAAAAAAAAAAGCTGACTGCCTCAGTTTTCTGACTGCAGTTCTTCAAACGGATGCATAGGTTTTGATACCTTTGATCTGGGTGTGGGAAGGGAGATAAAGCAGGGAGAAGTTATTTTAAGACACATAGCCCATCTTCTCAGCACACAGCATTGACATTTATACTCACATGGCCAGATGCACTGGGAACTTTCAATGTGGGGCCACAAAGACCTTACACTTTTTATTTCAGACACAACTACCCTCTTCCAGCAATTACTATAGTTATTTCTATGTCTCAGTCTACTTTTTAATTTCCCACTCACACACTTCTCCATTGCACAGCTAAACCAGTGGTCCCATCTCTTTATTTTTTCATGCCTGCAGCAGTATCACATATAGCTTGATCTCACTGAGCACAGCGTTGCCCATTTTTACCATTAGGAGGCTGGGTCAAGAATTAAGGATATGGCATTTTCCTCAACAGCAGTGCCAAAACAAAAGTATAAACCCAAATACCGAAGAGCTATAAACAGAAGGGATAAGTTCAGAAGTGCTAGTAACATAGACAGTCTGCTGTTGGGAGGTATACAAACTATAATAACATGGACTTTTGGTTAAGCTTATGCCCACATTCATTAGGAGTAGAGGAGAAAGCCTAGCCTGGCACTATCTTCTTATCACCATACAGTCAGGCACAGGTTTCCACAGGGAAGACCAGCATCATCCAGCCTGTCTGCAGCGTGTTGCCCTCTCCCTTTCATTCCTCATAGAGGGTCTAAAACCTGCTTACACTGCACAGGCCCAAGGAAGGACATATCCCAAAGGCAGGAGGGAAATTTTCAGAATACTGTTTTTCTGGGATTGTGGATTTAACCGCAAGCATCAAATAAGGACGAGGAATCAAACACAGAATTTACAGCCATGATTACTGGCCAATGTTTAAAGTGTACTGTAGAAAAAGAACCCCACGTCACACCCAAACAACACAGATTTCTCCTCTCATGCACATGAGAAATATGAAATATTACTTTCGAGTCTAAGTGTCCATTTGACTGTCCTGAGGTTTTTGTCTTTCTATTCTTATTGATCACATAGAAGCAACTCAACTCTGAAAAAGCACACATAGGTCTGCTCCACATCAGCAGATTTTTTACCAAATCCCAGTCTCTATTTCTTTGACTATAAATCCTTCTTGTATCACTGCTGTAGTTCCGTTTTTTCTCTGATGACAAAGTTGATTTAAAAGACTCCTGTTTGCCCCTGTCATTCATCATTCCTCCCCCATCTTCTCTTTTCTCTCCATTTCACAACTCTACCCCATGAGGCCTTCTTAGCCACACCAGAAATGAAATTTGAAGTTTGTTTAAAGGAAGGAAGCCTAACACAAGGACTTTTAGTTTAGTTGCACCAACACTGGAAAAGTATACACATGGCTGTATCCTTAACCAAAGCAACCTACCTGTGTCTGAGAGGAAGGTCTGTGGTTCTCTGACCCTCACTAAGAGGAGCTACGCAGCACTGAGGAGTCAGCAGGACGAATTTGATTAGGATTAGGCACAGCTGCTTGTCTACAATTTTAAGTGATGCAGAACACATGATATCATTATTCTCTTCCCTTTATGTTCTGTTATACTGTCTTCATCTCAACCCACAAGTTTTACCAAAATTCTCTCCCCCATCTCGTTGCAGGGGGAGTGAGTGACCAGGTGTGTTTTAGCTGCCTGCTAGGTTAAAACACAACAAGCTGAAACTGCCCCCTTGACATTTTCCAACCAAACTTTTACTGACAGAGTTTATGCCACTTCAGCACTTTTTATTGTCTGGATGGAGCACATATAATCTTGTCTTTCTGTCATGGGGTTCATCACCACACGGAGCCGTAATGCAAGTTGGCAGAGGAGGCAATTAAAGAAAAAGCTCCTGGGTCCCTACTCACAGAATGAACACATTTGGTACAGATGCAGGAGCATCAGATTGCCTTTTTTTTCTTTTTCTACGGGAAAGAATACATTTTTAAAGGTATCTGCTTATCAACAATAATACTTTTTTTGAAAGCCATTTTCATTGAAGCGGTTGGTATCCTGGGCACTAACAGAGGAGTCATTTCACAGTTTCTGAACTCTGCTTCAGGGTCACAGAGGGAAAGAGCTAACATCCAATTACCCAATAAAACTGGCAATAACACACCATTTCTCCAGCCAAGATCTCCCTGACAGATGACATGGCAATTGCAGGATAATAATAGTCGGCAAACTTGTATGTGTCTTCACTTCTTCCAAGGTAGAGAAAGTTAGTTTCCAGAAATAGTCAGTGTTAAAAATAGCAGGAATGAGTATGAAAAGCCATTCTCTAATGGCTGCCTGCCTTTGCTATATTTTTGTCACAAAAATCAGTGTAGGAGTTTGTCATTCTTAAGTTGGCTGGTCTCACCCTGGCTATGCTCTTTTAGCAATCACATTTAATTTTATTTTTAAGCCCATATACATAATAAAGAACGAGAAATAGTTCTGGTCATTCTCTGATTTGGTCATTCTGTAGATTTTTTCCTCTACAGATATTATCTTGCAGTCTGTCTCATATCCTAGGCTTTATTAATTACTAGTTTCACTACTGCCAAAAGTAAAAGTGTTACCAGCTAGGTACAGTTGCTTACTGATAAAGTAAGGGATGTCATCAATTGCGCATAATAAAGATCTGACATTAATTGCACTGTTCTACTGTCATTTGTGGCTGAGGTTTTCATGTGCTTCCTTAACTGTAACAGGCATCTTCGTGTCCCATTCAATTTCACTATCATGTCCTGGCATCCCAGTGTTCTGGTCCCTCATTGCTAAAGAAGCTACAGTTAAAAGTGGTCTTGTAAGACAATGTCAACATTAAATCAAACCACAGTTATCTACACTGAAGATTCTCATCATCCAGGGCAGGTGGGGCATTCAATATTACAAGAGATTAAGTGATACACTTCAGTTCTCAGAGATGCCAATAGTACAATATGTTTTAAAAGAAAGTATCCTCTAAAAAAGAACTGTAACATTCACACTAAGAATAAAGATCTCTTCGCTTCAGAATCAAGAAAAAACAGTAAGATTCCAGTTCAGAAGGGTACCACATGTTCAAGAGAGCATTTGAGCAAAAGCCTGTTAAGTATATGCTTAATTTTATTCATCCATTTGAGGTATTTGACTTCATATGCAATTAGGTATAAAGTAAAAAGCCAGGCAGAAGTTTCTTAGCAGAGCAAATAGCATCTCCTTCTTTCTCTGGGCAATAACTTAGTCTCCCTCACTGACTGCTCATTCCCCAAACATGGCCATAAACAGAGAGTTGGAAGTCAAAGCCACACCAATCACCTACAAGCGTGGGACAGAAAATGCTAGAGTACTTTAAACCCTCTCACAGCCAGGCCTACAGCTTGCACCCTGCTGCCAGACATAATGATTCCCATTTCTGGGCTGTATCCAGCCACCTGGTGCCACAAAGCTGAATCTACCTCCTTGGGAAACAGTGCTAATTCATCCCAGTTTTTCCCCTGTAGATATTCAGGGCATTTTGCTTCAGTATCTGCAGTGGCAGGCAGAACCAGGGAAACATTTTTTATTTACCTCCTCCTTTGTAGAGCACTTGTATTTCATAACCGAGGCAAGGTACAAAAGCCTGTACCAATGCGTACCCGAGCAAGAGAAAGAAAACTAACAGGGGACTGAATGTTGAAACGTTATGAAAACAAAATCAAAATACTCATTGAACTACTTCCTGCTGGCACATATTATAAAGTAGAAACTGCTGCTGAATAACAACATCGAAACCCACTCAAATGCTAATTTTGTGCTTTGATTGTACACCACGTTCATAGCACCTGGAACACGCTGCATGCATGTGTGTTCAGAGGAGCAATCACACAAGAAATGTGAAGAACAAGTAGTGGTGGTGTTTTAAGGAAGAGAGCTACACTGTTCACCTCTCCCTCCACATTACTCAATCTACACATTGTGAGGAGAAAGTGAGGAATGCCTGGCAAAAGCCAAGCAAAGAAGACTACCTTTCTCAGAAAACAAACATCAGAAGCAAAGTTCAAAGTGATTATTTCCCCTCTTAAGTAAAATCAAAAATCCAGATACAGTAAATAGGCTGGAGGAAAGGCACAAAAGACAAAACTAGCACACTCAGGTCCCAGCCAGCACCTTTAGAAACTCATGCATTTGGCTCTACATCTTGATTACTTACTAACTATTTGCCATCACTACAACATTCATCAGCCCCCGTAAGAGGTGAATCAACTGGCAAATATATTCACTTTACAAGGCAAACATTTGCACTTCTTGCTGGGTCCTCATCTTTGTGCACAACCTGCTCTCAGAAGCAGCTCCCAATGTTTTAAACCATGCCCTATTAATAATAAAAGTGACCTAGCTTATTAAGAAAGAACACTCCAAATGTTCACACTTGTGTTTAAATTTTCCTCATCTGTAAATTAAATTAGAAGTCAACATTATTATCCTTTTGCAGCTCCAAGGAAGACTGGAGCCGTGCTGTGCTCAGTGCTGCACAAACACACACCAAGAATCACCCCTGCACCAATGAATATACAATCAGAAAGATGAGATAGGGATAAGGAGAGGATAGTTTGCTTGGAAAGCAAATTAATTTGTCCACAACTGTTTAGCAGAGCAGGAATAGAACCTAGGCCACCCAGCTTCCTTTTCCTGACTATTTAAAGTTACTTCTGTGTTTTTCAGGTACTAGTGCTAGCACATCATCACAGTCAGATTTATGTCAAAGGGAGACTGCCTTTTCCTAAAATGCAGCTGAAAGAGAGCCCTCCAAGTCATCTAGTCTACTTGTTTCCTCTGAAACAAGATAAAATTCACCCTAATGATCTCCAACATGTTGATGTGATCAGTTCTAAAGCACCTCCAATATCAAGCAACCCATAACTTCCTTACATTGCTTGGCTTCATACTGGAGGATTATTCCTGGAAGGCTATCCTACATTTCCCACACTACAGAGTAATCCAAACCCAGCATCTACAGTCTAAGTAATACCACCAAATAAAATACATACAAAGACTACCCTTTTCATTGAAGTTCCTAAGGTGCATCTGCATCTGGCACAATTTTCTTTATTGTGGGCTCCAGGAAATTGCAGTGGAATTAACTACTATTTATATTACCAGCTGGAGCCTGGGATTTATTTTATCAAGGATTGTCTTTGAAACCTTTGCTCCCAACAAAGAGAATTTGACTGGTTTTCATTTGAGAGAGAGATACTAATTAGTTTTTAACCATCAAAAAATATAGAAGTTGATGGTTCCTCCGCTTTGTTGGCAGCAAGAATGTGATTAGGAGGCCTGCGTTCAGAACTGTCCTAATTTGATGACATCCACCAGATTTATGAGCTCTGGCAGCTCATAATTAAAGGTACCTTTCAGGAGGGGAGTGAAACCATTACCAAGGTCTCACTTTCATTGTAGAGCAGAAAGGCCTGATAGGTGAAACTGCTGGGCTGAACCAACACACTGAATAATTAAAATGCTTCAGCATCTCTTATCAGCAGCTGTAAGGGGAGGCTGGAGGTGTTCATCCATTTGGAAGCACAAGTAGCCTGGGACAAATCAGACAGAATCCGTCCAGGGGAGCACATGCTGCCAAAGCAGCAGGGAAAGGGTGGGCAGGGACAGGTGACATTATAGTTGGCATCTGCTACAGGCCATCCAACCAGGAAAAGCGAGCAGATAAGGCCTCTGAAGACAGATAAGCACAGCCTCATGTTTACAAGCCCTGGTCCTCATGGGGGACTTCAACCACCCTGATATCCATTTTAGGGACAATACAGCAGGGCACAAGCTATCCAGGAGGTTTCTGGAATGCATTGATGATAACTGCCTTATCCAAGTGTTAGAAGAGCCAACGAGGAGACGTACTGTGCTGGACCTTGTTCTTGCCAATAAGGAAGGGCTTGTGGGGAATGTGAAGCTCAAGGGAACCCTTGGCTGCAGCGATTATGAAATGGCAGAGTTCAAGATCCTTAGGACAGTGAGGAGGGCACATAGCAAGCTCACTATCCTGGACTTCAGGAAAGCAGACTTTGGCCTCTCTGGTAGTCTTTGGTTTGATAGGGTACCATGGGATAAAGCCCTAGAGGGGAGAGAGGCCCAAGAAAGCCAGTTAATATTCAGGTATCACCTCCTCCAAACTCAAAAGCAATGTATCCCAACAAAGAGGAAGTCAGACAAAAATGCCAGGAGGCCGGCATGGATGAACAAGGAACTCCTGGCTAAACTTAAACTCAAAATGCAGCCTACGGAGGGTGGAAGCAAGGGCGTGTCGCCTGGAAGGAATACAGAGAAATTGTCCAGGCAGACAGGGATCAGGTTAGGAAAGGTAAAGCCCTGAATTAAATCTGGCCGGGGATGTCAAGGACAAAAAGAAAAGCTTCAATATGTAAATTAGTAATAAAAGCAACACTAGGGAGAATGTGGACTCTCTCTGGAAGGAAATGGGAGACCTGGTTACCCAGGATATGGAGAAGGCTGAGGTACTCAACAAAATTTTTTTGCTTTATTCTTCACCAGCAAGGGCTCAGGCCACACCACCCAAGTAGCAGAAGGCAATGAGGAGGGACTGGGAGAAAGAAAAACCACCTACTGCAGGAGAAGGCCAAGCGCAAGGTCCTGCACCTGGGTCGGGGGAATCCCAAGCACAGTTACAGGCTGGGCAGAGAATGTCTTGAGAGTAGCCCAGAAGATAAGGACTTGGCGTTGCTGGTGGATGAGAAGCTCAACATAAGCCAGCAATGTGTGCTTGCAGCCCAGAAAGCCAACTATATCCTGGACTGCATTAAAAGAAGTGCAAGTAGCAAGAGAAGGGAGGCGATTCTCCCCCTGTACTCTGCTCTTGTAAGACATCACCTGGACAACTGCATTCAGTTCTGGAGTCCTTAGCACAGGAAGGACATAGATTTGTTAGAGCAAATCCAGAGAAGGGCCATGAAGATGATGAGGGGGCTGGAGCACCTCTCATATGAGGGCAAGCTGAGAGAATTGGGATGGCTTAGCCTACACAAAAGTATACTCCAGGGAGACCTCCTAGCAGCCTTCCAGTACTTAAAGGGGTCTACAGGAAAACTGGGGATGTGCTCTTTATCAGGGAGTACAGGGACGGGACAAGGGGTAATGGGTTTGAGATGAAAGAGGGCAGGATTTAGATTAGATATCAGGAAGAAGTTTTTCCTGTAAGTGTGATGAAGCACTGGAACAGGTTGCCCAGGTAAGTCATGAATGACCCATCCCTGGAGGTGTTCAAGGTCAGGCTGAACAAGGCTTTGAGCAACGTGATTGAGTCAAAAGTGTCCCTGCCCATAGTGTGTGGGGGGTGGAACTGGATGATCTTTAAGGTCCCTTCCAACCTAAACCATTCTATGAAAGCCCAAAGCAAAACCTAGGTTTGTGAGCCTCTTGGTACAAGGACACATCATGACATGTAAAGCTGGAGCCTCAAAGTAAGACAGGCTGCAGAAAATTGTTTTTCTGGCCTCATCAACACCCTTGTAGCAGTCTTGGGTGTAGCCCTCTCAAGGAGACAAACATATGGGTTTTCCTCCACTACCAAGTAAGGAAGTGGATCATTCTGCATCCGAGTGCTGTCTCTTAAGGTGCTGACTTGCACTTGTCCTCAGCTACTGTGCAAAGGGCAAGCCTTGAGCTCATACATGTCCATATCCTGGGTATGGTCATACATTTTTAGTTGGCAGGTGAAGAAATACTGGCTAGTATACTCTGTGCACAATTTGCCATAATTGTAACACGTGCAGGAATAAACAGGTTATAATTTTTAAAAATTACCAATATTTTGCCATCCCCTACAATGCAGAATTAGGTCTAAATCCCCCTAGGCTCTGTGCTCAAAGAGGAAACCATCATGTTAACTTTGTACTAACAGGCATTTGTTAAATCCTGGCCAGCTCTACTAAACCATAAAACCTCCATGCAAGATAGGAGAGGTCTGGGAGCTATGTGATGCTTTTCAAATAAGAGTCATCTGACTTTTTTGTTTTAAATGTCTTTTTTATTATACTTCAGGGCGACACATCAGATGAAGGCATAAATTCTTAATAAAAAGTCATCACCATCCCAAACTCATTATTAAAAAACTGAGTTATAATTGCCATAGATGGCAATCTCAGGAATGCTTAATAAAGCCAGAGAACTGCATTAGTAAAGCTAAATGAAAAGGTAACCTCACACTTCATTACACCACTGACTGTGTAATAATTCCATATGCTCCCAGTGAGATGAAGGGCAGTGGCCTTCAGATAATAGCAAAATTCTTACATAGACAGGGAAGTTTTAGACTGATACCAGGTACTGGGCAAAAAAGAAGCTCCTGTGTCATCAGACATTGTCTATTCTGAGTTTGTCAAGGAGGCTGCAGAACTTGGAGATTGCAAAGTAAATAGGGATGCAGCCTTAGGCTTGGATCTTCTAAACTGAAAACAGAGACTCCAAGGGCTGGTTTAACATCCTACTTCAGGCGAGCCAAGGCTCACTGGCCCTCAGCTGACTTTCAAGTAAAACAGAGGTATTGAAGAATTTTGCAGGAGGACAGTCTGGTGTATTTCTACAATAGTATTGTAGAAATTCATTAATTGAATAGTCTTAGAAATATTCATTCCCTTCATTAGAAGAGCACTGCAAGGTGCAAACCTACTTTCAGAGCTTCTTTTTACCTCCTTTCTCTTCACCACCACCCCCTCAAAATAAGGGGGTTAGATCCAGTGTCTTCAGGTGACAATGTAAGGAGAAAGTGGCACAAAAAATGAATCAGAAATTGGATTCTGTGGGGGAAGATAATTCTTTGCCTCTACTGATGCTCCCAGGAATCCCAAGACAGTAGTTGTCAGTCTGGGAAGTGTGAGTGCTGCTTAAGATAAAGAGGGTATTGTAGAAAAAGCAGTGCTAGCAAAAAATGCCAAATACTCTTTGGCAACAAAAATCTCAGACCAGTGGGTGACAGGGATATGACATGATGACGTTACACAATGCAAAAGAGGTGATTATATACATAGGAGACCTATTTCGGGGGAATTTAGAAGGGCTGTTATTAAAATATAGTGGTCCTCACTCAGCTTCCTTGAAATGACAGGTCATTGAAGTCACCTCTTGTGCTGTGCATGAGATGGATAGGAGAGGTCTTGAGGGTTCTTCCCTGCAAAGCCAAAGCAGTCACTGACACAATGCAATAATAACGAAGGTGGGGTAAGGGTGGAGGGGGAAGGAAAGGTCAGCAGAGGGTAGAATCAAGCAACCACCATGGAATTCCTTCACCGACTGTAAACCTGCACTTAGCAGCAAACTACCTAGCCACACTGATACTAACTAAACTTCAGAGCTGACACACTGTTGGGGCACACAGAAAATTCTGCAGTGTTTATCAGGGAGTAGCCAGCACAGGACGAATGCTAAAAGTAACTGAAATTACCACTTATAGTTCTTCGCAAAGCAGCGCAGACTTGGTTCAAACTTCAGAGACAGATCAGTAAACTAATCTCACCACACCTTAGGGAAAGACACAGAAGATAGGAGATGGCACTCAATTCTGAACCAGTGCCCAGAAGTAGTATGGATATTTGAGACACACCAAACAAAGAAATGGAATTGACTATGTAACACAGTAGGAAAAAAAGCCAGAGCTCTCCTAGACTGAACTGCAAGTGCTACATAAGGCAAAGAAAGGCAACTTCTAGCCTATTTAAGGTGTAGACATGCCAAAGTTTTAAGTATTATACTCAACTTCACTTTCACAAGTACTAAGCCTAAATTAGAGTGCAAACAACAAATGATCCAAAGCATTGGATTCTCCTGTCTTAATAGCTTCAGGAGCTTTATTATCACAGGACCATGAATACAAGCAGAATTTTCTCATGTCTCCTATACAGAAGATGAGCTAACAGACACCTCCATGCATCCCTAGACATGGGAAATCCAGGTAAGCATCTTTAAAAGAGCATGAAAGAGAAAAATAAATCCCATTAACAAGTAACCTAGAAATACAACAGGACTTTGATTTTCTCTGCTGTCGTCCAGTAATGCTAGATCCACCTTCTCACTCATCAACCTGGTATTAGAAATACTGTGCAATTAGAGCATAACTTCATAGCACTGTATTTAATATCAGCACTATTGAGAGGTAATGCAACAATCACATCCACTTGAACTTTGCCATGCCAGACACTGTACACCACCACCTACTTGAGGAGATCTAGCGCCTCTCGCAATAACTCTCAGTAGCTATGGCTTTTAAAAGTTTAAGAAAGTAGTGTTTCCACTGCTGATTCCCCTGTAAAACTGTTGAAGCAATACCTCTTGCCACCAGGAAATACTATGGAGGAAAATGAAGGTGAACAATTCAATTTATAAATCTCATTAGTGGGATGGCTACGCTTTCTCTTCAACAGCCTACAATATTGTTTTCAAAGGGCAGTCATCCAAATGCCAAAACTAAATTGGCAGCAACCAGCTTCTGATTGAGAATTTCCATACAGAGGTGCACCGACCACAATGAGAACCAAGCTCCCCTCTCCCTTGTTGGTATATGGCAGCATGAAATACGTTATACCTGGATTTTAAGCTCCCTCAGGACCTCATGTCCCAAAGACTTAAGATTCCTTTTTTCAGTAAACAATAGTTTGGATCAGAGGGATCTAAATAGCATGCTTTAAAGAGAACACATAGTTTCAAAAATCTGAATGAAAAGCCATGCTTGAGCATCTAGAACCTGGGATTTAGTTCAAGCTGCTCCTACAGCTTGAATATTTCTTTCCTGTAAAAGACATTTTGCTTTATGTTAGTTTAAGATAAGCAAAAATAAAACCTTTTTGTAAGGCATTTCCAAGGAGATAAATGAGCCCAGAGCTTGGTGAACTCAAGGGCAGCTGCTGATTTTGCTTGCTTTCCACAAAGACGCAATGCCAACCCCATTTCTAGCTGCAGAGTTGACTGGCTCAATGGGATGTCATCTTAGCTATCAGCAATGATGGACGATGCTCCCGCTCCAGCAGCATCCATGCTGTCAGCTAGCTCAGAAATCACATACACGCTGAACAGCACCATTCAGTGCATTGTTGCTGAACACACCTTCTTTGCACCTCTTTCCGTAGCCCCACAGAGGCTCTGGCAATCTGCAAGCTTGTTTTGATTTTCAAATCTATACATATTTGTTTCTGTAATACACTGAAAGCACAGCAACTGCACAGCTGGTGACTAATGAGGTGGGAGTCAGTGAAGGGGGGCAGACCTTGACATGCAGACTGGATCCTTTGCTTACATGCAAGTCTGGATGGCTTATCTCATCCACAGCATGGATTATAGAGGGTAGGATGAGACTTCTTCCTGGGCTTCAGCAGTGACCTTCTCTGGCTGATGCCAGCACCGCACTGAATGGCTTTGAAAGGGCGATGGAAACTACTATTCCTACATTATAAGGCTCTCATAGTACAGGATGCCCAGCAAGTGAACTCAAAAGAGCATACCCCCAATATAAAAAGAGACTCAGGAAGAAAATATCCAGGACCAGAAAACTTGAAAAATGCAAATTTACCTAATTTGAAAAGTAGCAAGGCTAATTGTGTATGATGTGTGCATCAATTCCAAGTGTCCCAAGGCTGCCCTGATTACTAAATGGTTTATCTAGTTGTATTTATTAGTAATTATTCTAAAATCAAACAGCCACCTGGAAACACAGAGTTATTTTGTAAAGGACTCAGGCTTTTATCCCTCCTTAAATCATTCCACAGGCCAGAGAGTCCTTGCGGACCTTCACTGGATACAGTAGCCTTAGCCTGCTTCTGTCCAGAACATGCTTTCTGCGAACAAACTAACCAAGAAACTAGCACACAACTAATTACAAATCCTGTTCTCTACAGTCAGTGTAGCAGATGCAGTTCCACGAGGTTTCAAGCAACCTACTTAAGTCTAACTGATCACAAAATGCATTAGCAACTCAACACATCCATATTAATAGCGAATACTACAGCATTAAATAGTTGGGGTTTAACTTTTTTTTCTTTTGCAGAGACCAGCATCTTTTCTAGGACCCACAAAATACATATGAGCTTAATGCAATTGATGATTCCACATAAGGAGTTTGCTAGGACTGCAGAAACTTTGCTGCTAATTAGCTATGTTACAATAAAAGCAGCACAACTATGCAAGTCTCCAATAATTGCTGCAGAAACTGCAGATGAACTGACTAGCAGAATTTTCATTACCATGTATGTCATGCTACCCAGGTAGCAAATGATTCCTGGCTCGGGGAGGGTATGATGAATGGAACAAAATCTCATATTTGGCTTTCATGTCTGTTACATTTCTAAAACTCATATGCCTATGGAAAGGTCAACTTTCTAGCAAATCCACTACATATATCAGGCTGTTGCGTAGTAATTTTAGAATGTGAAGTAAAATGGGGTTAGTCTCCTAAGCCACGAGCAAGGTTCCTTAATCAATGTCTGATACAGCAACACTTCTCCCTTTGGATATACAAAACCTGGCCACAGTTAAGAACAGCTGCACGCCAAGAAAAAGCTCAGGATCTCAGAGTAAAGAGATGAGCCTCAGAGGTTGCCTGCTCATTGCAGGGGGGTGGATTACATGACCTTGAAAGGTCCCTTCCAACCCAAACAGTTCTATGATTTAAAAACTATTTCCCCTGAAAAGCAGCACATTCATTAAATTCTTACACATTCCACCTACTGATAGGAGACAAAGATTCAAGGCAATATGTATTCCTGAAATATGGTTCGTGTATTTATTAGCAGATGATTTGACCACAACAAGAAGTTGAAAACAAACATCACATACAGCTTCTTTACGCCTACACACCTGGTGGCTTTACACGGAAATGGCTGTCAGCCAGCAGCACACTGCAGAGCCTGTAAGCAATGCAGCAGATCGGTTCAACTGCATACCCTGCCAAAACTTTAAGAAGGGCTTGCAAGCAAGAAATTGCGTTGTGGGGGAAGGAACTGACAGTCCCATTTGATTCACCAACAGAAAGCCACCTGCCTTCCAGGGGCTGCACATGAGAGCAGCTGGCAGCATCAGTGCTTTGTCCCCCCACCCCCCAAAACACAGGCAGGGCTCTGTTGCTGTTTTTCCTGTTTTCCCACAAGCTCTTCTTTCTCCCCGTGCATCAGAGGTGGTTTGCATCTCCCACAGCTGGATGAATTCAATTGAACAAGGAAACCAAATTCCACTTTCACCCTGTGCTAGTTGCTCCGTCTGCTCAATAGGGAAATGTGTACCTTCTTCATGTAAACGAGCTGAAGCAACCTTTAATATAGTCACACTAGGATTTTTCAGCCTCATACTTCAATCATGAAGAATTCCACATTACCACCAGAGCAGGTAAATAACTATTTGGGCATTTATAACAGTGCCTCAAATGAGATGATGGCTGTATTACAGCACAGTTGTTGCAAGAAAACTAAGATCTGCTGAGAGGCATAGAAGGTCTTTCCCCTTTTTCTACCCTCTTCCTGAATAAGCTTCTTAACCTGCTCTATTTCATCACATGCAGCCTGAAATTGGTGCACAAAAATTAGTTGGTCCTAAGAAAGAGAACTCATGAAAATGCATGTGCCGAATGCAGTTCGCTTTTCTCCTTTTAGCACATTCTGTGTGTGGCACAGGCACAGCTTCATTACTGAAAAGGAACAAGAACTGATTTAATATATCATAGCTAGTTACAGTAAACACGATGCTAGCTGGCAGATAGGAATAGAGTGCAGCTAATGATACACCAGGGTATATTTGCAGATGGGCAGTTTACAGTTCTATTTTTACTGCCTTCGGGGGCTACAGTTTAATCCATGGAGTAGCTCATCTGCATTACTCAGACACGTCCCTCTGACGCCATTCTGGGTAAGCACCACAAAGGACTACTTTGCATCACGTATAGCTGCAGGCTGCGTGGGTCTCCAACCAAAGAAAAGCAGAGGAGGATTTCTGTCTGTCAGCGAGAGAAATAAAAACTGAGAGCTGGATTAAGCATCTGGAAAATTACTGCAGCCTCACAGCTTTTACTGCCTGCTACCCGGGATGAGTCATCACTGGTTGCTGTGGCAACAGCTATTTTCCTCCTCCTGCTGCTGATCAATTTTGTCTGTGTGAAGATCCCCTGAAACCAAGGGCTGCACAGATAATGCAACAAAGTCACAGAAACTCCTATCAGAGAGCATTTGCATTTTGAACGTCCTAGTCTTGGGACTTAGAGAAGGAGAAATAATGCAGTTGGGGCAGAAGGGCATAGACAGCAAACACTTTGTTTTATTCCACCCGCGTACCACTTTCAGACAGGCATGTTAACAAAAAAACTTGCTACCATTTCCACTAAGCAATGCCCATAAATAAAACATAATATCTTGTCCTAGACATTAACCTATGATGTTTGGCATCAACGTCAGATGGTCCAGCATTTAAACACATTGCTCTAAAGCAGGGCCTTGCACAGCCCTGCACAGATCCAGACCTGGCCAAAGAGTTGAGGTTTCTGGGCCCTACCCTTACCTCCAACCTTAACAAAATGACCCCAGACAAGTAATTTCATCTTGGAAACACCTACTCATCACCTTTGTGTTGCTGGGCCATCTGCTCCTCTGCCTGAACGTTCTCTCAGGAATAAGTACTTCTTGCTTATATCCACTCTGAGTCTCCCTTGTTTCAGTCTACTTGGGCAGAACAAAAAAAAAAAAACAAAGCTAAAAGAAACAGAAGTCATTTACTCAAGTCCCTCAGTGAAATCTTCCATGCAAGGAACAGTAATTCTCATGGCCCTGGGGGCTCCTTTCCATAGGCCTCCCAGGGGTGCAAATGGAAGTATAAGGAACTAGTTAACTACCTGCAAATTCAGTTTGTTCTGCAATATTCTCTTCCAGAGGCTGGGGGGAAAAAAGGGAAGGAGAAATATGGGTCTTTACACTCACACTAGAACAATCTCTCGTTGCCAGCAGTACTTTCTTATTTGTGACAAGAGATCAGAGAAGTACAAAGTGAATGCTCCCTTCCTGAATTCATCAGGCATTTTGCCATTCACCGTTAATTTAATTTCATGCTTTAAATTCACTTAACATGTTGACAGATAATTCCAGGCCTGAGGGCAGAACTGAAGGAAGACTACAAAGCTGAAATGTCAAAGACTGAACCTTACACACCCTTGTCACAGGGACACGATTCCAGTGGTGAGAACCTTTCCTTATCATGTTAGCTACCTGAGAGATTTCTACACTGATGTGGTATCCTTTTGTATCCAGATGAGGCAAGTGGGCAGAAATAATTCAGCTTCCTATAGCATGAGTAAAAATGGTTATTGGTTCTCTTCATTCAGTCATCAACAGCATGAGGAGATCTATCAGGTAATGCTTACCTCTGAAAGTAGCCACTAGCAAATTATCACAACAGTCACTGACCTGGTCAAAGTTCAGAAAGTTTTGCAAAACAGACAGGCTGCATTATGGACTCAGAGGAAAGCTCTCCAGCCTTTCCAGATCAGCATTTGGCTCAAATATGGAGATAAACGAAGAACTATGTTGCAAGACCATACCCTGACCCAAACACACCTCCAAAACATGTGTTCTTCAGCAACGGTCATATGGGACCTCTTGCAGGCTTACAGTGCTGATGTTTGCAAACAACAGTCAGTTCTCAGACACCGAATCTCTATGATGCTATTGAGGTATTACATTTATTTTACACCTCTGGCAAAAAAGCAGTTTCCTACATCACTGAAAACACTGCTTTACTATAGAAAATAAGAGTTTAGATTAAGTTTGAGACATGTATCATAAAGAGATAGGGGGGTGGGGAGAGAGCAGAGTTGTCCAAGCAAAAGCTGCTTGTGCCAGAAGATCAACAGTTCATAAAAATAGAATAGGATCCAGTGTCATACAGCAGTTGCCGTATCTGGAACTTCAGAAAGCCCTGTACCAAGTCATCAGGCAAAATCTGGTGCATTAATGTGATACTGCATGCACACTACAAGAAGAGTAAATATCTTAATACATATCAAGAAGTAATAATCAGGTTTAATACTAACAAAACACACTGTGTGAGACAGGAAGAAGTAGCAGTGTGAAGAAATGTTATTAAAAGAAAGACCTTTTTAAATCCAAGCTTATAATCCATGAAATCCAGAGCTGTCACCAGAAAACTATTCTTTATATAGAAACAGAAGGATATATTATTTAATTCATTCCAAAATTAAGAAAACTTTTAGAAAAAAAACACGCCACTCAAGCTCCAGAGTAACAAACGTCTTTTCATACTAAAAAAAAATGAAAACACCTCACAACAATAAAAAAAACCAAAAACAAAACCAAAAAAACCCAAAAAAACAACCAAGAAATAAATAAAAAATTAAAATCCCAAATCCCACCAAGGAAAAAAAAAGTCAGTAAAGTGAACCCTTTTTCACCCCAGGAAGATGACAGAAGAGCAAGGAGTTAGTGCATGCATACCAGAAAGTAAAACTGTATGTAAATACAACGAAATTAATATAACTCAGTTTTATTTGAGAATGAACACAAACAAAAACTATACAGGATACAGGCCAGTTGAATAATGCATGCTGTCCTTCTAGTCCAGAGAGAATATTTATACATGAAATAACATTTTCAGTCTTACTGGATGGACTCTAAGCATAGAATGGTTTTAAAGAAGCAGAACTGAGAGAAGAAAGGAAGATCTTTAGATTCCAGAGCAACACTTCCATTTGGAATATTTCACTAACATTGAACTTGTGCTAAAGTCATCCTGAAGATTTTACTGGCTTGGCCTCAGGATGGACTGTACCAGTGTGGATTCTCAACACTGCCTGGTTAGCAGTCACTGACAAGGAAAGGAAGATTTAGTACATATCTGAAACATGCTAGTTTCCACTACCAGTCCTTGGACTTTTTGCTAAGACAAAGATGGAGGAAAGCCCATGGACTTCACCTACCACTGCACTTACATACCCACACTTTCTGTCTAGACCACTGAAGAGTGAAAAACACCTAAATGCCATATTATCCCTTCACTAATCTTCAGATCCATCTGGGAAGAATTGAATTTGCTTAACACGCATCAAGTTGTTAATCCCATTTTGCTGTTCTCTGCCACTAACACAGCTCCCGGTCCAGGTTAATAATTTCTAATGTTAGTACCTACCAGTGAAAACTGAGCCCAGGGACAGTGCTGATGTATTATCACAGCAGCAGTTATTTATGAACTTGCACCTTCTGGCTGCCAAGGACCATTTTGAAAGCCTCTGCTCCCATTCAGTCCTCGTAGGATGAAGAGGCATACAGCTGCCTCAGAAGTTGATTAGCCAAACTAGCACTAGCAGAATAGACAAAAAAAAAAACCCCAAAACACAAACAAAAACAAACAAACAAGCATACCCCCAAAAGAGAATTAATGTACTGCAAATGTGAGGATCAGTCCATTTCCACCAAGGACGATCCCTATGGACATGAACCAGAAGGGATAAAAGCAGTGAAGAGATTTTTTTTTTTAAAGTAACTGAGAGCTAAGCAAGCCTAAGGAGACAAGCACGGTATATTACGTACTTGGCCAGCTCATCTACATCAGATCTGCAATGCAGAATTGCACACATACCAGACATCAAAGCAATACTACTAGCCACACATCCCCCTTCCAACCAGTAAGGGCTTTGAGATTCACTAACCATAAGATCTTTCTGACATATTTCTTCCTTTACTTTCATGGACAATCAAACAAAAGGAAGGATATGGCAGGAAGCAAATCCCTTCTGAAAAATCAGGGAACGAGGCAAGATCACAGCCTTCCCCCCTCCAATGGATACTGCAAGCTGGTCAGAATACCTGAAAACAAGAAGTAGGGCTTCCTGGGAGGTAGGTGTTGTGTGGTTTTGTTTGAGTTTTGGGGTTGTTTTTTACCCCCCTCCGCTGGCCAGAATGGACACTATTTCCAGCTAAGATTCTATTGAAGGTCTGGTCACACTTAAGGGTGACTCAGTTTCCCAGATTGATAAGGCTCCCTTTGTGGTTAGTAGTCTGTGGATATCATAGTATAAATTATTCTCATTACTGGGTATAGGTGTATGCATTACTCCTCATGGACTACAGGACAGAAATCAGCTCCCTGTGTTTTCAGATGGATAACAAAAACCAACGACAAAAATCCAACAAACAAAAAACGCACAACAAAACCCTTCCTCAAAACCACCAGTGCTGCAATCTGTTAGCAGACAAGTCATGCTGCTCTTGCTTTTTCTCACTTTCTGTGCCTCTACCCAGGACATTTGTATACCCTAGTGCTTGCTATTTTTAGTGATTACTCAGGAACAAGTCTACCAAGTAGAACACATTATCCCATCACTAAAAGCTGTCACTTTATAAAACAAATTCCCTGGGGCCGTATAAATTATGCCCTTGAATCAAGCCTGTTCTTCTGCTGATGATTTTCCACATCAGCCTGTTAACCATTTGATGTTAAGATGAATCTTACTAACATACTTGAACCAAGCCCCAGGGCCCAGAATGAGGGCTGCTTAGAAGACAGAAGTGGATTTAATGTGAGTTTTATAAGTAGCTCTCTGAATTACAGGGTACAGTGGCCTACCTGTAGAACTCCACCACTTAAATCCATCAGTTAAATATGCATCATTATCTCATGGGAAAGGAAGAAATTCCCAAGTCTGTAAATCAACTTCCAGTAGCCACTGAATGGATCTACAAATGACCCACCAGGACCTGCCAGAAAAGACTAAGCTCCACATAAGACTGAAAAGTGAATGTGCAGGCTGACCTTTCTAACGTTGTATTGCCAGAGCCTGCATTCATGCAGTCGTGCTTTACAGCCAGCAACAGGTTTTCTGAATTTGTCCAACATATTTTGGATCCACTGTCTTCAACTTCCACAAAAAAGGAAAAGAAAAGAAAAATCTGCTGACAACAAGCTCCACAATTTCATTATGCACTACAGGAACCATCAGGCTTAAAAAAAACCCCACCAAACTCCAGCTGTATTTCAATAAAAGCAATAGTCTTTCCCTGTTCGTCTTTACTACATAATTTATAGCATTTCTCCACATCCTACCCCAGTCCCTTCTCTACCAGGGTGAAGAATCAAACCACTTATGCTCTTTCTTCATATGGCAGTGAGTACAAGCCTTTGGCCATTATTATTGCTTATTTCCACTTTTTTTTTTTTTTTTTTACTGAGCTCTTCTGTAAAGAATTTGAGGCAGTTATTAGAACTGGCTACAGTATTTTGGAGATGGATTACACCATTGATTTACACAGTAATAGAACAGATGTTTGACAATCTATCTTTCTCTAGGATTCCTAACTTCCTAACTCACGTGCTCTAACCAGACAGTCTACAAAATATTCACAACAACCCCAAGTTCTTTCCTAAATTACAGACCATGTGTGTGTGTATGTATATATATATATATTCAAGCTGGGTTTTTTCCCCCCCACCCAGAGGTACACAGCACATCTATGAGTTTCCACAGGTAATATTATCACCTGCAACAAATCCAGGTCAGCAGGGTAGATAGACACTCCTTCTCTAGGAGCCTGATGAAAGCCCAGAGCATTCACCATATCAGCTAATGGAAAGCAATGAGAAATGGATATCATATTTTAGCCTGGCTGGATGGCATACAACCTGCTAAGCTCACATTTTATTCATTCCTCTTTGCTTATTTCCTTTGCACAAACAGTGTGATTTAAGAAATACTTCTGTCACAGCACTGCCCTGTAAAGAATTTGTACCACTTCACTCTCTCTCTTCAGGTGCATGCAAGGATGAAATACAATTAAAAAATAAATACCAAAAATAATTCAGTGTTCAGCTGGGGACAGTAGTTCTATTCATTATGCTCCATTGACTCAAACACACCTAAAACCTCTGGAGGAAGAGGTACAACCAACGTCAGAAGCATTTCAATTTAAATTGAGTACTACAGCAATGAAGCTCCCCACCCCCTGCTAGTAGTAAGCTGAAAGCATACACACAGCTGCTTAAAACAGGAGCCTATCACAGCTTTCAGATTCATTGAACACCCCTGCAGAACTGTTTCTTCTTGCATTCTTTTGACTCTGTCACCAACAAGATCTTCTTTCAGTCCCATGTGAGTCATTAAATAGCCATCTAACACCATCTGCTGGATTGTGAAGAAAAAATATACCAGCAACTTACTGCTGGGCAGAAAGGAAGGAAGCGAAAAAAAAAAGACATTAAGATGTCTGTGGCTTGGCTATGACTGGGCCCTCCCTTCTCACCTATAGTTTCTTTATTCTATGTCCTCTTTTTGAAAGGTAAATTTGGGCTGCTGGCACTAATGGGCTATCACAAAAAGTCATCTACTCTGTACTGTACAGAGGACTGCGCAGCACAATTATGCTTAAGAGATCATCACTACCCCTTCCTGATAAAGGGGAAAATAACAGCAGTAAAAGAAGCTTCCCTGAAAGTAAACCTTCTGCAAAGTCAGGATATAATTCTGAAGGAGAAGGAGTGCAGAAATGAGCTGGCTTTCTGCTGAAAATCCAGGACCTCAGCATGAGTCAGAAGCTGAGGATGCAGAGACTGTGCAGCGAGAGGAAGCAGCCATTACACACTCAAACATTAGCCCTTGGTTTTCTGCATACTGTACAAAGGCCAAACAACCAGTTATCTCAGCATCATGCAAACATGTACTTTTCAAAGACTGGCAGGGATATTTTTAACAATCCAATTAGGTAGCTGCCACTGCTGTCGTATGCAAGATGACAGCTTTTAATTACTTATTTATGGCAGGAGACTGCACCTCCCTCCTTGTTGCTTCAGGTGAATTTTTTTTCACACATCACCTAGCTCCTTGCAACACAGGAGATGCAGTTGTTAAGCTGTTTCTTTCACCAAGGTAAAATACAGACCTGCCTGAAGTTGTATCAGGTACAAAACACGCTGTTGAGGTTGTATGTTTCCTGCTTCCCACTGTTTTCCTATTTTCATACTGAAATTAGGGATGAATCACATATTCAACAGCTATTAGACATCAGATTTTATGTAAGATCCTGATTTTGTCAGCCAGACATTGTGTGAAAGGACAAATTATCTTTATTGACTCTTTATCCTACTAAGTCAGTGAAAGTACTGCCAGGATTTTACCCTGTGTAGCTAACAATACATCTGTTCCCCTATTCAAGGTTTTCCAGCTTTTCTAGAAGCACCAATATTTTAAGCAAAGCAAATTTCACAGCAGTAAGCAGGCCGGTTCAGTCAATGCTGTAAAAGCTCCAAGGAGCCTTGAATCACAGGATCCCCTTAGCAGCAAGGGGAAATAAAGGTCATGCCTCATGCATCGGTGCTGCCCAAAATGGAAGCTTACCTTCTGTCATAGAGGCAAGTATGAGCACAGGATGAATTTGTTGAAGTATTCCCAGGAGAAAGAGGGTAGTTTTTGTGGCACTGTACAAGACAGTGGTAAGACTGCTTCTGAAATACTGCAGATAGCTCTGCTCAAGCTCGGGATGGATGAATTTCAACTGAGTCAGCAGAGAAAAGGGCTCTAAGATGAACACAGCAAAAGAAAACCAAATACCTGAAAGGGGGGAGTGAATAAAACCAAACATTTGCTTGGCTAGCAAGCAAAATTAAGGCTAGGATTGCAGTTCCAAAATACGTTTAGTATGTTGTAACAGCAGTTTGCCATCAGAAGGGCAATCCCACTTGTCCCAGACCCATGGCCCCACTACCTCCCTTGCTTTAATAAGTGAGTGAGATCACGAGCCAATAGAGCTCGCTGTGCTGCTGCAGCACAGCCGGGTTGGACAAAGGAAACAGCAGGAGCTTGCAGCTGAACATCTCTTCCTTCAGCAGGAGAAAGCTAATGAGGCATAACGTAAAACTATCTTAAGTGGGAAATTTATGAGATGCTGCTAAGCTCAGCAGTCCCAGAAAAAACCCTAAAACCTGCACCAAAATCACACAACTAAACACAAAAACAACAAAAAAAGAATAACTGAATAATTTCAGCTAAAGGACAACGCCAACACAAGAACTAATGTTTATAAATTAAACAAACACTTTTAGGCAGGAAATAAGTTTCTAAATATCAGCCTTCTCACTGGGCTACGGGGTCCTAAGTCTCAAACAACCTTTCAAGAAATCTTGATCAGTTTATAAAATTAATTGTGTTTTCCTTCTCATAGCAGGGGAACAGAGCATGCTTCTGGAGCTCTCTGCCAATCCTACATTCCTAAGTTGATTGTCTATTTATATCAGCCCTTCTAACAGATAAATTAAATTTAAAGGCTCCAGCAACTAGGTTCCTTGCTGTAAGCAATGTCAAAAAAAAAAAAAACCCGAACCAAAAACCAATCTGCTCTAGGTGACTCAAACGAAAGATTCAAATAAATCTGGACAAAGCATTTCATTGCTTGCTGGCAGAATAGATCAAAAGCAACACATCCCTTTTGGACATTTGACTTTTCAGGGCATAATTGGTTCAATTGACCAACATATGCTACAGAAATTGATTTTTTTTTTTTTTGTCTGGGCAATTACTTGTGCGGAGAGGAACTTTTACAGCAGGGGACCTAAGGACATTCAAGCACATCAGATGGAGAACACTACCAGTTTCCTGTCTGCCAGCTACTGTTATGGGAAGGGTTAAAAATACAGGTTATACACCAGCATACATGCACATACACAGGTTGCCCTAGGGCTAAAATTGATTAGTCTGGAGACTTTAGGGTTTGAAAGGAAGATGCTCAACTGTTGAAACCCATTCCACCGGCACTGCAGAAATTCAGGTGCTGAAAGCCTGGCCTGGAACAACTTGGTTTCCTGATCCCCAGCAGAATCAGCTCAGCCCTTCAGTCTGCGAAGATCCAGTTGCTTCATATAGAGCAGTACCTATCCAAGACCAGCACTCCATTAAACGAAGTACTTTTCTAAACATCTGCATTAATGAATGGGCAATGACCACGCAGCTCCCTAGAGCCTGTGGGTAGCTTCAGAAATAGCAGTGCCTTGTACAGCCTTGCCCCTTCTCACATGCAGAGATTCGGCTTACTGCCTCTGAACAGCAAACACCCCATTTTCCCCTGAACACCACACATCGTGCTCGCACCACGGCCGTCTGTGTGCAGGGTGAGTAACCCCATCGTGGCATACTGCAATGAACCTCTGGGAGGAGTGACTACAGAAACAGCAAGCAAGTGAAGGCCAAGGCAGTGAGAAGGGTGGAGATGGTCCATGCTTTTATCCAAGGTGTGCACCGTGGGCTACACCACCAGCCAGTACAAAGTCAGCTTGTCCAAGGGAAGATTGTTTGCATCAGCAAGACAACTTGTCTCAGCATGTGGCCTGCCTTCAGCTTACCCCATCGTGCCCTGTGCCCATATGCTACTTTTATAGCTGCTTCACACTCACCCTCCCTGTGGTTCAAATAACACACTCCTGCTACAAGAACACCTTACTCCTCTGGGAGTGAGACACAACCAGCACCTTCTGTATTTTATACTGTACTAAGGAACACAAGTGAATAGAGGAGAACAAAAGACATTTAGAAGTACAGCATCTGGAAAGCAGTCATAACTGTCATACAATGGCATATAATAAAAGGAAGAGGAGAGCACAGCTTTTTAAAAAGTTAATTGTTTCTTGTTAGGTGGATTTGGGGGTTTTGTTTTGGGTTTTTTTTTTTTGGGGGGGGGGGGGGGGGGGGGGGGAGGCTGGAGGCTGTTTGCCCTGGGTTTCTGTTAGGGTTTGAGGGTGGGGTGTTTTTTTTCAGTGGGTTTTTTTTTGTTAGTGGTTAAGGGTTTGGATTTTTTTCAAACCAAGCATGAATGTGTTTATACTTCATAGGAAATGACTTGCTGAAGAAATTTATGCAATAATTTTTAAACTATTCTTACTGACTTCACTGAAAGAAAGACGAAGTTTCAGGAATAAATAGTTTCAAATGTGCATATACACCCAGAGTCATTCTTTCTAATTTGCCCACCTAGGATCTCTAGAACGTAATTCTTCCAAAAACTCTTAAAGTCCACAGATTTTTGTCCTTCATAATTATAGCGTGCAGATAGTTGGAAAAACAACATATTCTTTAGAAGTACAATCCTACTATGTTCTTAACAGATTGTGCAGTTCCAGCAGAGTAGTATTTGTTTATCTATTTCCTGCTCATAAAGAATGATCTAGAAGTCCTCATACAAGAGAAAGCACAAGACACATCTTGAGAGAAATGACAGTAAATATATCAACTTAAGGAGTTCAGTACCTTCAAAATAAGCTTTTATTGTTTGTTTTTTTTAAGCCATAACAATTCTGAATTTCAAAGTAGAAGTCAGTTTAGGATGAAATACTACCATTCAACCACCTTTCTGAACATTTGTAAGCAAAACTTTGACCTCTCCAAAATAGTTCAAAAATATAAATGAAAATTGTCCTTCCCAGAGGAGAAAAATTTCAATTTCTACAAAACTATCATGTTATAGCAATAGCAACAATAAATATGGGCCATGAAAACCCTCACTTCTTTGCATACATACACATCTAATAAGTCATATTGTCAGTAAATGCATTTTTTAATCCACTGCAGTTATTTATCAGTGCATTTGTGACTACAAGTCCTACTTGCTTTCCCTTAAAAGTGACAAGGAACCAAAGAAAAAGAAAATGGGGAGAGACTGTCTTAATTCAGGAGAGTTTACAGCCTGAAGAGACGTGAGAAACAAGAAGAGGCAAAACACAAATGTTAAAACAGGTTTATTCCTGTTTCCCCTGTGCTTCCCTGGAGACCTGCCTTTCACATTATACCAGCACTCAAGAGAGGTCACTCTGCAAGTGAGAAGCAATACCTCTTCACCAAGAAAAGTATAGATTTGGATAGTAAAACAGCTCTTTCCTAGGGATGACACTCTCTCTTCACAGCTTGAGCTGCATATATCACATGAGCCTGACCTTTAGTCAGCACCCCCACAGAGACATTTTCAGCATCACCCTTCCAGAGGTCCTAGCATCATACCCATAACAGAGACAAACCCACACACATTTGAAGCTGGTCAGGACAGCACTGAGCCTGCCCTGTAGTGCTCCTCATTCACCACAGGGGATCACATAAAGGGAGACAGAAAAACAAACCACTACATGCCTGCCAGGAGCAGCCAGAGCAGAGCTGTACTCCAAAGTACAGGGAGCCACGGGCTGCCACGGTGCCAGCAGGATTCTCTTTGTCAGGGAACAGGCCCACGGCAGACGAGATCAGCAAGCAGAGCAGGGCTGTGATGGAAACACGTCCTAGCAACAGTCCAGTGAGCATCAGGCAAGAAGCCAGGTCTAGAAAAGCCAAACACCAGCTCGGGAGAAGAGCCAAAGCGTGCACTCTACAGCACAGCCCAAAAAGAAATAGAAGCCTTCAGGCTGAGCTTAAATGAGGCTCCTGGGCCCCAGGGCAGAGGTGTGGGTGGAAGCCCCAGGTGAGGCTTGTCAGGGTAACTAAGGCTCATTAGTGCACCCAGGGCTCTGACAAAACTCAGGGTTACAGTAGATCTTCGTGGTTTGGTAATGTCTCAACACTCCGAAGTTATGTTTTTATATTTTGTTTTTACTTCATCCTGTTTGAAAAGTAATCAAGCTGCTGGAATATAAAAGAGGAGCTACAGGCTCTAGCAGCCACCCTGTGCCTGGGGAATTTGTCTCTTCACCCCTTTGGCAGGAGTGATAAGCCAGATACAGCTGCAGAGACCACAGTGATGTGGGTACAAAGGATCCAGCCCTACCCATCCTCCCAGTGTTTAGTGCTCCTGGGTGAGATCCTGTGCAATACACAAAGCCTGCAAGTCTAGCCCAGTCCTCCCAGTTGGTCTGAACCTGTCCAGAGTTTGTTTCAGGTTTGTCACAAAAGTAAAGGTGAGGTGAATTACATGGAAGTTCTGCTGATTTTTTCACAGAGCAACCTAGAAAGACAGAAGACAGCTTTACCTTGAGCTCACTGCAAACGGACATCCAGCAAAGAGAATTCTAAAACATTTTATACGTCTCCTGTGGCATCACCCAGCACTGCAGATTACTTAAACGGACTCCTTTCTAGGAGCTAGGTTGTGTAGATATGCCAGAAATGTGAGAGGCAAAAAAATGAAATCGAGATCTCATTCCAGAGTGTCTTAATGGGGCTGTTGCACTGCTGTGGAGAGCCCATACTGGGAAAGAAGAGCAAAGCAGGAGAAAAGCAAGGACAAACAGACACATGCTGTAGCAGTCTCCCTCAATTGCAATATGAAACTGTCCTCCTAAGGGACAGTATGTACTAATATAAGCTGATTTTTAAAAGACAACTTGAAAAACAAAAGATTAAGGGCAGAACTTACAAAGAATATGGCATACAGCGTGCCCTTCACAAGCCGTCTCTCTGAGAAGAAAAGAGGTGGATGGATGGATGGTTCGACAGTGGTACTACTGATTTTCTGAATTTCCTCAGTGTTACAGCTGATATAACACATGTGAGCATAACAGACTGAGGCAAGCAAAACAGTTCAGAGTGAGTCAGAGAGAGAAGGACAAAGTAAGATCCTCCCAGCAGTGGTGCTAGAGATTCAGAGATTCATTATGGAGCACCCTTCTCCCTCAGTCGATGCTGAGCCAATGCCCTGGCTGAGTACAGAAGGCACTACAGGGTTTTGTTGGCAAAAATGGCTTTTATAAACAGATGCACTCTTGTCTAGGAGGTGTTTTGGGAACAAGGCCATGTCATTCTCATTTGTTCTGTTCACTACTAACCACGTGGTATGTGTTTGTCCTGTGCCTACTCAAACACTCAGCCTTCTCAAAATGCCTGGTTTTTGCATCGATACCTACCAGGAAAAGCTGGGCAAACATCCTAAAGCATTTCCACGGCAGGTAGGATATCCTCCCTGAACAATCCTCCAAACACCTGAAAATCTGTAAGCCTGAGAGCTGTTGATTATCTGAGAACTCAGAAATATCTTAGTCAAGTCTGCTCTGAGAGGCAAAGCTGGCAGACCTGCGAGGATTGTGACCAGTGACACCGGGTTCAGTGCAAGCACAGAGGCAGGAGGAGGGCAGGTTACAGCCTTCTTAGGGGCAAACAGTGCCAGACAAGGGTATGAAGGAGGGAAAGTTGCGTCTGTGGAGGTTACCTGCTGCTTGTTCTCCATTGGCAACCATGGCACAGATATCTGTGTTGATGGTTGCCCAGGGCTGGCTCACCAGGAAGCATCTAGGCTGGTGCTATGTGCTTCGAGGTGCTGGTGTTTATCTGCTTTGGTTTTCTGCCTGTCAGGGAGTGAAGGGACGTTCCCTTAGAACTCCACAATCGTGGATGGGAACATTTGAAGCCATCTAGACCCTGTGTTGGTGCTCGTGCAGGTGCCTGATGTGAGGTGCATGGGCTGGGAACAACCAGTTGCAGAACAAGACCCAGCAAAGACAGAGCGAAGCACAGGAAATGCGATTTTTTGGGATGGGGCCAACCACCCGCCACATCATGGTCAAGAGGCATCAGCCCTCCTTGCAGGCTTATAATGGGAGATACCTGGGGAGCCATGGGCCACCTGTGAGGTGTGCTTCTGCACAGGCATAGCCAGACGCATCTCCTCACCTCCCTGGGAGGACACCTGCCTCAGTACTGGGAAAATAAACTCCGAGGGAAAAGCATGAGGCAAAAGATACCTGCCTTAGCCTAGGTCTTGCAAGTTTTGTGTGCTCCCATGGGAGCCTGCTGGCTGCTCCGTGCTGCACAGAGGCAACCCAGCCACCAGTGTCCCAAATGCCACGCAGCGTGCGCTGTACCAGGCACTGGGACGGCATGTCGCTTGCCCAAAATGGTGCTGCCTTGTCGGGAAAGCTGAGCAGAAGTCACAATTCAGTGGCTGCTGAAGCCCACAGGAGGGATTAAAGTTGCCACCGAAGGCAGTGTCCCTGCCCAGGCAGCTGGCTCACCCTTCAAGGCTGCCCGACACTGCTCCCAGAAGCAGAGATGCTGAGGGCAAGGCAGCCCGATGGGCTCTGTTATAGCTGTAGATCACACAGCAGAAACTGCAGCGTTGGAGGCAAAATGGCTTGTCTTAAAGTTTTGCTCTTTACCCTTTAGATTGAACCCTTTCCTCCATTTTTTTTTTAGTTTTTTGATAGGGTTAAATGAGGTGTCACACAAAGCACCTTGCAAGCTCACATTTAGTAGCTGGGCGCAGTGCTAAAGCCCTGCAGAAACTGAAAACAGATGGTTCCTCCCTCTAATTACATAAAGATTTGTATGGAGATGTGCCCCCAAGTCCTTACCCTCTGGCTGCCCAAGTGAGAGGCTTGATGGGTACAGCAAGGCTACCTTGCAGCATTGCTTCTCAGGACAAAACACACCATGTTTCATGGGCCAAGAGACTTTGTAACGTAGTTAAGTTAAAAAATATGCACTGTCGTTAATACCAGATAGTGTATTTACCCTGAGGACCTTAAAATAGCTTTTCCAGTCTTTTAACGTATTTCTCTTCCACCAAACCAAGAAGTGTTTTTGTCAAAATATATAACAATTAAGGGGGGAAGAAGGAATGTTTGCTTTCTTCTCTTCCTTCAATTTCAGTTACTGCTTACAGCAACTAGTGAAATATTCAGTCAGAAACTATTATTGTATGTTTTTTAACAGCAAGCAGAAACCTCTTGAGGGAAAAGGACACTACAGGTGCAAAACCAGATTCACCGTAATGGTTTATTGGGAAAGGAACAGTTTAAATACAGTTTAAGGGAATCTCTCTCCCATGGGAGAACAGTGTAGCCAGCATCCCAGCCTGTGACTACGCTGTGGGGAAGGAAATCTGCAAAGTTAAAATAGCAGCTTTTCTTGTAAACAAGTGGCAAAGCTCTTTCTAGTGCTCCCACTGCTCCTTATCAGTGATCCGTCCAAGCCAGATATCAATTCTCAAAGCTTTTACCAAAGCAGCAAAATATCAAAGTAGTGAACAAGCCTGGGGTATTTTTATCCCTCCATGTCATTTCTCAGGCCTTGGGTAAATTAGATTGTCTGCAATGACAAAAACTTAGCTTGTTTCTGAGATTTCAGAACTTTTTGCCTTCTGCAATTTGAGTCATGGCTGCTTTTACAGTGATAAGAAAGAAAAATAACTCTGCCTGTTCATTTTTATCCCCTTTAATCCTTTCAATCCCATGGGACTATCAGAAAAGCTAACTGGATTTTCTCCTAGATTGTTTATTTGCGCAATAAGAATGCAGCTTGCATAACACCTAATAATCACTCTGTTACTGTAATGCAGTATATGGGAAAACTAAGGAATTATCCAACTCCTTAATGATGAAGGAAGCATAGCAAGTCCTGGGACACAGAGAGGTCGCCACTTGCCTTTTTTTAGCATCTGTAGCCATCTTACATTGACACAGCAGGAGCTGTGTACGTGGGGAGCTGAACAGCCAGAAGAGGGTAGCATAAGTTAGTTAATAACCTCATCTGTAAAGCAGAGCTGTTTTTGAAAGAAACACCTACTTGTATTTCTGGCTGCAAGGAGAAACATAACATGGAGAAACTCATAGAATCATAGAATAACCAGGTTGGAAGAGACCCACTGGATCATCGAGTCCAACCCTTCCTATCAAACACTAAACCATGCCCCTTAGCACCTCGTCCACCCGTGCCTTAAACACCTCCAGGGAAGGGGACTCAACCACCTCCCTGGGCAGCCTCTGCCAGTGCCCAGTGACCCTTTCTGTGAAAAATTTTTTCCTGATGTCCAGCCTAAACCTCCCCTGGCAGAGCTTGAGGCCATTCCCTCTTGTCCTGTCCCCTGGCACTTGGGAGAAGAGGCCAGCACCCTCCTCTCTACAACCTCCTTTCAGGTAGCTGTAGAGAGCAATGAGGTCTCCCCTCAGCCTCCTCTTCTCCAGGCTAAACAACCCCAGCTCTCTCAGCCGCTCCTCGTAAGACCTGCTCTCCAGCCCCCTCACCAGCTTTGTTGCTCTTCTCTGGACTCGTTCCAGAGCCTCAACATCCTTCTTGTGGTGAGGGGCCCAGAACTGAACACAGGATTCGAGCAGCGGTCTCACCAGTGCCGAGTACAGAGGGAGGATAACCTCCCTGGACCTGCTGGTCACGCTGTTTCTGATACAAGCCAAGATGCCATTGGCCTTCTTGGCCACCTGGGCACACTGCTGGCTCATGTTCAGTCGCTGTCAACCAACACCCCCAGGTCCCTCTCCTCCAGGCAGCTTTCTAGACAGACTTCTCCTGGTCTGTAGCACTGCATAGGGTTGTTGTGCCCCAAGTGCAGGACCCGGCATTTGGCCTTGTTAAACCTCATGCCGTTGGACTCAGCCCAGCGGTCCAGCCTGTTCAGATCCCTTTGCAGAGCTTCTCTACCCTCCAGCAGATCGACACTTCCACCCAGCTTAGTGTCATCCGGAAACTTGCTAAGGGTGCACTCGATGCCTTCATCTAGGTCATTGACAAAGACATTGAACAGGGCTGGACCCAGCACTGAGCCCTGGGGAACCCCACTTGTCACTGTCATCATCACCGAGCTTTTGACAGAACGTGGAAAGGCAGATTTACAGTCAGAACTGACAAGGATTAGACTGATAGCAGGCCTTTTTTTGTATTCTGTTAGCTCCTGTTTGCCCAATGCCCCTATTAATAAAATTGCACAGCCAAAGCAACTTCATTACTTTGCTTTTAAGGCACAGCAGCACAAGTCGTAAAACTAACAATGTTACCTGAATGTATCCCAGCCCATTGTCTTGCCTGTGGCGAACCTGAAAGGCCAAATAGGAAAGTCATGAAAATGTGTAATACTGAGAGCACCTTAAGGGGATGGTTTAGGGCTGAAGTAATAAAATATGAAACAGGAGCTTGCTGAGTTTACCAGACAGATGCATATTTTATGGTCTGAATGAAAATGTTCTCCTTGGTGCTGCACCTGAAGTCTTCCCAAAATAAAATGTTGCTCTCAGAGCCTGCATGCAATAAATGAGTATCTACAAAGGGAATGCTGTTGTAGCTGGCAGAAGCAGAACACCTCTGTAAAGACACCAGGTCACAGGAGCTCCGGAGAATCCTCTTTATATGCATGCTGACATTCTCCTCTTCGAGGACTATCTATGCAGCCCCTGTCAATGCTCATAACCGTATAAAGGACTGAATTGCTGCCGGGCATTTCATTATATAGAGACATATCTACATGAGTTAGCTTGCAATTTTTTCTTTACCACTACAAGAAATCAAAAGGCAGCACTTTTCTTTGAGAAGCTGACAGGGCTTGCCTGAGGAGGTACATGAGAGGACATGGAAGATTAGGGGATGAATATGATTATCTGCATCATGCCAGGAGTTAGAAATACCAGACAGGATCAGGCCTCCACTATGCTAGATGTCATACCATCACACAGGATAAGAAGAGCTGTAACCTGAAAAAGAAAGCTGGCACAGACAAAAGGTGAGACGGAAAACAGGTACAAAGACATGAAATACTATGCCCGAGAGCATACAGCCAGTCACTGCCCAAGGAACAGAAAATTCTTGCCCTGCCGTCTTGCTTCTGGAAGAGCTGCTTTAAATTGCTCAGAGTCTGTTATGTGAAAAAAACTGTATGCATGTTTACAACTTGGAAAGGCACTGAGGAGATAATAAGCCATTTATTCATATTTTATTTGTACTCTATACTTGAAGCAAAGTGGAAATGCAAGCTGAATATTTTTCTATATTTTTTCCCTCCACCCTTCCAAAAATAGCACATATAGAAAACATTGAAACTTTTCATTTCAAAGACCGTCACATCAGGCTATAAATGCTAAACTAGATGCCCTTCACCCTGCTGCTACAATACAGCCACTTTCTCAGCTTGAGTGTGTCCATTATCCCTATAGCACAAAAAACAGCAAACAGGAGCTGGAGAAGAGAAAGGGACAAAGAATGCTGTATGAAGGTGACATTATGGTATCACAGTAATTTCATCTCTTGGAGGTTGAGTTTCAGGTATTGTGAAAACCTTCACGTGACCAATTCAGAAAGTCTCTAAAGCAGCACTGTTCCTTCAAATTATTGGTTGTTATTGGTTGCAAACTTGCTTAGTTTCCTCTGAGCTTGGCTGTTATTTTACAGAAAGGACTTTTAAAATGACATTCAAATATCCAGTTGCCATGTCTGTCTCACACAGTCCCATGTTTCTGACCATTTCTTATGAGATACAGAAGCAAAAGTAACTATAAAGATTCCTTCTGGACATCCTGAATGACACATAAATGTTTAATGATCAGCTGGTTCCCATAACATTTCCTGCCTTTGCATTATGCATTTGGGCTTCTCTGGAACATAAGAGGTGCATTATGAAAAGAAATGTCTGATGAAGTCAGGTTTCCACGTACAATTCCCTGCTCTGAGCTGCAATTCTAGGGTGTCATTTGCCATCTGTGTCAGTACTGTTTGGCTGAACTTCTCTCGTGAGTGGCCTGTCCATTAAAAAGAGTGTGAGGATGTCCACGCAGAGTCCGCTAGTCTGGCTAGACTGGTTTCCCCTTGCACTTCCATGCTGCCAGACACCGTTCCCTGCAGAGGGATTTGGACTGATGATGAACTGACATTACTCCTTAGAAACATGCTTGAAGGGCTGCTGTTCAACTCACTTCCTGGGCTGGTGACATTTACAGCGCTGTTGCTCACCGTCCACAGGCAAGGATAGTGGCTGGGAAAAAAAAACAGTACAAGTTGAATGAGTATTTGAAAGAATTTTCGCACACACAAGACTTAGAACAGTCTAGTGAAGTGTGTCATGTGGTAAAAGGCCACTAACCAAATCAAGTTACTAAACTAGATTAGCCTTGTAGATCTTAACTGAAAGACTATCAGTGACCATTAGATCCAGTGACCTTGGAGAGAGGCATGGAGAAAAAAAACATACAAATACACATGAGGATTCAAGATTTAAAGATCTTTCTTGTGAACGCTTATGAATTTTAAAGAATTGTGGCTGATTGTCCTGGAACCTAAACTAGAGATGAATTCCATGCATTTGTATTGGGAAAAGAATCAGCAATACTTGATCATTAATTGACACTCTAGGTCTAAATTCCAGGCATTCCTAGAACTGTTTAATACCTATTAATGATATTTTTACACCTACTAACTATTTTTACAAGAGAAGATGGATTAGATTGCTACATCCTTGCATGGGAGTAGGATCCTTATTTCATGCAAGAGAATAGTGAGAAATATATAGAAAAAAATAATCTGGCTTTAACATGCTCACAGATTGTAGCTCTGTGGCTGTTCCAAGACCCTGGTTTTCAGCAGCACTGTGGAAGAACAAAGATGCCTTTGATTTCAGAGCAGGAGATAATTAGCCTGTTGGAAAGATCTGTCCAGGAATCTTGAGTTGGGCACTTAAAAACTGTTTCAAACTCTACATGCTGATTAAAGCTTGGAACAAAGTGTGAATCACCATGGCACTCCTGCAAATCTCACTGCTCCCAACACCAGCGATTTTCCCATAACCTTACCTGGGTCCAGGGCTGGCAGCTCCCTTCGTGTGTGGCACTGAAAGCAAATTAGCATGTGGAGAGGATGGCAAAGTCCAGCTGTCATGTCCTGAGAATACCTGAAGATTATTGCTGGAGCTCTCCAACAAATTAACTTTGATGGGAGGAAAAAAGGCAACAAATAAATCCTCAATGACCATTGCAAAGACGGTGTCTTAAGGCAACAGTACACATGGGTAGGCCTGAAGAAGGAATCTGATCATGAGGTTCCTAACCATAGGTAAAATGACAAAATTCATGTGTTTTAATTATTAGGAGAGAAGCAAGGTGCCATTGTAATTCCAGGTGCGAGATGTGAGAAGGTACAGCATGATAGGCATAGAATATGCATTTTTGCAAGTCTTACTAATAGTCTTTTCATGAATAAAAATTGCCATATGACTGGCAAAGCTTGATACAGATTTTCTTATAACTTGAGCTTAAATATTTCTGTTAGACAGGATGCCTTGCTAAATTATAATTAGTGAGCATAGTGAGTAGATCACTTTATCCTTACTCTTGTTTCTGGCCAGTTTCCTCTGATCTAAATAGAATCAATTCCTGGAACTCTACACCCAGATCTAGAGAGTGAAAGGAACTCAAAAGACATTCTGGCAACATGAAAACGTCCTCACCATGTCAGCTCCTACCAAGTTTCTAAGGGCTGCTTTGGCTTGAGAGCGCAAGTGCTTCGTGGCATGACACTGAAAGAAGGCTTGCAATGCTCTTTTTATGTAATTGGGAGCTGTACTTTAAGCAAGATCATTTATAATTAACAACTGCAGTGTACCCGGCTCTTTGTACCTCTTGTTTTGCTGCTTTGAACATATTCTGTCCATCCAGGGTTCAGTGCAGATTGTTAAGAGTCTCATCATGCTCTTTCCTAGCTTCAGCCCTTGCTTACACTAACCTAAAGCAAGAGTCAGGCAGGCAGCATCTATTCCCTGGAAGAAAAGCAGCATTACAATTGTACCTGTAGGTGAATGATTTCTCTGCATGTAGGAAGGTGGGTATGGAGCAGCCCGATGCCCTCGCAGTGCTGAGTATCGTTCACAGCCATGGGGAGTGTGTGGAGCTGGCAGAGGCAAAGGTCCACTGTACTGATAATTAGAGCTTCCTGATGCACACATTGTATCTGGGTTGGAAATCAACCAGCCACCCACTTTGAGGGGAAAGAGAGAAGCGAACTATTATTACACTAAAACATTGCAGTGCAATAAAGAAGCCAACCAGCCTTTTCACAGAATCAGCTTAAAAAATACCGAGCAGATTCCAAGACACTGGTTTATGGAACAACTGACAATCAAAAAAAAACCCAAAAAAACCAAAATCAAAACCAATCCCCCAAAAAACCAAAACGACCAACCCTAAAAGCAAGACCTGAAAGCAACTAACAGAAAACGTTACAAATACCAAAAAAAAATTGAAAGAAAAACTGACCATCATTAAAATGAACACTACTTCCTCTATTTTTTTGAACTTTTTTTTGACCAGTAAAAGATAATTTTATAGATGACAAAAAATATTCACAGATATAAATTACAAAAGGGAGAAATCACTAAAAATGTTGTACATCATCTCATTTCTGCATTCCTTCAAACATTGAAAAACTGGATTATAAGGAAAACTATCCCTCCGCAGGAACTGTTCTGTTATTTTATTACTGTGAAGTTTCTTTAGTCTTTGCAGTATTGTTACTATTATTGTTGTTGTTACTGTTATTGAAAGATCCCTTTCTGTGAACACAATTCAGGACTCAGTAAACAACTGGTATGATCCACTTCAGCAAATCCCAGGTTCCCTGTTGTATCACACAAACATTCCTTCCCACATGAATGAAAACCTTACAGTGAGAATATGTTGTATGTTGACCTTCAGAGACTGTTTCTGGAGCATCCTTGGGATGGTTTCTGAAAAGCAAAATACTTAGTGGTAAAAATTCTCATTGAGAAATTACAAAAGAGAGTTAAAAACTGAACTATTCACTAAAAAAAATTGGAAGGAAGTTAAAAAGGAGGGAATGCCATTATCTTCAGCAACTTGCTAGGCAGCAGTAGACTTTTCTCAACTGTGCCATAAAGGAAGCAGGAACTTATGTTTCATGGCATGCATAAAAACATTCCTGAGTTTGTGCCAAATTTGATGGCAGAACCTGGAATTCTAAATTTACCTGAGAGAACCCTTCCTGCTTGCACCAATAGCCTAACCCTGGCCTCCTGCCAGACTAAAGGGGCTGGAAACCTTGACAATGGCATACAGCAGCTTCTGAAGTTGTAAGAGGAAGGGAAAGAAAAACCGATTCTCTTGCACACACATGGGACACTTCATGTGTCAGATGACACAGCACATCCAAACAAAATTTATTAGCAATTATGGGCTGGAATGCATCATTTGGATGCCCCACTGCATAAGCATAGATGATGCAAGTAAGACTTTGAAAGACAAACCATAATTCATTTCCAATCAAAGTATCTGTAACCTCTTATACAGTGAGCACCTACAGGTTACTTTTAATAAACACATCATACATTACTATAGAGGTTTAATAATAGCAGTGTAATACAGTTACAGTGCAATTTCACTTTAGTTATGCTTTTTGACATCTGCGGTTAACTTTTATTTTCCCTAAGCTATAAAATTATGGGATTCATTGGAGTGTAAGTACAATGTGGTGAACACACGTAGTGTATAACATTACTGGGAAAATTAACACCATCTCATTACAGGCTTCCTGGGTGGACAGTGCTAAATCATAGGATCCCCAAGAGGATGTTCACTCACTTCAGACCCTGTTGTGGTTGTAATCATAAAGAGACAAAACAACTAATTTCAGTGGAGTGACTCTGGATTTAAGACAGCAGAAATAAGACTAAGTTAAGTAATTTATCTTTCACATTGTGATGCCACAGATTTAACCATATCAGCAGCAAAACGCTACTGGAGCTAAAACTCACCTTTCTTTAGCATCCAGGAAGGCTTTGGCAAAGGGATTATACTTGATTTTGAGAGCTGTTATCTTGAGTTTACAGAAAACAAGGCATGTTAGTGAAGGCATTTTGGAATAGAGACTTGACAAAACATCTTCCAGAGTAATCTAGGTGGAACTATCTTGGTCACCCCAACAAAAATATATCCCCACACATGATGTATTCTAGGGCTGGTTATGAGAGTGCTTCGCTCATTGCAGGGTGCTGTGTACTGATCAGTGCCACAGGCAGAACACCAGCTGGGACGTCCTAATAGCGTGGTCCAGTCTGGAAAATCGTATGGGATGGTGGACCCTTTCAATAGAGTTCAAACACCAAATTCCTACCAAGTATGAGTCAAATCTGCAGCAACCCCAGCTAAGGGAAGTGGCACTTGAGTTAGTAATTTCAATTACATTTGGGGGGTTAGGAAGGAATTCTCCCATTAAATGTTGAACTGTTTTGAAACAATATGTATTTAAGGGTTATCATTATAACTATCAGTCATTGCTGAAGAAAGGTATGTGACTTGACTGTAGGGGTTTTTTTCAGTAAGAGATTGGGATGCCAGGACAGATGGAACAGTCTGGAATAGCTGTGGTAGGACATTAAGCTAAACCTGGCTTAGTACTGCAGCCAGACACAAGATTAGACAATGTTCTCCTGCAGAGAGAAGACAGAGTATTAGACTGGATGGAGCATTACACAGCATGGGACAGGTGGGGAAAAAAGAAAAGGACCAATCTGTTCATGCTGATCTTATAGTTAATAAGCTTTTAATATAGCTCATCAATGGTGACCAAGAGCACAATGTGGCATCTGCCTACCTCTTCATTTTGATAGGCAGTCACAGCTATGAACTGTGTCTCAGGGAAGGAACAGTTCATCACCATCCGATGGGGGCCTCCTACGCGAACTATGTGTACCTGGGGCTCATATTTATGCAGGGAGTTCAACATTATCTACAAAAAACAAAACAGACAGACAGATCCAAATGCCACTGGTATCCCACAGCTGCTCTTTCACTCAGACTCTGTAACAGAGCAGAAGGGCAGGTACTTTCATCCCTTCTGATGAATCACAGGGCTGAACAGAGCAAGACTTCACTCGACTTGGATTTAAAGCTTTCAATAGAGCAGCATTAATGAATATTTGTGTTATCATCTATGGCCTTCAAACCATTAGGCTTCCACTGCACTACCGGCTGTTGAAACAGTTAAGGGGCAACCCCTGCCCTGCTTCTACTGTCTGAAAGACTCAGCATCGTGAGCACAGAAATCAGAGCCAGGAGAGAGCAGAGGCAGTCATCTAGTCACCTTTCAGGGCAAGATTAAGCATACCTAAACAAGCCTTGGCAGATGTCTCTAGCCTGGCATTAAAAGCTGTGAACAGCATCAATTCCAAAATAAATCTTCCTCAAAATAAATCTTCCTCAAAATAAATCTTCGTCTTCCTATTGTGTTGCTTAATTCCCTATACTGCAAGAAAAAGATTTGAAAATAATCTATATTTTGGAATATGCTGTGTGGAAGAACACAGCCATTAGCATAAAGCAGTGTTAGTTAGCTGTTACCTTCTGATACCACAGAAGGGTAAGCTGAAGCACAGAGTAGAGATATGTTTTATCACATTGACAAGATTTCAAAAGAAATCAAGGAGAGCTTCAGTCATTTGTTATTTAGTGACCTTTATTTGGCCTGTTTCTCATATGGCTTTTCTTCCTCTGCTTTCTACTTTTTTCTTCTCAATGTCACCATATATACGTATTGCGTCCCCCTGTTTTTTCCCCAGGGTCTCTTTGACCCTTCAAGTTGGTTTCCTGTAGCTTTTTTACCCCCATGAATGCTTTTCTGAGGCCTTCGACTTTTCTGACGTCCTAGATGCGGGACAAGAATTTGCAAGCACAGATTCCATTCTATGCTCAACAATAAATCTTGTTTGTTGAATCCATACGTGACTTAGGAAAAGTTAGGTCAGCTTTTTGTTCTCCAGTCTGTAAAAACAGAGATAATTCCCCAGCTAATTAGGATACTAGGCTTATAGAGGTACCTCACAAACCAAATGGAAATAACAGATAGAGAACATATAATATTTACATGAAAGAAATTGATTCTGGGCTGACAAGTATCATCCAACGTAGGAGTTCTGTACAAAACAAACAAGCAAACAAAAGGTCCTGTGCAACATTTTACCTTTAGATGCATCATCAAAAATAAAATATGAACCAAAACTAATTTTCCTGTTTGCATTTTTAAGGGGTTCAAAGAGAAAGTCACTTATTTCTGGTACATGTGGTTTCTTTCCAAAGGCCAAAGCTGATTCAATGGAATATTGATAATTATCACGATGCAGAAGCAGACATAGTAATTATTTCATTTAAGAGCAGCCTTTTATTCTGCTATCTGACTCCTGCCAACATTCCACTTACACCAAACAACATGGGGGAACACAACAAAAACCTAATACCCGTGACCATTTTTTCCCCCTTCTCTGAAGTCCTATGTAAAAATCCCCAGCACACAAGACCAACTCTGAAAAGCCCCCTGATGATTAAGTAAACCGCAGCACTCTGTCTCTCTTAACATGAAGAAGTCCATTAAAATCTGAAAGCACCAATTAAGGCCTGTTTATTCCTGTTTACATTTGGCCTCCAGAGAATAATTGGCATCTGTGGGTGAAGAGGTCTGTAAGGGCCTCTATAATTACACAAATGCACCCTTGATATTTCTTGATTGTTAGGTGCTTGCAATTGAAGCCAAGAGGTGTATGGGGAAACATCAGACCATACCTGCCCACTTCCATTGAGCTTGTTGGTAAGTTTGACTTTGCTGAAGGAAATGGCAGCTTTCATCCAATGGGCCCCAAAGTTGGGAGAGTCCGGGTGGATGTAGACGCAGCTGTGGTTTGGTGGTTCTGGTTTCCCAGCCGGCACCCATTCTCCATTGACATACTTCCAGCGGTGGCCATCAGTCGGGGCAAAGTCCAACAGGAAGGAATACATGGCATTGGGGTCCAACCCTGACACACTGATCTTCAAAACAGGGAACATCCGCCTGGCCAGGAAACAAAAGAGGAAGACACCACTGGAGACTGTTTTTGAAAGACTCCTCAGTATGTTTGTGACCAGATGCTCAAAAATCAAGTCAATTCAAGAAACATCCTCCCTCCATCTAGCTTAAGAAGTCTCTTAAAAGTTAATAATTTTATCTTTGTTTTTTCAATCATTTGAAAAAAACATCGTTATCTCTAAAGCACAGCACTAAGATCTTGATCATGCCAAGTGTTATGAACATAATGAACAGTGTATAGCATCAACAGAGTCCACGGGATCTGGACATGTTAAATACATCCTTGGGTGTGGGACAAGAAAACATGAACAGGATTCAGCAGAGTTGAAAATGGGTGAGAAGGTGGAGCTGAACCATGAATTCACTGCATTAACTGCAGAATCCTATTATGAAATGCTCTTCTTTGGTGCTTTGATTCCCCTGACACATGCTCCCATACATTGTACAGTGGCTGAGTTCCACCTAGTCTGACTCTGGATATAGCCATTGAAATCTCCAGCACTCATTGAGTATCTCATTCCATCGAGATACTCATCAGACTCTAGTCAGATTTATTGACCACACTACTCTAAACAAAAGGTTTTCCTCCCTTCCTTTGAAGGATGGTCACAGTCTATAATCTTTGTGAATGAAGCACGGGTGGATGAGGTGCTAAGGGGCATGATCTAGTGTTTGATAGGAATGGTTGGACTCGATGATCTGGTGGGTCTCTTCCAACCTGGTTATTCTATGATTCTACGAAGTCAGACACTTCCCTCTGCCATTTCCCATTGCTCTTGTGTTAATCTCTGACATCTCTCACTTGAGCAATGGCCTTCCAGGTAGTGTTATTCTAAACGCCCTAATAAGTCTGCTATATTTCCCTTGTATAAAAATACTTGTTTACTTTATCAGGGTTGTATGAAGTTAGTCTGGAATGATTCAAATTTAATAAAGTGCCTTTTAATCTCATTTTCCATTGTCTTCCACATATTTTATTACTCTTTTCTTCAAAATATTTCCTGAATTATTCCTATAGCAATATATTTAAAAGCCTGTAGTTAGTTGAAACGTGTTTTCTCCCTTTCTTAAGTGCAAGTATTTGTGTACTGTCCCACTACCACTACATTAATGTCCACTTTGTCTGGTTAAAATACTTGCCATTAGAACTTGCACTTGGCAGTTCTTCCAGTAATTTGGTCCCAGCATAGAATCTACCCTAGAAAGGTTTGGGCTGGAAGGGACCTTAATGATAACCCGGTTCCAACCCCCCTGCCATGAGCTCAGACACCTTCTGCTAAATCAGGTTGCTCAAAGCCTTATCCAACCTGGCCTCGAACACCTCCAGGAATGAGGCATCCATGGCTTCTCTGGACAATCTGCGCCAGGGCCTCACCACCCTCACAGAAAAAAATTTCTTCCTGACATCTAATCTCAATTCCTCCTCTTTCAGCTTAAAACCATTCCCCCTCGTCCTATTCCTTCACTCCCTGATAAAGAGACCCTCTTCAGCTTTCCTGTAGCCCCTTCAGGCACTGGAAGGCTGCTCTAAGGTCTCCCCAGAACTTTCTCTTCTCTAGGTTAACAAGCCCAACACTCTCAGCCTGTCCCCACAGGGAAGGTGCACCAGCCCTCTGATCATCTTCATGGCCCTCCTCTGGCTATCCTTCCATATTATATGAACTCATCAGCTTGATCAGGTTCTGCTTTTAGTTACACCTTACATGCAATGTTTGCCTTTACTAAGCTCTAAACATCTATCATGTAGCCTTCCCATGGTCTTGTGATTTAAAACTGAAATCCTGCCTTTGTTTAGTTTAGGGAAAATGCTCTTTTTATGTTTAAAGGTTCAATGCCGACTTTTCTCCATCCCGTTTTGATTTTCTTTTTCTTTTATTTTCTAATGGAAATTAGCAGCAGCTCATAGCAGTTTTCTGTCTGTCCCAGCTCGTGTGATCCGTACCACACAGCTGTAAACTGGCATCTCAGAGCCTGAAAGTCTGCAGTAATAGAATAGGACTCTAGCCATTTGAAGAACTGAGATGCATTTGTGATCAGCAAAACAGAGGAGTCTCCCAGCAAAGGTATCCTATTCATTAAGTTTCTTGGCTTGTCAAGGAACACATGTTGTTTCTTGGAGGATTATTATGGCTGTTGCACCTCCTACATTCTCCTTTCAGGTGTAAGAGGCCTCCCTGCCCCAGACACCTCCGTGCTGACCTCTCCTGGCAACTGCTGTCTTGTTGTGCCACATTTTTATTCACAGGACAATGGATCTTCAAGCTCGTTTTCTCTATGGGTACAGAGAGACTGGTTACACCAAGTAACCACAGCAATTGCCTGAGGTCCGTGGCCATGGGTCTTAGGTAAGGTAGCTCTCTAGGATTACTGAGGTAGCAGTGTTAAACATCCCAAAGAAAGAAAGGAACTCGAAATTTCAGGTTTTCTCAGGGCAACAAAAGTCTCTGCCTCTGCAGCCACACTCTCCAGTGACACTCGACTGCAGAAACTAACGATCTCCTATGACTTCTCACTCACCTTTCTGGACACTTTTGTATAATTCTTGCTATATAAATTCAGCACCTTCTACTCACAACAAAATACAAGATTTGAGAAATCTGAGAATGTTTCATCTAATATAAATACTTTGTGATGCAGGGCCATTGCAACATCGAGAAAAATATATTGAACCATGATCTTTCTAACTAAACAGAAGCTTTGCCAAGGATTTATACCCTACATTTAATGTGGCTTTCTGACTAGGCTACAGCAGGTATCGAACTGGAGTGTGATAAAAATTACAGATGCATTCATCCCTGCACCTTCCAGACCTCCTGCAGTCAGTTTTCAAAGCAGCACACTTAGATATTTAGCTGAAATTGAAGTGGAGAGGAAAATTCATCCATGTGAAAACTTAAATTCATTAGATTTCTTGGAACTATTTGTGTTTTATACAGATTGTTAATTCCTCTGCCCACAATGCAGACTTCCCTGCCTCTCTGCTGGAGAGGCTTGAGCTTATCCCTCAAAGACCTACAGACTAGTACCAGAAGACAATACAGTAATCATCATCTCAAACCTCCTGTATCATAGAGAATATAGCACTTCCCTGTGTTAACCTCTGCTTCATGCACAGTTAATCCCCACCTCACTTGGACCAGCAAGTCTTAAACTGTACAGATTCTAACGATGAAAAGCCTACTACCTCATTTGTTCTGCTGATTAAGTGGCTTTACTGCTAAAATCACATTTATCTTTTAGCATGGCAAATGACAATTTCTCTGAATTTGTTTCAGTCAGAATGTTTGTTTCAATGGTCAGGTAGGTACACATGTGACCTCCATTACTGCAATAGCTAAGCACTTCAGCCTCTTGAATTTATTTAGAGCAGATCTGCTACAACCACTCCACAGTACAGAACTTTAGTGGGAGGATGTTTGATATCAAACTTGAATGTGTAGTAACCAGTAAAGTTGCTTTGGCATTTAAGCCTGGAAAGAGCTTCTTTCCACTGACTCACATTTGGCTGCATCGATCAGCTCTGGATTCTCCCCACATGCAGAGGGGAACAGTGGCACCTTCCAGTCTCCAAGCAATAAAGTGGATTGCAAAGTCTTATGATACTGCAAAGCCGAGAGAGAAAACCCCCTCAATCAGAAAATGGAGCGTTTGATATTGAAATGCCAATTGAATACAATAAATCTGAATAAAATAGGAGACTGATTCCCACTGTATCAGCTGGACACATGGGGATGCATTTTGTTATATAGCATGCAGTTTAATTTCACCAGTGTCTGTCCTGCGCAGAGCACAACCATCTTCCCTGTGTCCCTAGACATAGTGCTATGGCAGGTGATTATTATAATGAAGTACAACAGAGCAATGGAAACAAACTATGTATTAACATTGAAATTGTTTGTTACGTTTAGAACATTTTAGGACCCTCAGTACCAATAAAAGATTGCTCAAGCAGAACAGATAGAATCGTGCATGCTAGAACTTTAAATCCGAAGATCATTAATCAATCAGCTTTTCATTCTCTGGGATGCTCCTGTTTCAGGTTTCAGTTTAATTTCCAAATTTTGGTAATAACGTGTCCACACAAACTGCCATAGTTTTCACACACACAAGTTCAGACTGGCTTTTTTCATTAATCATAAAATGCAGTTTTCAAAAGCATTCACATATCCTTCAGCAAGAATGACTGAGTTAGTTTTACTGATTTAAGAAGCAGCAGAATTAGATCAACATTTTTTCTATCGAGAATCCCTCTGGAGACAATCACTGAAGAATCCTGAACCTGAAAAAAAAGGCAGCACTCATAGGAAATTGTGTCAAGTTTGTCTCCCTTTGAAATGCACAGAGATGTTCAGAAAGTTTTGCTGCAGGCCACTGTCTACAATTCCTCTTTTCAGTGTGCTGACGCAGTGAAGTGAAGACACTTTCAGAAATGCAAGAGATCCTTTTTCACTGTCCCCTATTCTATTCTAATTTTGTTAAAAGGATTTGTGCAGACGACAATAATGTAACATACTTTTATAATTTTTTTTTTTATTTCAAGATTGCTGTAGTTTGATCATAAAGAACCTGCCCCTGCCCCAACTGACACTAGAGCTGTCACTGGCTTTGTGAAAAATAGGATCAAGCTGATAAGGAGTGTATAAGTCAGAATAAAGAAAAATAAGGAAGGAAAATACAAAGGAAGGAAAGGAAGGAAATACAAAGTAGCCAGGCACATTCAAATAACAAAAGATTCCTGTATCATCATCATAAAAAGATTTTATCCATGCATTCACCTTGATATTTTAGAGAGAACTAGTACCACCATGCAATCATGATTTATACTAGCACAGAGGAGAGAAACTGAAAAAAAAACTGTCAGTAAGTTGAGATTCTTTGTTTCATTTAATTTGAGGCAAACCTATCTTACTTCATTTTTGGTCACTTACGCTGTGGAAGAATCAGTTCAACCTACCATACACTAAACTAAGTGAAAGTCCACTCAGAAGTTTTCTATAGCTTAACAGTTGTTTTTAAAACAATTTAAACTAAGCAAAAGCAGCTTCTCAGTGTAAAGAGAATCTCAGCAGAACAATTCTATCCCTATAGGCTATTAGGAGGAATCAGAACATCAACAGGCAGCGTTACGCTAGAAGCTGATGTTTTGGGAAGGTAGCTATTCTCCCACCAGAATAAACTTGCTAAGGCAACAGACTAGATTCTTCCTTTCAACTGCTTTCACCTATGTCCTTTGTCAAGCTGCAGTCAACAGCAAATCATCCATGAATTCTTCTAAATCGAAGTCTGCAAAATTAATAAAAGTCACACTATATGAGTAAATATCTCTCTCCTTCTCTACGCAGATCTCCTGAGAAGTCTTGCAAAAGAAACGTGCATGTTGAGGGGGGAGACAGGGGGACAGTACCGGGGCGGCAAGGGCAGATTAAATAAAAACCTTACTACCACTGTACCAGTGAACATTATTCTAGTAGCTGCCTGTCTGTTATGGGCTGGACTCTGTTGTCATTCTAGCCAGAGCAGAACCTCTCTGGACAGCCTCCATCAAGCCAGCACAGGATTCAGAATTAGTATCCTTCTTACCAGCTGCACTATTTTCCTTCAGCTTTTTGTGTTCCCCAAATAGTAAGATACGTGATCATTTACATCACAATATTTTGTCTTTCTAGGACTCTGTGAGTTAACCAACATTCTGCTCTTTTTTCTAAGGGCACTCAGCAACAACTACAGAGCAATACAGTTGTGGGACCATGCAATCCAGACTATATACCATGTAGGGCACTGATTTATTGTACCCCTTTCTAGTACAAACTGCTTGTACAAGCTGTTGATACCCAAGGCCAGACAGACAGGAACTGCAGCTGGGGATAACAACACTGATTTGATTCTGTACAATAATTTGAGGTCTACAGGTAAGAACTTCCTAACAAAGGCTGATGATTATTAGTACAAGGAGGCATTCAAAAGGCTTGGAGAGGTACCATCTATTCCCTTGCAAAAGTTCCCTTTTTGTTCAGCCTTAAGAGAGTCAATATATTTCCCCAGGAAGTTTCACAAGGAGGAATAAAGGGTGGCATGAATGTTTTAGCAGTGACCAAAAAGGAGCAGGGACATCCCATACCATTTACATGCTGGTTTTAGGGTGCCGCGAGGCTGCAGGGATAAAACTGTTATGTGCCCATTTTAGTTCTTTCAAGTCTTCACACACACTGTGTTATTGTACCTCTTAATCCCCCTGCTTGTCATCTAGACATAGCCCAAAGCCCTGAGCAGATCACTCACCTGCCATTCTTGGTCACGATCATCTCATTAGTGACTTCCTTGAATCTCTGCCAGAGTGTCGCATCTTCTAAGACGACCTGGAGCTGTTTCTCAGTGGGGTCACCTTTGTCTCTTCCAGCCCGGAGTTCACTCTCCACTACGCTGAGTAGCCTGGAGACGGTGCAGTCGCTGGGCTTTTTGCAGCCCAGGTCAGCCATGACGACTTCACTGCCAGAAACTTCAGGTAGGGGTTAGAAGACAAAAATCGTAAGCTAAACGGAAAAAAGCAAGTCAGTTCATTGGGCACAGCCTGACAAACATGCTCCCCTCACTTTTTTGCCACTGACTAGCTCTTTCCTCTGGAAGTCCCAATGGGCAGCGACACCAGCGTGTGGAGGTTTACGCGCACACTCCACACAAAAAGAGGACTATCTCCTAATTACCTGTCAGACGGTCAGGTGGGTGGCAGGCTGATGACTCAATTGGCTGCCTTGAAAGAAGAGTCCTCCATCCAAATTAGCATGCTTTTATCTTTTTTCAACCTGAAGTGGGTCTAATTGTTCTGCTTGAGAACCAGGTTTCCATTAATGAAAATTGTTTCATTTCCAGACTGAAACAATGCATGGAAATTGCGTTCATGCTGATGCGGACTCTAACTGAAGGAGCTAGTAGCAGTCAAGATAGTTACACAGAGAAGGTAGTCCTAAAATATTTCCACCAGGCATGTGGAATAAACGCATTAACCTTGTTCCTCTACATTCCTAAATCAAAATATAATAGTAAGAGACTCTTCCACACTGAGGTTTCAATGCACAAGGAGAAGGTAGCATCGCTACACACCACCATTGATGCCTACTGCGTCTAGCCCTTGGTCCTATGTCATTCACAAAACCCCTGCTATGCCTTAGGAGCAGCTGAACTCCCCTCTGGCTGCATTTCCAGGGGCAGATCCCATGCTTCTGAGACACATTGAAAAGCTCCCTCAGAATCCCTAAAACAGGCATTCCTTCTCACCTCAATCTGATCGAAGTGCACCTACTCTCTACAAAGTCAGCTGTGAAAAAAGCCACCATTTTACTGAGAAGTTCAATAATTTCAGCACTCAGCCAGGAATATGAGAGACCTGGGTTCAGTTCAATGCTAAAGAGTTAAGGCCACATGAATACCAGCGAACCATAAACACTGAACCAGAGTACATAACAAGGCATTTGAGTGCCTAATTTCTTCTGATGCACCTGGCTCAGATTGTGTCTGAGAAATTTCTGGTCTGTTGCACATGACATAGCCAGGGACTTTATTGTGAAAACATACTTTTGGAAGTCATTTTTAGAGAAATACGTTTTCTGGCTGCCTATTGAAAACTTTGCATTCATTTAATTCAACAGCTCCTGTTGAACTCCTGTGCTCATGGATCTTTCTAAAAGATGAAATGACATAGTTAATCACTGATGGGATTTATAAAGACAAAAAAGAGGCTGTTAAAATCTGGAAAACAGGATTTAAGTTAAGTCTATCATTTGACAAGGCTCAACAGAACTTAGAGTTCAAAAGCACAACAGAGACCATCTACCTAAGCAGCAAGGGACAGAGCTCATTGATCCAATTTGCATTGTATGGCACCCTACTTGGCAACAAGTCCTACTAACCCCTCCAGCCCTACCTGGACCAAGTATATTGGCTGCAAGTCTTCAGAACTGCACAGCTGCAGGTGTGCAGCAAGTGAGGCTTCCAGAGACAATCCTTAATTCCCAGAAATCTCAGCACCTTCAGAAAGTGCAAGCCAGACAGGTCTTCAGTATTTTTACATCTGGGTAATCCAAATCATACTGCTTTCACACTTAACACTCTAAAGTATCTTCCCTTTCTTCTTTTCAGCCTTTATGCACCTTTTTTTAATTGTCAACTCATGACAAAATTCCTTAGATTGCTCTATTGGTCTTCTCACCTTGAGTTACACTAGAAGGTGTCGAAAAGCAACTTCTAGTTAGTATCCAGTCCACTTCCACAGCTGAATGCCTGAGGAATGTTCTTTAAAATAGAGAGGATATTTAGATACTTATAAGTGTGCCACTTTGCATTTGGAAGAATAATTATATCTGAGGTAGTATGTATATGTAATGTGGAATATGTTTGTTTGGGTTCTCCTTTCCAAAGAGGAGAGAGAAGCCACTACTGTAATTTGTACCTGTATGTGATCAAATAGAATAGCAAATGTGCAGGAGACTATGTGAGACAGGTTTTAGTTTCATTATGCTATAAACGTACATAAATGCAGAAATCTGAGCTGATTGAAGTACTGTGTATTTCAATTCAACAGCTTCAATTTTTCAGACCGCTCTAAACCAAATACATCTGTGTCACTTGCAGATTATTTTTGTGTGCGTGTGTCAAAGCCCTATTTCCACACAGCTTTTTTTTTTTTTTTAATTAGCTGTTCAGAAATCAGGAGCTTCAAAGTTGAGGCAAGTACAGAGACAATACATGACAGAGCTAGTAATATTTCAGCAGCTATACACAGTTCTTTCTACAGAAAAACATAAAAGAGAAGCAGCTTCATTTTCAGAAGTACCAACTGTCCATGTCTCCCACAGCTCTTTATGTGGAGTAACACCAGATCAGAGTCTCCAACAAATCAAATTAAATCTGCCCTCCTCAAGATTCTTGGAGTTCAAAAGGAAATCAAAAGCACGCACAGAGCGACAACAGTTCACATTGGTGGAAAGAGTCCAAAATGAAGAAGGGAAACACTGCCTCACCAGCAACATTGATGAATTACTAGAGGTAAAGAATATGCTCAGCAAAGATGCATTGGAAATGGAGGCAGCCACAAAGCAAAGAAAGGGAGGTCATGCCTTGAGTGCATCGCTTATCCAAAGCACACTTGGGACAAAGAGGAGGAAGGATATATGGAAGGAATGGATAACGGACCCATTCCAGTAATGAGCTGAGAAGCAGATTTTTCATCAATAAGATGCAATTTTTACACCTAATGTTCCTAAGGGCGAAGCATGAAGGCATTTGCTTTGGAGTGCCACACTAAAATTTGCATCCCGAGCAATAATAAAAGGCACTTTCAGATACAAAAAGCAAGTTACACTTGGGCACTTACAGTTATCGCTCACACAAGATGCATGACGCTTGAAAGTCTTGTCTCCCAGAGGAAGAAAACTGCACACCTTATCTCTTACAATACCTAACTTTCATACAGTTTTAATTTTAACTTTATAACTATGTTACTATTGTTCAGGATGCCTGCAACCACAGCATTTTCCAAAATGCTGTTGGCTAGTGGGAAGAGCCTAATTGCTGTATTCAGCATGGGGAAGGATGTTACAGCTGTAAGAGTTCACACTAAGAGCAATTGGTGATGTACATATCAACATAGCCAGAAGGCACACCTCACCACTGACACCTTTCCAACCTAGAAGAATTAGCCAAAGAAGTAACAAGTTTGCATGCATGCAAGCAAACGGTCAGCTGAATGTGCTTGGGCCTGAGATTTTACTTTAAAATGCACATTCAGACCCATATGAATGCCATCCCGCACGTCAGGCTCTCCCACATCATGTATTGTCTCTGTTTCACACAGCTGCCATGGGAGAGGGCTGCAGAAGGAAAACCAAACAAATAGACTCATAGTCAAAGTTATTTGCTTACTGTTGTCTTTTAATTTAAAAAAATACTAAGGGTGGAAATCTTTACTTTGTTTATTTAGCCTGTTTTAGGAGTAGAGACATCCTCTTATCTTATATCCCTCTGTTCACTTAAGTAACAGCTTTGAGTAACTCCCAAACACCCCTTCTCCCTCCTACCCTCTTGCAGGATGAATTTTTTCCAAGTCTACAGGTGCTGAAACTGAGGCACAGATTAATGTCACCAGACGCGGGTATTGCCAGAGCACTAAGCATGACCCATTCTCAGATGTTAGGTGAGCTATTTCTTGGCTGGAAGGTACATCTTCCTGAACCTGGCATTTGAAGAAAAGGTAGCCATGGTTACAGAGGAGCACAGAGGGTGTCGGACTGTAAGTGAGACAGAGAAGGGCCAAAGGACAGAAGACCACAACTCATCTTGTATTTGTCTCTTGTTTAACTAAACAAGTAAATCAGTAGGGGCGTCAGAAGGAGCAGGAAATAGTCATATGAAACCTGCAATGTTGTAAGCCTTCCCTGAAACACAGCTGGGAGAGATGGGCACTTTCAAGCAGGATCAGACACCTCATGGCTTGTAGCCAGTCAGAGCTAACCCCTGCTAGTTAAAAATGCAAGTACAACACTCAGCCGTCTCCAGCCATGTCCGGGATTTACTGATAAGGATGTAGTGACTCATTTTTCAAATGAAGCAACAAGGACTTGGGAGAGTAGTGAAAGAACAATCCTGGAACACTTACTAGAGTTAAATCATCAAGTTACAGCAGGTAAAAGCAAGGTGTTATTTTTGGCTTTCTAATTAAACTCATTCTAAAACCCTCCTGGCCAGCAGCTGGTGAGATACAGCAGAAAGAAAAAAATTACAAAAAATGAAAAAAGGTGATTAAAGAGGCCTTCCTGGTCTTGACATTGGATAGCTGTTCTTTGGCCTTTAGGTGTAGGTTTCCAAATAAAAGGCAGCCCTTCCTGATCAAATGAAATCACAGAGAACAAGACTCACTCTTTCCATCTTCAAAGCTCCCACTGAAGCAGTCAAACAACTGACCCCCCTCTGAACATTTAGTCCCAACATCACCGGGAAATGTAACCTGCATCACCATGACACTCCCAGGAAATCAACACCTATCAACTACTGAAGAATAATTAAAAGAGGATAAAAAGACAGCTGCTTTCCCTCTGTTTTTTAATCATGGATCCAGCCCCTTAAGAGATTGCTAGGTTTGAAGAGACTTAGAGAAGATTAGCCTTTTCATTAATGTCGGGGGCTGAGGGCACTGTTTCAGTAACTTCAGCCAGGTATGTTTTTAGCAGTGAGGCAGGCAGCTTATTCAAGTAGTACCTCCTTGCCTGGTGTTATAATTGAGGTTATCACCGAGATTAATTCTGAGCCCAGAAAAGACAGGAGACTTTCCAGAGCAGCCTTTCTTCTTTTTAAAAAAGAAGAAAAAAAACACCTGAGGTAATCAGGCTGTACTGTAGTTTGTTTTAAACAATAATTATACTTTTCCCTCATTTGGTTTTCCTACTTGAAAATATTCAGTGCTGTCTCTAGGCATGGATTAGCACATAGAGCAAGAAACTGTTACTGTCCCCATTTTTAAGCTCAGAAAATAATAAAAATACAGAATTTAAGTGATTATGAATTTATTTTTTAATTCTGCTCACAATATCTCAGAACAAAAAGTAACAGGTTCAGTGTTTATTTTAGGGAAATCAAACATGCACTTTTGACTTGGATATGTAAGTTAAAGGTTTTTGTTAACTATGAGAGTTAACAAGCTGCAAGTATAACTTGGTTGAAGCATTTGATTCTCTCAGAAGTGATGAGCCTGACACATCCTCTTACATGTAACTAGAAAACTCGGAAGGACATCCCCATAATAAAATAATTTGTTTTCGCTCCACATATTTGGAAGCAACAGCCCTTCACAGCTGTGTAAAAACCACGTTGGCCAGTCAATACTTTCACTGTACCATTTTTTCACTACTCTAGTGTTACTCCACACTTGCTTCTGCAGAGATTTCAAAGTACGAACTCTCATGAATAACCTCTCTTAGAGATGCCACAAGGGAACCCAAAAAAAACTTAAAAGGGTTTCAAATAGGCTAACTTAAAACATCAATCCCAAAGATTGGCAGCTTATATATATAATTCTATTCCATCTGTAATCCATCAGAAGCTTTCTTCAGAAAGGAAAAAAGAGAAAAGAGAGGATTTTTTTCCTTTTAGGCATCTCCATCTCTTCATGGCTGGGCAGTTACAAGCCTGTACCCTCACAAATACTTCAACCAAGACTGAGTTTAATAGGAAAGGTACACGGAAGGAAAAGAAACAAATATCAACCCCCAGCTCTGAATTTCTTGCATCCGCAAAATACCCTTTCCTGCAAATCAGGCCTTGTTGAAGGAGAAGAGAAAGGGGCAGACATTATGGTAGCCCTCCAAGAGTCTTGTCAGTGAATTTGAAAGTGGAGCTGATGACTCTACCCCAATATTTATAAACAGAATCCGGGGACTAGATCCTGTAGCACAACTGATAAACCCTTTCAGAGTATTTCTAGGGAACACAGTCATCTACAGAATATATTTTCCTCTTTCCATAGAGGGCAGCTGATCATTCCTTGTTTAGAGTTTTCAAATGAAGACTTATTTATTGTTTTTAAAATCATTGGGGTATTAGGGTCTCAGCATGAGAATGATGTGGCAAAGGTTCAACAACTTTGTTGTTACGCAGGAGTGTTGAACTAGGCAAGCAAAATAGCTTTAAGCTGTTAAATATGGAAAGGATTTATTACCCTCTTAGGAGTCAGATTCATAGTTGTCTTGATATGAAATATCAAGCTTTCCCAACAGCGCTTTGAAACTCTAACCTTTTTGAAATGGTAAAATAAAATCTCCCAGGTTTCCATATTACAGGAAAACAGGCTTCTATTACAAACAAAACTTCAGAGTTTCCCATAGCACAGAAATTTCAGTTTAGTCAGCTTTGAGACAGAACTTGCTTAGAGGAACAATTAAAAAAGAATGAAAAAGAAACTGAAAACTTAACACAGTCTCCCACAGAACACAAGTCTCACCACCCTTGCAAAAAAAGCAACTGCTTTGGTTTTCTCTACCAATCAGAAGGAAGTTTAATGTATTCTGAACAGCCCAATGCAGAGCCCTGAACACTGCCAAGGAAACCATAGCAAGTGTTTGGATGCATATTAGTCACAAACTTAAATGGATATGCTTTCTGAAAGTTAAAATAAAAAAAACCCCAAACAAACATTCATAAAGCACTGGCTTTTTACTTCCAGTCTACATCAGTACTCAGAGTGTATTTATTGAACAACAAAGAGCCAGCGGCATGCATAACTCTAGTCTTCACTGACAGAATAGCATCAGAAAGCATTTGCTCTGCAGCATGGAATAAGGCAATAGTTTGCTGGCACATCTAGGTTGACTCGAGATAAATAAGTAATGATAAAAATAATATCTCCACCTTAACAACTTCAGTTGTGCCGCCCAACTGTTTAGGTGTATGCAACTATGCCAATAAGAATTTTGTTGAGCTAGATATATGCTGGGTTAAGCAGCTGCACAGCAGCAGCGACATAGGAACTCCCCTCAGCAGTACACGTTGTGTACACAGCAAAGAAAGTGAGGACAAGACAATCCCTTTTTACAAAAACAAACAAAAAAAACAAACACAAAGCCACAAAAGAAACCCCAACCAAACCAACCCACAATTCAAGCATAACCTGGATAATCAGCATCATTTAAAACTCCATATTAACCATAAAAGCAATTCATTTAATGCAGTAACAACTTTATTGAAGGAAAAAACGGCACTTGTAAGCAAAGATTTCACTTCATTACAGAGAAAGTTGCAAGTCAGGAAAAAATAGGCTTATCAAATTAGAAATCAGTATAAATACATAGAAAAAGCACAATAGCAAACAAAATCCCTAACAGTATAAAACATTGTGGAGAATTTCTGAGAATCGGATTTTTATTTTACAAAATTCCACAGCTGTTAAAAAAATTTAGTGTTGTCACATCAGTGAGGCACACAGTTTTAAGAAAATATACCATTTCTGTGCTTTGTCCTACAAGATCAGTATTATGCTATGGTTGTAAACATCGGTACTTAAGACAAATGTGATTTTAAATATCATTCTCCTCAGTTTTGAAAAGCATACAACAGCAACAGTGATCTTGCTTTAACCATGTTAATGAACAAAAGCTAAGTAAGAACCATTCTCAGCAATTCAACTGAAGCTCTTCCAATTTCTTAGCACATAGCAACAGAGGATGAGCTTGAAGTTTCCACCCTGCTCCACAAAGCAGTTCCCAGAACCCGAGTGTCAGACCACATGAAAGCAATAATGCCATGAGCCACACCAGCTGTAACCAACCCACAAGTTGTGATAGATTCAGGCATCATCCTACACACAGCTGGAAGTCAGCCCATTGGCAGTCTCTGCCCTCCCCACAACTTGCTAGTAAGTGCTCACACATAAAGCCTAACGTGCTTTTTTGGAAAAAAAAAAAAAACCAACAACCAAAAATGGATTTCTTAAAAGAATTTCAACTTAGTGCACACATTTCTTGCTCTTATGAACAATCTTATCACTGTAAATACTGAACAAGATGGAATTGTTCACCTCATTACTGCAGAACCATCTCACCAGTATTCAAAGTGGACTCCAAGACATAAAACAGAGCAAAGCTTTGAAGCAATGAAAGACATCCCATATTTTAATGTTTAGAAACTCAGTACTTTGGGAACAGATTACAGCCACCCGCCATTTCTAAAATATCTGGAAAGTCAGCTGATCCCAGATATGTACACTTCATGCTAGAACTCTGTGCTGAGGTTGCCTGGTTAAGGTGATGCTATCCGTACTGCAAAAAGTAAAAACAGCGGGTAGGCAAGTTGACTAACAGTGAGGCTGGGCAAAAAGCATTTTCTGGTACAACAACAAATCCTACCAAGATGGGCATTCAACATCATGCAAGTTTCTTTAGAAAGGTCACCCTTGAGTTAAGTGCTGTAGGCAACTGAGCAAGGACTTCGGAAAGGAAGGAGCTTTGTGATTCAAAACACAGAAGTCGCTGTTTGCAGTAGAGGCACACAACAAACATTCCTGCCTTGAGAGTCATTAAGATAGAAAGCTAGAGAGGCCTTCAGAAATGCCCACCATGCTTCCTGCCCAGTGCATAACCAAAGCAGATGATAACAAAACTCAACACAAAATAGTTTTAATCACCAAAAAACTAAAAAAAAAGGTATAATCTAATTCAGATTTAAACAAGCCAAGAGGAAACATCAATATACTAGTTGACTCCTCAATTATGTAAAATCATATAAAGTAATTTAACACAGTGGAAAATTCTTTTGTTGCTAGACTTGGCAATGCTCTGAAACAGCTCATTGTGAGTAAGAATCTAAAGACCTAAAGAGTTTTGTTCCGATAGAGTACAGTTATTTTAAATCAAAATCGCTTGTAGATGAAGTGACAAACCCTGAGTATATTTCACATATTGGCAAGAATATGCTGAGTTGCTCCTACTGTCTAACCTTCACAGGAAGAGAATACAACACCAAAGGGCAACCTAAACCCTAGGGGTACTCTGGCAACCCTTCTGCTTTTGCTGTCTCTCTTTGGGTTTCCTTCCTCTAAGGGCACTATTGCCTCATATGCTATGCATTGAAACAAAGATTTGTTCTTCTCTCTTACTGAGTTAAAGACTGTGGAGCTGGAATTACAGCTTTAAGAAGGATAGTGGGAGTGGAAAGAAAACAAAAAAGACACATAAATTTACCTGCTACCTATTGGTAGTTTCCTAATTCTATATGCATGTGCTCACAACAGTCAGCTAGAAGGTTACAGTTAACTAGTATGCAAGTTGAAAACCCAACATTCAGCATACACAAACCCAGTGCTCAACCAGAGGACCTGCTAGAAAGCCAGAATACCACAATCCTGCTGGAAGTAGTCAAGGCTTTTACTCCTCCAAGTCTGAAGTACTCAAGAAAAGAACCTCAGAAGCCAAATTCCATTATATTGATTGCTGATGAGCCTGGAATGATGATCTGAGTTAATGTTACTTTCCTGGAGAGGGGAAGAAGAAATACTGTATGCTATACCCGTAATATTTCCCAGGAATGCCTAGGGATGTAAAAACTAAAGAAGTATTGGAATGTAGAAGGCATTAGAGTTGTATTTCGATTGCCCTTATACAAAGGAATTCTGTGAACATTATCAAAGTCCTAATAAAAGAATAACACAGGTCCTTTGACAGATGCAAATAAGGTCTTGAACCTACTCCCTGACAAAAAAAGACACACATCAGTCTGGACACTTGTCTTGGATCAGTCAGGGAAAAGAAGTATCAGTATTCTTTACTCCTCAGTCTCTCTTGGGCATTTAACTAATTCTTCCTTTCATGAAATGTAATAGTCAACCTAGTTATCTCAACCCCAACTTCCAAATACTAGGAGGAAAAAAAGGACCAGGACATAGCATTGAACATCCTCCTGTATAACTGATTGATTCCAACATAAGTGTCATGTTTTCAAGGTGGCATTTTCCATTCAGATGTCTTTGTAAAAGTAACTGTAGCCAGCTGGAATCCACTGAAAGCCTGTTAAAATTTTCCTTTCATGATATCCTCAAAAGGGAATCTTTTCTTTAAAAGGATCCTAATAGCAGGATGGTACTGTGCTTTACAAATTATCACAGTACACTTAAGTTTAAGGTTTTGAATTACCTCCGTTTCTAGTAACTTTGTGGAAGCCATAGAATTGTTCAGCTTCACTGTGGTCTTATACTTTATTACTAAGTAGATCTAGGTTTTTCCTGCATTAAAATCTTTTGAGTACAAGTCAGGGACACACTTGCCATGCAAGCACAATGTTGTTAAATAACTAAACTCTCAGTAGATGGGGTGAAGAGAGGCTTCAGTTCATTCTGAAGTCCACTGGACAATCATCTTCATAGACACAGACTCCAGAGAGAAAGTTTAAGAGGAAAGCTGAAAGCAGTTAAACAGTATCCCACACAGTGGAAGCAGGAATCTGTGCTCAAATATTAAAAAAAAACAATCACTGCGATGGTTTGGGAGTAAATGATTATACACAGCTCAGAAGATAATGAGAACGCAGGGTGGCCTTGGAGTTTGGATACTGACTGTTCAGCATTTGTTTGGAGCTGGCAGCTAGATTGTTACATACTTTCTTTGCATACTTTCAGGCAATAGAAAATTGTACATTCTTCTCAAAGCAGAAGTTTGCTAACGTGTGCAAGAGCTTTAGGAGAAACAAAACTGATCCCACTTACAAAAAAAAGAGAGAAATGTTGGAGTTCTAACTTATAAATAAGTTTAGAAGAAAATGTCTTCTCCCTGTCCCAGGCTGCTTCAACAATAGCCTACTTCCACCTTACCTTATCAGAGTTTGTCCTTTGAGAAGGGACATTCATAAATTCTCTCCTTGCTTACCTATCATGCCTTCAGCTTTGCCCTGCTCATACAATACAGCTGAGGGAGAAGAAAAGCAGCTCACTTCACATGAAAAATTTCAGTTTCCTATCTTATATGTATTATCATTAGCTGTAGGCAAGGTAAAGAACTCTGGTTCCCAGCAGCTGAAAAATTCTGTCAATCAACCTTATTTTGTAAGTGCTTTTCCTACGGAAACAAGTTTTTACAGATGAAAATACGCCTTTCATGTATTTTAAGGAAATACTATCAGTATACACTGAAAATTAAATACTTCAGTAGTTGCAAACATCTGATACATAGTCCAAAGCAATGTTTTCACTTAGAATTAAATCTTTTAGAAGTCTCATAGACCCAAAACTTCACAAAATAAGGAAGAAGAGAAAGAATACCAATATTCCATTATCCAAGGCAAACAGTGCAAATTTTAAGTGACATGAGGCTTTTTTAAAAAAACACCCAAGTTCTCAGTAAGAAATCAGTTGGTAATCGATTTCTTTTTTTTGAAAAAGAAACCCTCCAGACTGGCATAGTCCCATCAAAATTGAAGTCTCCATTTTACAGACTTCACGTATTACCTTGTTAATTTTGCAAAACCAAGCAAATATATGCTTTTACATAAGAATTATCATAACAAATTCTGGATCTCTACCCAGTTCTTCTGCCAGACTAAACTTCATTTAATCATGATCACCTTGTCCTACAGACACCATTGCTTAAAAAAACAAGCCATACACTGGATTTAACACAAGGAGCCTCTAACAACAAGCTGAAAGGCACATGTTTAAGACAGAAGTAGGAAAATACATACACAATGATCTTAACATAGTTCTACTATACTTCCTAGAACTTTGTGAAGCATCCAGTATTCCTGTTAGGAAAGGCAGACTGAAACACATTTCTTCACAGCATCCCTGCAGGCAGAATAAAGAAAAAGAAAACAGAATCACCTCAGTTAGGATGCTTGATTCCATACTGCTACAACATTGACAGTGAGGACTTGAAAGATCACCTGACTGTGTACTAATTGCACTTACACAATTTGCATGACTTCATGAATGTGTTAGAGACAAGCAGGTCTGTTCCCTCTCCATCAGCCTTGAGGAAGCAAGGTTGATGGAGTGGGATTGAGAACCACATGCTCAAACACAGAATAGGACTCATAGGGAAGGAAAATAAAGATACACAGAAGAATACATTCCAAAGGCAAGCCTCAAGTTTAGTGTGTGGTCAGTATGCTTACATATTTTTACAGGATGTCCTTTTAGTTTGTTACATTTGTGTTCTCCCACCGTGGAAGATGCTTAGTTTCATTTTCAGGTTTAACTACATGTTTTTCACCCCCCTAAAACACCACCATGTAAGAATTGCTAAAGCAATGCATAACAATGTTTTTATAAACTAATCTTCTGTATCATTAAACCTCAAGATGACAAAAGGTAAAGGAGTGGGGAAGTTTACCTTGCAAATGGTATGAAGGAAATGCTGTACCTAAGAAGAAAGATTTTGAAAGTTACTCTTCATGTCAGATTTTTAGGGTCACAAACAAGAACAACCCCTCTCCCAGATGCTCTAAACAGGTAATTGCAAGATAAGACAACCAAAATGAAGCTTTGAGTCTGTGAGCAACAGGAATGAGTACCCTTGCATATGATCTTAGCCCGGTCAGGTTGTGAAACAGCATGGTAAAACCGGGGGACATATTTTAGAAGCTTTTTAAACATAGTTATCTGCACCCAACACTCTTCATGTTCCAACGCCGACAAGCAGGTAAGATTAGCTTTGAGGGCTGGCTAGATGTTCCTATCAGTGTCTGTGCTACTTCTGGGACATCACACAGAGCACGCATTAACACTCATATTTCATTTGATTGGCACATCTGGGTATTTTAACAAATTCAGGAGTGTGTAAAGAGGAATACCAGACAGTAAGGGGCAAATTGATTGAGCAGTTTTACTTCAAGCTTGCACAAGTTAAACATTTTCAAAGGAACCTTCCCCAGAAACGGAGCCCTGGCTTCCATGTCCAAAACCTCTGAAGTGGCTGAGGCCAAAAAGCTGGAACAAGCAGGTCCTCATTGATGCATTGTCTTGCATCTATGGGAATGGTGAGGTAAAAATTCTCCTCTCTAACTCATGCAAGGTCAAAATCCACTCACAATTCATCTGCTGATACTAGATACAATATGAAATGGAGTGTGTGGGGAGGAAATCACTTACCATGCCAAGGCAAAAAACTGTAAAATGCAGAAAAGGAGCGCAAGTCCTTCCTTACGCCACTGAAGGAAGAGAGGGGGACAAAGGGAACATAGTATGCAATCAGACAACAATGTAAGCACCTTATTTTTACAATGTATTCCAGTTATATATACATATAAGACTAGTACTCACCCAGAAAGCAGAACACAGTGTTAGAACGAGACACAACTAGAAGAAAACAAACAATTACTATTAAACATAGCAGAAAGAACTCCAGTTTTTATAGATATAACACCATAACAGGTTTCTTCACAAAGACAGAAGTAGACCATGTTATTTCATAGTTTTTTCCAATCCTGCATACAAGCCTCCCTTATTTAAAATGCTCTTGGTATCATATTTCTGAAGCGAATTAAAGCAATGAGGAAATATCAGACTGATACCTCCAGAAAATTATTTTATTTCTGCAAAGGTACAAGAGGAGGTTGAACAGCCCTTTTACAACATCAGCAGGTTCCAACTTCATCCCACACACTCTTGGTTTCAGAGGCGTACACCACACTTCATTGTTTTGTCTAAGTAAGGCTTTTCAGTTACAACTCTAGTCTTTCTGCTTCTGTACATGCCATATTTCCTGTTGAATCTCAAGGTTACCTTGGGACTGAAGTTATGTCATCACTGAAGTCTTTACAATTATAGGTACCATACAATTTCTAGATCTTTCAGTAATTGCTTAGTAACTGTCCTGCTAATATGAGGTCCAGCACAGCCAATCAAACCGGCAAATTTTCTTTTTTCAGAGTTCCTCTGTGTCTTTATTACGATTAAAATCTTGGGGTTAGTAGGCCATTTTGAATTATTTTCTGGTTTAACCCTTGGTTTTAACAGGAGCCTCCTTTTAGTTCAAGTTTTCAGTTTTTATTTAAGACATAACAGTTCATTAGCTACGACAGATGCTCACACTTGATCTTCATCAACATCCAACAGTCTATTGATACACATGTTCCATTGTGTTACTAGATACTACCACTAACATTATAACATGCATTTTTCTGCTTGAGTTAAAACAAAAAGAGATTTAGTACTGCATATTCAAGACAAGAACACATGTTGCCTAAGAAATCACACACTTCACCACAACCACGATAACTGACATTAAACTTTTTCCACTAGTTTTATGGTGGTGATTTGTATATTGCTCTAAATACTACATCACACACCAAACAATTGATTTTATTCCTGTGAGCAATATTCCAGGCATCCTTCTGACTCCAGGCACCCCTCATGCATACAAAACAAATACACCAGGCAGTAGGCTTTTTGCCTACTACTGATCCATGAGCATGCACCATCAATTTCTCAAGCTCTACCAGTTGCCTGTATCTTCTCTGGATGTTTAAATAAAAAAGAGGAAGCGCTGATGCCAAGCAAACACTCTGAAGACAAACACACGGAAAATGGGAGGATAGCTTCATGCAAGTCAAACCACCTTCCAGATTTTAGACTCTCCAAGAGAAAATGGGAAAGGTGAAGAGACAAAAAAAAAGCACAGGCACTTTAAATAATAAAGAGCCAAAATCTCAGCAGCAATTTTCACCCAACCCCCTGCCCCATGTCAAAGGTTGGCCACAATTCTCATCTTCAGAAGAAAAATTAATTCCAAAGGCTGACTTCAGTTGAAGGCTGAATTTGCAATTTCATTGTTTTATATGAGTTTCAAACCCCAAAGCTATCAGCCAACTGGGATGATTTCTGTATTTTTTATGCAAGACAATGAAGGCAGAGAGATTCATCAGTTGTTTTGTCAGGAAATGACGATTTTCCCTTATGTCCCCGTATGTAGAAAATCAGGCAGGGAAGGGAAGAGGCCAGCGTAGCTGAGGTGAGACCTGCTGGTTAAACTAAAGAAGAAGAGAGAACTGCACAGGCAGTGCAAGCAGGGACAGGTAACTTGGGACGTGTATAGGGATGCTACCTGGTTGTGTAGGGAGGAAGTCAGGAAAGCCAAGTCTCAGCTGGAGCTGAAGGGAAGGGAAGTAAAGACTAACAACAAGGGCTTCTACAGGTACATCAATCGGAAGAGGAAGGTCAAAGAGAATGTACCCCCACTGACGGTTTGGAATGGTGACCTTATATCAACAGACAAGGAGAAGGCTGAGGTACTTAACTTTTTTGCCTCAGTCGTTACTGATAACTGCTCTCCTCACCCCTCCTGGGTCATGGGACAGCAAGATGGTGACCAGGCGGGTAAACCCCCTTCCACTGTAGATGAAGATCATGTTTGTGACCACTTGGAGAACCTGAACATATGTAAGTCTATGGGACCTGATGAGATGCATCCCAGAGTCCTGAGGAAATTGGAAGATGTGGTTCCCAAGCCACTCTCCATGATATCTGAAAAGTCCTGGCAATCAGGAAAAGTCCCTGGTGACTGGAAGAAGGGTAACATTGTGCCCATTCTTAAAAAGGGTAGAAAAGACGACCCTGAAAACTACTGACCTGTCAGCCTCACGTCTGTGCCTGGGAAGATCATGGAACAGATCCTCCTAGAAGCTATGCTAAAGCACATGGAGGATGGGGAGGTGATTAATGGCAGCCAGCATGACTTCACCAGGGGCAAACCATGTATGACCAACTTAGTGGCTTTCTATGATGGAGTGACCACAGCAGTGGACACGGGTAAACTGACGGATTTGATCTATCTAGACTTCTGTAAAGCCTTTGACACGGTCCCCCACAACATCCTTCTCTCTAAATTCGAGAGATATGGATTTGATGGGTGGATGTTACGGTGGATAAGAAACTCGTTGGATAGTCGTATTTAAAAAGTAGTGGCCAATGGCTCAAAGTCCAGATGGAGATCTGTGACAAGTGGTGTCCCTCAGGGGTCTGTACTGGGACCGGTGCTGTTTAATATCTTCATCAATGATATTGACAGTGAGATTGAGTGCACCCTCAGCAAGTTTTCAGGTGACACCAAGCTGAGTGGTATAGTTGCCACACCAGAAGGACGGGATGTCATCCAGAGAGACCTGGACAGGGTGGAGAAGTGGGGCTGTGAGAACCTCATGAGGTTCAACAAGGCCAAGTGCAAGGTCCTACACCTGGGTCAGGGCAATCCCCATTTTCAGTACACGATGGGGGATGATGTGATTGAGAGCAGCCCTGCAGAGACAGACTTGGGGGTGCTTGTCAATGAGAAGCCCGACATGAGCCAGCAGTGTGTGCTCGCAGCCCAGAAGGCCAATCATATCTTGGGCTGCATCAAAAGAAGCCTGGCCAGCAGGACAAGGGAGGGGATTCTACCCCTCTATTCCTCTCTTATGAGACCTCATCTGGAGCACTGTGTCCAGTTCTGGAATCCGCCACATAAGAAGGATATGGAGCTGTTGGAACGGGTCCAGAGGAGGGCTACAAAGATGATCCGAGGGCTGGACCACCTTCCATATGAGGACAGGCTGAGAGAGCTGGGCTTGTTCAGCCTGGAGAAGACTCCGAGGAGATCTTACAGCAACCTTCCAGTACCTGAAAGGGGCCTACAGAAAAGCTGGGGAGGGACTATTCATAAAGGCTTGTGGTGATAGGACGAGGAAGAATGGGTATAAACTGCAAAGGGGCAGATTTAGATTAGACATTAGGAAGAATTTCTTCACCACGAGAGTAGTGAGACACTGGAACAGGTTGCCAACAGAAGTTGTGGATGTGATCCCTGGAGATGTTCAAGGCCAGATCGGATGGGGCTTTGGGTAACTGCATCCAGTGGGATGTCCCAGCCCATGGCAGGGGGGGTTGGAACTAGACGATCTTTAAGGTCCCTTCCAACCCTAACTATTCTATGATTCTATGATTTTATCAAGGTAGAAATGCCTACACAGCTCTTTAAAGCAAATAAGATAGTCTATTTCTCATAATTTAAAAAATATTTTATCTAACAACTTCCATATCACAACTTTTTAAAGAATAGTTTCCCATCTTGCATCTTTTAAGTGACATGAAAATATGATGTCGTGGCCTCAAGGTCACTAAAAAAGCACGTGCACAGTTAACAAGTGCCAGCCACAGACCTTTAAAGCTCATTTAGCATAACAACCTGGCTTCAGCTCAGTCTTTTGTAACAGGAAGGTGGTTTTCTTCTGCTACACATGCCTTTCCACTATAGCAGATGCGCAGGATGTTTGATATTTTAAGAAAAAAACAACAAAAAAACCCCAAAAAACACCTACAAACACATCTTGAGACATATTTGGATCAATATACATGAAAGCACTTTACAATGGAAACTGCTTACAGGTTAGCGTGAGTTCAAACCGATTCCTTTGATACTTACTAGCATAACAATTGTAGCAATCAAACGCGTAGGCTCAAACATCCTTTTCAATTGTTTCATTGGTCCCATAAGAAAGAGTGTGCTGTGAAAAACAAAACAAGATGAACACAGAAGGCAGAAATGCAAAAGTGAAACTACATCAGATACCTGATTGAGACAGGTTATTATGTTAAATTGTCTGCTGTCATATGGGGCACCAGTACATTATATTGTTATGGTAATAAGTGCTGCACAACAGAAGAAAGAGAATATACTGTGCATTAGAGCCCTGGTGATTGATACTGCATGAATTATACAAGATGAAAGTTTTATCTAAGGTGATTCTGACTCATATACTATATGTGAGTCAGAAGAGGGCCATGAAGATGATCAGAGGACCTGTCCAATAGGAGCACAGGCTGAGAGAGCTGGAGTTGTTCACCCTAGTGAAGAGAAGGCTCTGGGAAGACCTTACAGCAGCCTTCCAGCACTTTAAAGGGGGCTACAGGAAAGCTGGCTCTTTATCAGGGAATACAGGGATAGAACAAGGGGTAATGATTTTAAGATGAAAGAGGGCAAATTTGGATTAGATATTAGGAAGAACTCTTTTACTGTGAGGGTGGTGAGACCCTGGAACAGGTTGCCCAGAGAAGTCATGGATGCCCCATTCCTGGAGGTGCTCAAGGCCAGGCTGGATGAGGCTTTGAGCAACCTGGTTCAGTGGAAGGTGTCTGGGCCTGTGGCAGGGGAGTTGGAACTGCATGTTCTTTAAGATCCTTTCCAACCCCAACCATTCTATAGTTCTGTATTATTCTGCCTCCATAGTATAACAAATTCCATTCCTCGTGCTTTTTAACATCTTGTCAAGCTTCTTCAATCACAGAAGACCATCTGTCACAAAGTCAATGGAGCTGTGCTTTAGGAACCCCAGCGGCCATGAAGTCTTATCGAACAGGCCTAACCCAACAGACAGACTGCCCCAAATATATTCACCAAAACACACAGAACACCACCAAATGCAAAATGCCAAAGAGTTATTTTTATCTTGGGGGGAACGAACACAATCCAAGAAGCCCAATGCTCAAAGCCTGAGTTTGATTTTTCTTTACTGATGAGTAAATTTTACCTTGAACAGATTGCTAAAAACAATAAACAAAATACACATTTTCTTTACATTTGAGGGCACTACTGGGGAAACACTATTCTTTAAAATTCAGTGACAAGAGAATGATCTACAAAACCAAATATTCTCACACAAATGCAACCGTTTCTATCACTTATGCACCTTCACCACCATTCTGCTCTAGTTTGTCACTATTATTAAGGAACTAATATAAAAAGATTGTTACCTGCCAATAGATGCAATGTTCCCCAATGTATAAAACACTGCAAAGAGTGTCAGCCCTTTCCTTGGTACCCATAGCAGACAAGTACCCTAAGAAGGAACATTTAGGGGGATAAAGGGGAAAAAAACATTAATAGTTTTTAAATTGCAAAAGAAATATATCCAAGGAGCATCACAACACACAAGAAGTCTTAGGAAACCTTAAACTGCAGAATCACACGCACACACAAAAAGACCAAGCCACATTTACTGGTATTGTTGTTAATAATTAGTACGTTGCATCTGACCGGAACCAAGTCAGATGTCTTCTCAGAGACTCAACAAAATTAAGCGACAGCACAGCCATAGTCAGTTGGGATGCCAAAACTCACACCAGGAGAATACGGCAAGAAGTCCTTACCAGAAACGAGCACAGGCATCCTATCACAAAACAAGCGATGAAGCCTTTCACTCGGGTGCCCCAGCCTAACGAGGTTGAATCGATAACCTGGAAACGAGAAGAAAACCAGGAGCGCACGTTATTATTTACAACAGCTCTCGTCAGTTCTCAAGCATGTGCATTTCCTCCAAGCTGCTGAACTGTGTCCAAGCCCAAGGGGAGCCTCAAGTTTCCAAGCACCCGAGAGGCAGCGCGGGCGCTGCCAAGGGAGGGAGCGAGGGAAGAGGGAGCAGCTCTCCGGGCAAACAGGCGGTGGGAGCGTGGGGGTTGGTTTCTTTCCCTGCCCACGCTCACTTTATTTTCCAGCAGGCTTCCCGTGCCCGGCCGCTCGGGCTTCCCCCGGGAGAGCGGCGACTCCTCTCCCACAAGAGCGAGGAGCCAGGGCCCCTGTGGCAGGCGGCAGCGCCGGGTGCCGGGGGGACACGCTGCGAGTGGGGAGAGCGGCGACCGCCCCGACCGGCTCGCACCCGGGGGCGCCCAGGACACCCCACACTGCCCTCCCTCCCTCTCTTCCTCCCTCCTTTCCCCTTCCTCCTCTTTTTTGTCCTTCTCCTCTTCCTCCTTCCTCCCCTCCCTACCTCCTTTCCCCTCCTTCCTCCCTTCCTCCTTCCCTTCTTCCCTTCCTCCTTCCCTTCTTCCCTCCCTTCCTCCTTCCTTCCCTCCTTCTCCTCTTCCTCCTTCCCTCCTTCTCCTCTTCCTCCTTCCCTCCCTCCCTCTTCCTCCTTCCCTCCCCCCTCCCTCCCTCTTCCTCCTCTTCCCTCCCTCCCTCTTTCTCCTCTTCCTCCTTCCCTCCCTCTTTCTCCTCTTCCTCCTTCCCTCCCTCCCCTCTCTCCCTCCCTCCTTCTTGTTTTCCTCCTTCTCCTCTCCTTCCTTCCTTCTCTTCCTCCTTTCTTTCCCCTTTCCCTTCTCTCCCTCCCTCTCTTTTTCCTCCTCCTCTTCCTCTTTCCCCCCCTCCCTCTCTCCCTCCCTTGCCCCTTCTACTCTTTCTCCTTCCCTCCCTTTCTTCTTCTCTCCTTCCCTTCCTTATTCTCTTCTTCCCTCCCTCTTTCTCTCTTTCCTTTCCTTCCTCCCTTCCTTCTTTCCTTCCTCTCTCCCTCCCTCTCTCTCCCCTCTCCTCCCCCCCCCGCCCCTCGTTGCGTTACCTCGGCCAGGCCGCCGGGCTCCTCGGTGTCGCGGCCGCTCAGCACCCGTTTCAGCTTGTCCATGCCGCCCGCGCCCCGGCTGCGCTGCCCCTCCCCAGGGACTACCGGCCCCGGCATGCACCGCGCCGCGGGCTACCTGCGCCCGGCAGGTAGGGGAAGGCCGGCGGCGCGGGGCCTGCCGGGAGTTGTAGTCCGCTGGGAGGGGGCGGAACCGCACCCGGAAGCGAAGGCCGGGAGCCTCCAGGACCGCGCGGGCTCCGAGCCTGACAATATGCAAGAAGCATTTGGACGGTGCCCTCAGACAAGTGATGTGGGGATAGGAGTTGGATTCGGTGATGTTTATCCCTTCCGACGGGTCCAGAGGAGGGCCACGAATATGATCAGAGGGCTTGGAGCATCTCCCATGCGAGGAGAGGCTGAGAGAGTTGGGCTTGTTCAGCCTGGAGAAGGCTCCGAGGAGACGTTATAGCGACCCTCCAGTACCTGAAAGGGGCTACAGGAAAGCTGGGGAGGGACTGTTTACAAAGGGCATGGAGTGATACGATATAGGGTAATGGGTATACACTGGAGAGGGGCAGATTTAGATTAGACATTAGAAGGAATTTCTTCATTATGAAGGTGATGAGGCCCTGGCACAGGTTGCCCAGGGAAGCTGTGGCTGCCCCATTCCTGGCAATGTTCAAGGCCAGGTTGGATGGGCCTTGGGCAGCCTGATCTAGTGGGAGGTGTCCCTGCCCATGGCAGGGGGGCTGGAACTGGATGATCTTTAAGGTCCCTTCCAGCCCGAACTATTCCATGATTCCATGAAGCACCAGTGAGTGCCCTGGGCAGGGCTGGAAGTACCCAAGCAGCGGCCTGCTGGGCATCCCTGCATCAACCACCTCAGTCTGCTGACAGCGTGCTCTGCCAGCATGGGGCAAGAGGCACTGAGCAGAGAAAAGTTTTGGATATGGTAGCACAGCTGGTCTTGTGCTCCTGCCCAGACACTCCAGCTACGCTGTAACAGCTCTCCTGGGGCAGGTGCACAAACTTCTGTCACGTGAACCTTCAGCATCAGTGACGTTAGGGCAGACCAGCCTAGTCCTGATCCCAGGGTTTGTGTAGCAGAGATCATCTTCATAGCAATTTTTAGTTTGGTTTGGGTTTCCTAAGAGACAGCAAACACTCCCACTTTCTCTAAGAGCTAGACACATCTTACTCTTCCAAACGTTTGATAGCCAACACCTAAACTACCCCTAGTATTTTCCCAACTTCAGAAAATAAGAGGACATGGCCCCTGCCAGTTTGACTTCTCCAATTGTATCCTACCTCCTCCCACCATTTTTGAATCCATCACTTAACACTGAGCTGCTGAAGCATGTCTAAAGAAAGGTTAAAAAGCTGGAGAAGAGGCTGGAGCACAAGTGTTTTGAGGAGTGGCTGGGGGAACTGGGATTGTTCAGCCTGGAGAAAAGAAGGCTGAGGGAACTGGGATTGTTCAGCCTGGAGAAAAGAAGGCTGAGGGCAGACTTCACCATCTATTTGAAAGGAGGTTGTAGCACAGTGGCTGTTGGTATCTTCTCCCAAGTAACAAGCGGTAGATGAGAGGGAATGACCTCAAGCTGTGCCAGATGTTCAGACTGGAGATTAGAAAAAATTTCTCTACTGAAAGAGTGACGAAGCATTGGAACGGGCTGCCCAAGAAAGTGGTGGAGTCACCACCCCTGGAGGTGTTCAAAAAACGTGTAGACATAGCACCTGGGGACATTGTTTAATAGGCATGCTTGTGATAGGCCAACAGTTGGACTGTATGATCTCAGAGGTCTTTTCCAACTTTGATGATTCTATGTGTCTATAATTTCATTTCACTCCCACTACTGTGGTTCTTCCCTGTTCTAAAAAAGTTTCACCTTATTTTCATAACTAGCTGTAGTGGTCTGACAACAGGCAAAGGCACACGGATGCAACATCTTACTCGCATGCAAAAATCAGCATCACAAGTAGTTACTTCAGTTTAATTTGCTCAGATAAATACAAAACTATAAGATATTTGGGACATTTTATTTAGAGACATACAAGAAAGAATATAAACTGCCACATGTTAAACTCGTCACAAAACAGCTGGAGAATCACCCCGCTGCCTCCTCCTAAAATTTTGTATCCAAAGTGATTTTCCATGCAAAATCTGTACTGGAGGACTTGTTGTACACTAGTTAATAGTGTTGCTTCCTGATAATCTGTGTGGTATTAACAGTCACAGAGTGCTCCGAGTTTTACTTGGTAGTAAATCTAACTTCCTAAACATGTTGTTGTGATTTCCAACATGTGTGTTCCACTTAAATGCACAGCACTCAAAACAGATGGTTATCACGTATCTATATAGTCAGGATTCAGGTCCATTCAAGACAACGGTATCAAGAGGTCACAAATTGGTATGTAGGATGGACAAGATAAAATACACAGTAGAAGCTAAATATGCAGAGCACCCTTTTCAACACTAAGTGTCGATTCTGTGGGTTCCCTCCCCCACTATACTTCAGGCCCAATGGAGCTTAACGTCAGCATCACTGATGAAACTCAAATCACAAATTTAATTAACAAATGTAGACATAGTTTCCCTCATGGTAGCACTACATCAGCTCTCCTCTCAGTCACTACCAGCTGTGTTTGTATTAGCCTTTAAGGCTACGTAAAATAATAGATGCTTACAGTGAAAGAAGTGCCATAATTTACTTCCACCAGCAAGACATCTCTTCACCTCATTTGTTGTTTCTTTCCTTTCCCCTCTCTCCCCCTATCCCTCTATCACTGGAGAGGACCTAAACAATCTTGTTACCAAGTGAACTTTGATCATTTCCATGCTGCATTCCTTTGCAGACCCTTCTTCATCCTAACAGTAAAATTTTCAGGAAACAAGTGAAGGAAGATGAAAAGAACCAAAATACTTTAGGACTATAATAGGGAATACAGAGGACCTCACCTCCATTTCCAAGTGGCCATAAATTCACAAATCCAGATCAGGTCTGTCAGAGACTGATTTCAAGTCTTTTCACTAATTTTATCCTATGTATCTTAAGATTTTTTGCAGTAATCCTCTCCAAAGGATTCGAAATATAAGGCTGAAGGTGTAGTCAGGGAAAAAAAAAATTTCAATCTGTAACTTTTTACAAAATAATCCTCACAAACCCCTAGTCAGGTAGGCATGTATTAACTCTCACTTTTACATACAGGGAATTGAGGCCCAGAAAAGTAACTTCCCCATGTTTAGAGAAAAATCAGTGACATGGGAAAAACTGCAGTTCATGCCTGCCTTTCAACTTTATGACCAATCGTTAGACCAGGCTGTCTCAAATATAAGTGAAACAAAATATATCTTTTGGTTTTATTAAAAAACCAGATTTTTTTAAATTTTTTTTTTTAAAACCTCACAGTGTTCCTAAAGTGAAAAACACTTATCAAATAATCCGGTTAAATACCAGGTTTTGGGGTGGGTTGCTTCTATTATGCCATGCAGTGTAGAATATGATGATTTTTAAAGAAAAAATTCTCAAGACATTAGAACGTATACATCACCTTAACCCACGAGGCCTGCTTTTCGCTAATCATTTGCTTCTTGCACTTCACTGAGTGTGAACTGTAAACCTAGACAAGTCTGTTTAGCTCCCCCATTAATAGATCAAACCAACAACACCATTTAGGATTTCCAAAAGCAATACAAACATTTAAAGTTTAATCTACAAAGTGTTGAATTAAAATCAGGACAATGTGATCACATTTCTAGTAATATCAGAACTTAATTTTAAAAATAAACCAAAATTATGTATCTGGAATACAAATTGAGCATTCTTTTAAGGCTACATATGATCTGGTTTCTCATACTGCAAATACCAGCATCCTTTAGGGATTACAGACTAAATACCCTTCTCCTCTCCAGTCATGAGCCACTCTGTAATTTAGCAATTTGACAGTCAGGGCAGAAAAACCATCATACATAGGCACCATCCGACATGTCCAGCAGAAGGTCAATACAGCACAGTACATCTCCAATATAGTGCATGACTGTAGCAGCTTTACAGACTCCGAATAACAGTCTCTGGAGAGACTGAAGTAAAATCTGGTTGACATCAGATAAAACTAGTACTCGTGAAGAGACTTACCAGTGTCTCAACTTTCAGCTTTTCTCCTGCTCTGGAGTTAATGCCTCACAAACAAGGTAATTTTACCTTTAAAGAGTGTCAAACAAATGCAATCCCCCCCCACCCTTAAACCTATCTGAAGATTGAATTAATATTCTTAAGTTAGAGTCTGGATCAAAGACTCAAAAAGTAACTCAGCTGGTTATGATCTCACAGTAGGGAAAGCCAAGCAAAAGATGTAGCTTAGGACTGACAGCTCAAAATAAATGCAGAGGAAAAAAAAAAATATTTTTTTTTTTACTGTGGATGATTTCATAATAAAAATAAAATCACTCCAATTTTCTGACTCCAGTAATCCCTTAGTATCTGAAGCAGCAATAATAAAATCTTCATAGAAATGTTAGTGGCGAAGGGGTCCAGACAATACTCCTGGCAACTGGTGAACTAAGCAGAACCCAGACTCCTAATCATGAGTCTTTCTCCAATGCTGTTGAAGACTAACACACAACCAGTTTACCATTAACTCCAGATACAGGTTAAAAGAAAACAAAACCAGAAAAAACACAATTAGCAAAACCTGCTTGAAATGTTTTCTCTCAGGGCTACAGAAAAATTAGCCAAATTCTTTATTCCACTATTAGTGAAACCACCCCCCCATGGCAATAGTTACATGATCACATTATCTCCAGTCTACTTCAAGTCCATATAAAGTCACATTTATTTAGACTTAACACACCCAGTTTCCAGCGATGTTTCTGATTTAGGCTCCAGCTTCTCTGGGAATTCTAATTTTTCACAGATTGTCTCCTTAATGGGTAGATACTGAGAGATCTCGTTAGGTTCCGTGAACAGGGAAGGTGGAACATGCTAAGAAGCAAAAATTTTACATTAAACGAATGAAAGGAAGAAGAAAAAAAAAAAGAAAAAGGTGCAAGCATTTGCAGACAATTAATCTATCATTTACCTGATTTAAACATCTAGAGTCAGGTATTATTATTAAAATTTACCATATAACTCCAAATATTCATACAGTCTTTTACTCCTTGTGTGGGACAACAGGCTAAGGAAAGGCATTTCATATTTTCAAGCAGTAGGTTGTAAGAGCACAAGAAAGTCAGAGACATTCATGAACAGATGAACAGCTACAATGTTTTTAAAAAATATATTTATCATTTGAATGTAACAAACAGTCTTTCCAGGATCTGCTTCTGGGTGAGACTAGGATGGCTACAAGGGATCCCACACTTAATGTCTTCTAGCCATTGCAATACATTCATTGAAGTCACTCAGATTTAGCTACTGATAATTGATACTCCTCAACATGTATCTTAAGTTTTATGAAGTGTGCCACAGACATTTATGTGAAATACCAAAACTCATTGGATTTTCAAGTGGTATCATTAAGTAAATCTGTATCTTACTCTGGAGACTCCCGTAGTGAACTTAACTTCACCACATCCAAGATATTTGATGGGGAGAAGAAAATCCATACTGAGCAAATTACCTTCGAACTTCCTAACAACATTCTTTAAGAAGTGTATCCAGAGCTACTCAGCTGCAACCTGTATTTTCGGCTACATGCAAGGAATCATACTGCCATTTCAATTATTTCAAACTTAAGTGAAGCAGGAACATTTTTCTCTTTACCTATGCAAGTTGACCTAGGAAACTGAAAAGCCATATGCATTTCCTCTCTGTAACAACAGTCACTAAACATTATTTAACAGTATAGGTAATATTTTTTTTAAACATGAGGTAAAGCAAAACCTAGATCAATGCTTTAACTTTCAAAAACTACAAAACTATCAAAAAGCTCATGTCTGGATTTAATTCTGTCTATAGGGAACAAATGTTGTTAAGAAATGATACAGTGTCCGTTTCCTCAAAGAGAAAAACCTTCTGTAAAAATATTCCCTCAGAAGGCTAGTAACACATTAGTCGCTTTTTACAGGTGAAGGAAAAACAAGAGAAAAGGAAAGTAACCGGGAGAAGTCTCAAGATCGCTAGCTCTTGTCCTTGTGGGAGACTTCAATCTTCCAGATGTCTGCTGGAGGAAGCAGGAAGCGGAGAGGAAGCAGTCTAGGAGGTTCCTGGAGCGTGTGGATGGCAACTACCTCACACAAGTGGAGAAAGACCCAACAAGGGAAGGTGCCCTCCTGGACCTGCTGTTTGTGAACAGAGAAAGCCTTGTGGGGAATGTGATGGTTGGAGGGCGCCTGGGACAAAGCGATCATGAGATGGTAGTATTCTCAGTTCTAGGTGAAGTGAGGAGGGGGATTAGCAGAACGGCCATATTAAACTTCCAGAGGGCAGACTTCGGACTGTTCAGGCTAGTTGATAAAGTCTCATGGGAGACAGTTCTTAAGGGCAAGGGAGCACAGAAGGGCTGGCTACTCTTCAAGAAGGAAATCCTGGCAACTCAGGAGCAAGCTGTCCCCATGTGCAGGAAAATGAGCCAACGGGAGAAAAAACCAGCTTGGTTCAGCAGGGAGATCTGGGGTGACATGAAAAAGAAGAGGAATGTCTATGAACTTTGGAAGAAGGGACAGGTGTCTTGAGTGGACTACAGGGAGGAAGTGAGATCATGCAGAGAAAAAATCAGGAGGGCTAAAGCCCAACTAGAGCTCAGATTGGCCAAGTTGGTGAAAAATAATAAAAAATCTTTCTATAAATACATTAACAGTAAAAGGAGGACCAGAGAGAATATTCAGTCCTTATTGGATGCGAAGGGAACAACTGTGACAAAGGATGAGGACAAGGCTGAGGTACTTAATGCCTTCTTTGCTTCAGTCTTTAATAGTAAGGAAAGTTGTTACCTGTGTGTACATCCCCAGGAGCTAGAGGAGCAGAACAAAGCTCCCATGATCCAAGAGGAAGTGGTTAGAGACTTGCTTGTCCAGCTAGACACCCACAAGTCTATGGGGAAGGATGGGATCCACCCAAGAGTATTGAGGGAGCTGGCGGACGTGCTTGCCAAACCCCTTTGCATCATCTTCCAGCGATCCTGGCTGACTGGGGAAGTTCCACTGGACTGGAGACTACAAGAAGGGTCGCAGGGAGGATCCAGGAAACTACAGGACTGTCAGTCTGACCTCAGTGCCAGGGAAAGGTCATGGAACAGGTGATCATGAAGCACATGCAAGAGAACCAGGTGATCAGGCCCAGTCAACATGGGTTCACAAAAGGCAGGTCTTGCCAAACTAACCTGACCGCCTTCTATGACAAAGTGACCTGCCTGCTGGATGAGGGAAAAGCTCTGGATGTATCTTCCTGGACTTCAGTAAAGCCTTAGACACAGTTTCTCACAGCATTCTGCTTAGGAAACTGTCAGCCTCTGGCCTGGACAGGCGCACACTCTCCTGGGTGGAAAACTGGTTGGATGGCCGGGCCCAGAGAGTGGTGGTAAATGGCGTTAAATCCAGCTGGAGGCCAGTGACAAGTGGGGTTCCCCAGGGCTCAGTGCTGGGTCCAGCCCTGTTCAATGTCTTTATCAATGACCTGGATGAAGGCACTGAGTGCACCCTAAGTTTGCAGATGACACTAAGCTGGGAAGAAGTGTGGATCTGCTGGAGGGTAGGGAGGCTCCAAAGGCATCTGAACAGGTTGGACCACTGGGCTGAGACCAATGGCATGAGGTTTAACAAGGCCAAATGCCGGGTCCCTGTACAACAACCCTGTGCAGTGCTACAGACTAGGAGAAGCCTGTCTAGAAAGCTGCCTGGAGGAGAAGGACCTGGGGGTGTTGGTTGACAGCTGACTGAACATGAGCCAGCAGTGTGACCAGGTGGCCAAGAAGGCCAATGGCATCTTGGCTTGTATCAGAAACAGCGTGGCCAGCAGGCCCAGGGAGGTTATACTGCCCCTGTGCTTGGCACTGGTGAGACTGCTCCTCGAATCCTGTGTTCAGTTCTGGGCCCCTCACCACAAGAAGGATGTTGAGGCTCTGGAGTGTGTTCAGAGAAGAGCGATGAAGCTTGTGAAGGGTCTGGAGAACAAGAATTATGAGGAGTGGCTGAGAGAGCTGGGGTTGTTTAGCCTGGAAAAGAGAAGGCTGAGGGGAGACCTCATTGCTCTCTGGAACTACCTGAAAGGAGGTTGTAGAGAGGAGGGAGCTGGCCTCTTCTCCCAAGTGACAGGGGACAGGACAAGGGGCAATGGCCTCAAACTCCAGGTGAGGTTCAGACTGGGTATCAGGGAAAAATTTTTCATGGAAAGGGGTTATTGGGCACTGGCAGAGGCTGCCCAGAGAGGTGGTTGAGTCACCCTCCCTGGAGGTATTTAAAAGATTGGTGGATGAGGTGCTCGGGGACATGGTTTAGTGGTTGATAGGAATGGTTGGACTCGATGATCCTGGAGGTCTTTTCCAACCTAGTGATTCTCCGACATCCAATACTTAAGATCAGGTGTTGGGTCAAGAATAAAAGTCAACAGCTGCAACTCCAAACATACCACAAATTCTTCTGAGCCATTAACAGAGTTTTAGGGTGGGCTACTAAACTTATTTGAGAAAAGCTGAATCTGTTTCCAAACAGATCTTAACCACTAATGCTACTTGCAAGCATACAACCAGCCCTGAAATTTAGCAGGACGGGACATGAGCTTCCTGATTTTGTGGCTGATCAGTTCTATGAAAAGATAAAGTAGTAAATAAAAATCCTTGCTAGCTCAACAGTAAAAAAAAAAAAAAACCCGAATTTCATATCTCATCACGTGATCAATGGATCTGAGCATCTACAATTACAAACCTGCCCTGAAATCACCGAAGTCTTGCACAAGCAGAAAGGTATGTCCTGTGTATAGATTCCAAGCCTAACAAAGAATGACTTACAGACACAGTATTTTCTATACTGACCTTAAAACAATATCAGAAAGCCGACAGAAAAAAAATCATTTAAAAATGCAATACCTTTAAACTTGATATTTTACTTTCTCTGGATGTATATTCTCGCAACATGTAGGGCTTGTCAGCCTAATGGAAAAAAAAAAAAGGCAAAAATTAATTAGAAAATTATCATCTATATCTGTGCAATGTATTTAAAATGCTTATTGTGAATTTTGTAAGCATTTGAATTCGGTTGACTACAGATTTTCACCTGGCAGCAAAAACGTACGTTCAAATTCACAAAGACAGATAAATATGTTTAGCAGCATTCTCTTTCCCAAAAATCACTTTTCTGTGTGCATGCATGAAAATAAAGACTCTATAATTGAACACACTTGTTAAACTTTACTCAGCTAGAACTCCTTATTAGTACGACTACAGCTAGACAGAATAAGCAGACATTAACTGTTATGCCCTGTATTATTTATTACATACTAGAACCCAATGTAGTATGGACAGTTATTTGCAAGCTAAAACTTGCAGTCATTTATCAGACAAGCTAAAAAAACATTTACATGGAGACGAGGTTTAGAACAGTAACACACCATTTACTGTTGCCTGTTTTTCCTGTCGTACTCCTCTCTAATCTATGTCCGTCAAATACTTTTAAATGATTACTTCACATAATGGTTGTCTACTCTGCTCTTACAACACCTAGCCCCATGGCATTCAGCACTTGGTGCTACTTCAGCACCATCGCAATAACAAAACATGCTTGAAAGTTCAGTTCAGGTAAAGATCCATGCTCCTAAACACAAATTAAGGGAACATAAGCAGGTCTTCTCTGAAAGTACTACGGCAAGGGAGCATCTGTAAAACATTTATTTCATGACAGCAAATAATGGTTTACCTCATGATGAAGCCTCGTATCATTCATCCTTATAAGTACCCCATCAACTCGCAAGAAAAACCTCAACAATACAAAAAAGCTGGAAGGCATGACTCTCTGAAAAAAACAAGTACGTTTCATTCATCACATTACAAATTTTTACTTTATGTATGCACTTATCTACATCAGATATTCACAACAAAAAGATAGCATGCAGAGCTTTCAGTGGTTAAGTCAAAACCTGAGCTGTTGATACAGCTACAGCTATCACTAGACAGCAGGATGCAGAAGAGGGAAAAAGGTTGTTCCTTGAAGCAACAAAGACTTCAAGAAAACGTAGGTTTCAGTAAGATTATATTTCTAAGAACGAGGATAAAGGACTCTGCATTTTAAACTTTAAATCTCAGAAAGAACAACATGTAAAAAGTAACTGTTTTGCATATATTAGCCAACTGAGCATCCTGTATACACCTCCGAGTACTCACTATTTTTACACTTAAACTTGATACTCCATGATCGTGAAGTTCGTCTTCAAACAGAAGCACTTCTTCAAAAAACATAATTTGTTCCCTGGCTTTCAATTTCTCTGTATTTATGTGTTCTGTTGTAGGAACAACCTAAAGAAAAATATTAACAACAGTTAGCATATTAATTTCTTACCAAACTACACAATGTTTGTCCTGATCTTTTAAATCCTGCAACTGCTAGTTTTATAAAGGAAAAAGCTTTTAGGGCACTAAGCTTAAAACATCCCAAAATTCTACAAGACGAGGTTAAAATTAAAACCAAAGTTTCCAAGAGGAAACAACGATCAAAGTCAAAACCAAGAATGGGGAATTCTGAATAAAGTGCCCTCTGGGTACAGGCTTATTCTGCTCACTTTCTGTACTTGAAAACATTAGAAGTTGCCTAAATATGCAGTTGAGAAGTTCTGGGTTACAAGTAGTATTCCATCCACTTAGTACTTCTGGCTGACTACAAACCCTGCACAAGACCGTAATAAAAGCCCTTCCATGGAAATCAAGTACCTGTATGTTTTCCATCTCATAGTCTCCATATATATTCATACACATTTGCTGCCTGAAGACTATGGACCAACAAGAAATCATAGAATCGTTTGGTTGAAAAAGACCTTAGAGATGAAGTCCAATTGTACCTGTCCACTACTAAATCATATCCCTCAGCACTTCATGGTGACTCTACCACTTCCCTGGGCAGCCTGTTCCAATACCCAATAACCTTTTCAGTGAAAAAAATTTTCCTGATATCTAATCTGAACCTCCCCTGGTGCAACTTGAAGCCATTTCCTCTCACGGTGTCACTTGGGAGAAGAGACCAACATCCACCTCTCTACAATCTCCTTTCAGGTAGTTGTAGAAGGCAATAAGGTCTCCCCTCAGCCTCCTTTTCTCCAGGCTAAACAACCCCAGTTCCCACAGCCGCTCCTCGTAAGACTCGTGCTCCAGCCCCTTCACCATGCCCTTCTCTGGACATGCTCCAGCACCTTAATGCTCTCCTTGTAGTGAGGGGCCCAAAACTGAACACAGTATTTGAGGTGCAGCCTCACCAGTGCTGAGTACAGGGGCATGATCACTTCCTTGGTCCTGCTGGCCAATCGTTCATTTTTATGCTGCACATTTAATTCTGGAACAACTCAAGTGATCTGTAACTAATGCAATCCTAGTGTATTAATACAGACTACCTGCTTAGTAGCAAGCAATCAGCATACAGTAAAGAGAAGCTGGCAACTTAAATCTTATTTTGATGCAAATGAAGAGCAGGGAGGGCCTGTCAGTTCAAACATGAGGAGTTAACTGTTGTAGAAAAACACACAGCCATTGATAACAACCAGATCTATACATTTGCTTACAGAAATGGGCGAGCAACAAAGAGTAAAGGTACTCAAGAATTACACACTTGATTGTTCTGTTGTGTGTGAGGAGTTCAGAGCTTCAGAGGACCACGCAGCAAGCGCTGAATATTCCCATGTCCTTTACTCTTTGAGTAAGTCCTCACTAAGGGACACAATGGCACTCTTCTATAAATGACAGCTTAAAAAAAAAGTTCGTATTTGATTGAAACAACATGCAATCAGTATTTAGCAAGGAGAAAATGATTACCTTTAACGTTGCAGTATCTCCCAGCAATGTTCCTTTGTAGTCTGTTGTGTATGTCCAATCATATGGTTTGACAACTTCCTTAGTGTGCTCTGTCTCACTCCTCAAGAAGTGAAAGAAAAAACAGCATATTTTGTAGTAATTCATAGAAAATTACAACCTCACATAAGATTACGTATTGCGATTCTCACACTCTTCAATAAGAAAACCAGCAGCACTGCCTGCGCTGCAGTGATGTCAAAACTCAATCAGACAGCATTGCTTCTTTCACCGCATCTATTTCCATAATAGATTAGAAAACGGTTACAAGAATTCCTGTGCAAACATTATCTCAGACCTATGAATCAAAATTAAGATTTTAGTTCAATAAAGATTTTAGTTCAATGTTATAGAAAAATTTGTATTTCAGGATCATTTTTTCTTTAAGTAGGCAGAAAGGAATCTACTGCCAACACAGAGCAAGTATTTAGACCAGACACCAGAAGGAATTTCTTCACAATGAGAGTGGTGAGGCACTGGCACAGGTCGCCCAGGGAAGCTGTGGCTGCCCCATCCCTGGAGGTGTTCAAGACCAGGTTGGATGGGGCCTTGGGCAGCCTGATCCAGGGGGAGGTGTCCCTGCCCATGGCAGAGGGGTTGGAATTGGATGATCTTTAAAGTCCCTTCCAACCCAAACTATTCTATGATTAACAATGCTATTTGCTGTAGTGTTTATGACAGCTTTGATTATCTACTTCATGACAGTTTCACATACAACACACTACTACTTGCCCACTGGTGATAAAATACTGTACCTGCTCTCTTGCCACTCCTCTGCACAAGCCACTTTGATCATACCTTGACAATTATTGACACATTTTAATGCATCTGTTGCATTGAACTCAATTCCAAAACCATGATCATGCTGTATTCTTAGGATATTGTCTCCAAACATCATCTCTGGCAGGGAAGGCATGTGTAATTCATCAGCCAACCTGCACAGGAAAATACAAGCCACATAGAGAGATCAGTCAGCTATAGTGAAAGCAGTCCTTGTTTTGGAATAAGAATTCTTAAACCACAGTAAGTTACAAGACACATCATCAATACATTCTATTAAACATTTTTGTTTTCCCAGTTTTATTACTTGACACAAATTGCAGAGTCATTGATCTGAAATGACTTTTCCACCATATAAGTATTCCTAAAACACTGCTTCCCCACTAGGCTTGTACAAAAGCCTCATATATGAGGAATCAAAAGAATATCTGATAAGCACGAAGTAGCAGCTGTCAACCTGCATAAGTACTGCATGAACCAAATAAGTATGATCCCTGCAGAAAATCTCAAACCATGCTATTTCACATTTTGTTTTACCTCAATCTTATACATATGTACATACACTACATATAAATACACACACACATACACAAAAGGCCACTTTACATCTATACTGACCATATTTACCAAAAGGCTTCACGTGCCTCTTTTCCTCTCCACCACTACCTACTTTACTTATCAAGATCAAAAAGAAATACATGACATCAGGAGAGAAGCAGCTTTGGGCAATACACTAAGGAGGTGAGAAACAAAATGCCCTAAATCACAACTTTCCCATTGATAATAAGGCACTTAACAGAAGTGGTTGTTCCTGTAACCCTGCATACAAAAGAACATTACGCTAACCAAACTGAAACAAAAATGGTGAATCCATAGACCTGGAGAATAAGATCCTATGTTTTTCCCAGAGAAGGCAGAATAACATTATGAACTTCTCCGCTTCATCAAGTAAAAGTCCCTTGACCTGCAAAGACCAACTCTAGCACAGGAAGGAACTCCTGGCTATGGTACATGCCATCCTTCACCTTTCCACAGAGGTTGCTGAGAGATTTTTGTGATATATATTTGCCAGAAATAAAACTCTTGCAGATACTAATGATGTTTCCTAAGCAATAAAACAAGGCAAAATGCCAAGACAAATACATTATAAAAAGCAGTTGACTAAAAGCACTGCAACTGGATAGTTCTTGCCTCTTCAAATGAGAAGTGAAGGAATTGTTTTAGGGATCTCACGCTAGGAACTGAAACCTAGGTAAACAACTAATTTCGTACTTCTTTTCCATACCACGCAAAATCCTCTGTGTTCTCTCAACCTGGTGTTGTGGCTTTTGCAACTTTACTTTTCAGTTCTGAAAAAATGTGTTCCTTTGAAACATCTAAACAGATAAAGGTAATTTCTGAAAGCTACAGAAGTGACTGTTCATTTTAAAGAAACTGAATAGATCAGAAGATGAATACAGCAAGCAATCTGGCTTTTAGACCGTCAGTTCAAGTCTCTCTCTTGTCCACAGATAATGAAGAGAAGTAATATCGTCCTGATCTTAATAAAGATCTTCATTTTTAAGAGGTAGCATCATACAAAGTAAGTCTTCACAACCATGCCATAAAAATGGGATACTCTAATAGTCCTCCTTCACCCACACAGCTTAGCTGAGTGTTGAACCCTCATTACAGCAAAATTACTAAATTGTAGGATTCAAGTTTTTTCATCTGTAAATGCAAAAACTAAAGGACCATTAGTCAGAGGCAGTTTGAAAACATTATTTTAGGCATTGAACATTCCTATAAAGATAAGAAGTAGCAGTTTTTACCTGGGTTTTTTTTTTTGTTTTTTTTTTTTTACAAAAAACCCAAACAGTATTACGCCATTATGTTAAAAAAATAACATTTACATAGTTTACTATAACAAAAAACCCCAAAAAAATAACATTTCAAGCCATGGGACTTCATCAAACAAAACAGCCTCAAGAAAGTTAAAAGCTACATGAATGAAGATTCATGTAACAAGACTAACAGGATTTCCATGTATATGTTCAAGAAACTGAAACCAAAAAGTATCTGTCAAATTCAGCTGCCAACAAGGTCAACCATGGTCCAACACAGCAGAACTGTTCGGTTCCACATTAGCAAATCTGACTTCAGGACATGATGCTGACACAGGGCTGTTTCCTCCAACAGTTTGACAGCAGTGGGAAAGGAGAGAACATAATAAATTTTTAATGAAAACCATTATCTTAAAATGGCCCTTACCACAAAACAGCTTATAAGAGTCTATAGACCACATTTAAGAGAACCTTAATCACCAGTAAAAAGTGATTAAGAAAAACAGGCTTCTAATTAGCAATTCACAGAGGTCCAGATCTCCGAAACTGTTAGCAATCATTAAACACAAAATTCTGAAGACCATCTGTAAGCTAAATCATCCTGGCTTCTCAAGCTGAAGAATCACACTTACTCCCTCAAAAAAGAGTAGGAACAACACCCCCTTGTCCCCTTCAGCTGCTACAATAAACTATGGTGGGGGGTTCTGACAGAGGGGACACAGAGCAAGGGGAACCCCACAAAGGGGACACAGAGCAAGGGGAACCCCATAAAGCAGCGGGGCGGGGGGGGAAGCTCAGTTATTTCCTGTGACAATGCACCCCAAATCCCTTGCTGCGAGGCAGGGAGGCCGAGCCCTGCTGAGCCACCTCCCTGTGCCCCAGGGAGGGGCAGCGAGCAACCCACTTAGCTTTGACACACCAACACAGACATGCACACAGACACAGAATCAGTAGACTGGAAAAGACCCACAGGATCATCAAGTCCAACCATTCCTATCAATCACTAAACCATGCCCCTCAGCGCCTCACCCACTCATCCTTTATGGTTGGACTTCATGATCCGGTGGGTGTCTTCCAACCTGGTTATTCTATGATTCTATGATTCTTTAAACATCTCCAGGGAAGATGACTCAACCACCTCCCTGGGCAGCCTCTGCCAGTGCCCAATGACCTTTTCCATAGAAATTTTTGTTTTCTGATATCCATTCTGAACCCCCCTTGCAGCTTGAGGCCATTCCCTCTTGTCCTGTCCCCTGTCACTTGGGAGAAAAGGCTAGCTTTCTCCTCTCTACAACCTCCTTTCAGGTAGCTGTAGAAAGCAATGAGGTCTCCCCTCAGCCTCCTCTTCTCCAGGCTAAACAACCCCCAGCTCTCTCAGCTGCCCCTCGTAAGACTTGTTCTCCAGCCCCTTCACAAGCTTCGTCGCTCTTCTCTGAACACACTCCAGAGCCTCAACATCCTTCTTGTGGTGAGGGGCCCAGAACTGAACACAGGATTCGAGGAGCGGTCTCACCAGTGCCGAGTACAGAGGGAGAATAACCTCCCTGGACCTGCTGGCCACGCCATTTCTGATACAAGCCAAGATGCCATTGGCCTTCTTGGCCACACGCGCACGTAGACACGCACACAGACACAGCCCACCCCACCTCTCGGCCTGCGCCGACTTCATGATGTGCGTCCGTGCGGCGCTCAGCTTCCACGGCCCAAAGGTGAAGTCGCGCCGGCTGCTCTGGAACACGGGGTGCATGGCGGAGCCGAGGGCAGAGGCAGGAGGGGCCGGAAGACGCGGCGGCGGCGGCGCCCGCCTCGCCTTAAGTCGCGTCGCGTCGCCTCCCCGCTCCGCCGCAGCCCGTTCACCCCCACGGGCACCAGCGGCGCCGCCGGAAACGCCGCCTCCAGGGGCTTCCGCTTCCGGGTGCCGCGCGGCAGGGCGCGAGGGGCGGGAGCGGGATGCGCCTCTCCTCTCCGCCCGCGCCCCGCCTCCCTGCGGGGGGAGAGGGGCGTGAGGGGTCCTTTTCGTCACCAACAGGGGAACAGCTTTTATTAAAGCCAAAGTAAAGTTCGTCTAAGTAACTGTGGTTTTGGAAGTTAGGCAGAATGTCGCTCTGAGGGCATATTTTCTTTAAAATGGTGTTTTTCCGGACGCTGTTCATTCTCTGGAGCTGATAACGCCGTGTGCTCGGTCTGATCCGTGCTGAGCAGCGGTGCTGCTGCAATCCCTCTGTCTGCACCTTCCCCTGGCTCCCAGGGCAGGCAGAGCTGGCCCCAAAGCTCCAAGCGAACCACAGCTTTGACTGCTGTAGAGTTGATAATCCCATTAAAATTAGACCTTGGAAAGGAATAGAATACGCCTAAGATTTCTGGGAGAATTTATCCGTGTGCATTTAAGTGGGAAATCTGTTCTGTCCCAGCTCTCGTCTCGCTGCGCACGATTGATGGAGATCGCTCCCTCATGTTGCCCAGAACTGATAAAGGACACTTGCTTTCTAGAACTCCAAAACCAATCTTAGGGAGTTTATTTGTCAGCATATTCGGTATCAAGAGGGAAGGCAGGGGCTGTCTCCAGCCTCCATTGCCAAGCCACGAGCTCACCTGAGCCCACTTTTTGCGGGAACTGGTGGAGGAGTGTGCCTGGTGGGTGTTCCCACATCCAGGCACATTCCTGGTGGCCAGTGGCCGAGCCCTGACCAACCAAGGCTCCAGTATTGCCATGGGACCCAGTGCAAGCCGGTGTTTGTGTGGCACAGGATGCCCATGTCAGGGCACAAGAGGCCACGGGGAAGCCCTAGTGGTCCCTGGCCATGTTCAGCGGGCCTTACCAGGCTCCTATGTACAGACAGCTTGTGCTGGTTTAGCTGTTACATGTGCAGGTGCAATGCATATGTGTGGAGCATCCTGTGCTGCCTGGGTGTATTACAGAATCATAGAAAGGTTTGGGGCAGAAGGGACATTAAAGATCATCCAGTTTCAATGCCTTCCACTGGACCAGGTTGCTCAAAGCCTCATCCAACTTGGCCTTTAACATCTCCAGGGATAGTGTGTCCAGGACTTTTCTGGGCAATCTTCTTGAATGCTTTCCAAAGATGATATTTAAAAAATGTAAAAATGCAGTGGTGTGGTAAGTTACAATTCTGTAGAAAAGCATCAGTAGAACTGGTTGAGAAAGACACCTAATCCTCTGTTCTAACGCTGATGGCTGAGTGCTTGTGTTGCCTTTTTTCATAATCAAAAGGACAGGCCATCTTCCAGGAATGTCCATCAGCGTGGGGGCACAACGGGCAGCCTCTGTCAGACAGGCCACGGTGCCAGGGTGAGCTCAGACAGTGGCCAAAGGACCATTTTTTAAAACAAACATCTCTTCCAAATCACAGAGCAAACAAAAGGCAGCAAAGCTCCGGTCAGAGTACTTGTCACCCTCTACAGTTAAAGGCCTTACCAAGATATGGGGAGCTGGGGGCTAGGGATGCACAAGCGTGGCATTTTATAGAATCATAGAATGGTTTGGGTCGGAAGAGACCTTAAAGATCATCCAGTTCCAACCCACCTGCCATGGGAAAGGTCACCTCCCACTGGATGAGGCTGCTCAGAGCCTCATCCAACCTGGCCTAGAACACCTCCAGGCATGGGGCATCCACGACTTCTCTGAGCAGCCTGTGGCAGCGCCTCACCACTTTCACAGGAGAAAAACCCCAAAACTTCCCAATATCTAATCTAAATCTCCCCTCTTTCCACACTAGTAAGGTTGGAAAAGACCTTTGAGACCATCAAGTCCAACCGTACTTCAACATCTGACCAGCTTCTTTTGATACAGCCCAGGATACAGTTCTGGGCTGCAAGCACACATTGCCAGCTCATGCTGAGCTTCCCATCCACCAGCACCCCAGCACCATCCTTCTCTTCAGGGCTACTCTCAATCCATCCTTTCCATACTCTCATCCACCTTGAGGTGCTAAGGGGCATGGTTTAGTGTTTGATAGGAATGGTTGGACTCGATGATCCGGTGGGTCTCTTCCAACCTGGTTATTCTATGATTCTATGATTCTTTCCCCCTTTAGACCACGCTCACGGATGCTCTGCTTCGGGCGGGGGTGGAAGAACCCCTCCCCAAATCCCCCGTTTCAGGAGCATTTCGGGAGTAGGTGGTCCAGCAATTAGGATCTGCCCCTTGCACTGCGTGCTGCGACTGCACCCATCTGTGTAAACTGGGTGCCACCCCACTTTTCAACGGGATTCCCGCGTTCCCAACGCAGGAGGGCTGCGAGGAGCCCCGCGGTGCCGGGAAGGATGCGGTGCGGGGTGGATGCGGTGCGGGGTGGATGCGGTGCCGGCAGGATGCGGTGCGGGGAGGATGGATGCAGGGCCGGGGTCGATGCGGTGCCGGGGACCGCGTGTCCCGGCGGCTCGGTGCTCCCGCCCGGCGGGGCGGGGGAATGGCGAGGGGCGGGGGCAGGGCCGTGTCGGGGGAGGGTCGGGCTGCGGTTCGGGGCCTCTCTGCCGTCGGCGGGGCGCGGGCAGCGGGCGCTGGGAGCGGACCCTCCCGCTGCCGTGGGGCGCGGCGGGCGGTGAGTGCGGGGCTGGCAGCCGGGGGGCAGCGGGACGGCGCAGGGCGGGGGGGGGGGGATGCTGGGGGAGGGACCCTGCCCCGGCCCTTTGTGTGCGCTGCCGGGGGGAGCGCGGGGGAGAGGTCGTAGGGTGGGTTGGGCTGGAAGGGGGACCTTAAAGATCATCCAGTTCCAACTTCGGCCACCCCTCCCTCCCTCCTTTCCTAACGCCCCTCCTTGGTTCCCTCCCAGAAACCCCTCCCTACCATCTCTCCCTTCCCTCCCTCCTTCCCTCCTTCCTTCCCTCCCTGCCATCACTCCTTACCGTCTCTCCCTTCCCTCTTTCGTTCAGTCCTTACTTCCCTCCCTCCTTTCCCTCCCTCCTTTCCCTCCCTGCTATCCCTCCCTCCCTTCCCTCCCTCCCTTCCCTCCCTCCTTTCCCTCCCTCCTTTCCCTCTCTCCTTTCCCTCTCTCCTTTCCCTCCCTGTCACCCCTTCTTTCCCTCCCTTCCCTCCTTCCCTCCCATCCCTCCTCCCATCCCTCCCATCCCTCCTTCCTTCCCTCCCATCCCTCCTTCCTTCCCTCCCATCCCTCCTCCCCCCCCTCCTTCCCCCCACTCCTTTCCCTCCCTCCCTCCCCTGCCTCCCTGCCATCCCTTCTCACCACCACTCCCTCCCTCCTTCCCTCCTGCCCTCCTTCACTCCCTGCCCCGCTCCCCCAGATGCCTCCATCTCGGCACCGCTGGGTCTGTGCCTGCGTGCGCCTGGCCAGGCAGGGATGGGATGCTCCCCCTGCCCCGGGCTGCCCACCTTTCCCTTTATTCCCCGCAGGACGCAATGAGGAGACAGGGAGCCCCCGATGCCCCGGGCATCCCGAGGGCAGGGAGCAGCCGTGTCCCCCACCCCTGGGGATAGGAGGGCAGCTGCTTTCCTAAACCCACCCTGGTCAAAAAAGTGTTGGAAAGGCCGAGAGAGGTGGTGCAGGAATGTTTAAAGAGAAACTTGAGGAAACTCTTTTGGCAAACAGCCAGCAGGCAGCTTCCTAGAGAAGAACTATGTTTTACAAAGTGTGGCCCAGCAATGTCTTTAATTGTGCTCTTAGGAAAGCACAGATAAAAATGGAAAAAACACAGCTCTCCAGCCTGACATTGCTGCCTGAGGCCACAGCAGCTGCGCAGATGGAAGCGTTCCTGTGAGTACTCCTGCCTGCTTGGGAGAGATGGATGGGCACAGCCACAGAGTTAGCCGAGGTAACTTTTTCTGAGTCCCTAAGTTCCAAGAACTGCTTGTTCAGCCTGGAGAAGAGAAGGGTCAGGGGAGACCTTATACCAGCCTTCCAGTATACAGCGGGGCTACAGGAAAGCTGAGGAGGGGCTCTTTGTTAGAGAGTGCAGGGATAGGACAAGGGATAACAATTTCAAGCTGAAAGAGGGGAAATTTAGATTAGATATTGGGAAGATCTTTTCCCGTGAGGTTGGTGAGGCTCTGGCACAGGTTGCTCAGAGAAGTTATGGATGCCCCGTCCCTGGAGGTGTTCAGGGCCAGGTCGGATGAGGGTTTAAGGAACCTGATCCAATGGCAGGTATCGCTGCCCATTGTGGGGTGTTTGGGACTGCACACTCTTCAAGAACCATTCTATGGTTCTAATATCAACTTTATATTAATTGGTGGACTCTTTAGTTTTCTGGTTTGTGTATTTTGCATCTTTGGTGGTGGTTTTTTTCATTGTGCTGGCCTGCAGATGGCTGAAGGATTGAATGAAGTTGATAGGAGTGCCTTTTGGAGACAGCAGGGAAAAAGCTGCTAAGAAATTGGGAGAAATACCAAGGTTTCACAAAATGAGGCTGTGAGTCAGTGGGCTGGATGCTAACACTGAGAAGTCAGGGGTTAAAGGTTCTCAAGCGCTTCTGTAGGGTGAACCGCAGCTAACCACATGGAAGTATCTTTCAAACCTCATATACAGAAAGCCAGTTCCCCCAGTCCTTTGGTATTGGCAGTAAAATAGAATCACCGCTGTAGCTAAGGTGATTATGAATGAGGAGAAGCGATGTTAGGAGAGTACGTGCAATGATCCCTGAGTCTTTGGATGTTACTTAGCAACTGTTAAGGAACAGTCAGCAGGGTATGACTAGCCAGGCGTCCACAGACCACCAGCAAATGCTGCATAGGCAGAATACAAGGATAAACAGGCAGAAGAGTAAAAAAAAAAAGTTATTTTCCTTTTTAAAGTGAGAGAAACAAAGTCTAATAGTGACATTCATGTTATTTCTTCGTAGCCTAGATGAACAGACTGAGAGAGATGCACAGCTGGTAAGTATAATTTAGAAACAAGTAAGATCTTTAGAAAATTTTGAAGAAAAATGTGCTAATATTCTTCATTGTTTCTCCCCTTCACCTCTTTTTGTCTTTTAGACAGTTTCTTCTATGTTCTGGGCCTGACTCTGTCACTGACCTCTTTGGTGTACCCATACACTATTTCCTGCCCCCTGCTTTCCCATCCAAAATGGTTTCCTGCATCCAGGTAAATTTTAATTAACACAGGCAAAAGAGCCTGTAGTCTTTGGAGAGAGTTTGAAGAAATCTTACCTGAATGTTTCTGAGCATTGTTCTGCTTCTAGCTGCTCAGCATGTCTTGGCTACTCCGGCTCAGCACGCTCTGACCATGAGCAGCAGCAATTCCTCCCTCAGCAATGTGAAGGACCTGAGGAACCTTACCACGCAGGAAGATGGGGCAGTCAGAGTAACAGAGTCTATTGCTATAATCGTCATTGCTATTTTCATCTGTTTGGGCAACCTGGTGATTGTCATCACCCTCTATCGGAAGTCTTACCTTCTCACATTGAGCAACAAGTTTGTGTTCAGCCTGACCCTCTCCAACTTTCTACTGTCTGTACTGGTGCTGCCTTTTGTTGTCACTAGCTCCATCAGGCGGGAATGGATCTTCGGAGTAGTTTGGTGCAACTTCTCAGCCCTGCTCTACATGCTGATCAGCTCAGCCAGCATGCTTACTCTTGGACTGATAGCAATAGACCGGTAAGCAGCTCCTTTCTAATAAATCATAACAAATTGCCTAGTCATTCCATAGAGTGGCTTATTGGCTTTTGATAGAGTTGAGAAGCATTGCAATGGGTAATGCTAATTCCCATTGTAGTGTCATTTTTCCTGCAGCCCCTTCTGCAATTTTGATACAGAACAGCAGAAAGCAGTCATGAATAATGTAAAATGCAGATATGCATCTAGAGTTTTTTAAAGCTATTGATTGTATAATGACATACTGCTTGAGAAACAAGGACTAATGACTTAGAATTATACCCTAAGCAGGTACTCACACACAGGGACATTTAATAGCCACATATAAGCCTTCAGCCAAGTTTTACAATCTTGCCTGCATCGTTGTGTACTTTTACTTGTAATTATTCTTATAACCAGGGTCCCTGAGCCTGCTTTGAAGTTTGGAGATAAGAGAACTAGATATCATCATTAAAATGCATTCTTTTTTTTTTACTGTACATCTTTCGTGCTCCTGTTGACTCTTTCTTTTCTTGTCCTCTAGGTACTATGCTGTCCTGTACCCAATGGTTTACCCAATGAAGATAACAGGCAACAGAGCAGTGGTAGCTCTTGCGTACGTGTGGCTACATTCCCTTATCGGCTGCCTTCCACCCCTTTTTGGCTGGTCGTCTTTGGAGTTTGACCAATTCAAATGGATGTGTGTGGCAGCCTGGCATAAAGAAGTTGGCTACACTGCTTTTTGGCAGATCTGGTGTGCATTCTTGCCTTTTGTGGTCATGATGGTCTGCTATGGATTCATATTCCGCGTGGCAAGGATTAAGGCCCGCAAAATCCACTGTGGTAGCATTGTCATTGTGGAGGAGGACTCCCAGAGGAACGGAAGGAAGAACTCTAGCACCTCCACATCCTCTTCTGGCAGCCGAAGGAATGCTTTCCAAGGGGTTGTCTACTCAGCCAACCAGTGCAAAGCTTTAATAACCATCTTGGTTGTCATCGGTGCTTTCGTCATTACGTGGGGGCCTTACATGGTAGTAATTACGTCAGAGGCACTTTGGGGAAAAAATAGTATTTCCCCTGCCTTGGAGACTTTTGCTACATGGTTATCGTTTTCCAGTGCCATTTGCCATCCACTAATTTATGGACTGTGGAACAAGACAGTGCGCAAGGAACTACTAGGAATGTGCTTTGGGGATCGGTATTATCGTGAGTCCTTTGTTCAGCGGCATAGGACATCAAGGCTATTCAGCATTTCCAATAGGATCACAGGTAAGACGTGGCTGCAGAATATACTCTTCCTTAGTACCAGTACGAGCAAGGCTTAATGTCTGTGTGTGCTTGGCATGTTTCAGGGCTCTGTAAATGAAGTGGCATGCTTCTGGAGATTTCATCCATCTTTTGTTCAGGTTATCATAGACACTTGAAAGAAGAAATATGGGTTTGGTTTTTTTTTTTGTGGGAGTTAAACAATCCTACTCTAGGAAAGTTTTCTCTGCCGAAAAAGATGTAGTGATGAGATTATTACAAATAACTTATTTTCTTCTCTCTCAAGCATTTCCTTTTCTGTGCCTACAATTCTGTGTAACCCAGGTTTGGGCACTACCAATAGTACATTTTCAGCACTTGGCCTTTGATTCCTGGATTTGTGCTACAATTCTTTGAAATTCACTAAAGTTACACTGGTGTTACTATTTCTATAAATTCAGTTTTTAGACTTAATGGTTGTGAAGAAAAGATCACACACAAAGTAAAACTATGAAAAAGAGGTAAACTATTTGATGTATCTCCAGGTTGCAGACTGAGATCTTCATTTGCTCAGTTTGTTGGTTTTTTTAAAATTAGTGCTGCAATGAAATTATGATTTTTGATCATTTCCCTGGTCCTGTTCAGAAGCTTCTGAAAATATGACATAGTCATGGGGCTTCTTGGGACATTTCATGCCGAAGCAGGAACTGTAGATATTTAATTAGGAAGGAATATCTAAAATGCAGAAGGAAGTGGAGAGCAGCAAGGCATCCATTATCTTTTCTGCAACCTAAGATCACTGGAAGAGACTCCCATCTAAATGAAAGAGCGCTGCATTGGCATCACAAGCTGCAAGAGCTTTGGCAAATCTGTGTCCAGGAGATGCTATGGGCCAATGCATTGGAACTGAAGTGGGAGGGAAAAGACAGAAGTTTTTTTCTTTCCAAGTGATAAGAAGCTGACACCTTTAAATTTATCAGGTGTATTTGCTGGAGGCTAATAGGGAGGGAAAAAAAAAACAACCCAGCCAAAGCCACAACAAAATCTTAGTGTGAGATCCAAAGACGGTACATTTGTAAGAACTCCAAAATCTCCTGCCTTCTTGTTTTGGGGCTTTGAAAGAAGCCAGGCATCTTGGTGTCTCAGCTTTGCTCATGAGCTTCCTGCCACACTAATGGTCTGTCACAGCTGCTGGTGGCTACCAGGTTATTTTCTCTATCTAGAAGGTGTCTGGCAAATAACCCTGTCTCTCTTGAGTGGGTATGTTCTGTGTTCACCCCATCTGACTGACAAAACCCATGCAATTGCAAAAAGAGTGGAAGGGAGATGGTGCAGATAGAAAGGAGACTTGCCATATGGGAAGGCTCCAGGGGTATCTGAAAGTTGCTAACTGGATTTCTAAGCTGGTAGGTCCAGATGCTGTGCACTCTGGATCACCTAGGTAAGTTTTATATGTAGAATAATAAATAAGGCAGTGGAGTGGATATTACTGAAAGGGCTTTTACTACCGCAGACCCCTTAATCATTCACTGTGTAACAAGAACAAAACTCTCTTGCAGATTTGGGACTATCTCCTCATCTCACTGCCCTCATGGCAGGTGGACGTCCGTTAGGAAACAGCAGCAGCACAGGAGACACAGGTTTCAGCTGCTCGCAGGATTCGGGTAACAAAAAGTTTCTTGCTCTCTTTTCTTGGGCAGAAGATTGTGTTTGTGGCTTGGCAGAACCCTCTGGGATAGTCTGTATTTACCCACACAGATGTCTTGGGGTGGATCGATGACATGAAGCATCTGTTCCAGCTGTTATAACAAAGCTGCTGCAGTTGCTTTTTTCCTTCCTTGCTCACAATATATTTACTTGCAAAATAGTGTTTACTTTAAGAAGTTATGATCCTCCCTTCATAATGTGTCCCGGGAACAGGACTTGCTGCTTCTCTGCCCCTTCTCCTTTAGTTTCTGTCATTCTTCAGGGACCTGCAGGAGCAGAGCAACAAAGTGCTGTGGAGAATCTCTGTTTCCGAGGTTGTGAGAGACCTTGTCTCGTTCATCCTGCAATGTAAACATAAATACTTAGGATGGCTTCAGCTTATTATTTCATCACTACTTAAGATCTCTCAATTGCAGGTGGTTTGGAAAAGGGAGAAAGAGTTCTGATGGTAATTTTCTATCCAGAACCGTAGCTAACTTTTTCTGGCAATTAATTAAGCTGCCACTCTGTAACTGCACTGCAGTTATTATAAAGAGTATTTCTGCTCTAGAGACACCAGAGGGTGATCTTCTAACATTTGCATGGCATTAGATGTTTGTTTCTTACTTTTATAAAGGCAGTCTGTGGAGCTGGGATTTATTTTGGTAGTTGTTTTATGTTGGTAGTTCTGTGCCTCTGGTGGGTATTCTCCAGCTGTGTGTGATAAAGGACAATAGCATCCCAGTAAACCTGCCTCAGTTAAGAGAATGTTGTGTTTAAGGAATACTTCTGAGGTATGATACTGAGCATTATAAACAAACAAACAAACAAACAAAGTACATACTGAATGCTGTTAGAAGTGCCACTGTTTGTTATGGAGAGGATGCAGTCCATAGCCTGGGAATGGACATAGAGTGATCCACTGTGAAATACTGTTTCACTGGATGCCTTTACTGTGAGGAACTAAAGAGCAGAAAGAAGTCTTAGTCCCTCCTCACTGCTGCCTGCTGCGGTACGTGAGCCTGTGGCCTGCAATGCAGTTGTGCCTTTATTTGCCTTGGTAAACAGAAGCAGGGCTTTTTGTGTTGTGAAAAAACAGATGAAGTAGAAAGAGAAGAAAAATATCTCAGTGGTGCCAGCTGTACAGAAAATATGAAGTGAGACCTGAGTTCAAATTGCTAGAAATGCTGCCTTAAGATCAGTTATGCCAAGGATGAAGATCCACCTTGTAAGAATAAAAGGCTAATCTTTTCACCAGCCCCGTTTGAAAAAAATGCACTGAACTAGTGCATATAAAAATCACAGTAAAATTTTGCTCCATGGAAGAAATTTGTCTCTTTCTTCCTAGTGCCACCCTTCCATTACACGCTAGGTTTCTGAGTAGGATCCAGTACCCTTGGAGATCCATAAGTCTACTGTTTTCAGCAAACCACCTCAAACCCAGCTGTTCCACAGAACAGCACAGAAAGTCATTATTTGGGACTGTGTATTAACTTAGCAGCTCATTTTCTTTCTTGTGCGCTGGAGGGAGACCTGTGACACCACACACAGCTTTCACCTTAAAAATTTTATCACTTTGCTATATCACAGTGAATTTTCAGCAAATACTAGACCTGTGGAGCAGTATGTTCTCTAAATGTACACCCTCGGTGATGTCTTTCGCTTTCTGGAAAATGGGTACTGAAATACCTCTTATTCCAAAAAGAATAAATTTTTAGGATCAAAAGCAGTCAAGTGCGTGAAGAGGGGTAGTGAAGCCACCACCTGGAGGAGTTGTGAAACCTCTGAAGGCTCTTTGCCCTAGGCCTATTGTCACATCACAGGAGTTAATGGATAGTAAAATGTCACACATTTAATGTATGTAAGTTGTGTCCTCTAAAAGCTGCTTCCCTCAGGACTGCACACACTCAGCACTGTCCTAGTGTCTCCCCGAAATTCTTGCTCTGCTTCTCCCCTGCAAATAGACCAACATTGCAAGAGAGCTCTAGGGTGCAGTGTTGGCCTTTGTGTGAAAGCATTGCAGAAATGCCAAGATTAATTTCCTTATGCTTATAAAACTCTATATTGAGTTCTATAAGCAAATGTAGGGAGGTGAAATTAAAAAAAAAAACAAACAAGCAAACAAAAAAACCCGGATTCCTAAACTGTAAAAGAGATTCATCAGACAAAAATCATTCCCAGTCAGCAAGAGATTTTTTCCCCATTAAAATACAGTTCAGGAAAGTCAAATTAGGTTATTAGAGACAAACTAAATTTTCCAGTTCAGATTTCCACCTAGGTCTGATTACAAGCATGACACTTGGCAGCTGTGGTCATCTGCCTCTCAGGCAGCCATTGTTAGCCTCTTGCCTTTATCAGGAAAAGGGGAAACTTGCACTCAAATTTACCTTCATTTGCTGAAGGTAAGGTTTCACCTTTGTCTGCTATCCTATTGACTTTACAAGCCCCGCAGCTGAACATTTCAGAGTTGTTTGAAGTTTTAGATGGCTAATGAGAAAAGATTTCCAAATCCTTTCAATGATTATGTGCGTTGCTTAATTTGAGCTGAAATTTACACACAAAATCTAGGCTTAGACATCTTTTGAAGGACCTGCTATAGGCTGAAAAGTTTTTGCCGCTACTTAAATGTTGTATCCCAGTGTTACTCTGTTTCACTCAAGAGCTTTTGCTTTGTTTCAGGAACAGATACAATGCTTCTTGAAGATTATAGCTCAGATGGCACTCATGTCCCACAGTGTGTCTGTCCTCCTCGAAGGAGAAGTTCAGTGACATTTGAAGATGAAGTAGAGCAAATTAAAGGTAGGTTTAGGGGTAAGTATGGAAATGCCCAGAACCAGCTGTGTTGTCCACTTGGGAAACCTCCCAGGACTTTCAGAATTGCCTTAAGATACATCTGACCACTGTTCACCTTGACAGACCTGATCATTTATGTAGGTACAATAGAAAGTAAGATCAGGTCTTCTTTCTAGTTCTCAAGCAGCAATAGACAAGAAAATAGTTAGAAGATGGTATTCCCTGCAAAGTATCCTTTCTGCAACTCCAGTCATTGGTGGCTGCTGCAGTCTGGTTTGCATTTCTCAGGGAACACGTTTTCCTTCCGTCATACTTTGATTGCATCATCCCAGTGTTTCTCTTTGTTGCCTCCTCTCAACATCATTATTCACAGACTTGAAATTCTTCTATTTACAGACTTCAATGGACTGAATATAAATTCATTCTGTTTCACTTACTTAGTTTATTTAACTTTTACTTCACTTACTTTACTGAGTATGTTTCTAAGCAGATATAAGTGAAAATAGATTAATCACATGCATTTTTTTCAGTCAACTCACTTGATTTTGTACTAGCAAAGTGTTGCTGTGATCAGCTGTAAAAGACAGCAAAGTTTGTTTAATTTCAGCTAATAGTTACAATAACAGGGACAAGAAGACTTGATAATAACTGAATTTACCAAATAATCCATGATTGCAGACAGTACAAAAATGAACAGAATGCCTTTAAGAATCAAGTTAATAATAAAACCTGACTGATTTTTATATTTCTGAAATAATGAGAAGCCTCTGTGGAATTTTCTCTTCAAACATCTTGGCAAAATTCACTTTTGCTCTCTTCACAGCGTGAACCAATTATTTCTTTGGACAAATATGTTACTGTACATTTCCCATTATCTTTCTGAGTTATTATGTAGGGGTTTGAGCAGTTCAGTGAAAGAGTCTTAGTGCAAAAATTTGCTCAGGTTTAGCATTTCTCACTGATATTCACCCATTTCTCAGGGGTTTCAGGATCTCTGAGACTTGAGATTATGCAGACTCACTGAAGAATTACACTTAGGATGAACACCTGTATTCCCCCACTTGTTGGTGGGTAGTAGAGGGGTATATAGACACTACAAAAACAGCTACGTCAACACTGAAGAACAGTTGTATCCACGGTAATAAAAGGTTAAGAAGCAGTATTCCACTGTCTGCAACTCTCGTGGCATGGAGAGCTCTACAGCTTCTCCACTGAAAAAGAAAGTGGGTTCCACAGTGTGCCTGGACAGCAGACTTCTGATTTTAATCAACACTTGGAATAAGCCCTTGCAATTTGGGGGCTGTTAATACATAAACACAACATCTGGTGTTTGAGCTTAGAACATAGTATAACATTGTTCCTAAATTGCACTGTTCATGTTAATGAAGCCTGAAATCTTAGTCCAAATGCACTGAGAATCCCTCTAAGGCTGTAAGTCATGCTTACATCAAAGGAAGTACAAATTGAGGGTTCTGTTCCTGTCTTCTGTGTGAATTCTTGTCTGATGTCAGGCAGTTCCCATTGCCCCTGATCCTGCACTCTTGTTTGTAACTAGAAACCAGGCTGTTGACTTCATTTGGGTGCAAATTCAGACCTGCACGTGTGGGTTCAGATTCAGAAAAATCATTCAACATGCATTTAATTCAAAGTTAAAGATGTGTAAGCACTTTGCTTTATTGGGTCTTATTTTTTTTCACTGGAATTGGAGATCATCTTTCTCTGCTCAACCTGTCGAGGTCATTATGAAATTTTGTTTTTGTAGAATGCTTTAGGAACCCTGGTTATCATTGGTAAGTGTGCTCTGTAGGGTTGTTGTTTTGCACAGGGTGTGATTATACCTTTGTAAAAGGATCAATGTTGGCCATGCTGATCAACTGTTAGTTTTCTGATACATTGCTTTTTTTTTTTTTTCCCAGAAGCTGCAAAGAGCTCTGTTCTTCATGTAAAAGCTGAAGTCCATAAATCTCTGGACAGTTACGCATCCAGTTTAGCAAGAGCTATTGAAGCTGATGTGAAAATCAGCTTGTTTGGGGAAGGTGCTTTACCGGGAGCTCTGTTCCCTGTGAGGACTCTGCAGGGAAGCAGCATGAACACACGGCGTGGCATCAGGCCCCATGCTAGCCAAAGACTTCAGCTGCAGAGCATTGAGGAAGGGAATATTTGACAGGAGCACTGGAGTATGAAAACAACATGAAGCCACTAAGCAGGACCGACTACAGCTGTTAATGTTTCGACAGAACCAGGATACCTTGTTGGGAAGTTTTCAGTGCTTTTTTCAACACTTGGAAAAACAGCTGAATTTTGGTACTTAAATCAACAGTATTTGATTACTGTCTAGGGTGCTATTGACTCTTTTGTGCCATGTCTTAAATCCGTCACACAGTGCATAGGAATGCAGAATTTTGTTTCATTGACCAGGTCATTAGTCTGGTGAGTCTTGCATCCATAATTGGCCAAAGCCACTCTTTTCCTTTTTCATTCCTGTATGTGCAGTGTTCAGTTTGTCATTGTGTTGATCCTTTTCTGACCACCAGTTTATACTTGATAGCTGAAGTGCTCTGATAGGAGCTCCTGCATCGAATGCCCCATAAAGCCTTACTAGCCCAGACTCCACAATGACTGTGTGCTTCTCTAATAGATACAACCTGCACTTTCCAGAGAGCTCATGCAGATTATGGTCCTACTTACCCTTGCTGATCAGCCATCAGAATGCTAGAACTGAAACTGGGTTGTGCATTGCTTCTGTGTTATGCCACACCAGCTTCTCTAGATGCAATGGGTGGGAGAAAACCTGTGCTGGAAGTGTCACAGAGATGATATTTGAAGAAATCATCAATGCAGAGTTCTTAATTTCTCTAAGAACTTCAATTCACTTCCCCAGCTTTGCTTTTACTAAAAGGGTGCTCTGCAGCTGTGGGAAGCTTGGCAGAATATAAATAAGGTATTGCCACTCTAGTGATATATTCAGGATTCATCTTTTCTAGAGAGAAAAGGTCTGAGTTAATTTTTTTTAATCATAAGGGAAGGTAGTATTTAAGCAATAAATACCTCAGTGCTTATATTTCTAGGAGTATTAATTCATTAATCTCTAAATAAGACCATTTGACACTTACATGGCATTTTGCATGTTCTGAAGCACTGTACAGACATTACCTTGTTTCACTTTTGTGAGAGGGTTGATCAGCCCTGCATGTGAAAGAAGAGGAATTTGGCAACAGTCAGGTTGCTGGCAATGAAACAAGGTGCAAATTTCATAGGTTTGTTACAAAAAGAGGGATGAAGTGGATCATAGGAGAATGCCTGGCTTGAGGAACCTTTCTATGCCTTCTCAGGCTGGCCTCTTCCTCACTTTGTTGGGATTACAGCCCTGCCTTACTGCTTATTTCAAAGAGAGGGAGATATAAGTGAGTAGGATAATTTCTTTGGGGGTGGGTGTTCGTAGCAAATGGACTGAAGGACTAAGAATTTGTATTTGTTTACTCTGTATCTGTTCCCCCCCATGCCTCCACCTATCCCCAGAAGTGGTTTGGATGAGTTTTTGCTGCACATTGTTTGGAAATCAGGGCAGGATGTTTCCATCTGGGCAAAAACTGGGTATATGCTTGTTAAATTATGGCTGTGTGCCACTTACTTAGAGGCACGGAAGCAAACCAAGCCTCAGTCCAGTGCTGTATTGGGACATCCTATTTGTCTGTGTTTCCAACTCAGAAATACATTTCAGCACAAGCTTTTGTCCATCTCTGGGTAAAGCAGATTGACTTTATGAACTTGCCTGAATCCTGTTGCATTCCCATGTAAGATACAACAGCACACTTAAAATTCAGCGTGTGGTTTGCTGGTTAAGAGTAGGCTATTATGCAAGAACACTGAAGCACCAGTAAGATAGCTTTTTGTGTAACACAGGAATGAAATAACTAATAACTGTGAGATCCTCATTCCTGTATTTTTTTGTCTCTAGAGTGTTAGATAAATTGACACCTGCAGGCACTCATTAAAAAGAAAAACAGGAACAAACTAAAATCCCAGTGTTTGTCAGGAAACGTCCTCAGCTGAGGTCACTATTGTTGTCATGGATGGTCAGTCATAGTTGCTCTAGTACTTGGCAGTCCTTAACGTATACACCTGCCTCAGGTTGTGGCATATTAACATGCACGGACTCAGCTTTCATTTCAAGCTAAGACCAAGTTTATTGTTACAAGCTCATATTATACCTTAGTGAAAACAGTCCCATAAGTCCTTCATAAAAATTTCCACAGCGTGTTTTTCTCCTTCCAAGCTCCTCATGACCACTGTTATTGTTTTCATGCCTTCTTGTTTTTGCCACTGATGTTGATTCTTCTCAGGCTCGCTGGTTATCAACCACTCTGCACTCCTTCTCCAGAGGCCCAACAATGCTCGTGGTCATTTCTTGCTCACCATCTCTTCTGACATCAGGTGGCTTGAAATATTTTATCTGCATCCCTTTTATTTCATACTCTTGCTTCAAAACAAGCTGAGCAGAGTTGTTGCTGAATGTGAAAAGGGCACTTACGAGTATGAGCGCATTGTGGTGCAGTGAAGTCAGCACTAGCCAAAACTGGTGTGTATTGAGGATGAAAAATTCTGAGGCACACATGAAACACAGAATTGTTAGTATTGGATAGAAAGCACGTTTTTCACAGGGATACCAAGCCAAATTCAGTCTTCAGGTGTGTTAGTGGAGCTGAACTGGGCTATCAGTGTTAATTTCACTTTGTTATTTAGTGTAAATGTTGTTAATGTTTTTATACACGCGTTATAACCTTTCCATAATTCTATTACCAGTCATTATCTCACTTGAATTGTCATTAAAAAAAAACCGAGTAATTAAGGAATGCACACATTTTGTAAAACTGTAAAACCGCATCTTCAATACAAAAAAAAAAAATATTTCCAGCTTTCTAGTGGTCCATGGTGTTTGTTTATGCTACTGGTATTTCAGCTTAAGTTTATTTTTTGATATTTCACTTTTAGAATCATAGAATCATTGAAGTTGGAAAAGACCTCTAAGATCATCCAGTCCACCTATCAGCCAAACACCACCATGCCTGCTAAACCATGTTCTGAGGTGCCATGAACACACTTTTTGAACACCTACAGGGCAGGAGACTCCACCACATCCCTGGGCAGCCTGTTCCATCGCTTCACCACTCTTTCAGTAAAGATTTTTTTTCTTAATACCCACTCTAAGCCTTTGCACAACTTGAGGCCATTTCCTCTTGTCCTACCGCTTGCTACTTGGGGGAAGAGCCCAGCACCCACCTCGCTGCAACCTCCTTTCGGGCAGCTGTGGGCAGTGATGAGGTCTCCCCTCAGCCTCCTCTTCTCCAGGCTGAACACCCTGTGGGAAGCACTTGTTCACTGAAAAATTATTGAAAAGGACAAAGTCTTCGAAGCAAAGGCAGTAATATTTTTATTTGACAATTCAGCACTGAATTGGATGTCCTTCTAAAGAAGTGACGCCATCTCACAAAAGCGGAGGGTGTATAAACTACTTTTAGACAAAGAACCGTGCAAGTCCCCAAGGAATGTTTATTTTTTTTAGGTTATCCAGCAATGACTCGAGACTCCCTTCAGGTTTTCTCTTGACCCAAACCAGCTACATCTTACGAGACGATTAAGCGCATCAATACATTCCTGCAACTCCAAGAGAGGGTTTATCCTTCCAGGTTATTTATCCATGCCTGGAGATTCTCTCCAGCCGGGGGGTCGGGACGCGGCGCCGCGGGCGGGCGGGCGCTAGGACCCGGCAGCAGCGTGCGCGCAGCCGGGGGCGGGGCGAGAGGCCCAGAGCGCGCGGCCATTGGCTGCCCGGCCCCGGGGCGCCGCGCCCATTGGGCCGCCCGCGGGCGCTCGCGGCCATTGGCTGGTTTCAAAGCGTGAGGGGGCCGCTCGCCCATGGAGGCCGTGCCGTGCGCCAGGCACGGTGAGCGGGGTGTCCCGGGAACGGGGGGATCCCGGGAACAGGGGGAAAGGGGGTCCCCGGAACAGGGGGAAAAGAGGATCCCGAGAACGAGGGAAAGGGGGTCCCGGGATTGGGGGGGTCCAGGGAATGGGGAGAAAGAGGATCCCGGGAATGGACGGGTCCCGGGAATGAGGGTAAAGGGGTCCCGGGAATGGGGGGAGGAGGATCCGATCCTGGGAATGGGGGGGGATCATGGGAATGGGGGGGGGTGGTGTCTCGGGGATAGAGGGGTTCTGGGAACAGGGAGAGGAGGATCCTGGGAATGAGGGGGGTCTCAGGGATAGAGGGGTCCCGGGAGTAGGGAGAAAGAGGGACCCGGTCGTGGAGGCGTCCCGGGAATGAGGGGAGGAGGGTGGTGGGAATGGGGGGGGTGGGGGTGTCTCAGGAATAGAGGGGTCTCGGGAATGGGGAGAAAGAGGGTCTCGGGAATGGGGAGAAAGAGGATCCCGGTCATGGAGGCGTCCCGGGAATGGGGGGAGGAGGATCCTGGGAATAGAGGGGTCCTAGGAATAGGAGCGTCCCGGGAATAGGAGGAAGGAGAATCCCGGTCATGGAGGCGTGCCGGGAATGGGTGGGTCCCGGGAATGGGGAAGGGCTCCGTCTTGGTCAGTGGAGGTGTCCCAGGAATGTGGGGGATGTCCTGAATACAGGGAGATCTTGGGAACATGGGGGTCCCGGGAATGAGGGGAAAGAGGATCCCGGTGATGGAGGCATCCCGGGAAAGGCGGGGGAAGGTGGTCCCCGACTATGGGGGCGGGCGTCCCGGGAATGGCAGGGGGGATCCGTCACGGTCAATTGGGGCATCCTTGTCAACGGGAACGGCCTGGGGATGGTGTCTGTGTGTCCTCGTCCCAGTCAATGGGGGCGTCCCGGGAACGGGGGGATGGGGCAAGTGTCCTGGTCAATGGGGTGGTGTCCAGGAATGGGGGGGATCCCGGGAACGGGGTGTGTGGGTGTGTGTCTCAGTCAGTGGGGGCATCCCGGGAATGGAGGGTGTCCTGGATACAGGTGGGTTCCAGGAATACAGAGGGGTTGCAGATACAGAGGGGTCCCAGGACTGGGGCGTCCTGTTGTGACCTATTTCTCCTATCTCTGCCATGCAGGTTCCCTGTGCCTCTTGAAGACCGGAGTCCGCAGTGGCCCCAACCAGGGTCGGAGCTTCTACGTGTGCGGAGTGCGGAGCCCGGTGCCCTGCACCTTCGTCCTCCCAGCACCGTGCGTGCAGAGCTGGGCTGTGGGGTTTTCCCGTTGGTGTGGGCTCGGGAACAGCAGCTGTTTTGAGGGGAACCTGGTGCTATATCCTCCCATGCAAGGATAGGCTGAGAGAGTTGAAGTTGTTCAGCCTGGAGAAGAGAAGGCTCTGAGGAGATCTTGTACCGACTTTCCGGTAGCTGAAGGGGCTACAGAAAAGCTGGAGAGGGACTGTTTACAAAGTCTTGTAGGAATAGGACTGGCATCAATGGGTATAAACTGGAGAGGGGCAGATTTAGATTAGACATTAGGAGGAGTTTCTTCGCTATTAGAGTGGTGAGGCAATTTTATTGCAAGTAATGGGTTTTGCTGTTTCTGTTCCCTGGGCAGCAATGTTCATAAAAGCCCTTGATACTTTTAACATCTTAAAAAATATCTTGGGATGATCAAGCAGGCCGTAGACTTGCACACCATGGGTCGCAGTTAACGTTTCCTGTAATGGTAGCAATAGAGGATTAAAGTTTGTTCAGCTGCATGGTGAAACCTTATAGCAGCCTTCCAGTAACAGGAAAGCTGGGCACGGGCTCTTTATCTGGGAGTGTGGTGATAATGGGTAACGATTTTAAGCTGAAAAAGGGCAGAATTAGATTAGATTTTGGGAAGGAATTTTTCTCTTGTGAGGCTGGTGAGACAGTGGCACAGGTTGCCAAGAAAGTCATGGCTGCCCCATCCCTGGAGGTGTCCGAGGCCAGGTTGGATGGGGCTTTGAGCAACCTGTTCCAGTGGAAGGTGTCCCTGCCCCTGGCAGGGGGGGTTGGAACTGGATAGCCATTAAGTTTCTTTCCAACCCAAACCATTCTGTGATTTTATTATAATAATCCTATTTATTAGCATTGCATTTGAATGAGGAGCTGGACATTTCATTAAAATTAAGAAGTTCCAAGCCAGTGGTTTAGAGATACTGCCACTAATTGGGATGAGACTGGGAGGAGCTGACCAATGGGTGAACTCAATAGGTGATTTTTGGGGGTTCTGACCTCCAGACATCCCTAAAGACTCACTTGGAGCATGTGTAGAAGGTGCAAGGAATGACTTGATGTTTATTGTAATCACATGTAAATATGTGATTGCATGCATGATGGCTAATGCACAGCTTTGTGTAACTTTGTGTATAGATTATGGTGACAAACTCCTTAGGTCATGCTTGATTTGAGTTAAAAAAAAATATAAGCACTTGGAATTTGCACAAACCTGAATAAACAGTGTCTGTCTCAGTGATGTAGTTATTGGCTTATTGTGCATTGGGTAATGGATCCACATTTTAGACAGCAGCTTGTCTTGTCTTTATTTTTTCTCCTTTTTTCCCTTTCCTCTTTTCAGTATTCCTGCTTCTCACTGCTTGATCCATGGAGGATGCATGGTGGAGCTGCAAGTCCTGATTCAGCATCAGGGCAAAGATGAGTACCAGTAAGTTCCTCCAAGTACAAACCTAGGTTTGTTGTATGGGTTTGAATATTTAAAATTCTTTGATAGTGAAATTGCAATTTCCTTCTAGAATTGAAAAGGCTCATCCACCCTTGAGGCCTTCATTTTACAGTGTTTCAAAACATTTGCTATTTTTATTAGCAGTTATATTCAATCGAATAAACCTACATTATTAGATAGTGTCTGCTTTTAACAGAGTTGAATGTGGCCCTGTGGCTGGGCTCATCAAAGACTCACAATGGTTGCACCAAATTCACAAATTTTAATTCTGATAAAGTTCTTGCGACAGCCCTGGTTGGCTGCCAGTTTTAAAAAGATTTCTTGTTCCTAAGGTGCTTTAAAGATGGGGTGGCCCCATATATTTTTAGTATAACTATAAAAGCAGCTGTTTCTTTACATCTTGAAATCATGGGCCACTTCTGAGTTGCTGATCATAGACAATTGTTTTGCCTAAGCAGTTACTTTTTTATTGCTAAAATTAGCAAGCAAACAACCTCAAACCCTTGGAATATTTATCAAAAGAATGGCACTTTTGTTAAAAGCTTTGTTGCCAGTGTTGATGGCCTTTTGTCATGCAGAAGTCTGGATGTAAAGTGCAGATCGAGAGAACTTGTCTGTGATGTTTTTGGTGCAAAGTACTTTTCTAAAAAAACACTTGGAATTCCTTTAGTGGTTCCTGCAGTTCAATTCTTATTTTATTCTTTGGTAGGTTGCTTTACCGATGTACCAAAGGCTATTCGAATGGGAAGACATGGTGTGGAAGCATCCCATGGCAGGTATGAATATTTAATTTGTGTTATGGTATCAGCTTGCTCCAGCATAACTTTTTTTTTCTGTATACTGTAATCACCACTGAGATTACCTAGTGAGAGAGTTTGTATCAGCTTGCTGTCCTTAAGATGAGACTTGTCTTACTCCAAAATTGTGTAAAGTGAATGCTGTTCTCCAGTCTTGGAAGCAATGTGGGTTTGATCTCCATCTGCCCCCCTTTCTTAAGGATTATTCTGTTTGGGACTTGATCCCTGAAAACTATGGGAATAGGAACGAAAGCAGAAAACCAGCAGTTTTGTTTTCCTTGTAAAATGTTTATCCTGATCCTGTTAAAATGATAGGAAAGATTATATTCATCGAGAATGAAGTCTTGCTTGAGAGAATTAGGTTGTGCGTATAGTTAGCAGGCCTTAATAGTTTGTATGTTAGCATTTATTCACTTGTGTATATATTGCAGAATCCAAAAGCTATTGAAGCGTCAAAAGCCTTAGAATCCAAGCACAACACAGCACCTGTCTTCAATCCCAGTGGCCAAAGAAATCCATTCAAAGTCATAGACATGAATTGTGATCCATCATCCTGGAAACAAATTAAGCAAGGAAATGGAGAGGAAAGTAAAGCAAAAGGAGAAAAAGCAGAGAAAGAAAGCATGCTGGTGTCACATGAAGAAAAGAAATCAATCTCTGATTCCTCCATAGAGAAAGGGCTGAAAACTAAAAATAAGCAATCCACAGGAAATAGGACTGATCCAGTACTTAAGGAAAGCACAGTGCCTGGATCTAAACTTGGCCTTTCTGAGAACTGGAAAGGGGAAAATGCCCTTTGCGAGGGAGAGAAATATGGCGGCAGTGGCAGAGAATCCAAGAAGTCTTTTGAGTGGGTGGTGAAAGAGCCAGGTGGGAGATCAAAGCTCTTTCCACTGAGTCTTGGAAAGCAAAGTACAAGTACCAAGCCTGCAGAGGAGGAACAGCTTGGAGGGAAAAGCTTAAAAAGCTGTGAGGATAAAGAAACCAGAAAGAAAGAATACATTGGTGGGAAGAATGGAGAGATGAAACCGATGTCTAAAGAAGATGTGATTTCCCAAGCAGCAGGACAGTGTGCTCTCCAACATGCTGCCCTGAAGGGAGGAGGAGTGGCAGCACTGCCCAGGACACAAATCAGGCCAGAGCGGGGACACCCTGCTGGTGAAGTCTCTGGCAGAGACACTGATGGAGTAGGACTTGTTCACACTTCATCAGGTAAAAGTGAACCTGAGGAATCATTTGAAGGCTTGCAGTCAAGAGAGATTCTTGCAGGAAAATCAGGGACATCTTTGCCAGGAGCTGCAGCATCATATCACATGGAAGGACCCCAGGACTCTAAAGCTCTTTACAACCATCTTGTAGTTCAGTTGCGGCAGAAGAAGGTAATTTATTACACCTATTATTCCTTTATTTTTGTTTGGGGTTTTTGTTGTTTTTTTTTTTTTTGTTCTGTGTTTAGGATGACTTCCCTTACTCATGATTGGCATCAGAAAATGGTATCCCCTCACAGCAGAAGCTAAAAATGTTGGATGATTTAGGAAGATGGGACAAGGGAGAGAATTCAGCCTAGGCACAAGCTAGTTGCTTTAAGCCACGTAAGGGAAAACCTTTTGTGTTTAGAGGTGCTCTGTTTGGGCCTGCCTGAGGTCGTGTCCACCTTTTCCTAGAAAGTAATGTGCATAAGATGGGACAGTGTGTACTCAGCTTATCTTTTTAAATAACATGGCTGTTCCTGATGGTCTCTATTGGCCTTGTGGAGTAGGAGTGATCCAGCCATGAAAGCTTGCACTAAGATGAAATGAACTACCTGTCTGTTTACTTTCTTTTAATAGTTGCCAATGATCAGATTCCATAGTTTTTATTATAAAAGACCTGTTTGCCTAGAGTTCATGACAACATCAAAATAAACAGTCAGAGCTGTTATCCCTGCTAGCACAGAAAGAAGCATGCAAGTAGTTTGAACTTGGGATGCTTTGAGAGGTATTAAGATTGTCCAAGTCTCTTGATTACTTTTTCATCCTGTTTCATAAAAAAAGCAGGGAGAGGGTGGGGTGTGGGGCCTGCATCTTTCCATCTCTTCTCAAGTCCACTATGCTTTTTTTTTAATTTTCTGCTAAAAGACCATTTAATCACACTGAATGGCACTTAAATACTTCTGGAGATTGTAGAACAGTATCAAAATACAAGTTATTATGGTGTAAGATTAGTGGTTTTGGTCTTCTGACTTGATTGTTCTCAACTGTCAGAAGCATAGTAAGCACGCACAAATTTTGGATTCTTTTTTGTTTTGCAGAGTGTGTTAGCTACAGTGAACACTCAGCGGCTGCCAGACAAAGGGGAACGGTTACGAAAGCAAGTGCAGGATTTGGAAGCTGCACTCAGTGCTTTTGACATTTCAACAGCAGATACTACTGAAAAAGGTAGGGCTAAATTTTTTGGATTTTTTTTTCCCCCCAGAGCTTTGCAAAACTGTTTGTCTTACTATAGTTGTAAGTATTGAGCAAAAATTGCATAAATTTCTATATGCCAAGTTGCCCGTAAGTCTGTGTGTTGGGATTCACTGAAGATGCAAAGTATTACTTGCAAAGTGTGTCTGGGGAAGGATGAATGGAATGACTTGAAGTGTGGTGGCTTCCCAAGAGAACTTCCTCTCATTGTTAGGAGCCAGGGCTAATTCTGTTTCAAGTTTGGCTACCTAGTGTAAGCAGACACCTCCCTCAGAACTTGCCAGTGAAGTGTTAACTTCCTCTTTGTTGCTGTATAGTACCATGATGCTTATGCACCTTTTAGCTGCTGTGTCTGAACCTCAAGTTAGCTGATACAAGATAAGCAGCTTCCACTGTGCCATTCCTGTAAAGTCATATCCTAGTTCTATTATCTAATAATAATTACTTGTGGAAGAGAGGCGTTTTGAGTTGCCTGCACACCTCTGCACCAGAAGGGTTACTTTGTAATTATGTCAGTTGAGTTGATGAAAAGATTCCACTCTGGAAACTGAAGATCTCTAGCAAGGAAACAGTAACTCACTGGACTGGCAAAACAGTCTCATCCTCTTAGACTGTATCTGGTTTTAAGCAAAACTGACTTCTGCAGGAATGAGAGAAAAGCTCAAGAGTTCTTGGCTCACTCGTTCTTGGGTGAGTTTAATAGTTTTTGCGACCAAATCAGTGACAATAAAGTTGTCTTTAAAAGAAATAAATCCTCTGGGAACAGTGGGCAGAACTGCCCTCGTGCTTGCACTGATCTGTTCACAGTAGCAAAGTTCACTCTGTTGGTATGAACTGCGCTGCCTGTCACTTAAGAGCAGGCTAAGAGTGTGCATGTTAGCAGTTGCGGTGGCTTAGCTGATATGGCAACCCCCTACTCTGCTGTTAAATCAGTGGGACCCCTTAATAATATTTTGCGAGCAGACCATTGGGCCAAACGAAGGCATTTCTCTGCCCTGTAACGCAAGGCTTCGAGATTCATTATGCAACATTTTCAACCTACAATTCCTTTCTTCCTAAGGGGAACACAGCAAAAGCAGCGGTTACCATGAGGAGTCTTTGCCTAACCCATTTGACAGGCCAGGTGGTACAAAGTTGATAACACAACCACTCCAGAATCCTACAGCAGGGACTGCTTCAGGCTCACACAGTCACACCTCTGCTGCTACTACTTTGGGTTCCAGTGAATATGGTTCCAGCCGTGGTTTTGGAAGTAAGTATGGAAAGACTTTTCTCATTAAACAGAATACTGGTGAGGCGTAGTTCTGAAAGAGCCCTGCAACTTGTGGAGATAGGTAAGAATACTAAACCTTTTTGATTACTGTGAGCTGCGTACTTCCCCCACAGGCATCTGTAAGCACTGAGATCAGTCTCTGAGATCAAAGACCTGCTTGGTAATGTTAGCTTTGTAAACGTACATCATGCATAATACTGTATCTTTCTAGTGAACTCTGGTGTGCAGAATCTATATGGAGGAAGAATGACAGAAGACCGAATCAGAGCTGTACACAGTGCCACAAGTGAGGCTATTAATCATCTCCACAAATCTCTAGAGTCCTGTCCGACAGAACAGACAACAGCTGAAGATCCCTCTGGATTGAAGGTGAGTTGGCAAGGATGGAGGATGTCACAGAGTAAAGTGTAACATTTGCACGATACCCTAGAGCATCCCATCCTTTCACCCTTTGAAATATTCTGCAGTTTTCATCCTGCTGGAAGGAGATGCCCCAATTATTTTCTATCCATTGCAACCTTTTTTTTCAGGTTGCAAACACTGATATTCTAACACTCCTGCTGTAATGTCTGCAGAATCTTTAGTGCTTGAATGAAGTAGTAGTGCCTCAGACAAAGCAACCAACCCACAACCATTTGTCTGTACATGACTGGCAGAGCAGAGGCAGATCTCTTGTGAGGAAGAGACTGAGAACCTTCTTATTGTTCTTTTATCCCAGTTAGGTCTCCCAATGAGCTATAAGAAATAGTCTTTTTTTTAAAAAAAAGTGTTGCAGATAATCAAGTTCATGCAACCTACCAGAGTAGTCCATTCTGGTCTGCTAAAGAGTTGCTCTTTATTTGTCCAGTGGTACAGAACCCATAGTTGAGGTTATGTGTGAGGTATTGGAAGGCACATACCTCTACAAGATGCTGTGTTGGTGTGTGTATGTTGTATCACTTATCAGATCCTCTTGGGACCTTTTCAGTGCTGGGGAAGGACATTTAATGTCTTACGATGATAGAATGTAGTCCTCCTTCCTGTCTTTTGAGTCTGTAGAGGTCTTAGACTTGGTGAGAAAAAGGGAAGTGTTCTTAATCCCTCTTCTTGTCAGTGATGCCTGTAGTGAGCAAGGTAGGCTTGGGTGGATTTTCCACATGAATAAGCCATCTTTACATGCTGTCAGAGCACTGTGATGTGTGAGGTTGGTTTTGTGCATAAAACATTAGCAAGGTTGATCTACGGCACTGCTGGCCTTCTGTCTGCAGGAGTTGGTTATCTCGGATATCCCTGTCCATGTGGGAAAAGAACAGGTAGGCAAACTCCTTTTAGTAAGACTGTAGTAGGACACGTCAATTGGACAACTTAGTACAGGAAGCGAAAGTGTCTGAACTTTGTAAGGTGTTTCCTTCAGATCCTCTGTCTTGCCCTCTCAGGTTCCACTGCTCCTGCACCAAAAACAAGCACTTGCATGGCTACTCTGGAGAGAAAGTCAGAGGCCGTGTGGAGGAATTCTGGGTAAGCAGCAGAACAGGAATGTGCATTTTGGGGGGTCGGATTTGTAGCAGCAACCGTTTGGCACATAACTTATTTGGATGTCAATAACTATTTATTTCATAGATATGTCGAAGGACCTTGTTTTTTCTGTGCCCTGTGACCAATTACAGCTATTAATAAATCATACCCTGAAATGGTTATAAGCATATTCTTATTTCCAGGGTTCCCCAGGACAATTTCTGTTTCAGTATTTACCTTGGTGTTGATCTGAGCTAGAGGACATCATTTCTGCAGGTCATCACAACTTCTATGTGTCTTTTTCCAGCGGATGACATGGGCTTGGGGAAGACTCTAACGATGATTGCTCTCATTCTGGCCCAGAAGCAGCTGAATACAGAGAAAAGAAAGGAGGAGAAGTTAGAAATATGGCTATCCAAAAATGGTACAGAATTGTTTCTGTCATACAGAGCATACATTATGATGAAGTGACATTTGAAATGCCTAAGGCATTATAGGTTAATAGCTTGTAAAACAACAGACTGTCTATGCTTGCTTCCCTTCTGTAGGACAATTCCATTTGGCTTAATGTTTACTGCACTCCCTTGCAAGGCCTTTTTCTTGATCATTGTAATTTGTTCTTCCTTTGAATGTGTGGGATTTCCCAACTCATTCCTTTATATTGTTCTGGGATTTATTTTTTTATTGATTAGTTTCCTAAACCAGGTAAAGCCAGCATATGCTGTTTCAAAGAAAAAAAAATCGTATTCTTTTTAACATACACAAACATATGCATAGCGTTCATAGCATAAGGACTTAAATCGGTTACTAGGCACCTCCCTGTGACCGATTCTTCTCCCTCTCCTCCCCAGATGACTTTTATCTTGTCCATAGAGATAAGGGATGTTGGAGTTTTCAATAAGTATTGTTTCTGTGTCCACAACCTGTTACTTTTTCCATCCTCGTGAAAGCAGTCAGACTACTTTTTCCTGTCTCGCTAGGCTTACTGACTGTTCTTTTTTTCATGTGTCATTCAAAATGGTGAAGTTTCAGTCTTGTAGAAAAGGAAAGAGAGTTTATTTGGTACTGTATTTTCAGGAGAGATCAGACTTAATCCCCAAATTTTAACCTTTCATCTTTTCCAAAGGAAGTGTACAGATATATGGTGTAACTCTGAGTGGGCAGGAAGTGATGCTTCAATGTTTAAGCAGAGTTCTTTCCAAACAGAACTAACAGTCCCCAAGAATGCAATGTAGAGATGTCAGCTTCACAAACTGCTCACAGAAAAGTGGGCTGATCTTCTTAGTTGTTGTGACTTTTCAAAGCTTCTATCTCTGTTGTAGTCTAATATGAAGACATTGAAACCTCTCTGCAATATTTCCATGCAGATTCAGCGGTTGTCCCTTCTCACAGCACTTTAATAATTTGTCCTGCATCCTTGATCCACCACTGGAAGAAAGAGATTGACAGACGCGTGAGCTATGGCAAACTGAGGGTCTGTTTGTACCATGGGTCCAACAGAGATAAACATGCGGAGGCGTAAGTGCTAAATCATAAATATAACCAACAAAAGTAAAATACTACTTAGCAAGAAATTGTATACATCAGAGATGAAATTCGGTGGCTGTAGAATGATGGAAGAACCTGAAATATGGAAATGTGGAGGATCCAGAAGGTCAGGCTGATGTCTGCTGTCAGGGTTATGTTACAGCAGAACGGTTATGACCTTTACCCATGCCAAGTTGTTCTGGTTGCAGGCTATTCCCATTCTTGATAACCAAAAAAAGGTGTATATTCTCTGAAACATCTTTTGCTTGCAGAGATTGTCAGTAGCAGTTTCTACCATGCTTGTGCTTTGTGATTGTATTTTTTTTCTGCTGTATGTATAGATCAGAAAATTCCCTACACTGCTTTATGCCATGCTGGGTGCTAGATTCTGAGTAGTGTTCAGCTCATGTGATGTGCCTTCTGTACCCCTGGCTTTTTCTCTCTTTTTGAGCTTGCTGTGTCTGCTTCCAGTATCTGTAAAATGAGGACAATGTGCCCTTCCTGTTTGACTGCTCTGAAGGACAGTTTTCTGTAAAACTCTGAATTTCAATGCTTGTATAACTGTGGTGTTCTTAAACCTTGAGCGTGCGTTTCATTTGCCTTGCAAAATTAATTCCTCATTTGTTCTTGCCCCTGATTACTATGTTCCTTTTATGCAGGCTCTCTAGATATGACGTTGTTGTCACAACCTACAGCCTTCTTTCCAAGGAGGTTCCCACAAGCAAAGAAGAGGGAGAAGTCCCTGCTGAGGACCATGATGTGAGGGTGAGAAGCCACGTTGTTGATAAAGGATTGCCTTAACCTTTTGTTCTGAGGTGTTGCAAACCATTACTGTTTCAAGGAGCACCTTATGCTACAGTGAGCAGCAGGTTGAATAAGTCCCCTGCTGAGTTTGCACAATAAAAATAAAGTGATGAAAGTACTGTGAAGTGCAGAAAGAGAAGGGGGAAATATATTCACAAGAAATCTGTTCTGTAGTGACATAGAATACACTACCTTGAATATGTAATTTTAAGAATGCAATGATGATTGTCATACTTTTGTGGCGAGACTGTGAAGGAACACTAGAATGTCCTGTTGGTATTCTTTGCTGAAGCACCAATATTGCTTTAAACTGCCAGAAACCTGTTGAGATCTAGATCTTGCTCTTAGAAATTCAAAGGCCTATTCACTTTAAAACCTACAAGGTGGCACCTATAAAACTGTAGAGAGATACTGCATTTAAAAGGACAGCATATGCCCTGATAAAATAGTGATGTGTGTTCCTTTGTCCCAACCTAGCAACATTTACTGATATGGAATGTTCCTAGGGAGGGAAGAGGTGATAAAATGCTAAAAGCAAGAAAAACAGTGGAAAACTAGAAATCTTCAACAAGAACAGACAAACATATTCCCTTGGCGCTTAAACTTTCACAGAAACTTCAGAGAGATCTTTTTTTTTTTTTGCGAGCACTCCTTACATGTGACAGTAACAGCTGAGATTACTGCTTACTGATATCAGGAAAATGCTTCTTGCTGGAAAAATGTTTGCTAGTGGCTCCTTAGAGAGCCTAGCAAGGTTATTATGCTGGGTTATAAACAAGACTCCTTTTTCTTTCAGAGTGGGTCATCTCCCTGTTCCCCTCTGCTCAGGATAGCTTGGGCTCGAATTATATTGGATGAAGCTCACAATATTAAAAACCCAAAGATTCAAACCTCCATAGCTGTATGCAAACTGAGAGCCAGCGTCAGATGGGCTGTCACCGGGACGCCAATACAGAACAACTTACTGGATATGTACTCTCTCCTGAGGTGAGCTGACTGCACACGAACACATGGACAAGGCTCCCATTCCAGTAACTCTTCGCTGATGAAGTGCTGAAGTTGTTTCTAACTTTGAGAGGTTTCTAAGATATGTGGAGTAGCAAGGTGTGTTATATTAACACTCGGCTATGGCTGAGGCCTTGTGCCATGTGTACCATATGTCTACTGAAGTGTGAAGATATTGTGCTTTTGCAGAGGACATGGGGGAATTACTTCAGATATCCTGTGTCTCAAAGATGAATATCCACAAGGCCACTTTTATTGAGCAGAAGTTGTGTCCCATAATCCTTGTTCCTACCAGGGCAGCCTGGGAGGACCTTATTGAAGAGTTTAGTTGTGCAGCACACTGAAGGAAAGAGTGAAAACATTTTTGGCTTTTCTAAACAATGGATAACCAAGTTAAACTCTGCCCTTATCGTTGCTGAGAAGAAAAAGTTTATGAAAGGTGCTGGAGTACCAGAGATAACTTATGTTTGAAAGTAATTTTAGATAATTGAAATTAATTTTCAATTAAGAGGTACAGGAGTCTGAAATAACAAATGAATCTGCTCTTTGGTAAGTGTCTGTGCTTCTTAATGCCCTTCATTTGCTGAATCATAATGAGCAAAGAGGAAGTGATGGGTACAGAACCAGAAAGATGCTTTCACTGTGTGGTGAGATCTTTGAGTAAACCAGTTATTGGCATCATAACACTGGAAGTCTTTTACTGCTAGCAGTTGTGACTGAGCTGCAAATGGTTTGTTTTGGATAGCAAGGAATTTAGTTCTGGTCATTCAGGAGTAACTGAAGAACTCTTCTTCACTTATTATGAAATCTCCTTCCCCTCATATTGCAGGTTTCTACGTTGCTCTCCTTTTGATGAGTACAAGGTTTGGAAGTACCAAGTAGATAACAACACAAAAAAGGGAGGAGAGAGGCTGAGTCTCTTAACCAGGAGCCTCTTATTACGGAGAACTAAGGACCAGCTGGATTCAACTGGCAAGCCATTGGTAAGAACTTCATCCTCCACAACTAGACAGTCATTCCATTGCTTTCCTTGCAGCAGCCAGTCAGTTCTTTACATGCCTAAGTTTGTCAATGGGTGGGGTTTCCTGTCTACTAGTCTCTTGAGCAATAGGAGTTGAATGCATGCAGGATGCTTTCATTGCTTATCCAGAAAGCAGAAATATAAAGAATAATTAAATGTTCCAGTTATTCTCCTCTGCAAGTGTTTTATATGTTAAGTGATTTCTAGTAGAATGCCCACTTAGCAGAAAGTTAGTCTAAATCTCTGAGCAAGTCTAGATCTCAATCAAGCTGCTCTGTGTAAGATGGGTGTGGTGCATGCTTTGTTACTCTTTACAAGTCCAGTGAACTAGTAGAACGCTGGTGTGTCTGTAAGCCATTAAAAGGTATAGTTTTGGTGTACTGTCTGATCATGAACGGAGAACTTAGAAGCTACTTTTATAACACAATAAATTGATCCCTCCATGGCAGCTGTTGGAATAAAGATTGTCATCTTGAATGTTACCCTAGGCTACTTGGAAGGATACCGTGGGTATCTATATTCTGTCATAATTTTATTAATATGAATAGCTTTAATGAAGAAACAAACCGCTGTCTCTTCTGAGACTTAAAATACAATGTTAAATCTTGAAACACCAGTGTTTGTAATGCTGTATGAGATTTTTCACGCTATATACATCTGATCCTGCATATTTTTACTTCAGGTATCTCTACCCCAGCGTAGCACACAGTTACATCAGTTAAAACTTTCACCAGAGGAGCAGTCCGTGTACAATGTGCTTTTTGCAAGATCCAGGTACGCATGTGGGAAGAAATAGGGTATTTTACAGCTTTGTTTCTTCCTGGTGTGAAAAATCAGAAAGGGAGCTCTGCTGAAGAGGAATGTTAGGCTAAATTCCTATTACTTTTTCCCTTTCTGACTACCTGTCAAGCATGTTTGAAAACAGCAACAGCTGAAACTGAGGCATTTTTTTTCCCCATGTATTCAAGCCTACTCTGAGCTTGGTATTGTAGCCTTCCACTTATTCTTATTGATTTCAAGGCTCTGAAGACTTGGAACTGCAACTGTAGTTCTGAAATGATGATGTGCCGGTACCTGTAAAGAGAGAATGTATCTTCTTTGCCCTGTGGGATTTATATAATTAGAAATTATGTTGGCCTCTCCAGATGGTTGTAATGCAAGCCAGGGTCACTGTGTTCTCATAGGGTCATTTTCTACAGTGTTGCTGTAAAGAGCTTTCCTTTTTAAATGCTCCTTTAAAGATGTTCTTTTGTTACGAAAGCTGCTACCCATTGGGGCCTGGTTGCTGTTATACTCGAGGTATTCCAGTAAGCAGACATTCTTCCTCTTGTGTTTTTCAAAATGGATCTTGGTTTTGATCATATTGAAGTTAGACAAAACTGGAGTGTTTTTGTGATTGTTCTGTGACTAAATGATTAAGCCTTCCTTAGTTTAATGTGTCATCAGCTTGCTTGTTAAGCTCAGGTTCCTCTTTTCGTGCTGTAAATCCCCCAGTCTCTTTCTTCTCTTTCCAGGTCAACACTACAATCCTACCTACAGAGACAAGAGCAGAAAAATGAAGGCAGAGAGTATGCTGGTGGTAACCCATTTGAGAGAGGTTTGAGCACATACGCCCCTAAGACGTTTGCAGAAGTGACTCTTAAATGTACAGTTAAGGAGGGGGAACAGACCTGGCCACATTAGATCAGAACTTAGAAATTCTTTGGAAAACATCTTGCCAATCCCCTGATGTTGTGAAGAATCCTACCGTAGTATTCCAAAAGCCTGTTTCCCCTGTTGTGGCTCTGGTCAACTCTTAATCTCCCTGGTCTGAAATTCCATTCTGAAATAAAGGTCTAACTGCTCAGAGAAGAAATGTCATTATTAGTATAAAGTATGTGGTGCTATAAAAAAAGAAAAAAAAGCCCAACACAAATTATAGTGGAGTTTGATGGGTTATCATATAGTTCCTATGTTAAATTAGGTATTCACTTGCCTGTTGTTTCCTGTCTCTTATTGATGAAACTCTTGGAGGTGGCTGGGCAGTGCTTGGAAATGTCTCCAAGAGCTTTTGATGATTTGTCTTCCTTCCTCGGCAGTTGCACAAGACTTTGGAATCAATCAAAAGGAATTCCTAGCAGGCTCACAAAGTGCCTCTCAGGTCTCAAGTACTGTCCATGTCTTGTCCATGCTGTTGAGGCTTCGTCAGTGCTGCTGCCATCTCTCTTTGCTGAAAGTGGTAATTGCATTGTATTGTAGTGGTGTGGGGGTTTTGTGGGGCTTTTCTAAAGCATTTGTGTAAGTTAACATGCTTTGTAACACCCTTACATCTCTTTGCTGGAGGTGTATGAACTGAGCCATTTCTAGGACTGTGTGTTTTACAGCCCAAGAGGTTTTAGGTAGGCGTACTTCCTGCTGAAGAGTTCCTCAATGCAACCTGTGTGGGCAGCTGTGTTTTTGGAAATACCTTGGTTCAGATCGAAGAAAAGAAATTGAATTCTAATGGTGAAGAAGTCATTTTGTTCTTATCCTAGTCTTGAAAAGTGCACAAGTCCACAAGTGTAGCCTGTTTCAAAGGCTCATGTGTTGGAGAACTCTTAAGTGCCTCACCTGAAGCTGCCTTGTATGTACGAAGTAGCAAAGAAACTCTGAAAGATTAGTCTCTGATACGTAAAGCAGTTATAGAGTAATTCCATATACCAAGGGAACAGGCAAGGATTTATCTTCTAACATCTTTAATCCTGCAATTGTACAATGCTATGGGAGGGGGAATCTGAGGAGAGTAGACCACAGAAAATGGCTGAGCTAACATGCTTTCCCTCTGCTGCCCCTTCTTCAAGCATAACAAGGGGCCAAAGGGACTGTTGGTTTGACCCAGTAGAGTTTCTTAATTGTTGTGTCTTCGTATTGCATGGCCTTCCTTCACTGTCCTCAGCAGACACCGTGCAGGCTGTGGATCAGTACCAAGTTTGATCTCGGGCTTGACTGTGATCCCTTATTATGTTGTTTATTTTCCTATAGGCTCTGGACCAAAATAACCTTCATAGTGAAGGACTTTCCCTCTCCATTGAGGAACAACTTAGCGCTTTGACCCTGTCTGAGCTCCAGACTCACGATTCCAAGTCAACAGTCTACCTCAGTGGCACGGCTTTTAAAACAGATATCTTTGAAATTACCAGGGAGAGCACCAAGGTATTATAGTTGTGGCTTTCTTACCTTTCTTGAGGTGTTTGGATTTCAGCACTTTCGCCTTTTAAATTGTTAATGAATTGTCACACCTTGGTAGTGACAGATCAGGCTAAGTTAGGAATTTAGATGAAATTAGGTGGGTAGATAGTTGTCTGAACCCCTTCTGAGGCTTGAACTTCTACCAGGTGTTGATGGCTACTTCCAATAAAGCTGTGAGAATCTGACTGTACTGAAGTCACAGGGAAAAAAATCCTGGGTTCACAGCAGTTCAGAAAAGCATGCATGTGAGAGATACACATGGCATCTGCTTGTGAAGAACTAGAAGAAACGGGGTGGCAGTAAGAGGAGAGGTGGCAATACCTTGTTTTCTCACAGCAATGTTAGAATCTGTAAAACATGCTTTTATAATTTGATTTCTTAACCCTGTTTTCCATAGTGAGAGTGTTCTTACTAAGGACTACTAAGATATTTTCAAAGTCTGAGCTGGGAAGAAATTCCAATTGAAGAGTTATTTTGATCACTTCCTGTTTTAATGAAGAATAGCCAAGCATGAGCTGGGTCATGACAGCAAGCAGGCTAACTTTTTTTTTTTTTCCTACAGATAGCTCACCTCTTGACTGAACTGAAAAGTATTCAGAGTCACTCAGACCTTCAGAAAAGGTTAGTAAATGTGTCCTTTTCTTTAGTCATTGTGATTGAGAGAAGCGTGTCTCTTGACAGCAACAGAAATACTTTAAAAACAATTGAATACAAAACTGATATAGTAGAATGGTGGCAGTGCTGCAGTAGTTGAAAGCAAATTTTGAGGGAAAAAAAGAATCCAAGACAAAAGAGAAATTAAAGATGTAGGTATGTGTAAGCATAAAGGAACGTGTGAGGAGTCTCAGGCCTTGAGGCCTAGGAGGACTCTTCTTTTCTCCAAAGCCATAGTAATTTAGTTGTGCTGAGAAATATTTGCCCTCAGCTTTGCAACCTACCCTTAGCGCACAAAAAAAGCAGGGGAATAAAGTAGTGCTTAAAAATGAACTTGTTTGAGATAAAGGAATGTATTGATCAGAGGACTTAAATGTCACTCAAGTCCTGTAGCTCTCAGTATGCAAGTTCTGTCTCTGCTTTACACCAAATTGCAGTGTTAAGAGGGTTTTCCGTTTGGTTTTTTTTTTGGTTGGGTTTTTTTGTTAAACAATGTTGAATGTACTTGAGGTGTGTGACTGCAAAGTAGTTACAACAGTGTTGTGTTGGGCGTGGTGTGGAAGGGGAAGTTCTGTTCTTGGGCAACTCCGCAGTTGTACAGAATATAGGAAGCTTTTTTTTTTATGAAACAAGTTATTCCCTCACAAAGCATTTAATCCAAAATATGCGGGAAGTGAGAGGTACTGGGAAATCCAAGTTTGGTGTTGCTGTTGATTCATTTAGCAGAAAAAGCTGGGGATTGTGATCGGTAGGTGGCAACATTAAATGCAAAAATAAAGGTGAATGTTGGAGACTTAATTTGCCTGAAGTTTATCAAGTATTAGCCTTCCACAGTAGATTCTCCCACTACACCTACAGACAAATCTCTTTCTGGACTGGGAAGGGGCTTGGCTCCAGTTTGCAGTGGGGAAAAATGCACGAATCATTATCTCCTCTGGGGTGAGACACTAACCAAACTATTGCAGTCCACACAGGACTTGTTCTAAACTCCTTTTTCTGTCTCCAGTGTTGTTGTGTCTCAGTGGACAAGTATGTTGAAGGTTGTGGGTGTTCACCTCCAGCGACTAGGGCTGAAATATGCAACAGTGGATGGCTCTGCCAATCCTAAACAGAGAATGGATGTGGTAGAAGAGTTCAACAACAATCCCAGAGGGCCTCAGGTATGCATTCAGGGCAGGGAAACAGTTAATAGCACTGCTATGAGCAGCTGTGATAGCCGACTTTGGGATTCCATTTACTGTCACCACTTTGATTTGAACCTCTAGGTGCCAAGATTGGCAATGAAAGAGGTAGCTTTAAAAACAATTGTGTATCTTATAATGGGTAGGAACAGCTGCTAAAAAGTTCTTTTTGATGTTAACTTTCTGTACTAATATAATCTGATTCCAAAGCTAGTTCAAAGGTTGTCCAAATCTTCGGTGTGTTCAAAGATGTTTTTGCCACAGTATTGTGGAAGATATGAGGCCAGTTAGCTCTACTTAAGGACAGCTTGGTTGTTTCCAGCTCATGTTACTGTGTTGGAAGATGTCCCTTTCTTTATATCACATGCTTGCCAAGAAACTTGTGGGAATTTCTTATGGTTTTCCAGCACACCAGATACTTTGTGCCAGACTAATCATTTTGAGGAGAGAGAATAACAGCTGAATGTGTAAATGAGGCTAAAATTAACAAGAGCTTCTCTCATCCTGGTATGAGGACAGGGAGATTTGGCTTGGGGTGAGAGAAGTCAGTGTTGCACCCTTCCAAAATGAGGTGACCTCTCTATGATTTCCTCCATTTTTGAGGGGCCTTTTCTTTCTTCTCCACCCCCCCCCCCTTTAATACTGCAGTGTTTTGGTTCTTCTAGTTTCTAGTGTGAAATTTGACTACAGCAAGGAAGGTGCCAGGTGACTAAAGAAGTCTGAACCCAAATTCATTTTTCATACTGGTGTGCTTTCATCTGAGCACTGGTGTTCCTGTTATTGAGGCAGGGCAGGCTTTCTCCTCTGAGGATGGATCTATGACTGGAAGTTGAGAATGTGGTGCATTAGCTTGTTTTCTTTGCTGGATTTCTTGGAACAAGAAGCAATCTATTATACAAAACAGATATTTCTCCCTCTAGCTTTGAACTTAAACAAAGGAAGATTTGTCAGCTATATGAATAGTTGAGCTCTTAAACATGATCAGGGTTTTAAGGTATCATACCATGAAATTTAGTAGTGAATATATATATAACAAGTGTCTCTGTCCTTAATTGAGTTATTTTCTTGTTGTACAAGAAATCTCTAAACTGCCCATCTGCTATATCCCCTTCCTTCCCCAGCTACTCGTCTTTTTCTAAATACTAGGTTATTCGGAAACAAAGTGAAAGGAGTAGCAGGCCATTTCAGTCTAGTTGCCTGTGTTTAAATAATCATTATTTATTTATTCAGAGTTGGTGCTGGTTGCTCCCATTGTTGGTAACAAGCTCCCATCAGAGAGGCTGGTCATTTGAGTGGGATATGGCAGAGAGCCTGAACTTTCCAGTCCTTTCTGTTAAAAGTCTGTTAAAACTAGGGATAATACATATGCAATGGTAGGCTGGCCTCCAGGCCATAACTTCCACGTCCAGGCTTCTATGCCTTATCAAATAGCATCTGGCAAGCTCCTAAATACATAATAAATACACACTTGAAGTATAAATATGATAAACAGACCCTTTGGTTCAAATTAATATGTGGAGTATATATGAAGCATTCTTTTTCTGGAAACAGGCTCCTTAATTTAACTCTCTTTTTGGCCTTTGAAGGTGCTGTTGGTCTCATTGCTGGCTGGAGGTGTTGGCCTGAACTTGACTGGAGGAAACCACCTGTTTCTCCTTGACATGCACTGGTAAAGAGGAATAGAATTTCCATCTCAGAGGCGATCCATAGGGCACGCTGTTTTATTTCTCACCACGTGTATTGCTGCTGTTGTAACTGGGTTACGTGGGAAATGTTTAGCTGAGTAAGGACTCATGATTAGTTGTAGAAAAGTGTTTTTACTGTAGCCTTCTTCTAAGCTGCTCTGACTTTTCAGTTCCAATGCTCATTGCCATGGAACGCAGTTCTGTAGGGGTAAAAATTAAAAACAGATGAGGACAACAGCAATCAAAAGAAGCAAGTGTGCAGTCTGTATCACAAAAGTACAGTAATGTCTACAGGAAATTTGTCTTGAAAGAAATCAATTATTGAGCATAGCCAGTTACCAGGCATAGCTGGTGCACCTTGGGGTTTTACAGGACTATGAAAATAGTGCATCTGAGCTCATAATATTTACGTTGTCTCTAAGTCAGAATCACAGTTTTTCTAACTAAACGTTGCTCATGAGAATTTGCAAAGCAGACCCATGTGTTTCAGTACAAACCTAGCTGCTGAGTAGCAGGATTAAGGAGATGCTTCTACACTATGGAAGTTATGCCAACTCATATTCCCTGTAACTGCTTGTCAACTGAAACACTTTCTGATGTAAATAGTCTTGAGTGAAGGCTTCTTTCAATGGAGTTTGCCTTCCTGCTTCACTTTCCTCACCAGCCATTCAGCTTTCTGTGAGTGCTAATTCACAGAAAGATGTGGAGCAGTGGCCGAATTCAGACAGCTGACTTTCTGTGGAGTTGTAGCATAATTCTACCAAGGGCAATTTGGTTGGGTGAATATTTGTGATCAAACTAGTAAACTTAATGTAACCTGGGAGCAGCAGTCTTTTCTTCCTCTACAGAGGAAGAAAATGGGATGCTCTGGAGGCAGACAAATGAGGCAAGCATAGAGGCTTCAATATTTCAGTTATCCCTGAACTAAGCCCTTAAGCTGTCTTTTTTTTTTTTTTTTAAATTTCCTTTTCCCTTTGCAGGAATCCTGCTCTCGAGGACCAGGCATGTGACCGCATTTACCGAGTCGGGCAGCAGAAGGATGTTGTGATACACAGGTCAGGATTTTCTATAGCAGTAAATGAGGCTCTGGCTTTAGTTGGCGAGACAAGGCCTTGATTTGAGGCTTGTTTCTTTACTTAAAGCTAGGCACAAAATGTGGTGCTGGGATTGGAGGTTGGGCACTGAGACAGAGACCACATGAGCATGTTTCTACGTGGCACTTGTCTGCACGTTGCTGTTCTGACAGCTAGCAGTGGTTTATTGGTTTTCAACCTGTGGCTTAGTGGGAATCTCCTGTTCATTTTGGAGAACAATTCAGGCATTAAGCCATTTCTCTTCTCTTATTGAGTGAAGATTTTTCACCATGCTCCCTGAGCCTGGACCTTCCCAATAGCACTAAGAAAAGCATATAGAAAAGCATTTCTAATAAGTGGCCAAGCAGGCTTTTAGAAAAAGCGTCTGTAATTTTAAGTACTAAAAGGCTAGCTTAGTTATTATAGAAGCACAGCAAATTCAAAGAAACTGGAATGTAAGATACTATTTTGTGTATGATGCTTTCCATGTAATGGGCACCTTTAGTTATCAATCATTACAGATTTTGTCACAGAATTACTGTTGCTTCAGATGACCAAATTTGAGGCCTAAAGTGCATCAGACTTTCATTTGAAAAGTTGTAATATCTGCATGTGAGAACAGCTGTTTTCTGTGAACAGGTATATTTTGTCATTCGTGTAAGCTGTTAATGATTAAGTGAAACAAGTCTTTGGAAGTTTACGGGGCAAGTAACGCTTACAGGCTTTTTTTCCTAGCAGTTGAGATGATGTGGCTCTGTTTTTTTTAGGTTTGTCTGTGAAGGAACAGTAGAAGAAAAGATCCTACAACTCCAGAGGAGCAAGAAAGTACTTGCCCAGCAGGTGCTGTCAGGCAAAGGGGAAACCTTCACTAAGCTCACTCTGGATGACCTCAAAAATCTCTTTGGCATCTAAATATCCTTTACGACACAGTACAGAAAGTGATTTAATACCTACAAGTAACTATGCAGACTTGAACTGGTTTAAGGTGATTGTTCATTTTGAACAAATAACTATGTTTTTGTAACTCTTCCAACAAAAGAAGCTATCAACCTCAGGAATTTGTTTTAATCCTGAAGTTAGCTCATACATCCAAAGACTAATAAAGTTATAAGTTAAACTATAATTTTAAAACACATAAGCAAATGTTTCTTTATAATATTTAGTAATTTCTTCATTTCCTACATGTGCTTTTTAGTTAGAAAACTTTCTTTCCTTTCCAAGACAAGAGAAGCACAAGTATAAGTGACACAACAAGAGACAAGCATGGGATAGGATAGTCCAGCAGTTGAGTGGGCATGAAGGAAGCAAGAAAAAATTTTGAACATGATGCTATGACTATATAAAATTTAGACTGTATAAGTGACAAAATTAAGGAAGGACTTGGAGGAATACTTCATTTTCTCTTTTGCTCTTTAGGAGAACTTCTTGTATCCAAGCTAAGAAGCATTTCTCTACCTTGCTCAAAATATTTATTCAAGCAGGGAAATCGATTTCTGTTCTATTCCTCTTAAATGGAGGTTGAATTCCTCATTGTTGTGGGTTTTTTTTCTTCTCAGTGTTAAATAATTTTAAGACTTCCTTGATGCAAACGATTAATGTATAGACTATTCTTCCTTAAATGCTCACATTTTTTTTTTAATTGTCTAGATGAGTTGCATGTCCTTTATTTAATGGTTTGTATTCTCCCTCATAGCAGAAGTGGTGTGTGTGGTTGAATGAAGTTTCTGGGTAAATTTTTTATTTTTACTGGTAGTGCATCTTCCCTGCTTCCATCTCCTGCTGCTGTGTCCCTGGCTCTGTCCACTGCATATTCTCCTTTTCTATTGATTACACTGTTTCTCTGGCATTTGGCACAATTCCCGTAAGTTCTGTACCGTGTGAGCTGGCACACACATGATGCAGGACCAACCACAGATGAAATACAAAGAGTAAATTTATTTTTGTTACCTCACCAACCCTGGGGAGACCAAAGCAGCACCCAGGCAGAGGCACACAAGCAAGGACATGAGTATGGTGGAGCTTGGTCCATAGATCAAGGAAAATTAAGGATCAACAAACCTGCTATTTTCACCTGTCCATCATGAATTCATGCAGGTGTAGTTTGCCACTGTGCTTTGATCTCTCCCACAGTAGGGTGACAGGATGCCTCTAAGTCTATCACAAGCCTCTGTTTTCTAAATGTAGATGTTCTACTCATCCAATGCACAAAGCCAAGCAACAATTACTGGTATACATGTTTTTTGACACCCTGGCTTCAAATAACTTAAATGTGTTTACAATCCTCCTCACTAATCTTCTGTTATTTTCCCACATATGCCAAATTAGAGCCTTTGAAGAGTTTATTTCTAATGCTAAGTCTTAAAGCATGATACTTAAGAGTGCTGATAAGAAACTAGATGTTTGTTCCAGCATGGTCATTCCCTGTGGAACAAGATAATAGCATGTGGTAGCCTTTTTGAGTGAAGGAGGGGTCTATTTACAGATTGGTGGTTCCTGTTAGTACAACAGTTTCCTGGTGGAGTAAGATGTAGTTGTTAGTCATTTTGCTTACCTGCCTTGACATGATCTGTGAGTGAAGCTGTGAGTGAATTCCAATTTATTGCACAGATACAAGAGCTGGGGGGCACAGAAATAGTAATTTGTAATTTTTGTGTGCATACATCCATAAATTCAGCCACAGTGGAAGCATCTTGAGCAGCTCCCAGAAACAAGGAAGGCAACTGAGTTAATTTTAACCATAATCTTAGTTTGGGGAACATAGCACGTAGCTAATTTACCTTCCTACACTGATTTTCTGGAAAACATCAGAACATCTGTTCTCTTCCACAAAAGGGGAAGACATGAACTAACTTTCTAAAGCTGGAAATGCTGGAGGCTGTAGTGGAGAGGTGGGAAAGTGTGCTACCATGGCATTACTATTCCCCAACTCTTAGAACTAGGTGAGAGTTCCTCCCAACTCCCTCCTTTTAAGCAGTTGTAGACAGTGATAAGGTCTCCCCTCAGCTTCTTTTTCTCCAGGCTGACCCACCCCCGTTCCCTCAGCTGCTCCTCCTAAGACTTGTTCTCCATCCTTGTCCCCAGCTCCGTTGCCCTTCTCTGGACACACTCCAGCACCTCAATGTGTTTCCTGTAGTGAGGGACCCAGAACTGAACACAGATTCGAGATGTGACCTTGCCCCTGAGTCCAGGGGCACAAACATTCCTGCTGCCCCGGTCCTGCTGCCCACACTATTCCTGACACAAGCCAAGATGCTACTGGCCACTTTCTCGGCCGCCTGGGCACACAGCACCTCCCCTTGTCCTACAGCAGGAGCTCCCTGCGCTGTCAGCCCCCGCGCCGCCAGGAGCTGCTCGCTGTCCCTGAGGCACCCAAGGGCCCTCAGCGCGCGAGGTTCCTGGGGCGGTGGGGAGGGGGCGCCAGAGCTGAGTGGGGCCGGGAACAACCTTCGCACAGCGGTCAGGATGGCCGAGCGGTCTAAGGCGCTGCGTTCAGGTCGCAGTCTCCCCTGGAGGCGTGGGTTCGAATCCCACTCCTGACAACCTCGTCTTTTTTAATTTTTTTCTTTCTTCCCGTGCGCCGTTTCGCGGCGCGGTACCCGCGGGGCTTTGCCGGGCAGGAGCTACGCCCGGGACACACGCGGGGCCCGCCCAGGGTCGCGGCCGCCGCCACCCAATGGGTGAGTCCCGGGATGACGGGGACGGGGGACAAACCGTAAACGGCGGCCGGTTAGCTCAGTTGGTTAGAGCGTGGTGCTAATAACGCCAAGGTCGC